>NC_092454.1:2088619-2711072 GCF_036169615.1 Heliangelus exortis
AAAGGTGTAAAGCTGCAGATGAGGAGACCAGAGGTGGTGCTTGGCTCTGCCTGGGATTGCTGTGGAATTAATTGTCTGGGCTCCTCAGGACAAGAAGGACATTGAGGGGTTGGAGTGTATCCAGAGAAGGGCAAGGGAGCTGGGGAAGGGTCTGGAGCAGAAGTCTGCCCAGGAGCAGCTGAGGGAGCTGGGGGTGTTGATCCTGGAGCAAAGGAGGCTGAGGGGAGAGCTTCTGGCTCTCTGCAACCCCCTGAGAGGAGGTTGGAGCCAGGGGGGGTCGGGCTCTGCTCCCAAGGAAGAAGGGATGGGAGAAGAGGAATTGAGCTGGAGGTTTAGATTGGAGCTTGGGAAGAATTTCTCCCTGGCAAGGGTTGTCAGGGCCTGGCCCAGGCTGCCCAGGGCAGGGCTGGAGTCCCCATCATTCCTGGAGGGATTTCCAAGCCCTGGAGATGTGGTGCTGAGGGCCATGGGGCAGGGGTGGCCTTGGCAGTGCTGGGTTAAGGGTTGGAGTTGATGCTCTCCAAGGTTTTTTTCCAAGCCCAAGGATTGTGTGACTCTCTGCAGCCCCTGATGAGATCCCTCCAAGTGTAACTGTGCTCAGAGCCACTCCAGACCCAAGTGCAGAGGCTGCAGAGCTCAGGGTGGCACAGCAAGCTCAGGACCCCCATGGGGACAGGTGGCATCTCCTGACCCTACACTGACCCTTTAGGGGAGGTTTAGGTTGGAGCTGGGGAACAATTTCTCCCTGGCAAGGGTTGGCAGGGCCTGGCCCAGGCTGCCCAGGGCAGGGCTGGAGTCCCCATCATTCCTGGAGGGATTTCCAAGCCCTGGAGATGTGGTGCTGAGGGCCATGGGGCAGGGGTGGCCTGGTCAGTTCTGGTTGGATTTGATGATCTTCAAGTTCTTTTCCTCCCTAAACCCGTTGTGATTCTCTGCTTCACCTTTTCATCTGTGAAACCACTCTTGCAGAACTGTTGTGCAGCAAGAGACTTCAGAGGACTTTGGGAACCTGTGTAAAGGTGTAAAAAGCTCTGGTGTAACCCAGGGCAAAGCTTTGCAGCCTCAGGGGCAGGGAGCTGCTGGTCCAGATGTCCCTCCTCACTGCAAGGGGGTGGATTAGATGGGCCTGGAAGGTTCTTTCCCTGTGATTCTGTGGTTCTAAGTGGATCAGCAGTGAGCTGCTGTGTTCCCTCAACATGCTGAGATGCTCAGTTGCTCCTGTTCCTGAAAGGAATGTGGGATGGATGAGTTGTAGCTGCCCCAGGAACCAGTCCCTCACCCAGCTCAGGTGCAAGTGTGTCTCCTAAGTAGACAGCACAGGACCTGGAAGATCTCAAATCACCAGCTGGGATTGGCAGAGTCTGGTTTGAAGAGTGGATGAGTTGGAAAAGCTTTTTTCCTATCAGCATTCCTACAAACAGAGGTTTTTCCAAGCTGGCATCTGGTGAATAAAGCTTGGAGATGGAGCCGTGTGGGTGACAGCAGGGCAGGAAAAAAAAAATCTGTCAATTCTAAAATCAACTGTGGTCTTTCAGAAGCCTGAAGAAAAGGAGACTTGAGGATAACACTCATGAAAGATTAAGTTGGGCCTGAAAACCTGTTAGTGTGGAAAAAACCCTCCCTTAGCTGCAGGTCTGTGTGTCACGTCCAGCACGGGGCCAGCTGATGCTTTCAGTGTTGTCACCACAGAGCACAGCAGGGTTTTTTTTTTTCCAGAGGGACATGGAGGTGCTATGAAAAGAGGCAGGTTTGCAGGGGAAGGAGGTCTGTGCTCCAAGCCACAACACCTGTGTGTAACTCATGTCTTCTGAAGACACCATAAGTGCTTTTCAGAAGGGGATGTTGAGGTCTCAAAGCTGGGTG
Organism: Heliangelus exortis; assembly: GCF_036169615.1. NCBI lineage: Eukaryota > Metazoa > Chordata > Aves > Apodiformes > Trochilidae > Heliangelus > Heliangelus exortis. The sequence goes on from NC_092454.1 coordinate 2,090,483, forward strand.
ACGAGCAATGTGGGGGCTTGGGGTGATGGCAACCTCAGTCTGTGCAGTCAGAACCCCAGAATTGTTTGGATTGGGAGGGACCTCAAAGCTCCTCCATTCCCAACCCCTTTCCATGGGCAGGGACACCTCCCACCAGCCCAGGTTGCTCCAAGCCCCATCCAACCTGACCTGAGACACTGCCAGGGATGGGGCAGCCACAGCTTCTCTGGGAAACCTGGCACAGGGGCTCAGCACCCTCACAACAAAGAATTTCTGGGCTGGTGGGAGGTGTCCCTGCCCATGCAGGGGGGTTGGAACTGGATGATCTTGAAGGTCCCTTCAAACTCAAACCATTCTATGATCCTCTGAAGAGGAAGCAAACAGCCCTTGGTTGTCTTTTCTCATTAGGATGTCATCTCAGTGCAGAAACTTTGTGCAGGGAGGACCTCCTGGTGGGGACACATCTGGAGCTGGTGACCAGACTGCTCCCTCATTAGCAAACCTCTCTGGCAGAGGTTATTAGTGTCATTAGAGTCATTAGTGACTTTGTGAAACCTCCCATGGAGCTGATGCTGTGCAGATGCTCTGCCCCCAGCCAGCACTTGCCAAGAACTTCATCGGTCCCATCTGGTGGCTCTTGGATTTTCCACTCCAAGATCTTTTCCTTTTCTACCCCCACTCTTGATGTGTTTTTCCCCCTACCTTGCTCTGCCTCTCCAGCTCCTCTTTAATGAAATCTTTTCTGACCCTGCTGCTCTGCTCATGAACCCACAGGATTTGGTTTTTTCCAAGGAGTCCTGGGAAAATTATGTCCCTTTAGCTACAAGAGTTGAAGTCACCCATCTGCTTGGTGTGAGCAACCAAGATCAAGCACCCTGGGAGTCCTTGAAGGACACCTTCATGATTTCATCACTCATCCAGAGGGACCTTAACAGGCTGGAGAAATGGGTCAGTGTCAGCTGCAAATTCTACAAATCCAAGTGCAAGGTCCAGCACGTTGGTCAGAGCAGCCCCAAGATGGGCACAGGGGGGGTTGAGAGCAGCCCTGAAGAGAAGGACTTGGAGGTGTTCATCAGTGAGAAGCTCACCAGGAGCCAGCAGGGAGCTCAGAAGCTGGGATGCATCAAGAGGATCATGGCCAGGAGGTCAAGAGAGGGAATTCTCTCCTTCTACTCCACACCTGTGAGACCCCAGCTGGAATATTGGCTCCAGGTCTGGTGTCCCCAGGAGGAGAAGGACATGGATCTGTTGGAATGAGTCCAGAGGAGGCCCCAAAGATGCTCCAGGGGCTGGAGCAGCTCTGCTGGGAGGAGAGGCTGAGGGAGCTGGGATTGTTCAGCCTGGAGAAGAGAAGACTCCATGGGGACCTCAGAGCTGCCTTCCCATTCCTGAAGGGAACCTCCAGGGAGGCTGCAGAGGGACTTTTCCCAAGAGTGCCCAGCAAGAGGAGAAGGGGAAATGGTTTGAAAGTGCAGGAGAAGAGGTTGAGGCTGGACCTGAGGAAGAAGTTCTTCAGCAGGAGGGTGCTGAGACTCTGGAACAGATTGCCCAGAGAAGCTGTGGCTGCCCCCTCCCTGGAGGTGTTCAAGGCCAGGTTGGATGAGGCTTGGAGCATCCTTGTCTGGATGAGAGGTGTCCCTGGGCATGGCAGGAGCTTGGAGGAGATGAGCTCTGAGCTCCCTTCCCACCTCAGCCATCCTGTGATCACTCAGCCTCATGCCATGTGTTTAATGTTAAATATTCTTAGGTCCCATACACCAAATCTTGTTACATTATTGGTTGTGAGTTTCATTTTTTGAGGATAAATTGACCAACCTTGGCTCAGCAAAGGCTGCACCAGCTCTGGGGCAATGCCAGCCTCAGGGCAGGTAGAGAAGAGAGTGGCTCCAGGTTTTCTGAGGGGCTTTGAGGCTTCTAAAAGCACAAAAGTGGCTACTTCATCCCATTCTCCATTTCCTTTTGCATTTTGATGTTGCCTTTGCTCAGACATTTGAAATGGGGAGAGCATTACCACCTTGGCAATACCCAACATAGAACTCCTATCATGGGGAACCCAGCCTGGTAGTCATCAGGAAGCACCAGAAAATCTGCTTTTGGGGAAAAAAAAAAAAAGAGGGGAGGCTTTTTTTCGTGCTTTGAGACTGTTCTGCCAGCACCTCTTATCCAGCAATTATTTCACTGCTCATTTATCATTACAGCAGCTTATTCCTTAAGCACAAGGGAGCATTGCCACTTCTTCCTTTAATCCTTCCAGTCGTGTGTCAAAGACTTTTTTTTTTTTTTTTCCCCTCTCCCCCTTCCAACTGTGCTTTAAAAATAGAAATAAAAATCACATCATTCCCTGTGGTAGCTGAAAAATGTCCTTTTTTTTTTTAAAAGCAGCCCTGTCTGCCCATCCCTGGTGTTGCATACTTCAGCTTCCACCACCCTGGGGGCTCTGCTGGCATTTTTGCTGCTTGCCTGGAGTTTGGGTTATTAAAAGTGTGGATATTTTTCTTTTCTGATTGTGACTGGGAAGCCAGTTTTGCACCTGATTTCAAGTTGGCCCCTGGAAAGGTTGGGTTGGTGTTTCTGCCAGGGAAGCTTTGGAAGCCCTGGTGAAGGGAGGGATCAACCAGAGGAAAACCAAACTCCCTCCAAGGAAGGTGTTGGAGGTGAAAGCACCCTCTTTTCCTCTGCCTTCCTGAAATTGCTTTTGTTTATTTAATTTTCACACTATGGGGGATGTAGTCCAGAAGCTATAATTATGAATTTAACCTTGTGTAGTTGAGGGACATCCCATCTCTAAATTCCCTTCTAACCTGAGCCATTCTGTGATTCTATGAATTTAATTCCTTCTTTTTCTGCTCTACTGAATTACATAAATAGACCATGTTGGGTCTTTTAAGGCAGCAGCTACTGTTGCTCCATCACCTTTGCAGTGAGGATATTTGGACTTAATATTTCATATTATTTTTCCCCCTGAGAGGCTGTGACATTTCTCATCTCAGCAGTGCTGGGCTTAACAGTCATCCCAAACCATCTCATTTGTGTGTAGCAGAAGAGTTCCCTCAAATCCCTCAAGTTGTGGCAAGGAATGATGGAAATTTGGAGGAGATCTGGGATCTGGGAGAAGAGGAATGTGAGGAGGAGATGGCTGAATAACTCATGTTCCCCATCATGCAGATGGCACCGTGGCAGAGAGGAGGAGATTTGGGAGGTGCTGCTGGATGCTGATTTATTCTTTTTTTTTTTGCAGGTTTGAAACTTTTGAAGTGAACAGCTTTGAACAGTTCTGTATCAACTATGCCAATGAGAAGCTCCAGCAGCAGTTCAACTCGGTAAGGTCAGCTTGGAAACATCCCATCAAACTTAGCAGGAAAAGTTACCAAGGTTGGAGTCTTTCCTGCCTTTTATCTCAACCTAATCCTGGTTGGATTGCCCAGCCAACAGGAATATAGACCATGGGATACCCTCTCTCCCAGGCAAAAAATTTGTGTTGGAATTGCACTAAATGTTCCTATTTAGTAAAAAATACTTCTTGCTTGGTTGATAAGCTTGAGAGTGGCAGCAGGTTGACTTCTGCAAAGGCTTGACCAAGGGTTTTGAAGAAGCAGAAAGTTTGCCAAGTTGTTTTTGGCTGAAACCTGGGTGGGATTGTGCCAAGTCCTGATTTCCAGGGTGAGACAAAGCACAGGTGGGAACCTGCCCATTCACTGAGCCTTAAACCTTTGTGATGGAAACTGTATTAAATAGCAGGATTGGACACACTCCTCAGTTTTTAACCTGGACACACCCCATCCAAACCTGAGCTACTTCTGTTTTATTCTATACAAGTGCTTACCTGCACTAGAAATGAAACCACCAAGGGATCTTCTTCTGCTTTTGTTGTTAGCAGGGGAAAAAAAAAACACAACCAACTGATTAGCTTCAGGATACAAAGTGAAATTTGAGGAGCTAAGTACTGTGGAGTCATTTGGCTCTCTGGAATCCAGTCCCTTGAACATTTGCAGTGTCTCAAATGCATCAGATCCCTGCTGCTAAAAAATGAAAAGTAAATTATGGATTGGGTTTGCATTGCTTATATCTTACTACATCCAGTTCTCCCTTCTGAAGCTTCTAAATTCAAACTCTGAGAGGAGACGTTTGAAATGTTTTTTAAAAGCTGTCTTTGAAGGAAAAAAAAAGAAAAAGAGGCTTTGAAAAAAATAATTAAAAAAATATATTTGGGGTATCTCAGAACCAGAGGCAGTTTATCTGCTTGGGCAGAGGTCAAGAAGCTGCAATAGCAATGTTCCTGACTCACTCAGATGGTGCTGCTGATATCCCTTCAAGGACAATGGGTGCTTTTTGTGAAGCTTTGCTCCCAACTGGGGGCTCCAGCTTGCAGCTCCCTGCTTTAATCAGCAGAGCTGAAGGAGAAGAGGGATTTCTCTCAAGCCAGGAGATATCTGTGTCATTTCCATTTCAATTTAAGGCTCCCACCTAAATGTTGTGTCAGCTTTAATTTTCCACTGAAAGTCACTTCAAGCTTTTTTTTTTTTTTTTTTTTTTCCCCTGCCCCATGGTTTCCTACTGCAATGCTTTTCTTTTCCTTGCCAGATTCTACACTGTGTAAATGGCAGAGCTTCTAGAAAGCTCCAAGGGCACCTAGAGCTTCTGGATGTGCTGAGGGACAGCTCAGTTCCAAGGGGGGGAACAGGGAAGGGGCTGGCTGGGGTCATGGTCAGTAATTGGGGTGTTTTTCCATTCTCAGCATGTGTTTAAGCTGGAACAAGAAGAGTACATGAAGGAAGGAATCCCTTGGACTCTCATAGACTTCTATGATAACCAGCCCTGCATAGACCTGATAGAGGCAAAACTTGGTATCTTGGACCTGCTGGATGAAGAGTGCAAGGTAAAGAGAACCATCCCCACCTCTTCACTGATATTTTGATTTTTTAGAAAAGGTTCCAGAGGGGAAACATCCTTCAGGTGGCTCTCATTGCTAGGTGCTTTGTGGGATCTCATGGAATAAAAAAAAAACAACCCAAAACATTTAGTTGGGGAAGGCTTTAGGAGGTCTCTAACCCAACCACTTGCCCAAAGCAGGGTCAGCATCAAGCTTGGGTTTCATATAGTTGATCAGACACATGAGGAAATGGGTTCAAGTTGCACCAGGGGAGGTTTAGATTAAACATAAGGGAAGATTTCTTCACTGAAAGAGTGGTGAAGCATTGGAACAGTTTGTCCAGGAGGTGGTGGAGTCACCATCCCTGGGGGTGTTCAAAAAACAGGTTGAAGTGGTGTTTTGGGGGTGATTTAGTGCTAAGGTGGTGTAGGGCTGAGGGGTGAACTCAATGATCTTGAAGGTCCTTTCCAACCATGATGGTTCTATGATCCATCAGCCCAGCAGGAGTGTCACATTGCATCAGAGGGGAAGTTTTAGCATCCATTATTTAGACTAAATCCCTTTTGGGATTTAGGGAGATGTGTGACTTGTCTGGAAGTGAGGTGACATGTCAAGGAGGGGATGATCTCCTCCATGTGACAGGGTCACCTTCCCAGGCACAATGGTTCTGTCCCAACTTGCACATCCAAATAAGTTGCTGCTTTTCCCTTTTGGAATCCAGACTTGGGAAGCCTCCTTAAAAATGAGAATAAATTAATGTGATGCCCTGAAAATCACATCTGAGGCAGGGCTGGCTCAGGAGGAGGTCAGATGATGAAGGTCAGGCCTCCTGGGAATAGAGGCAATGGGTTGAAGTTGCACCAGGGGAGGTTTAGCCCAGCTCTGAGGATGAATTTCCTGCCTGAGAGAGCAGTCAGGTGTAGGAATGGGCTGCCCAGGGAGCTGGTGGAGTCCCCAGCCCTGAGGGATTGAAAAACCATGTGGATGAGGCACTTCAGGACGTGCTCCAGTGGGTGTTATGGATATTTATATATCTAAATTTTATTTTTGGGGAGGATGTTGACAGTTGGACACAGTGATCTTGGAGGTCTTTTCCAACCATGACAGGTTTGTGATTTCCTTGATATCCAGCACCATTTTGTTTGGTCCCTGCACTCTGAAACCTGTTAAATTCTTCAGGCTTGATCCAGCTCTTGGCTGTTTTGAGGACTACAGGGACAGTTTTGGCTGCTAATGCCCTTTGCTCCTCTCTGAGGGACCCAGCAGTGGTGGCTGCTGGTGACACTGGATGGGGTGGAGTTACACCAGGAGAATATGGGCAACTTGGCTGAAGATTTGCCTGCTGTTACCTTTTTTCTTCATGCTTTTTGGACCCCAAAAAAGTGAAACACAAGATCTGTTCTCCTCCCACATCCCATGTCAATTATCTGGGTATTTACCTGTCAGTGGGTGATGCTGACATCAAGCTCAAGCCTTTATTACAAGTCCTGTAATTGGCTTTTTTGATAACAACCTGCAAACCTTTTCCAGCTTGATGGACATGTCAGCAAAACCTGTCAACTGAAAGCACCAATTTAGGGATGAAAACCTTCACCCCCACATCACCAGCAGCAGCATTTCACCTCTCAGGGGGTGCTGGAGGGGGGGAAGCAGGTCAAGAGAAATTAGAAATCATCTGGTGAGGACCTACAATGGGGAGAAAATATATTCTGGGACTCCAAAAGGCATTGAGGGGGATCTGGCAGCATAATGAAACCTCAGCACAAATGTTCTAGCTTCACAGTATGGATTTTCATTTTTTTTTTAATTTTTTTTAAGTCTTTAATGTGAGGTTGGGAAGGGGGTGGTTGGGTATGTGCTGAAGCAGTTCAGCTAATGAAGGTCAAATGAGAGCCTTGAGCAGAGGAGGAGCAGACAGGGTTGAAATAGAAATTGGCAAGGAAAGAAAGAGCTCTCAGATGGGAATTGGAGTTGTAAGGATTAAACCTGACCCGTGAAAGCAAACCATGAGCCCCTTATCTCTGAGGAGAGAGGGCTTTAGGTTACCTGTGGGTTTGGGGGAGGTTTCTAAACAGCTTTGACATCTTCAGAGTTGGAAGCTGTTGTAGAATTAGGAAGCTGGGAGAGGGCTCCTGGAGGTCATTTGGTTCAGCCTCCAGTTATCTCCCTGGTCTGCCTAGGATTCCCACAGGGAATACCCTTGGAATAAGAATGGAGTCCTTGAGGGCAGCAAGGAAATCAACATAAAACCATCAGGTTCTCAAACTCTCTGATGGCTCCATCTTGTGTTTTCTGGCACGTTGCTGTCATGTAAAGCTGTCCAAGGTCCAAATGTGTTTCCTAACCCTGCTCCAAACATCCTCTTTAACATTCCCTGTCTCCTTCTGTGTTTCTCAGATCCAATTTTACCCTGGATGTGAGTTGCACCTCTCATGGCAAAGGTTGATCCTCACCTCTCCTTAGGGATGTGTTTTGCACTTTTAGCTTTCACAAACATCTCAAGTTTTCCTTTTTTGTTGTTGTTGCTTTTACTTTGTGGTCAGTTATTTCAGCTTCAAATGCATAAAGTAAACTAAAACTTTCTTCTGTCCTCACACGTTCAGAAACACTGAAGCCTTCTTCTAGCAGACCAGGTTTCAATGCTCCTTGTTTCTCTGCATTGCTGTGGACTTGGGGATCTGAGCAAATGTGTTTTCCTTGTCTGGATTGATGGGTTTGTTTGAACATCAGAAATCAGATTATCCCATCCCTGAAATCCAGGGGGATTTCAGCTCCATGAGCAGATAGATGGAAGTTGCCCCTTTCAGAAGAATCCCTGGCAGAAGAATTCCCCTCCTTAACCTCACACCCTCAGTTTTTATATGACTTTAAAATCAGCACATCACATCCAGGGGAACGTGGAGCAGAGGAAGCCCAGGCTCTTCTCAAGCTTTAAAATAGATTGGAGTGGTGAGGAGACAGATTTCCTGTTTTTTTTTTTTCCCTGTCCAGGTTCCCAAAGGCACTGACCAGACTTGGGCTCAGAAGCTCTATGACCGCCACGCCTGCAGCCACCACTTCCAGAAGCCCCGCATGTCCAACACCTCCTTCATCATCCTCCACTTTGCTGATAAGGTAACTGGGACCCCCTCTTGCATGTGCTGGGAATTGAATGCAGAAACTGGGACAGTACAGAGGGAAAAAAAGAGCCATGTGGAGGGAAAAACTAGCTTGTAGCACCCATGAGGAGGTTCTGCTTGGGTGTTTAGATCTAGGTCAGCTTGGATGCCCCATCCCTGGCAGTGTCTCAGGTCAGGTTGGATGGGGCTTGGAGCAACCTGGGCTGGTGGGAGGTGTCCCTGACCATGGAAAGGGGTTGGAATTGGATTAACTTTAAGGTCCCTTCCAACCCAAACCATTCTGTGATGACTTCAGCCTCCAAAATGTTGTGGTAAGCTTCAAAACTGGGCTTTCTAGAGGAGAGGAAAATCCTCTTCCTCAAAGCTGCAGCAAAGTGAATTTCTGAAAATATATCAGAAATGGGAATATTTTTTTTTTTTTTTAAGAGCAGAAGCTGTGGGCATCAGCCAGGCATGGTGTGGAGGAGCACCTGAGGTGTTCACCCTGGGTTGATCCCACCAGGAGAAGATGTCAACTGGTGGACTCTAAATCCCAGTGGCTGATGCTGTAGGATCTCATCCATAGGCTCCAGTTCTGTTTGAACCCTGATGGAACAGGCATCACAGCAGCAAATAACAGTAACAGCTTGCAGCTTTCCAAAACACACCTTTTTTAGAAAAGGAAATGTAAGGCCAAGCTGGAGACATGTCCATGGAGCAAGACCACATTTAGGTGCTGTGATCCCATCCAGGTGTTTCTCATATCCAGTTTTACCCTGGATGTGAGTTGCACTTCTCATGGCAAAGGTTGATCCTCACCTTTCCTTAGAGATGTGTTTTGCACCTTTAGCTTTCACAAACATCTCAGGTTTTCCTTTTTTGTTGTTGTTGCTTTTACTTTGTGGTCAGTTATTTCAGCTTCAAATGCATAAACTGTAATTTTCTTCTGTCCTCACTAAATTCTTCCTTTGCATCCCAACCCTCTCCAGTTTCAAAACCAGGAGACCTACAAGAGACATAGCCAGGGCATCTTTTGAGGTTTATTGATCTTACAAGGAGTTCAGGAATGAACAAAAGAATTTGACTTTGCATTTTTGTCCCTGGTTTCTATAGAAGTGTGGTTGAGTCCTACACAGAGCACTTAAATCACCAAGAAACAATCTGTGCTTGCAGAAAGAGTTTTGCTTTCCTTCAGATTCTCTTGATTTGATAAAAAGTGACCTTGAAATCACAGTTTTATGTCATCCCCCCCTCCTTTTTCCTCTCAGGTTTTCCAGGTGAGCTCCAACAGCTCCAACAGGGGAGTGGTGGGGCACAGCACCTTCTCCCTCTATGGATGGACTTTACCCTCATAACTTTTTTCCTTTATTTCCTGCTAGGTGGAATACCAGAGTGAGGGATTTCTGGAGAAGAACAGGGACACTGTGTATGAGGAACAGATCAACATCCTCAAAGCCAGCAAGGTAAGAGCTTGAGGCAGGAGATACTCAGCACTTCTGCTTCCCCAAGTGGGAGCTTCACACTGGAAGGACCATTGGAGGCATCTCCATGAACAGCAGCAAAAAATGGGAAATAAATGAGGCGTAGAGGAAGGAAATAAGTGGGAAGAGGAAGGATGAGGCTGCTGGGGGTTGGGGTTGCAGCCAAGTGTGGATGTGCATGGTCCTCTGCTCTCCTCCACTGTGGTTGTGGCACGTCTGAAAAAGCCTTTCCAAACCTGCAGCTTTTGATGTCTTTAATGATTAGTATGCAAAAGACAGGGTTATTTTGAAAATGCTGGCATGTCTCCAAGACATTCCAGCTGCTGTGGAGCTGCCAAGAGGTGACATGAGCAAATTAGCCTGATGATCATGCTTGCTGGCATTCCAATTAAACAAGATTTTGTCATAAAATCCCAGGCTGGTTTGGGTTGAAAGAACTTAAAGCTCATCCAGTTCCAACCCCCCTGCCATGGAGAGGGACACTTCCCACTAGACCAGGTTGCTCCAAGCCTCATCCAAAGATCCAAACTAAGCTCGTGCTCCTTGGGATCAAGTGCCAGGACCCTGTGAATTCAGAGGATCACAGAGTGCCAGGTTGGAAGGGACCTCAAGGATCAAGGCCCAACCTTTCTTGGCAAAAGGACTGGCTAGACAAGGTGGCTCTGTAGGAGACCTCAAAATCTGTGTTTGTGTTCCAGCTTAAAACATTCTCAAATGCACTTGGCTTTGAGAACATTTTGGGCGAGTTTGATGAACTTCTGCCTTAAAGCCACTTCTTTAATGATGTGGGAGTGGTGTCTGTCACCAGCCCATGCCAGTGCTGAGCTGTCCCAGGTAGAAGAGCAGCACAGGAGCATCCTCAACCTCTGCACATCCCCCAAATCCTCATCTGCTCCTGCTTTTCCTCACTCCATGGGCCAGTAGATTAATTTTTCCAGATTTATTTTGTTTTTGCTTCTCCCTTGCCCCATGTCCCCCATGGGTAGAAACAAATAAACATTTTTTTCTGTGTCTGTCAAAACCAACCCAGTTCCCTTCAACCAAGAAGAGTGGCAGTGCCATGTTGGCTACTCCCATGTCCTCATTGGACCTAAAACTTCAATCTGTGCTGCAAAAGGCTGTGCCACAAGGACATTTATTCTTGGGATCAGCCCTGTGTGACACTACTCATGGAACAGCTTGGGTTGGAAGGGACCTTAAAGCTCATCCATTCCCACCCCCTTTCCATGGGCAGGGACACCTCCCACCAGCCCAGGTTGCTCCAAGCCCCATCCAACCTGACCTGAGACACTGCCAGGGATGGGGCAGCCACAGCTTCTCTGGGAAACCTGGCACAGGGGCTCAGCACCCTCAAATTCAACAATTTCCTCCTCAGCTCCAACCTCAATCTCCCCTTTCTCTCCAAGTTTTAACCCATTTCCCTTCTCCTCTCCCTACCCCCCCGTGTCCAAAGCCCTCCCCCAGCTTTCTTGGAGCCCCTTCAGATATTGGAAGGTTGCTCTGAGCTCACCTGGGAGCCTCCTCTTCTCCAGGCTGAACAACCCCAATCCCTCAGCCTGGCTTCCCAGGGAGGTGCTCAGCCCTCTGAGCATTTGAGTGGCTCTGCTCTGGACACCTTCCAGGAGCTCTGTGTCCTTCTGGGGTTGGGGACTCCAGAACTGGACCCAGCACCCCAGGGGGGTCTCAGCAGAGCAGAGGGGCAGAATCCCCTCCCTTGACCTCTGTCTGTGCTTCTGCTGATGCAGCCCAGGACGTGGTTGGTTTCTGAGCTGCAAGCACACACTAAGGGCTCATGTTGAGCTTCTGTGGCTCGTGTTGAGCTTCTGAGTGCCTTCCTCTTTGTATTCCCATGGGATGGGAATGCAGAGGGTGTGGGGAACACTCCATTTAACACAGTGAGGACATCACCTCCCCTCCACCAGCAGCCAAGTCACCGTCCGAGCGCTCCTGCCGAGGCAGAGTTGCCTGCTGCTAATTAGAATGCAATTACTGCCAGCAACAGGAGGGTGAAAGAGACATTTTCTAAAGCAGCTAATGAGGTTTGCTACTGCTGGTCAGCTAAAAGAGCTGAGGGTTGATGTTCTTTGATTGGAGGAGAGTGATTGGAATGCTGGTGAGATGTGGTTTTCCAGTCCTCGGTAATTATGGGTTACACACCAGTGGTTTGAACTCTGCTGACTGGGATGGAGGGATCTGTTCTTCTTGCTTGTCCTTCAGTGTCTGTGGAATAGGTGCTGATGGGTCCCAGTCACACCAGTTTTGCTTTAAGCAAGCTGGAAATTCACCTCTGAGGTTCTCAGTGAGCATTTGTTGGAGGAGTGAGAGCTCGTGGTGTTAATAGCAAGTGGGTGGAGGAGGTGGGGGTAGGTTTGGGTTGGATGGGGCTCTCACCTGACTTAGAATCATAACATAACAGGTCATAACATCATGGAATGGTTTGGGTTGGAAGGGACCTTAAAGCACATCCATTCCCAAGCCCTTTCCATGGTCAGGGACACCTCCCACCAGCCCAGGTTGCTCCAAGCCCCATCCAACCTGACCTGAGACACTGCCAGGGATGGGGCAGCCACAGCTTCTCTGGGAAACCTGGCACAGGGGCTCAGCACCCCCAAATGCAACAATTTCTTCCTGAAATCTCAATTTCCCATTTTTCCAGTTTAAAACCATTAAACCCTTGTCCTATCACTCCCTACCCTTGTCAAAAGTTGAAGCTCTCCCTGCTTCTTGCAGGGGGGTTGGACCAAGGTGACCTTTAAAGGTCCCTTCCAACCTGAACCATTCAGTGATTCCATGGCACTCCCAGCACTGGGAAGATACTTTGAAGCCTGAAGTTGCAGCTGAGGGTTTCACTGCATTGTCAAGTGTGAGGTGGTGAATTGGAGGCCACATTGGACACCTTCCAGCACCAAGCACATGCCACCCAAACATCCCATGTTTGTAGGAGCCAAAGCACCCAAGACAGTAGCATGCCATGAAGTACAGTAGCTGTCAGGATGCCTTCTTTTTGGGGGGGAGGAAGAGATTTAGGCAAAAAAGACAGGATCCTTTATTCTGGTAGGAAATGAGAGTGCTACAGAGATAAAAAGTAAAACTCTGTGTATGGAGGAGATCTTTAGCAGAAGCTGTCCTGGAGCCTGCAAGCAATTTGCTAATGCAATGGAAACACTTTCTTTTTCTCAGTAGTATTTAGGCTGCTGTGTTTCCAAGCTGTGCAAGCAGCCTGTGGGACAAGGGCTGGAAATATTCCTTAGTGCAGAGATGCTGCAGAGAGCCAGGCAGCCCTTTCCATCAGGGAGCTGTGTGCTCATGTCCATGAAGTGGTAAATCTCAGCACTCTTCTTGGGATTTTGATGGAAATAAACTCAGCTCAGCTTGCAGAGGAGCTTGGGATGGAGGGAAGAGGCAGTGGAGTGCAGTGCTGCCTTGTGTTGGTGCTTTTGGCATGGATGTGTCCAGCAGATGGATGGGGGGTGCTGGGATCCTCTTCCATGGGTGCTCCAGAGTGGGTATTGCTGGTGATCTGCATGCTCCTGGGATGGCATCATGGGGGCCTTTGGCAACTGTCACCCAGCTCAGCTTGGTGACAGTGGTTTTTTTTTTCTATATTTAAGGAACTGCTGTTGGAATAGAAGCACAGCGGGAGCTGGAACTCCAGTGTGGGTGCAGAACTGGGGTCAAAATGTCAAAATTGAACTTCTCTTACCAGACCAGATTTAGTGTGGCTTCCTTAGGTATCAAGGAATGCAAAATTGAAGATCCTTTCTCTTAAAGAAAAATAAAATAGTTTAAAGTATTAAAGGAAGTGCTGGTGGGTCTTTAATTTTTGGTCCCAACAGTTCCAGGCTTGGGGAGGAGTGGCTGGAAATCTGCCAGGCAGAAAAGGAGCTGGGGGTGTTGGTTGATTCAGCTGAACAGGAGCCAGGGGGTGCCCAGGTGGCCAAGAAGGCCACCAGCATCCTGGCTTGTGTCAGGGCAAGGGAGCTGGGAAAGGGTCTGGAGCAGAAGGAGAAGGTTCTGGAGAAGTTGTGAGGAGCAGCTGAGGGAGCTGGGGGTGTTGATCCTGGAGCAAAGGAGGCTGAGGGGAGAGCTTCTGGCTCTCTGCAACCCCCTGAGAGGAGGTTGGAGCCAGGGGGGGTTGGGCTCTGCTCCCAAGGAAGAAGGGATGGGAGAAGAGGAATTGAGCTGGAGGTTTAGATTGGAGCTTGGGAAGAATTTCTCCCTGGCAAGGGTTGTCAGGGCCTGGCCCAGGCTGCCCAGGGCAGGGCTGGAGTCCCCATCATTCCTGGAGGGATTTAAAAACCATGTGGATGAGGCACTTCAGGACATGCTCCAGTGGGTGATACAGATACTGATCAATATATTTTGTTCAGGGGAGATGCTGATAGTTGGACACAGTGATCCTAGAGGTCTTCTCCAGCCATGACAATCCTGTGATTCTGTAATTCTCTGGAAAATCAAAGGTGCCTTTGGGGCCATGGGCTGCTCCTTTTTTGAAGACCCCATTCCTGGGAGATTTGCTGTACTTGGGACTGGATGAGTACCTTGAAACAAAAACTTGGGAGCAAGAGTATCCCCATGGTGAGGAGGTTTGGAGTCTTAGACAACATTTTAGTTCTGCTCATTTGATTCCATGTGCACATTTCAAGGTCTGATGAAGAAGGCCCAGTGGCCCTGCTGATGTGCTTCATGTAGGCAACACTTCTTCCTTTCAATTTATTGCCCTGTTTTTCTCCTTCCTGACAGAAGATTGGGTACAAAATGACCAGAGCATTGTGACTTGGGTGGGTTCAGTCACTGAATAGCAGGCTGCTCAGATGTTTCCTTTCATTTCAGTATCAAATGGTGGCAGACTTATTCCAGGATGAGAAGGATGCTGCATCCACCAGTTCTGTGGGAAAGGGATCATCCAAAATCAGCGTCCGTTCTGCCAGACCTGTGATCAAAGCTGCCAACAAAGAGCACAAGAAGACAGTGGGACACCAGGTATGACATGAGCAAGGTTGGTTGATGGCAGGAGAACAGGGTAGGCAAATAAATTTTTACTGAGATCTTGCTGCTTCAGTCTGAAGCAGAGGGAAGGAAAAAAAACTGTTGGGTTGGGAAAGCGAGGAGATCTTCCCATGTTAATGGGGACCATTTGGCTGTTGTTGGACACCTGGGAGCAGCTCTAGAAGAGCAGGCACAAGTAGTCTTGACTAGAAGCAGTTGAGATGTTGTTTAAGGAGGGTGGAGGCACTCTGGGATTCACTGGGCTGTATCCCCATGTACTTAAACTGACACAGCTTGAGAAAAAAATGTTTAGATTTGTTTTTTATATCCCTGCATGGGCAGCCAAGCAGAGCAGCAGGGCTCCAGAGAGGCTCTGCTCTCTGCACCCTTGGAATTTTTCAAGGTTCAGCTGGGTAAAATCTTGATTGCTTGTTGCTCCTGGACCTTATTGAGCTGGAAGGCTTCAACCCACCAATGTTTTCTCCTCACCACCAGTGGCTTTTTTGTCTTCCCAGTTCCGTAACTCCCTGCATTTGCTCATGGAGACCCTGAATGCCACCACCCCCCACTACGTGCGCTGCATCAAGCCCAATGATGAGAAGCTTCCCTTTAAGTAAGTGCATTTTCAGATCCTAAAATCATGGAATGGGTTGGGTTGGAAGGAACCTTCAAGCTCATCCATTCCCACCCCCTTTCCATGGTCAGGGACACCTCCCACCAGCCCAGGTTGCTCCAAGCCCCATCCAACCTGACCTGAGACACTGCCAGGGATGGGGCAGCCACAGCTTCTCTGGGAAACCTGGCACAGGGGCTCAGCACCCTCAAATTCAACAATTTCTTCCTAATATCTAAACCAAATGTCTGTTCTTTCAGCTTAAAACCATTCCCCCTGGTCCTGTCACTGCCTGCCTTTGTAATACCTGTGCCCTTCTTTCCTGACTTGCAGGTGAGGGTAGGGTTTGCCTTCTCACCCTCCAGAGGGTTTCTGCAGAGTGAATCATCTCTGTTTTGGTGCCTTCTGATTGACACTGCCTAAAAATCTCTTGTTTAAAGTGCATTTTAAAGTGGACTTGCTTAAAGTCCGTGGGGTCTTGAAGGCAGATGAGTTCTGCTTATCCCAAAGGGCACCCATAACATTTCTGAGGTGCCCCTTGGGATGCTGGGTGTGTGATCCAGGTTGACCTCGGATTTGACCCTGCTGTGAAGTGGATGCCAGGCTCTGTTTTTGTCTCACATCTGGTGAGTCTTTTGCCATCCTACTCAGAACTCCACTGAGTAGAGCTGGCCAAAGTGCACATCCCAAACAACAGAAACCACAAAAGCAGAGAATCACAGAAACCCAGGATAGTTTGGGTTGGAAGGGACCTTAAAGCTCATTCAGTTCCAACCCCCTTTCCATGGTCAGGGACACCTCCCACCAGCCCAGGTTGCTCCAAGCCCCCTCCAACCCATCCTTCAACATTTCTAGGGTTGGGACATCCATAACTTCCTTGGTAAGATGAGTAAATATCTTCAGCATTATCCCAACAGTGTGTGCTTGGGACTTTTTCTTCTTGGTAAAGAGATTGTCCTCCTTTGTAGTGTTGTTTCTGGAACTGGAAGGGCTGGAATGATTTCTTGTGGGTTTAATGACGTGGAGGTTTTGTGCCCATGGGGATAAATAATGTGCTTGTAAAATGAACAAAAAGTCTCAGTGCTTCCAAAAGGAATGTGGAAAAAGTAAAGATGGGACTCATACCACCTTCAGGCAGGTTTTCTGGGTGAGTGAAGCTGAAGCAAAAAGCCAGGCTTGATCTTCCTCTTCAGTTCAGAGATGTATTGCAAGCTGCAAATCTGAGGAAAAAGCTCTTAGTCTTATTTGACCTCTTGGTTGTGTGTTTGTACCCAGTTTTGTTCCCTGGAACTCCAAAAAAACCTTGGTCATTGGTATGCAGGGACCTCATAGATGTCACTGTTGTCTTCTAAAGGCCCTGGCATCCACTGTAGGTGGTGACATTTAAAAACTAAGGTTATAATTATAACCTGTAAGCAGGGAGGCATTGCCCTCCAGCTGATCCAATGTCATGTGATGGTCCCAGTGGGCACTGGTGCCACCTCAGAGCAGCCCAGAGGTGGCTCCAACAGCAGAGGAGGGGGAAGCATCAGTCAGCAAGCAAACTTGGTGATATATTGGATGTGTATCCACCAGGAAGCTCTCCTGACTTGACTCTTCTACTGAAGTATTAATGGTTAGAAGAAATTCAGCCTCAAGCTGCAGGTGGCCCTGCTCTCTGCAGGGGGGTTGGACTGGATGGCCTTGAAAGTTCTCTTCCCACCCAAACCATTCCATGATTTGTGCAGGCTGTTTCCAAAGCAAGCTGGGGGATTGGTGCTTGATTATCTTGAGGCTTTCAAGGGAATGGCTGTGGACAAACCCCATGGATTCAGGGCTATATTGATGACAAGAGGTTTCTTCCAAAAATCAGAAGCTAATGCAGGTGTGAAGGACTAAAGTCCCTCATGGCATTGTGTTGAAAATCACATATATTGTGAAGGATCCCAACATAGACATTCTCATGGATGCTTCAGATTGCTGCTGTGGGTTCCTCCTCCTCATGTTAACCTCTACCTTTAATATAATTCCAGATTTGACCCCAAGAGAGCAGTGCAGCAGCTGAGAGCTTGTGGAGTGCTGGAGACCATTCGTATCAGTGCTGCTGGCTTCCCCTCCAGGTACCCTGATGCAGTTTTTTTTCCTCTTGTTATTGTTTATTTATTTCCTAAGTGTTGCCCCAGAGGACTTCTTTCCTGCTTGCCTCAGCTTTAGAATCATATCAGCCTCAGCTTTAGAATCATATCATAGAACCCCAGGATGGCTGAGGTTGGGAGGGAGCTCAGAGCTCATCTCCTCCAAGCTCCTGCCATGCCCAGGGACACCTCTCATCCAGACAAGGATGCTCCAAGCCTCATCCAACCTGGCCTTGAACACCTCCAGGGAGGGGGCAGCCACAGCTTCTCTGGGCAATCTGTTCCAGAGTCTCAGCACCCTCCTGCTGAAGAACTTCTTCCTCACATCCAGCCTCAACCTCTTCTCCTGCACTTTCAAACCATTTCCCCTTCTCCTCTTGCTGGGCACTCTTGGGAAAAGTCCCTCTGCAGCCTTCCTGGAGGTTCCCTTCAGGAATGGGAAGGCAGCTCTGAGGTCCCCATGGAGTCTTCTCTTCTCCAGGCTGAACAATCCCAGCTCCCTCAGCCTCTCCTCCCAGCAGAGCTGCTCCAGCCCCTGGAGCATCTTTGGGGCCTCCTCTGGACTCATTCCAACAGATCCATGTCCTTCTCCTCCTGGGGACACCAGACCTGGAGCCAATATTCCAGCTGGGGTCTCACAGGTGTGGAGCAGAAGGAGAGAATTCCCTCTTGACCTCCTGGCCATGATCCTCTTGATGCATCCCAGCTTCTGAGCTCCCTGCTGGCTCCTGGTGAGCTTCTCACTGATGAACACCTCCAAGTCCTTCTCTTCAGGGCTGCTCTCAACCCCCCCTGTGCCCATCTTGGGGCTGCTCTGACCCACGTGCTGGACCTTGCACTTGGATTTGTAGAATTTGCAGCTGACACTGACCCATTTCTCCAGCCTGTTAAGGTCCCTCTGGATGAAATCCTATCCCTCAGCTGCACACTTCTCATAAAAAAGCAATATACAGTTTACTTTTCTTTTTACTCTTCAAACCTCACACACCTGTTGCAATAGCCCAGCCCCCCCCAAAATATTATTATCCTTGCAGAGAAAGAAAACTAGGATTGCAAATCATTATTTCAGGCTTTCACTCCCCATGTCCAAAGCCTGCAAGCTCTTGCATCTTAAAAAAGGAAGGTTGTGATTGGGGTGGTGGTGATAGAAGATTGTAAAGAGGATTTGTTGTTTTTTTTGGGGCCTAATAAATCAGGAAACATGCAGTATAAATAAGCCCTGAAGATGACAAGGGTGAATAACTCTAAATATGCATCAGTTGTGTTCTCGTGCCAAGCAGCTTTGTGTTAATGTCAGCAGAGCCATCAGCCTTTTTCTGTGGGACAAAGGAGTTATAAATACCCTCAGGAAAGAGTTGGCTGAGCATCATGCTGAACACCATGAGAAACTCCCTGTCCTGGTTTTTGGGGTTTTTGGAGGATGCTGCCTGGTGGTTGTTCTCATCTCCTGCAGAGCTGGGGATGTCAGCTGCCCCAGCCAGCAGCTTCTGCACATGGGCATCAGTCACAGAATCCTCAGATGGTTTGGGTGGGAAGGAACCTTTCAAGGGCATCCAGTCCAACCCCAGGGACATCTCCAACTGGATCAGGTTGCTCAGATCCCTGGAATGGTTCCAGGGATGGGGCATCTCCCACCTCTCTGGGCACCCTGGGCCAGGGTCTCACCAACTTCATCATAAGCAATTTCTGCATCTGGCCTGAATTTCCCCTCTTGTAGTTTAAACCCATCACCCCTTGTCCTTTTGCTACAGGCCCTGCTAAAAAGTTTGTCCCATGAGGTGGCTCCTCTGCACCTAAGCCATGAAAAACTTCTGCTGGCTGAACCTCTGTGGACAGGCAAAAACTGGTGGTGGGGATCTCCTTGGCCAGCTGAGCTCAGTTCCTTGAAGAAGGACAAAAAGATTAAAAAAAAAATGTTCACTGAAATCAGTTTTTCTCTCCTCTGCCAGCATGGGAAGTTGCCAGAGAGATAAATGAAGATTTAGGTCCTCTTGTTGCAGGTCTTGACCTGTTAGAAGACCCAGCACCACCTTTGGCTCCCATCTTTGGAGTCTTCAAGACATTTGTAGAAGTAACTAATAAAAAATTACTCCTAAATGACATGATCTGTTAGCCATGGGGGAAAATTAAAACTCAGCTCACAGGTCAGGTTTTTTGTTATAATTTTTATCAAAGTAGGTGCAGGGCCAAATCCACCTGCCCGTCCCCTTGCAGTGCAAGCCCTAGAACACTCAAAGATCTGTGTTTTTTTTCCAGAAATGCAGTTTTATGCTCCTTAAGCCAGTTGTGCCCCATCAGTGCTCTGGTGTTTGGGTTCCAGGGGAGCTTTGGGGATTTTGCTGCTGATTTTCACATAGCTGCAGAGCTACCCCATTCCTCTCCACTCATTTTCTTAAA
Source organism: Heliangelus exortis (assembly GCF_036169615.1). Classification (NCBI taxonomy): domain Eukaryota; kingdom Metazoa; phylum Chordata; class Aves; order Apodiformes; family Trochilidae; genus Heliangelus; species Heliangelus exortis. The sequence goes on from NC_092454.1 coordinate 2,110,024, forward strand.
AACCTGCAGCATAACCACCTATTTCTGCACTTCAGGCCCTCCAGCACTAAAGTTGATGTTTAATCAGTAACTGGGGAGGGGGAACAGAGGGAAGGAACCAGTGCAGCACCTGGAGCCCAGCCAAGATCTATTTACAGCAGATGATTGACCAGGGTGAAGACCACTCCATCCTGAATAAAAAAAGCCCTCTAAAGGGATGCTTGTGGTTTTGCTTGCATCATGAGATCTTTTTTTTTTTTTTTTTTCTCTCCAGGATACTAAGAATACAAAACTCTTCCATCACTGCAGCTTGTCAGCATTTTTTTTCTTCCTCCAGGGGGAAAAAAAAAATAGGTGCAAATAGCTCTTTCAGCCTTTCAGAGTGACCTTCTTCAGTCCAGGGTTTGGGATGCTACAGGCCAGATTTTTTAGTTTATTGTCATGTTTCTAGAAGATAATTGCATACAGCAACAACTCTGCATGAAATAAGATGCTTACTTTGGGTTTTGGTAGTTTTTCACCTTCCGTGGTCATCAAATATTTCAGTCTTGAAAAGGCAGAACCTGGAACTGGGCAACAGCACTGAAAGGTTGTGAATGATCTGTAGATTTCAATTGACTTTTTGAGCCAGCTTGGCAAGTGCTGCTTCTTACTAATAAGATTATTCTGGGGAATTTAATTCTGTGGAAAAGATAAAAGGTGTTTTAATTCAGAATTTATCCAGGCACGAGATCAGTCTCAGGTTTTCACTAATTATTCATCCATATTTCTTTATATTTTCAGACAAGTTGGATTTATAACCATTGAGAACACCAAGAAGGAGGTGTTACTTCAAATTTAAACACTATATGAAGCTTTTCTTTTTAAAGGGCTTCAAATACTAGTGAGTCTTTGTGAGTCTTGCTTCACTTGGGTGTAAGTAGTTCACCTTTAGAACAAGAGAGAACTTACAAAATGTTTTCTCTAGAGAGAAGTTTTATTACAGAAAGAGGAGAAAATATTTCTTTTCCTCCTGTAATATTTTAGATATCAGTAATTGCCAGCATGCTGACACAAGAGTAACTTCTGAGAAGGATGTGGCTTTGGATCTCTCTCTGCATAAAGCCACTTTCTGCTTTTATTTCATGTTTTCCCATCAAGGTTACTTTATGGGTTGAATCATAGAATCCCAGACTGGTTTGGGTTGGAAAGGACCTTAAAAGATGATCTAGATCCAACTCCTTTGCATGGTCAGGGACACCTCCCACCAGCCCAGGTTGCTCCAAGCCCCATCCAACCTGACCTGAGACACTGCCAGGGATGGGGCAGCCACAGCTTCTCTGGGAAACCTGGCACAGGGGCTCAGCACCCTCAAATTCAACAATTTCCTCCTCATCTCCAACCTCAATCTCCCCTTTCTCTCCAAGTTTTAACCCATTTCCCTTCTCCTCTCCCTACCCCCCCGTGTCCAAAGCCCTCCCCCAGCTTTCTTGGAGCCCCTTCAGATATTGGAAGGTTGCTCTGAGCTCACCTGGGAGCCTCCTCCAGGCTGAACAACCCCAATCCCTCAGCCTGGCTTCCCAGGGAGGTGCTCAGCCCTCTGAGCATTTGAGTGGCTCTGCTCTGGACACCTTCCAGGAGCTCTGTGTCCTTCTGCTGTTGGGGACTCCAGAACTGGACCCAGCACCCCAGGGGGGTCTCAGCAGAGCAGAGGGGCAGAATCCCCTCCCTTGACCTCTGTCTGTGCTTCTGCTGATGCAGCTCATGACCTGGTTGGCTTTCTTACAGATTTTTTTTGTTGAAGACCTTGATTTTGAGTCTAAGAACTCAATGTTGGGTCGAAGAATTGAATTGTTTTAATGCATCAGTAATTTTTTTTTACAAGTTCCTTTGAGAAAAAGAAGTTTTGATCCACTTTCCAGTGCTCTCCAACCCATGTAAGACATGATATATTCCCTCTGAAAGAGGAAGCCTGGTGCTCCCTTCTTTGGGTCTGCCTGGCTTTATTATATCATCTTCATGGTCTGCTGTGCTCTGCCTCTATCTCAAGTAAATTGAAATGTTACTCAGCAGCTGGGAAATGTATTTGTTAGGGTGTAGCTAAGTGATTATGATGAATGGACTGTCTGAAGTGTGCAGATAGTAAATCTATCATCAGCTTCCTTGGGTAAAGCATGGAAGAAATCTCCACACTAGAAAACCATTCATCTTCTTTGTTGCAACTGGGTACAGAAAGATTGGTCTGTAGAGAATTAATTGGTTCAGATCTCCATTAATAACAAAATACCCTGCAAAACCAATTTTTCACACGTGGTTTGTCCAAACTCCCCATTTTTCTTGATGCTTCTGGTGGTTTTCAGACAGTGTTCTCCCATCTTGGTGTCCCTCTGGGTAACATCAGTGCAGGTTCTGTGAGATATTTTGGTGGTAATTGTTATGTATTAAATCTCTTTTTTTAAATATTTTTTACACTGAGCTGCTTGCTCTGGCCAGACACAGGAAATCACAGCTGCTGAACTCTGTGTAAAGCTCATTGATCACTGGAATGGGTCAGCATTGCATATAAAATAATTTTTATTATGACATACCCTTAGCTATCTTGCAATCATTTCAGGGAAACAAAACCTTTAAAGTGACTTCAGCTACCAGGAGTTCTCTCTTCCCACTCCCAAGCAAGGTAATATGTAAATAAGAGGGTATTTTCTCCCCTCCTTATTCTCTTCTTTGAATATATTCCAGCTAATTTCAAGCCCTGCCAGCTTGAATGGTTTAGAGCTCATTGAAAGGCAAATCTGTTCTGCTGCAGTAAACAAGGCAAGAGGAATTTTCTCCCTGTACAACAGTTTCTAAAACAATTTCATGGCCTGTCTTGGCTCAGATATTTAACCTATGTCTCCCCACCTCCCACAGCAGCTTTTGGCTCCTAGAGAAAGATCAATACAATCCAACTCTCTACTACTTAAAATACTGATCCCTTCAGGGGATGGTACCACCTGGGTTTCTTACCTGAAGCTGGGTTTGCTCAGCACAGGGTCACTGGGATGGTCTTGAGTGATGGGAGATGATAAATTAATTTATTCTTAATGGGAAGGGTTTTTTTTTTTGTGGGGGGGGGCACTGAAAGAAACCATTTTCTGGTGAAGTCCTAAAAAATTCAAGCTCTTATTAAACTCCTTTCAACTCTTTGTTCAGTGCTGCTGAAATGGTGTTGCTGTCATCACCCTGAAACAAAAGGGCAGAGGTATTTCAGGCAGCTGCTGACTGCTTGGAGAGGCTTCCTCAGGAATCAGAATTACATCCCTGTTTTTTTCTTTAGCCCAGTCCTGCCTTGAATTATGAGGAATTTAATTTATCCAGCCCATGCAGCAAGAGGGCAGCTCTTGGGTTTATAGCCCTGTGATGTTGGGCAGGAGCAGCTCCTCTGCTTTCCACCTGGTTGTGGTTTTGTCTAAAGCATCCAAATCTTGTTTTAAAAAAAAAAACAACAAACCACAGAGGTTTAATTCCTGGCATGTGCTCTGCTTATTCTCCTCTAAATGACATAAAAATAGCTGGGATGACCAAATCTTTTGCTCCTGGTCAAGTCCTCAAGTATCCCCCTTGCTGCTCAACCACACAGGTTTTATTTTCTCCAACTTATTTTCCTGTGTCCTTCCATTACTTTCCTTGCCTCTTCCCTTTACTCACCTGTGCAAAGCAAAATTTTGATGTTTGAGGTGAGCTGTGCTTGCTCTCAGCCCCAAAGATCCTTGAGGTCCCTTCCAACCTGACATTCCATGCTTTTTTTTTTTTTTCTTTCTTGGCAAAATTGTGAGCAGTCCATCTCTTCATGCCTCCATCTCAATTGTATGGGTAGAAAAATCCTCCTGGTTACAACTCTTCACCATCTGTCTGGATCTTAGAACTTTAATTAACACCTCTAACAGCTTGACCTGAGGTGTAGCCTTCCCATAATCTTTCCTGACCTCCTAAACTGCAGGGTAAGGTTGCACATCTTTTCTCTCATCCTAGGAATGGCTTTGTGGTCTAGCAGGAGGGATCTAAATTTTCTCCTTTTTATTGTTTTTTTTCCTTTTCTCTATTGAAGATGCAGATGTTGAGCTTTAAAAAAAAAAAAAAGACATATATATGCAGAAGAAGAATAAAAATCATTTTTGCACCAAAGCACTGAGCTTCAGCATTTCTCCCTTGGAGGTTTGGAGGATCATGTTTGTTCCTCTTGAAGCACCTTGTTGTAAAGTCATTTTATCCTGCTTTCAACCTGAAGTGGTTGAACCAGTTACATGAAACCTGAGGGCTTTAATTGTTCCTTTCTCTAGGGGATGAGATCCTATAACAGCACCTCTGGACCCTCCTCAGCTTCCTTTTCTTCCTGAACTGGGACTGCAAATATTCCAGTGAAACTCCTGATGGACCAACTCAGCCCCTGGCATGGCAAAGCTTTTTGTCTTGATATTCTGGAGACAAATAACACAAGTGGTGTGATCTCAGGACTGTCAGCTCCTGTTAAATCAGGGAGGGTGGTGAGAACATCCTCAGGGTGAAGCCCTGTTGTGCTGTGGAGGTGCCACGTTCAGCTGGGAACCTCTGGGAGATGAGGGTAGAGGTGAGGTAGAGGACTGTGGATGCCACCAGCCCAGCAGAACCCCCAAAGAGCAATCAGGGAGCTTATTCCCTGTCACTTCCAATGTTCCAGGTGAGACTTCATCCTGAACCAAGAGCTACCTGTGTTAAAGATGGAAATCAGTGGAAAATCAGTTTTTCTTGCAGCATACAAATGAGAGCAACAGGCCATGAAGAAAGATCATTTAAGCTGGGATTTCTGAGCTGGTTTTAAGCATCATAAAATGGTTTGGGTTGGAAGGGACCTCAAAGCTCCTCCATTCCCACCCCCCTTCCATGGGCAGGGACACCTCCCACCAGCCCAGGTTGCTCCAAGCCCCATCCAACCTGACCTGAGACACTGCCAGGGATGGGGCAGCCACAGCTTCTCTGGGAAACCTGGCACAGGGGCTCAGCACCCTCAAATTCAACAATTTCCTCCTCATCTCCAACCTCAATCTCCCCTTTCTCTCTGGGTTTTAACCCATTTCCCTTGTCCTCTCCCTACCCCCCCGTGTCCAAAGCCCTCCCCCAGCTTTCTTGGAGCCCCTTCAGATATTGGAAGGTTGCTCTGAGCTCACCTGGGAGCCTCCTCTTCTCCAGGCTGAACAACCCCAATCCCTCAGCCTGGCTTCCCAGGGAGGTGCTCAGCCCTCTGAGCATTTGAGTGCCTCTCCTCTGGACACCTTTCAGGACCTCTTCTTACAGTATATTCTCATCTTGGTTCCCAGAAAGTCCATGCAGGTGAGGATCAGGGGAGGTTTCATTTGGTGAGGGCAGGAATCAAGATCTCTGATTCCTTTCACATCTCTTATGCATTTTCTTTGACATCTCTTATGCATTTTCTTCTTTTTTTTTTTTTTTTTTTTTTTTTTTTTTTTTTTTTGTTTTTGTTTTTGTTTTTGTTTGTTTTTTTTGTTTTGTTTTTTGGTTTTTTTTTTTTTTTTTTTTTTTTTTTTTTCGTTTTCTTTAATAATGATGTCTCTACTTGACAGCCCTGGAAGGAACCAGTGTTTTAATTAAACACAGAGGGTTTGAGGGGTCCATAACTCACCCTGTTAATTTGGAGAAGGCTGAAATTTGGCAGATGCTGAACTCATTTCAGGATCCAGGCTGCAGGATCAATGTGGAGCAGCAGCAGCAGCAGGAGCTGATGTTTCCTAGCAGCAAGATAAAGTGCTCTAATTCCTGTAATTACTGCTGCCTGCTTGGAAACTTCACTGCTGGGGCCAGTGAAGCATCTTCCAAATGTTTTTTTCAGTGTCCAAAGGTTTTGTGTTTGTTTTAAGGCTCTTGGCCCCAGACCAGAATGCTTAGTAAAGGAATTGATTCAATTTTATAGTCAACAGAGTATGGAAAAGCCTAAGAAGGAAGAGTTTCTAGTCTCTACCAGTTTTACAAGATTGATTTTTAAGAGGTTTCTGGTTAAATCAGGAGGTCCATCATTATCTCTTCTAAATTAGTTTATCCTTAACAAAGAGAACAGTGTTGTTGCATTTGATGGGTAAAATGTCACAGCTTGGGAGGAGGAGGGACAACAAGGTGATCCATGTCCTTTCTGTCCCAGGCTGGAAATGCACTGATAAGTGTGTTTGGCAGCAGGGGAGGGCTCAGATTAGGGATCAGGTTTGGAGTGGCATTAGGGTGGCTTCAGTTCAGGCTGAGTAGTGGTGAGAGATCCCTGGGTATATGAGGAGATTTTAGGATCTGTATTTTAGGATCATAGACTCAATGAAAGTTGGAAAAGACCTTTAAGATCATCAAGTCAACCCAACACCACCAGCAAACAACATCATGTCAGCTGCCTTTGACTCATCTATGCCTCCAAATACTTTATTTTAAGGAAATAATGCTTGGCATGCAGACTAATCCTGTGTCTGCTTTGCTTTTAGGTGGTCCTACCATGACTTCTTCAACAGGTATCGTGTTCTTATGAAAAAGAGAGACCTCTCAAAGACTGACAAGAAGCAGATCTGTCAGACCCTCTTGGAAGACCTGATTAAGGTGAGCTGGGACCAAATCTTTGGTAATGATATTTACAGCACTGAAGCTTGTGGCTTGATATTATCTTAATCCTGGGGTCAGTTCTGGGCCCCTGAGGACAAGAAGGACATTGAGGGGTTGGAGTGTGTCCAGAGAAGGGCAAGGGAGCTGGGGAAGGGTCTGGAGCAGAAGTCTGCCCAGGAGCAGCTGAGGGAGCTGGGGGTGTTGATCCTGGAGCAAAGGAGGCTGAGGGGAGAGCTTCTGGCTCTCTGCAACCCCCTGAGAGGAGGTTGGAGCCAGGGGGGGTCGGGCTCTGCTCCCAAGGAAGAAGGGATGGGAGAAGAGGAATTGAGCTGGAGGTTTAGATTGGAGCTTGGGAAGAATTTCTCCCTGGCAAGGGTTGTCAGGGCCTGGCCCAGGCTGCCCAGGGCAGGGCTGGAGTCCCCATCATTCCTGGAGGGATTTCCAAGCCCTGGAGATGTGGTGCTGAGGGCCATGGGGCAGGGGTGGCCTTGGCAGGGCTGGGTTAAGGGTTGGAGTTGATGATCTTCAAGGTCTTTTCCAACCAAACCAGTTCTGTGATTCTAAATTACTCTCCTTGCTCCTCCTTCACCTGCTGCTCATGCAATTCCAACTCCAACCTAGGCAGCCTGGAGTTTTTTTTTTTCCAAAAAAAGAGCAAGGACAAGTGTGCCATGGGACCTCCTGGTTGAAGTCCAGCTCAACATAACCATTTCAATGCTGGTGAAGTTCAGGCTTTGCCATCACTGGCTTTACATGACCATCTGGCCATGCTTAGAAAAAATTGATCCCCAAAGCCCCTCCTGGTTTTGGTTAACCATAGCTGGAGCAGTTTTGAAGTCCAGCTTTGGCCAGCATCATGAGTCAATCATTAAATGCTGCTTTTCTCAAGTGAGAAGACTGAAATAAATGCATAATTTTTTCCATCATGATCTTGAGGAGTGGGAGACTTCTCAGAGGGGTTTTAATTTTTGGTCTTTGGTTTCCTCCTGGGGCTTGGGGGACCTGACTCAGTTGGGTTCCTCACTGCAGTTCTTATTTATCATGGGTTTCCTTGAGCTGCAGAGCCACATGCAGGACATGTATGACTTTGCAGGTGAAATAAATCTTTTCTTGAAGTCCTCTGGTGCTGCATTGCTCTATTTAACTTAAAACAAAAAGCAACTAACCAAAAAAAACCTAAAAACATTTGAACAGCTGTGTAGATTGATGGAATCTAAGACTGAATCCGAGTGGGCATATAGAAGCTCAGGTGGTTTGGAATCTGATAATATGTTCTCCATCTAATTAATAAGAGATGTGAGCTGATAAATTTGATTCAAAATGGGTGCTTTGAACCTGTATCTACTCTGTAATGTAGAAGAAGAAGAAAGAAAAAAGGAAATCCTAAATGTTTGCTGTAATTAAATTTAGTTTCCTTTATGCTTTTGAAAAGGATCCAGACAAGTTCCAGTTTGGACGTACCAAGATCTTTTTCCGTGCAGGCCAGGTGGCATATCTGGAGAAACTCCGTGCAGATAAATTCAGAGCTGCCACAATCATGATCCAGAAAACTGTGAGGGGCTGGCTCCAGAGGGTCAAGTACCAAAGGCTGAGAGAAGCTGCACTCATCATCCAACGCCACACACGGGGGCACCTGGCGAGGAGGTGGGTCCTGGGAAACCCTCTGAGGGAGGGAAAATGGAAAAAAAACCCTGCTGTGAATTTATGTTTTTCCCATCTTCAGTCTCTTCCATTTCCTCCTATGGAAGCTGTGTTGTGTTTCAGCTCTGTGAAACCATGTGGAGGTGCCACGATGCTGGAAGTTTCTGTGCTCAAGACAGGATTTATTCCTGGCCCCTCTCCCCAGCTTTATCTGGGGGCAAGAGATCAAAATCCTTGGTCTCAGCTCCATGTTGTGGATCTATGGGTTTGATTTCTGGGTGCGTGGGCCCATGGTTAGAGCTGCCAGGCTGTAATCAGATGGGTCAAATCCTCCAAGATATTTGTTTCAGAAAACTGATATTTTCCTGGGAGTACCTCTAGCAAAAAGGGAACTTGGATCAGGCAGGCAGCACTTTGCTCATTGATAGGCACTCCTCTTCTGCAGAGGCCAAGCTTATTCCTCCTTGGTGTCCAAGGGGAATTCTCAGAATTGATTTGTTGTATCCTTTGAGAAAAATCACTTCAAATCCCTACCAATGGGGCAGGAGAATGGAGCTCCATGTCCAGCTCCCTCTGTCCTCATGTTGGTGGCCTGCAGGGATTCTGTAGATAAAGCTGGGAAGCAGGCTGCTGGTGAGAGATGCAGGGTGGGTTTGAGGGAGCAGGAAAGGGATGGAATAGCATCCCAACACACAGCTCACCTTGCATCTTGTGCCCTTTAGTCATGTCAAACCTTACCCTTCCCCTGCATCTTGACAAAGTGGCCTCAGGCACTTCACAGGTAGGACCAAGGAAATTTGGGTCCTTTCAGCTTTGGTTCTGGAGGGCAAATTTTATGAGGAGCATCTGATGGACCTGAGGGTGTTGAAGCCTCTGCTTCTCTAGGGTGGTGGCTGCAGGGCCCTCTCCTCAGCCTTACAGCTGGCTTGAAGACAAGGTAAATGAGTCCTAAAGAAATTAGAGGAACATGAAGAAAAAAGAGAAGTCAGTGATTAACTTTTGCTTCTCTGGTGGACTCTCCATGCACACCTACAAACTTGGACTCTGTATTTGACTTTGCATCAGCCAACCACCCCTCAAAGGATGAGGAGGAGGAATCCTTGGTGATGTCAAAGCAATGGGGTGTGAGCTGAAAGGGAGGCTGGAAATCCTCTGCTGCAAAGTGCTTCTTGAGTGTGATTTTTCAGTTCCTTCACAAAAGTTTCACAGGGTGGGATGTCACCTGAATAACTCTCTCCTCCTTTTGGAAATGGACCTTCTTGTGTCCTCACCAGTTAGCTCCAATTCAGTGGGTCCTAATCACAGGATGTTAAGGTTGGAAAAGTCCAACTTGGTTGGTCAGCCCAACACCACCAGCTAACTAAACCTCAAGGGCTCTGTCCACACACTTTTTGAACACCTCCAGAGACAGGGACTCCACCACTTCCCTGAGAATCCTGTTCCAATGCCTGACCACTCCTTCCTTAAAGGAATTGTTCCTAGTATCCAATCTGAACCACCCCTGGTGCAACTTGGAGCCATTTCTTCTCATCCTAATGAGAAACTGTTGGCCTTGATGAAGAGAAGAATAAATGAATCCGATTTGGCTCGTCTGGTTTTGAGAAGCTTTTCTCAGAAGCTCAGAAGCTTTTCTCAGCTCTCAGAAGAAGTGGATCAACAATCTGTGTAATTCTTCCTGCTGAGAGCAAGAAACAAATCAGAAGCTCAGCAAAATGAGCTCATTATGAAACTTAATGCAAGCTTTATAGACATTTATTAACCTAGATAGCAGCAAACTGAACACAAATTGAGTCGGAGAACTCGAGCGACCCAGCAGGGAGTTGACCACATCCCTCATTATTTCCTTTCCATGAATGGCTTGGGGCTCTGGAGCATTACTAAACCAGTGCACACTGGTTTAAATGTCAAATCAATTTCTGGCCAGTTTCAGGGAGGTGGTGGCTACCCTGTCCAGCTCTTTCTTTTTATAGTCAGGGCAGTAATGGAGACAGCCTTGGGTGTCATTTGGCTCAAGGATGTAAGGCAGAGGGGTCAACAGAAGGGAAAAGCTGGAAAATATTTGGAATGCTGTTTGGGAATGATGAGGTGTGTTGATTTCTGGTGCCAGGGACTCCCATTATTCAAAGGGGGACCTGACATCATGTTAGATATTAGGAAAAAAATTTGTCACCATGAGGGTAGTAAGACACTGGAATGGGTTGCCTAGGGAGGTTGTTGATGCCCCATCCCTGGCAGTGTTCCAGGCCAGGTTGGATGGAGCTTGGAGCAACCTGGGCTGGTGGGAGGTGTCCCTGCCCATGGAAAGGGGTTGGGAATGGATGATCTTCAAGGTTCCTTCCAACCCAAACCATTCTATGATTCTCTGGTCAGGTGCCATTATCTTAACCATACTGGTGGGGTGGTCATTCTTGGTGCTTTTGGACACCCGTTTTTTCTCTCTAGCCAGCTTCAAACAGATTCCAAGAGAAAGAATCCCAGAGGGTTGGAAGAGACCTTTAAAGATCATCCAGTCCATCTAAACCTTTTCCCTGTCCTTTGCAGACTTGCTGAGCACCTGAAGAGGACAAGAGCTGCCATCATCTTCCAGAAGCAGTACCGGATGCTGCGGATCCGCCGAGCTTTCCAGAGGGTCCGCAGTGCCACCATCACCATTCAGGCTTTTGCTCGGGGCATGTTTGTCAGGAGGATTTATCACAAGGTACAGCTCCACCAACTCTCTGTTAGAAAAGAGTCAGAAAAGCTGTCACCTACTTAGGAGTAGTGAGACCCTGTCCCAGGTTGCCCAGATGGCCCTGCTAGGTGACCTTTAAGAGTCCCTTCCAACCCAAACGTCTCCATGATTCCATGATTATTGTATTTTCCTCCACTGGGATGTGTTTGTTGTGGCTGGTGTAACGTTTTCCAAAGCTGACTGCCTCCAGTGTTGCTGGAGAGCAAATGTGGGCAGTCAGAGTTGCCATTTAAAGCTGTGCAAGCTAAAAAGGATTTTGGCAGCAGCCCCTCTGCAGAGCAGCGAAACAAAATCAGGCACTGGGATGCCAGGAGGTATTGTGGAAATCTGGAAATGTCATTTGATCCAATTCACACTCTGCAAAAACCTCCCTGGCAAACCAAATTTGGGCTGCAAATGCAGGTAGGAAGACCAGTAGGGTCTGTCATGAAAAGCATAAGGTCATTTAGGTATGGAAATCCCTCTTTAATTGGTTCTCTTCATCAGCTTTGTGTGTTAAATGAAAGCAAGGAAGTAAAGGTCTGATGGCAATAAGTGGTAGAGTGAGAAATTATCTGTCAGGAAACTGAAAACAGCTTTGAGGAATCTTCTGGCTGTTCCTCAGATCCAGACTCACTTTGGTGTTACCTCCATTTATAGCCAGAAGCATGATAAGGCAGGAGGTGAGAGCTTGCTCCTGCAGATGATGGAGGTCACTTGGACAACTGATCACCCACCAGAGATTTCAGATGTCCTCAGAACCAGAGCAGCTGTTTGGGTTGGAAGGAACCTTGGATCATTCAGTTCCAACCTCCTGCCATGGGCAGGGACATCTCCCACTAGAGCTCCCTCCAAGCCCCATCCAGCCTGGCCTTCAACACTTCTGAATTCATATTTGCAAATGCCAAGAAAACCTTTGAGTGAAAACAAAAGGTTGTAAAGAGAAGTTGATGTGGTTCTTTTTCTGATACAATTTATCCCAAACTGATAACAAAAAAACAATCCCTACAAACCTTCTAAGATCTGCTCATGCCTTCCTGCAGCAGTTGATTTTAGTGTCCAGAGAACCACTCTGCAGGAGTTGGGCTTGAAAGATCCCTTCCAGTCTCCAACAATCACCCCTCATACCTACCAGAACAAGTAGAAACAAATCCTTTACCTAAGAAGGTAAATGTCATTTATTCTGAAATGACAAATTATATAAAGTCACCTCCTCTAACTCTTTATCAGTAGCCACAGTTCTGATTTAAAGGATAGAACACAAATAATAATATGAAGTCATCTCCTCCAACTCTTATCAGTAGCCGTAATTCTGATTTAAAGGATAGAACACAAATTAAAGGAGCAACAACTAACAGAAAAATTGGCTCAACTTATTGCAACTTGTCCTTCTTCAAAATCTTCCAAAACAAAGCAAAAAAAAGCCTGGAAATGGAACTGCAACTGGTTTGGGTAAGGACTCTGTGAAGAAGCTTCCAGGATCCATAACTGCAAGTGGGTTTGTTCATAAAGATTTAGTAAAGAAATTACCAGGCTCTGGGATTGCTGTTGGATTGGTTAACAGGGACTCAGGGAAGAATCCATGAGGGATTGGTGGTGCAGCCATATTGGTTAGCAAGGCCTCATGGAAGAATCCCTTAGGGATTGTCCCATTAACTGGATGGGTTAACGAGGACTCTGGAACCAGGGATCAGCGCTCCACCCAGGAGGCGAAGCGTCGAGTGCCACCACGCAGCCAAACCTGAGCTGCTGCTGCTTTGACAGGTGACTTCTCACCCTCCCTTGCTCTCCTTTCTCCAGATCCTCCTGGAGCACAAAGCCACCATCCTCCAGAAGTACACCCGGGGCTGGCTGGCCCGCACCCGCTTCCGACGCCTCCGCGGTGCCGCCCTTGTCCTGCAGTGCTCCTACCGGCGCATGAAGGCCAAGCAGCAGCTGAAGGCTCTGAAGATTGAGGCCCGTTCAGCCCAGCACCTGAAGAAGCTCAACATTGGCATGGAGAACAAGGTGGTCCAGCTTCAAAGGAAGATTGATGAGCAGGTGTGTCCTGAGTTGTTTAAAACTGCATCCATAATTTCTCTGCAACGGCGTTTGTGGGTTGTTTTGTGCTGCTTGTTGGGTGGGGCTGGGATGGTGTGGTGGAAGTGATAAAGGCTTGGTGGGATTCCTCTGGCTGCTTGGGTCACAGAGAGGCCTTTATCACTTGTCATTAGTGAGCTGTGAAATGGTTGGTTGATCCCATGCATAGAATAAAGGGGTTTCCCACCAACCTATGTGACAGTGCAAGGAAAATGCATCTCCACCACCCAGGGCAGTGGTGGAGTCCCCACTCCTGGAGGCTTTTAAAAAACCATGTAGATGTGACACCTCTTAGTGGGTGATGGTTGGACTTGATGATCTTTAGAGGTCTTTTCCAACCTTAATGAGTATATACCCTCTACATTGCTTCCAGTGCTGTACAGGATCTTCAGGGAGGAGTAGAACTACTGAGCAGACCCAGTTGTGTCCACTGATTCCAACAGGGAAATTACATCCACCTCTCTCCTTAAACTGTCCTTTTCAGGCAGGAAACATTCTCTGTGAGTCAGGCTACCTACTATTTGTAGTCTCAGCTACTTCCTATTGGTACTTACTACTGATTGCAGCTAATCCTTCCACTGGGGCTGTGTCAGGAACCCTTACACATCCCAAGTTTTCTTCAACTGGTTTCCATCCCGTTGGTTTCCTTCAATTTCTCCCATCCCTGAATGACAGGAGAGGTCCAACCATGAAGATGAGAACTGGGGATTTTTGTCCTACCAGGTGTCCCCAGGATGCTTTCTATGTCCTAATGCCCACCCTGCCAGTGAACTTTCTTTTCATCATGCTGCATTTTTTTCTGTCAGCAGTGATTTTATAGATTCCCTGAATCACCTCGATTTCAGTCCTTGCTAATCTATCAAAACAACCTTTCAAAATGCCAATTAATTTTTTTTAAGGAAAAAAAAAAAAAGAAATATTGCAGGGAGCCTGGAGAGCTGCAGCTGTATCCCTGTCTGACGAGATGTAGAAGAAAACATTTCTATTTCTGATGCTTTAGCTCACGCATGGATAGAGCTTCAGCACTCTCTGAGCCCCTGAGGGGGAGAAGATCTTTCTTGGAAAACATGAAATCCCATTATTTTAGGTCAGCCTCAGCTCACCTGCTCTGCCACCCACAACTGGGCCTCTTTAATTCACTTTCTAGGTCAGGTGAGGGAGTTCTTGAACACCCGTGGAAGATTTAAATCAGTCTGGCAGTGGAATATCCACACCAGGCCACTTTTCTTTCTCTCCACATTGTGCCTTTTTTTTTTTTTTTTTTTCTGGTGTTCTTTTTCGTTGAGTTGATATTCAGTGTGTGTTGCAGTTGCCTGAGACACTTCTGATCACTTACCTGATTTATTCAGTGTTAATTTAGCCAATATTTGGCCTGACACAGAGTTCCCAGAGCTCTCTCTGCAGACAGCAGTGTCTCTGTGAGCATTTTTTTGTGAATAAATTAGTTTGGGGGTAGAAGTGATGTTGGCTCTGCCATTAGGAGCAAAATAAACTCAGGATTTGGGGCACGGAGCCTGGCTTGAAACCAGGACTGTCACAGTTCTGCTGGGTTGGATAATAATTTAAAAGAAAATAACTTCAAGTTTAACAAAGTCTGAGCAATAGAATCATTGAACTGTTCGGTTTGGATCTTTAGAGAGTATCTTGTCCAACCCCTTTCCATGGTCAGGGACACCTCCCACCAGCCCAGGTTGCTCCAAGCCCCATCCAACCTGACCTGAGACACTGCCAGGGATGGGGCAGCCACAGCTTCTCTGGGAAACCTGGCACAGGGGCTCAGCACCCTCACAACAAACAATTTCTTCCTCTTTCATCTTGAAACCCTTCCCCCTCATCCCATCCCTCCATGTTCTCATCCCCAGTCCCTCCCCAGCTTTCCTGGAGCCCCTTCAGGCACTGGAAGGTGCTCTAAGGTCTCCCTGCAGCCTTCTCTTCTCCAGCCTGAACAACCCCAACTCTCTCAGCCTGGCTCCAGAGCTGCTCCAGCCCTCCCAGCATCTCCAGGGCCTCCTCTGGACTCACTCCAGCAGCTCCATCTCCTTCTGGGGCTGGGGACCCCAGAACTGGACCCAGCACCCCAGGGGGGTCTCCCCAGAGTGGGGCAGAGGGGGACAATCCCCTCCCTGACCCTGCTGGGGATGCAGCCCAGGACAGGGCTGGTTTCTGGGCTGCCAGCTCACGTGTTTCAGGCTCCAAACGTCAGAGCTGCTGCATTTTCAGGTCTCCAAAGTGGGAAGCAAATCCTTGCTGAGTGTTTTAAAAGAGAAAATCTGAGCAAACAAAACCTCTTGAGGTGGCACATGTTTTAGAGCTGGGGTTTAGGAAGCTTTTGTGCTCAGGGCTGCAATTATGCTCTAGCACATTGTCACCCCTGGCTCTTGTGAGGGAAGGAGTCAGGAATAAAAGGTAAACTGCAAACCCAGTATTACAGACCCCCTTTCCAAAAAAGAAATACAAAATTAATAGCATTAAATCATATCATTTAGAAGCTGTAATCAGTTTAGGATTTGTGGCTTGGTTGCCAGTACTGTCACAGGATGTTTGCTTGCAAGTGTTTGCTTTCAAGGTCAGTTTAATAAATGCTTGCACAGTAGTGAGCAAAACATTGTGGAGCTCTTGTCAGAGTTTGGAAATTGTGTTTAGCTTTCTGAGCTTTATTTGCATGTGCAAGGAGAAGCTGCTTCTCCCAGCTGCTTGTTACCCACCACACTCAAGGATTTTATGGGAGTTATTTTTGTATTTCGTGCATTTATCTCACTCCTGGTCTTGCTTTCTTCTTTTTGGGGGCTGTTGGCTGCAGAACAAAGAATACAAACTCCTGAATGAGCAGCTCTCTACCCTTGCCTCTGCCCACTCCTCTGAGGTGGAAAAGCTGAAGAAAGAACTTGTACAATATCAGCAGAGCCAGCAGGGTGATGGCAACCAGCTTGTCAGCTTGCAAGAAGAGCTGGAGCACCTCAGGCTGGAGCTGGAGAAAGCTCATGGGGAGAGGAAGGTCGTGGAAGACAGCTACATCAAGGAGAAAGATCTGCTGAGGAAAGTAGGTGCCTCTTCTCATCTTGCAGAGGTGCTCGTGCTGGTCCAAGCTTGCTCTTCACAGGTCTAAGAGGAAAGATTTAATTTCTGTTCTTTAATTAAGATTTGGGTGTGTGGGGACTCCGTGGCCAGGATAATTTAATCTAAACGATATCTGAAAGGCATTTTTGAGTGTGCTTCTCAAAAGGGCTTTAGCCTTGGACACATGTTGTCTCTTGGCTGGACCAAGAGCTGCCAGCAAAGCTCTTTGCACACATTCTGCACCAATATGGCCTTGGTTCTCTTTTCTCCAGCTCCAAATTAGAAGATCCTTTTTGGCCCAGGGCTGGGTTCATTAGCTGGCTCCAGCCCAGGCTTTTAGAGCCTGAAAAGATGCTTTCTTTTTAAAGGTGACACAGCTGGGGAGGAACTGCTCCTCTTTGTTCTTCATTGCAAATCCCCTGAGGAGAAAAGGTTGGTTTAATGACCAAGGAAATGCTTTCAAAAAGGAAGAAAACAAAGCAGATGCTTTCCCTGGTTGTAGAAATGCCTACAGCAGAGCAGATACCCTGTGCTTTCTGGTGACAATAAGTGGTTTAACTATAAAATGTTTCTGCTGAGCAGAGCAAGCTCCCATCACTGCCATCAATTCCTCCCTTTTGTTCCTTGTCCTGTGGGAAGAAGGAGAAGACTTGTTTCCTCCTGTGAACCATTTGTCTAGTGAAAACACCTTCTGAGATACATTATAAGGGAGCTTTTGGACTAATTCTAATCCCTGAAAGTGTGGGCTGGGTTGTAAAACTGAATTCAGGTGTGAGGAGCACTTTGCACCTTCAGCAGTGAGGTTGCACTCTGATCATGGTGGGATTTGCTCCCTCTGGGGACAGTATCCAAAATCATCAGAAGCTTCTGAGTGAGATGGAGAGCACAGCCTTAATTTTATCAACTTGAGCTGCAAATCCATCATAGTTGTGATTTTGTTACTGAAAAAAGAAGATCTTTTAATCTCTTCCTTAGAGCTTTTCTCTGCCAACCCCTTAATTTTAGACTAACCCTTCTTAGTCCATTTTGTGATGAACTTTAAAACATCAGAGCTGGGGGAGTACCAACCAATTCCTAGGGGTTTTTTTGTGGGTTTTTTTTGGTAGCACTTAATCTTCTCAGTTGATGAGCTAGGCTGATTCAAAGCCTGGCTAGGACTTATTAGAAAAATCCTAAAGGCCATCATCCCCTCCTTATGAGATTAGGGAAAGGCTGGAGGAAGATGGCATGAGCAGGGTAACAGATAAGAGCTGAAGACATCAGAGGTGCTCATTGCTCAACATCTTCATAAAAATCCTTCAAAGCAGGTGCTGGTGGATTTGAAGCACTTTCAGAGATGTTTCCTATAGAAAATAAGTATATAAATAAGGTATAAAATGTACCAGCATAGGTACCAGAGATGGAGTTTGTGTGATGGCCATTGTGTGACCTGCTCTTCTCTCCTCTACCAGTATTTTATGGATTGTTTTCATTCTCCTTGGGTTTCCATGAAGACAAATGTTGAATCCCAGCTTTTTTCTCTTTCATATGGAAGCAAGAATACAATAAAAAAGCTCAGTCACTTAAGGTCACAGATTACAGATCTCTAATTCAGGCTGAGTATAAATGTTTTTAAACCTGAGAATCGTTGTATTGGATTCTACAAAGTCTTTCAGTTCTAAAATATTCCCCCTGCATAGCTGAGAAGAACACAAATTTTTGTCTAGTTTCTCTTCCAACCATCACAACTTTGTTTCCTGGGCAGACAAGTTCATGATCAGCACCCATTAAAGAGCATTATTGTGAAATAATGCCATCATCCCACAGCCTTTCCCTGATGGGATAAATGAGGTGAGTTTCCTCACTGCCTTTCAGCTGATATGGCCTAAAGACAACACTTAGAATCACAGAATCATTTTGGTTGGAGGGGACCTCCAAAGGTCACCCAGTCCAACCCCAGGGACACCCTCACCTACATCAGGGTGCTCAGAGCCTCCTCAAGCTCCCAGATGAGCCATGGTTTGTTGTACCAAACCCAACTTCAGCACCTCAGACAGCCTCAAGTTGTGCCAGGGGAGGTTTAGATTGGAGCTTGGGAAGAATTTCTCCCTGGCAAGGGTTGTCAGGGCCTGGCCCAGGCTGCCCAGGGCAGGGCTGGAGTCCCCATCATTCCTGGAGGGATTTCCAAGCCCTGGAGATGTGGTGCTGAGGGCCATGGGGCAGGGGTGGCCTTGGCAGTGCTGGGTTAAGGGTTGGAGTTGATGCTCTTCCAGGTATTTTCCCACCTTAGTGATTTTATGAGTTGAAAACAGCAATGAAGCCCCTTGAGATGTGAAAATAATGATTTGAGGAGCTGATCACTTGTAGGTGATGATTCCTCCAAGTCCCACTGCTCAATATTTTGTCAGGTACTTAAATTCATACAAACATGAATTTAAGGGAGAAATTCACTCAGGAAAAGCAAAGTGAGGCTGTGGGTGCAGCAGGGTTCTCCTACACTTCACCTCCTGATGTACAGAAGGTGACTGGCAGAGCACCAGGGGATGGAGCTTTTCACAGAGCTCCTTGGCCTCAGCCAGGTGAAAACCTCATCCCTGAGCACAGGCTCTGCCCTGCAGCCAGCACTCATTCCTTGTTTTCTTTCCTTGTTTTCTTTCCTTGTTTTCTTTCCTTGTTTTCTTTCCTTGTTTTCTTTCCTTGTTTTCTTTCCTTGCTTTCTCTCCTTGCTTTCTCTCCTTGCTTTCTCTCCTTGCTTTCTCTCCTTGCTTTCTCTCCTTGCTTTCTCTCCTTGCTTTCTCTCCTTGCTTTCTCTCCTTGTTTTCTTTCCTTGCTTTCTCTCCTTGCTTTCTCTCCTTGCTTTCTCTCCTTGCTTTCTCTCCTTGCTTTCTCTCCTTGCTTTCTCTCCTTGCTTTCTCTCCTTGCTTTCTCTCCTTGCTTTCTCTCCTTGCTTTCTTTCCTTGCTTTTTTTCCTTGCTTTCTCTCCTTGCTTTCTCTCCTTGCTTTTTTTCCTTGCTTTCTCTCCTTGCTTTCTCTCCTTGCTTTCTCTCCTTGCTTTCTCTCCTTGCTTTCTCTCCTTGCTTTCTCTCCTTGCTTTCTCTCCTTGCTTTCTCTCCTTGCTTTCTCTCCTTGCTTTCTCTCCTTGCTTTCTCTCCTTGCTTTCTCTCCTTGCTTTCTCTCCTTGCTTTCTCTCCTTGCTTTCTCTCCTTGCTTTCTCTCCTTGCTTTCTCTCCTTGCTTTCTCTCCTTGCTTTCTCTCCTTGCTTTTTCTCCTTGCTTTCTTTCCTTGCTTTCTCTCCTTGCTTTCTCTCCTTGCTTTTTTTCCTTGCTTTCTCTCCTTGCTTTCTCTCCTTGCTTTCTCTCCTTGCTTTTTTTCCTTGCTTTCTCTCCTTGCTTTCTCTCCTTGCTTTTTTTCCTTGCTTTCTCTCCCTGCTTTCTCTCCCTGCTTTCTCTCCTTGCTTTCTCTCCTTGCTTTCTCTCCTTGCTTTCTCTCCTTGCTTTCTCTCCTTGCTTTCTCTCCTTGCTTTCTCTCCTTGCTTTCTCTCCTTGCTTTCTCTCCTTGCTTTCTCTCCTTGCTTTCTCTCCTTGCTTTCTCTCCTTGCTTTCTCTCCTTGCTTTCTCTCCTTGCTTTCTCTCCTTGCTTTCTCTCCTTGCTTTCTCTCCTTGCTTTCTCTCCTTGCTTTCTCTCCTTGCTTTCTCTCCTTGCTTTCTCTCCTTGCTTTCTCTCCTTGCTTTCTCTCCTTGCTTTCTCTCCTTGCTTTTTTTCCTTGCTTTCTCTCCTTGCTTTCTCTCCTTGCTTTTTTTCCTTGCTTTCTCTCCTTGCTTTCTCTCCTTGCTTTCTCTCCTTGCTTTCTCTCCTTGCTTTCTCTCCTTGCTTTCTCTCCTTGCTTTCTCTCCTTGCTTTCTCTCCTTGCTTTCTCTCCTTGCTTTCTCTCCTTGCTTTCTCTCCTTGCTTTCTCTCCTTGCTTTCTCTCCTTGCTTTCTCTCCTTGCTTTTTCTCCTTGCTTTTTTTCCTTGCTTTCTCTCCTTGCTTTCTCTCCTTGCTTTCTCTCCTTGCTTTCTCTCCTTGCTTTCTCTCCTTGCTTTCTCTCCTTGCTTTCTCTCCTTGCTTTTTTTCCTTGCTTTCTCTCCTTGCTTTCTCTCCTTGCTTTTTTTCCTTGCTTTCTCTCCTTGCTTTCTCTCCTTGCTTTCTCTCCTTGCTTTCTCTCCTTGCTTTCTCTCCTTGCTTTCTCTCCTTGCTTTCTCTCCTTGCTTTCTCTCCTTGCTTTCTCTCCTTGCTTTCTCTCCTTGCTTTCTCTCCTTGTTTTCTCTCCTTGCTTTCTCTCCCTGCTTTCTCTCCCTGCTTTCTCTCCTTGCTTTCTCTCCTTGCTTTCTCTCCTTGCTTTCTCTCCTTGCTTTCTCTCCTTGCTTTCTCTCCCTGCTTTCTCTCCTTGCTTTCTCTCCTTGCTTTCTCTCCTTGCTTTCTCTCCCTGCTTTCTCTCCCTGCTTTCTCTCCTTGCTTTCTCTCCTTGCTTTCTCTCCCTGCTTTCTCTCCTTGCTTTCTCTCCTTGCTTTCTCTCCTTGCTTTCTCTCCTTGCTTTCTCTCCTTGCTTTCTCTCCTTGCTTTCTCTCCTTGCTTTCTCTCCTTGCTTTCTCTCCTTGCTTTCTCTCCTTGCTTTCTCTCCTTGCTTTCTCTCCTTGTTTTCTCTCCTTGCTTTCTCTCCCTGCTTTCTCTCCCTGCTTTCTCTCCTTGCTTTCTCTCCTTGCTTTCTCTCCTTGCTTTCTCTCCCTGCTTTCTCTCCCTGCTTTCTCTCCCTGCTTTCTCTCCTTGCTTTCTCTCCTTGCTTTCTCTCCTTGCTTTCTCTCCTTGCTTTCTCTCCTTGCTTTCTCTCCTTGCTTTCTCTCCTTGCTTTCTCTCCTTGCTTTCTCTCCTTGCTTTCTCTCCTTGCTTTCTCTCCTTGCTTTCTCTCCTTGCTTTCTCTCCTTGCTTTCTCTCCTTGCTTTTTTTCCTTGCTTTCTCTCCTTGCTTTCTCTCCTTGCTTTCTCTCCTTGCTTTCTCTCCTTGCTTTCTCTCCTTGCTTTTTCTCCTTGCTTTCTCTCCCTGCTTTCTCTCCTTGCTTTCTCTCCTTGCTTTCTCTCCTCGCTTTCTCTCCTCGCTTTCTCTCCTCGCTTTTTCTCCTTGCTTTCTTTCCTTGCTTTCTCTCCTTGCTTTCTCTCCTTGCTTTTTTTCCTTGCTTTCTCTCCTTGCTTTCTCTCCTTGCTTTTTTTCCTTGCTTTCTCTCCTTGCTTTCTCTCCTTGCTTTCTCTCCTTGCTTTCTCTCCTTGCTTTCTCTCCTTGCTTTCTCTCCTTGCTTTCTCTCCTTGCTTTCTCTCCTTGCTTTCTCTCCTTGCTTTCTCTCCTTGCTTTCTCTCCTTGCTTTTTTTCCTTGCTTTCTCTCCTTGCTTTCTCTCCTTGCTTTCTCTCCTTGCTTTCTCTCCTTGCTTTCTCTCCTTGCTTTCTCTCCTTGCTTTCTCTCCTTGCTTTCTCTCCTTGCTTTCTCTCCTTGCTTTCTCTCCTTGCTTTCTCTCCTTGCTTTCTCTCCTTGCTTTCTCTCCTTGCTTTCTCTCCTTGCTTTCTCTCCTTGCTTTCTCTCAGCGCATCGCTGACTTGGAAGAGGAAAATACTCTCCTGAAGCAGGAAAAAGAGGAGCTGAACAGCAGGATCCTGTGTCAGTCTGAAGGTAAGAAGGAAAAAAAAAACCAAAACTGCTTGGAGTGTTGTGCTGTCTCCATTCAAAATTATTCTTTTGTGCTGCTGGTGGGTGTCAAGGTTGAAAGTACCTCGTGCTCTCATCCTGATGCAAAAGAAAGGAATGAAGATAACGTGGTGAAAAGAAACTTGCTGCCAATGTTTTCTTCTCTTATAGGATGCTTTGGGAGCATCAAAGTCAGGGAAAGCAAGTGGAGGGGCTTGGTTTGGTGTCCACCCATTTAAAGGGACACAGAGACTGAATTTACCTGGTTTCTCAGTAAGAGGAGAGACCTGGCTGACTTCCAAAAGAGAATTTTTAACAAGGCAAATCAACTTAATTGGATATAAAATGCTTTCAGCCTCCACAATCCTACCATGGTAAATGGTTGAATGTGAGGTGAGGAAGAGATGCTGCTCTCAGTTTGCTCCTGTGCCAAATCTGGTGGTGGGAAGCAGGCAGAGAGGTCTTTAAATGTAGCAAGTATCACTTCTTAAGTGTGAATTATTTCCATGCCATGCTGGGCTTTTCTTAAGTGGGTTTAAGAGATGGCCTCTAGGTGCTGTGGCTTTTTCTTTAACTCACATGGCAGAGGACTCTGCTCATCCAGCAGGAAACACTGAGATGTTCCAAGTGACTTCTGAATCTTGAAAAATGCCTATCTGTATTTTAAAGGTTCTTGGCAGGGAGCATTTTATTAATTAGTCTCTATTGTAGCACAGAATTACAAGAAGTTGATTTCAGTGGTGAAGATGAATTTCTTTCTTTTCCTTGGTTTTTATTTTTATTTTTTTTTTTAATTTTATTTTAAAGATGAATTTGCCCAAGACACAGTTGAGGAAAATATCCAGATGAAAAAGGAACTGGAAGAAGAAAGATCTCGTTACCAGAACCTGGTAAAAGAGTATTCAAGGCTGGAGCAGAGATATGACAACTTGAGGGATGAAATGACAATTATAAAGGTAACAAAACTGAAATTATCATTATTCTCTTGTGTCCTGGACCTGATGTTGGTGGCTGGATAGTGGGACTCACTCATCCCCAAAGCACTGACAAAATCATGCAGTTTTTCCTTGGAATTTCTAAGACTGAACTGATTTTAAGACTGAAACCATGTGTGGGCCTTGAAAGAGGAGCCTGATCATTCACCCTTCTCTGAGGGGGAGTGGAGATAGCTGTGAATCTCAGCAAAAGCAGCTCATGCTTCTTGCTTTGCTTCCTGTTTGTGTGGAGGTGTTGGATTAAAAAGCAAAAGACCAAAAAAAAAAAAATCCCAACAGCACGTGGAATTTTAAAAGCTTTAGGTTTTAAAAGTTTTTAGGTTCAGCTTTGCTCAGGTGTTAGAAAAACTTGAAAAATGAGCTAATAATTCAAGTGATGCTGCATTAGGTTGGTAAGAATTTAAAGGAAGCCCCAGAGGGTGCTGTGAACAGCATAATCTTGAGTTCAGGTTTGCCTGGGTGCACTTGACAGGCATCTGGTGTCAGGAAAAGCTTTGGATTCATGCAGAATTTTTCAACTGGGCTTCTGTGTCACCTTGAATTTTAAACTGTCCCCTTGAGTTGATGTGAGTGTTATGGTGGGGTGTAAGAACTAGAAGGTGGAACTCACTAGAAGGTAACAGGCAAGCCTTTTATTTTTTATATTTAATATATAAATATCCCTACTTATATAGGGATATTTTTTATATTGTATTTTATAAAATATCCCCTTTATAAAGGGATATTGAGATATGAACATGTATTTGGTTGAAGAAACACAGTTCTGTGGGGAATCCTTCCTTAACCATGTGCCACATGATTTATCTGCTGCTCTTCTTGGCAGCAAACACCAGGCCACAGGAGGAACCCATCCAACCAGAGCAGCTTGGAGTCTGATTCCAATTATCCATCCATCTCCACCTCTGAGATAGGAGACACTGAGGATGTGATACAACAAGTGGAGGTAAAAGAAACTTCCCTTTACTGGCTGCAGAATTATGTTGCTTATTATTTTAAAGAATGCTCTGAGAGCATCTTGTGAAGGCAAAGTAGTCAGTGTTGGCCATGCCAACATATTCCAGATGAAGCCAATTAAAACCCAACTAATAAATACATGTCTGGAAAGGACATTTTAATCTGTTTAGCTGTGGCCACAGTCAACCAACTTCTCTGTTGGGCTCTGAAACACTCAGTGATTTATTAAAATGAGTCAATTGTTCATTGACATGAAAAATAAGGGCTTAAAATGAGGGGTTGGTCTTAAAAAATACCTGTCTTGGGATGCTTGTGTGGATGGGATTGGTGCTGGCACTGCCAGATCTGACACTGTGCTTCTAAAACTTGTCTGAGGTCTTCTCTTTTTTCCCCCTTTTCTCCTCCAGGAGGTGGGGATGGAGAAAGCAGCCATGGACATGACCCTCTTCCTCAAGCTCCAGAAGAGAGTCAGGGAGCTTGAGCAGGAAAGGAAGAAGCTGCAAACCCAGCTGGAGAAAAAGGAGCAAGAGAGCAAGAAATCCCAGGTAAGAGAGAGCTTTTCCTTGATATTTCATGTTGGTAACTGGCTTTCCTGGATGGCCTGAGGACAGGATGAGGTTTGAGAGTAACAAAATCAAGTTAAGAGGCAGCTGGGATATGGGAAGAAACTTTTTTGGCAGCTAAGGACAATTGGCTAGGGGAACAGATTTAAATTTTTATACATAAAAAGTGGTTGTAAGAGATTTAGATTTATAATCTGTGTGGCTTTTTTTAATCCCCAGTTATGATAGTACAGAAATACAGCTTTAAAAGGTATAATAAATCAGAAATAGCAAGATAAGTGTTAGCAGAAGGCATTCTTCCTTTTCTGCTTTGCAGGGGAGGGTTATTCCTTAGATACATTTTTTTCTTCATGGTGAAAAGAAAAAATAGAATCTTTCTACAGTTTGCTTGGAAGTCATTAAAAAAAAAAACCAAATACTTTTAAAAAATGAGGATTACTGACAACCCAGTAACTTCTAGCAATTTGCAGGAAACACATGAAACAGAAAACTTCCCAGACTTCTCCTCTTTGATTGAAAACCTGCTAATAATTAATGATAAATATTAATTTCTCTCTTTAATCCACACAGGTAATTGAAACAAAGACTGAAGTGACTTCAGACCATGAAGATTTTGCATACAACAGCCTGAAGGTGAGTGAAGAGCTCCTATTTAGTGCTGTCACCTGTTGCATGGCTCCCTAATAAATTGTCTCAACCTGGCAATAACCCCAAAGAAAACAAGAAAAGGAGGGAGGGAAAAAAGGGGTTTTCAAACTGGTTTTCAGAACCAATTACAACAAAACCAGTGACTTGTATGCTTCCCCTGCTGAGCTGTGGTTGAGGGTGTGGAGGAATTGCTGAATCTAAAGTAGTTTTTTCTTCTCCTTTTTTTTTTTTCAAATGGGTTCAAGCCCCTGACTGCTCCCTCCCTGACATATTTGCTCATGTCCAGATGCCAGTTCAGCTGTTCCCTTCACACCTCTGCTGGGCTGGGGGCTGCTATTTATATTTTCTAAAGATTTATAATTATAATATTTGTTTCCTATGGAAACGAGGTTTACACAGCTGTGCTCAGCTGCACATTAGAGAAATTACAACACTCCCCCCCTCAGCTATTTTCAGATCTACTAGCTCTCCCCTGCCAAAGCTGATAAGGAAGCAGATACCACGTAGATAATAGGGACTGTGCCAGAAAACTATGGGAAGGGTCACAGGGCAGCAGGGAAAGGGAAGGACCTGGATTTCTGGATGGTAGGGGAGAAGCTGGATGTGAGCTGGCAGCCCAGAAACCATCCCTGTCCTGGGCTGCATCCCCAGCAGGGTCAGGGAGGGGATTGTCCCCCTCTGCTCCACTCTGGGGAGACCCCCCTGGGGTGCTGGGTCCAGTTCTGGGGTCCCCAAGCCCAGAAGGAGATGGAGCTGTTGGAGTGAGTCCAGAGGAGGCCCTGGAGATGCTGGGAGGGCTGGAGCAGCTCTGGAGCCAGGCTGAGAGAGTTGGGGTTGTTCAGGCTGGAGAAGAGAAGGCTGCAGGGAGACCTTAGAGCACCTTCCAGTGCCTGAAGGGGCTCCAGGAAAGCTGGGGAGGGACTTGGGATGAGGGCAGGGAGGGATGGGATGAGGGGAAATGGCTTTAAACTGGAAGAGGGGAGATTGAGATGAGATATGAAGAAATTGTTTGTTGTGAGGGTGCTGAGCCCCTGTGCCAGGTTTCCCAGAGAAGCTGTGGCTGCCCCATCCCTGGCAGTGTCTCAGGTCAGGTTGGATGGGGCTTGGAGCAACCTGGGCTGGTGGGAGGTGTCCCTGGTGTTGGGAATTAGATGATCTTTGAGGTCCTTTCAAACCCAGACCAGTCTGGAATTGTTTGGTCTGCCATGATAATCATGTAAATCAGTGTCTTCCATCCTGTCTAATAAGTATTAAAGATGATTTAAACATTTTGGGGCTGGTGGTGGTTTCTCGAGTGAGAACAAAAATGAGTAAAGAGATGAACTCATTTGGCTTCTCTTAACAGATGGCTTTTTGTTTAAAAACAGTGTCAACAAATAAAAAGCCTGCCTTGTGTCACCCAGTAGTGTGGTTATGACAAGGGAATGGGCTGCTGACTTCAGCCAAAGTCTTTTCTGAGCCACACATGGCTGGATTGGGCAAGGAAATACAGATCCTGGCATGAATTGTTGTTCAGCTGTGATCATTGAGTTCCCTCAGGGGTGTCTGTGGAAAAAATGAGGCACTGCAGGGCAGTTTGTCTCAACTGGTTAATGTTTTTTTTTCCCAGAGGCAAGAGCTGGAGTCAGAGAACAAGAAGCTGAAAAATGAACTGAATGAGCTGAGGAAGGCTGTAGCAGAGAGAGCAACCCAGAATAATTCATCCAATGATATTCAAGAGAGTTACAACCTCTTACTGAACCAGCTGAAATCAGCCAATGAGGAGCTGGAAGTGAGAAAAGAAGAGGTGCTCATCCTGAGGACACAGATAATGAAGGCAGCCCAGCAAAAAGAGACAGGGAAAAATATGGTAATCAGAGGGAATGGGATTTCCCTTCCCTTTTCCCCTTCTGTAGCTGGAAATTCACCACCTGCATGAGCTGGGGCATTTCTTCTCTAGGCTCTGAGTGGCTCAGGGAGGTTTTAGGAGGTTCTGCAGGGTGATAAAAGGTTCAGCCTACAGATCAGAGTCCATGATCTGTACATCTGAACATTTCAGACAGCCCAGAACTCTTATGTCCTGTGACCCCACACCTGATGAGATCCATCCAGCCCACATCAGGGAACAACTTCTCCATCCCTGCACCCAGATGGGTTGGTTTGAGATGTTCCTGGGGGTGTTTTGTGACATCTGGCTTATTCTGCAAGGAAATGAGCTATGGGGAAAAAGAGCTTCTGGACCGATTCTGCTCAAGTGATGCTGTAACTTGTTTCCAGTGGTGTGTAGGCTGTAGCCTGGCCCTGTTCTTTGAGGGCTTTTTGTTCAGACCCTGTTCTGCTGGAAGAGGATGTTTTCAGCAAACTCTCAGTTGTTGTTTTTTTTTTTTTTTTTTTTTTTTATTCTCTGCCTTACCATTCCTCAAGATGTTATTATGTTTTTTGCATTTCAGACCACAAAGCCTCCCAGCTTCACTGCATTCTCCTAATCCCTGCTGCTGCCTGTTTGAATGTTTTGAGTTTCATGGGTGCTCTGTGGTCTGATGGGTGCCCCTGGGAAGATCTTGAGGATGGGTGGGAACTGCTTAGATTCAGGAGGCTGGAAAGGCAAGAGGAGGTGTCTCATGCTGCTCTGTTTTGCATGGTGAATTTAGGAGAAGATCAGCACCAATGCCAGCTGGCCAAACAGTGACAAGCACGTTGATCAGGAGGATGCAATTGAAGCCTACCAGGGGATGTGTGAGACCAACAGGTAAGTGTGGCCCAAATTCTGTCCTGGGGCAGAAGGGACTGACCAAAGTGTGAGGGATGACATCAAGAGCAACATTAACAATGTGTTTTAAGAGAGTTACCAACTTCTGCATTGTGCTCTGCTCAAGGCTGGGCCATAAGGATGGAGGTTTTGGACTGAGTGAGGATCTTTGGGGCATTGTGTCAGGGAAGGGAACGTCAGCCAGGGGGTGCCCAGGTGGCCAAGAAGGCCACCAGCATCCTGGCTTGTGTCAGCACTGTGTGGGCAGCAGGAGCAGGGCAGGGGTTGTCCCCCTGTGAGGCTGCACCTGGAATCCTGGGGTCAGTTCTGGGCCCCTGAGGACAAGAAGGACATTGAGGGGTTGGAGTGTGTCCAGAGAAGGGCAAGGGAGCTGGGGAAGGGTCTGGAGCAGAAGTCTGCCCAGGAGCAGCTGAGGGAGCTGGGGGTGTTGATCCTGGAGCAAAGGAGGCTGAGGGGGCTGTAACACCTCTCCTGGGAAGACAAACTGAGGGAGTTATTCAGTCTGGAGAGGAGAAGGCTCCAAGGAGACCTCATTGTGGCCATCCAGTATCTAAAGGGGCTACAAGAAAGCTGGGGAGGAACTTTTTAGGATATCAGGGAGTGATGGGACATGGGGGAATGGATTCAAACTCAAGATGGGAAGATAAAGATTAGACATCAGGAAGAAGTTCTTCCCCATGAGGGTGGTGAGACCCTGGCACAGGTTGCCCAGGGAGGTGGTGGAAGCCCCATCCCAGAGTTTTTAAGGCCAGGCTGGATGGGGCTTGGAGCAACCTGGGCTGGTGGGAGGTGTCCCTGCCCATGGCATGGGGATTGGATCTGGATGATCTTAAAAGTTCCCTTCTAACCCTGACAGTTCTGTGATTCTAATTTCTTTCTATGATTTATCCAGTGGCTCGTTAATCACCACCAGCTCCCCCATCACTGTTCCCTGTGCATTTTTGTGTGTATTTGCTTGGTTTAGGAACTGTAGGCTGAAGCCCATGGCAAAAAAACAGATGAAAAACACTTGGGCAGCATGGGTTGGTGGATTTGTCAACAGAAATCACTGTTCCTTCCCCCCAGCACATGTCTGCATTCATGCTTACACAGCTCTAGAGCTGAGTGTGTCAGCATGAGAAACTCAAACTTCTTTCTTTTTCTTAGCTTGATCAATAAGTATTGGAAGGGAAAGCTTTCCTGGTTTGAGATTGCAGTTCTCAAGTGGGATTAATGAGCAAGAGCCACTTTTTCTCCAACCAGAACTGGAAGGAGTGCTCCCAAACCTCTCATCTCATCACTGTTTACCCCCAAACCTCTCATCCTTGAGGGTGGTCAGACCCTGGCCCAGGTTTCCCAGAGAGGTGGGAGATGCCCCATCCCTGGAACCATCCCAGGTCAGGTTGGATGGGGCTCTGAGCAACCTGATCCAGTTGGAGATGTCCCTGGGGTTGGACTGGATGGCCCTGAAAGGTCCCTTCCCACCCAAACCATTCTGTGATTTTGTGTCTTAACATCAAATTTGTTTCCAGATAATTTTCTGCTTCATGAACTGAATGGAAAATGAACTTTTTGTTCCTTGTTTCAGTCCTTGGGATTTTCCTTTCCAGCCTGTTTGATCTTGGTGGAAATGCAGAGCCAAAAAAAGAGCAGGGGATGATGTTAGAGATAACAACCTGGTAGCTCAAAGCAGGCTTAGTCTTTGAAATTGAGCCTGATTAATTCCCAATTTGTGATTAACTTCCAAGTGATATCCAAAGATTTATTTTCTTTTTGTCTGCTGGGTAAGTCCCACCTGCAGCTGGAAATGCAAAGCAAAGGGCTGACTCTGGCTTCACATGGAGGAGGTTTTTGCAGCTGGAAGAGGCCATCACATGGAAAGGGTTCATATCTCTGCTCACCAAGGGTTCCTATCTCTGCTCCTCACTCTCCCATGTGTCTCTTATCACTGCTTCCCACTGTGCCCACATCTAATCTGCCATCTGCATTAGTTTTCCAGTTAATTAAAGTAAACCCAAAGCAACAAAGTACATCTGTGGTTGCAGATGAAAAGCCCTTTCTGCTTTATGAAGAGCTGATAGTTATCTGAAGATGGTAAAATTACCATCTCTGGGGGCTGGTGTTTGTGCACTTCTTTTAAATGACTTGAAGGGAGATGTTTGGGCAAAAATTTATCCCCTGCTCATGAAGGTTGCCAAATGCAGGTCACCAGCTTCTGCCCCAGAGTTGTGCTCCAAGGATCAAAGAGAAGTGAGGCTGTGAATCATAGAACAGGTTGGGTTGAAGGGACCTTAAAGACCCTCAAGTTCCACCACCAGGGACACCTCCCACCAGCCCAGGTTGCTCCAAGCTCCTTCCAACCTGGAATTTGACATTTCCAGGGATGGGGCAGCCAGAGCTTCTCTGGGCAAGCTGGGCTGATGATTTTACCCTGTATTTGGACACCTTTACCCTTTGTATTGACTTCTGCTCTCTCATTTCTCCCTCTCAGTCCTTGTTTCTCCTCCCTGCTTTTGAAGCATTCAGGTTTTAATGTGTATTTCAGCTCACTGGTGTGGGCTGGGCAGTAAATGGGAAGCAGTTCAGCCCTGCAGGAATGAGAACTCAGTCCTGAGCTGTCATTCCTTCTGACCTGAACACTTCTGGGTTCCTGGGGTAGGTCAGGGAGGAGAGGCTCTGGAGAGGGAAGAGAAGCTCTGCTTGTTGTAGGAGGCACAGCCAGGGCATGGTTCTCCTCCTGGATAAGGAAACAGAAAATCATGAAAGTCTGTTTTAAAAAATCAAATACATTTCATAAGGGTTCTGTCCCTTTTTTGTACCTCTCAGTCCTTGTTTCTCCTCCCTGCTTTTGAAGCATTAAGGTTTTAATGTGGATTTCAGCTCACTGGTGTGGGGTGGGCAATAAATGGGAAGCAGTTCAGCCCTGCAGGAATGAGAACTCAGTCCTGAGCTGTCATTCCTTCTGACCTGAACACTTCTGGGTTTTTGGGGTGGGTCAGGGAGGAGAGGGCTGCATGAGGACATTTTTTTATAGCTGGGGAGGGAGGAGAAGCTCTGCTTGTTGTAGGAGGCACAACCAGGGCATGGTTCTCCTCCTGGATAAGGAAACAGAAAATCGTGAAAGTCTGTTTTAAAAAATCAAATACATTTAATAAGGGTTCTGCACCTTTCCCCCTTCTCTTGCTATTGACCTTTTGTCTTTCTCTGTCCTTTTCTGTCCTTTTCTCTGCCCTTTCATTCTAGCAAGACTGAGGACTGGGGGTATCTCAATGAAGATGGAGAGCTCGGCTTGGCTTACCAAGGTTTAAAGCAAGTTGCCAGGTCAAACACTTTCTCTTTTTTTTTTCCCCTGCTGCTGCTTCTTGCCTCTTCATTTGTCCTTTGATTTCTTTTTCTTCCTCTGCTGTCATCCTCTGTAGGACCTGATGTGCCCTGTAGGTCCTTTTGTCCTCTCAGGGAGCAGCTGGAGGTGGGATATGCAAACTGAAAAGAGTCAAGAGCCCCCTCTAATTTTTATAGGAGTCACTGTGATACTAATTAAACATTTCTGATGGTGGTTGTTGTCACTAATGCCCAAGTGTGGTGGCCACCCAGTCCATAATTCTCCCCATATCCTGGTCTGATGGGCACACATCCCTGGAGGACACCTCAGGACAATCCCAATATCTCCTGGGAATGCAGGTGATTCTGTAAAGAACTCTCATCTCAAAGCTGATTGAAAAATAAAACCATAAATCAAGGTGGAAGGAAGGCAGAAGGACCTCTGGATTCTTTTGCTGGTTCCACATGGTGCTCAGAAGAGCTGATGGGTGGTTGTTCATCAGTCTGTGCTCTCCTGCAGCCTGGTTTAAGGCTTCCATCTGCATGGTTTTTATAAAAAGTCATGGCACAAGCTGCTAAAACAAATAACAGGAAAAAAATAACAGGGATGATTCATTTGTTTTGCCAGGCAACGTCAGAACCCAAGTTTGTAGAAGGAGAATGTTTGGTTTTTGGTTTTTCTATTGAAGAAATAAAAGGAAAATTAAGAACTTAGTACTTATTTCATGGTGAGCTTGTGTTTTCCAAGCCTATTCAGAGTGCAAATCCTGACAACATGATTATGAGGCTTACTGTGTTATTGCTCATGTTTCTGGGGCTGAAAAACAGGCTTTTCTGTCTCCTGTTGGAAAATAGGAGATTGGGTTGTTTAGATCTTCTAAAACCAACACAAAAGAAAGAAAGAAAGAAAAAAAAACCAAACCCTAAACTAGAGAATAATGAATACTTTTCACCCAGAAATCTTGCAAAGAAAGCATGTGTTCTTTTTTATAATCCTTCAAAATAAACCCCAAACCAAAAAATTTTGATTTTGCAGGGAAACAGTTCACAGGCAGAACTCTCCAGGAACTGGGAACTCTCCAGTGGGCCTGAAGGACAGTGCTGAGACAAGAGGGGACAAGAGGGAATGGCCTCAAGTTGTGCCAGGGGAGGTTTAGATTGGAGCTTGGGAAGAATTTCTCCCTGGCAAGGGTTGTCAGGGCCTGGCCCAGGCTGCCCAGGGCAGGGCTGGAGTCCCCATCATTCCTGGAGGGATTTCCAAGCCCTGGAGATGTGGTGCTGAGGGCCATGGGGCAGGGGTGGCCTTGGCAGTGCTGGGTTAAGGGTTGGAGTTGATGACCTTCAGGGTCTTTTCCAACCAAAATGATTCTATGAGTTTTCATAATTTGTTCATTCCTAATGCACTCAGTAAATCCTTTCCTCTTTAGCTCAGTGTTTCACCCTGATGTTATCCAGGAAGGAGACCTGGAGCAGGGAAAGGGGGTGTAGGTGATGGTGACAGCACAAACTACTTGAGAAAAAGTGGGGCAGCCACCTAGAATGGAGAGAAGGAGGAACAAACCTTTTTTACCCCCTGCTGAAGCCTCCTGATGTCAGCAGTGATGATGAAAGCAGGTGATGGTCAAGATGACCAAAAATTGCCTCAGGCATCGTTTCCTGCAGGTAGGATGGTTTATTAAAAAAAAAAATATCCAGCTGTCTGAGCTCACATCTCTAATTTCATTAGTATTGAAGCTGTAGTTTAGCAAATGACAACCTGATGTGACAAAAATAGCTGTAGCACCCCTTTGTGTGTCACTTTCATAGGGAGGTTGACCAGGAACCACAGATTGGCTGCTTTTGAAGGATCTGAACTCAAATAATGTGCTGTAATCACAAGGCTGATCTCTGTGGTCTTGTTCTCAGGCTGCTGGAAGCCCAGCTCCAGGATCAGAGGAGAGAGCATGAGGAGGAGTTAGAAGCTCTGAAAAACCAAGTGGATGAACTGCAAGAAGAGATGGAGAAACAGCACCAGGCTTTCCTGCAGACCCTGCAGCTCTCTCCTGAGGTCCAGGTGGAGTTTGGACTTCAACAAGAAATTACACGACTCACCAATGAAAACCTGGTAAGAAGCTGCACTGAAAACACAGCCTAAAGCAGAGGGAAAAAACCAAACCAGGCTGAGAGAGATTTAGAACACCTGAAGGAGAGGAGAAGGCACTTCCATCCCTCCTAAACTCTCTGCGAGGTCCTTCTTTGTGGTGTCAGTGAGGGTGTCTCTGAGCAAACCAGAAAAAATTGGCTCTTTTTCTCCCAAGATGCTCCCCCCCTGTAGCCAGTGGTACATCCTGGTTGCTGAGTGACCCCAACCTCAAACTCACCCCAAGTGAGTTATCTTTGAGTTAATTTTTGTTTCTTTGAACCCAAGGCATCTTGGTTTTTTTCAGGATCTTAAAGAACTGCTGGAAAAGTTGGAAAAGAATGAAAGGAAGCTGAAGAAACAGTTGAAGATTTACATGAAGAGGGTCCAAGATCTTGAAGGTGACATGGCTTATAGTAGGTATTGGGGTAGGGGAACAACACTTTGGGTTCCCAGCCTTGGAGAGCAACACGTTTTTCTCTTTCTTTTATTTTTTTTCTATTAAAGCAAGACTTGTTCTGTCTCTCTGAGCCAGCACTGAGCTCATTGTTAGTGTGACAGGGAACCAAAAGTCCAGATGAAGCTCCTGGGTGATGCTTAGGCTGTTTTTCAGCAAGGAGAGCTTGTACAAAAATTCCCTCTCCAGCTTTCCTGGAGCCCCTTCAGGCACTGGAAGGTGCTCCAAGGTCTCCCTGCAGCCTTCTCTTCTCCAGCCTGAACAACCCCAACTCTCTCAGCCTGTTCTGCTGGGTTCTTCTGGGTTGGATAATAATTCAAAAGAAAAGAACTTCAAGTTTAACAAAGTCTGAGCAATAGAATCATTGAACTGTTCGGTTTGGACCTTTAGAGAGTATCTTGTCCACCCCCTTTCCATGGGCAGGGACACCTCCCACCAGCCCAGGTTGCTCCAAGCCCCATCCAACCTGACCTGAGACACTGCCAGGGATGGGGCAGCCACAGCTTCTCTGGGAAACCTGGCACAGGGGCTCAGCACCCTCAAATTCAACAATTTCTTCCTCTTTCATCTTGAAACCATTCCCCCTCATCCCATCCCTCCCTGCCCTTGTCCCCAGTCCCTCCCCAGCTTTCCTGGAGCCCCTTCAGGCACTGGAAGGTGCTCTAAGGTCTCCCTGCAGCCTTCTCTTCTCCAGCCTGAACAACCCCAACTCTCTCAGCCTGGCTCCAGAGCTGCTCCAGCCCTCCCAGCATCTCCAGGGCCTCCTCTGGACTCAGTCCAACAATTCCCTATTTTCTCCTTGATAAGAAAACATCTCAAATGTGACATCTGTGTGGTACAGAAGGAGCTTCCCATTCTCTGGAGGTGCTGTGATGAATCACATAACCTTTTGCTCATGAGCTAATTTCTGAAAAACCAAGCACTAAGTGAAATTCAGCTGAATAACTGGAGGGTTTCTGGGGTGAACCTGGCAGGTAGAACATTCAAGCATAAGGCTGCTCCTCCCTGCAGTGCTTACACTCTGCTGTCTTCTGCTTTATTAAACTTTTATGAAAGCACAACACTCAGGGATGTGCCACCACAGCTCTTCACTTTTGCAGATAGAAGATGGGATGTTTAGGTATTTTTCCCCCACTTTTTGAAAATGGTACAGTAAAAAACTTGCCTTGGAGTTACTACCTCCTAGGCTGGAAAATACAACTTCATCTTTTCTGCTTTTGTTCTAACTTTTACACTTTATTTCGTTCAGACTCAGAACTTCTGCTTACCCAATTTTTTAATGTTTTTTCCAATCAATCCAATTTTTTAATGTTTTTAGAAGCCTGGTGAAGCTGCTGACGTCGTTAGAAACAGCTCTTTGACCTGGTGTCTTCTCTAG
This sequence comes from Heliangelus exortis, assembly GCF_036169615.1. NCBI lineage: Eukaryota > Metazoa > Chordata > Aves > Apodiformes > Trochilidae > Heliangelus > Heliangelus exortis. The sequence continues at coordinate 2,144,930 of NC_092454.1, forward strand.
GGACATCAGAGGAACTGCAGAGTTCTTGACCACCAGGTACCCCCCTTTATTTTCTTTTCTCTTCCCAGCATCCCAAGCCCCAGTCCCAGCAGAGAGGAGGTGGCACGAGTGTAGCATGCAAAGTGCTGTCCAGAGGAAGGAGAAGGATTTTCAGGGAATGTTGGAATATCATAAAGAAGATGAACCACTCCTCATCCGAAACCTCATCACAGGTGAGGAACTTCTGTTCCTGTGCTTGGCTCCTTCTCCTCTTGCCTGGGAGAGTTTGTAAAGTTGAGATGGGCAAATAGATCTCCTCCAATTGGTCCTTCCTGGGGCTGCATGTTTAGGATGATGGAAGTTTTGGGAGGGAAAAGAAGCCCAGCACTGAGCAGCCAGACCAGCAGGGATATAGAATCCTTAGGGACAACAGAAAAAGTGAAAAAAAGGGGATGTGGTTTTTAAAGCAAGCAGGAACTTGCTGAGCTTGATCTTGTAATGGGGAGGGGGTAGCAAAGGATAGAGCCCCAGGGGGGGTGTGCAGCAGTGGAATAAAGGCTGTTTGTTTTCTGAGTTATTTGATGGCAACTGCAGTGGATAATAAACTCAGGAGCTCTTTGACACTGGAAGGTCTGATCAGAATTGCTGCAGCATCCCCTTATTCAGTGCTGCTAGAGAAGTCAGTGCTTCCTGGCCAAGGGGAAGTACTGACCATCACTCTCTAACCCCATCAGAGTCTAGTGAGGGTGTAAAAAGTCCTCAAAAAAAGTAGTGCTGGCTCTTATCTGGGATATTTGAACTGCCTCTTATCAGACCTCTAATCCCTTCAGAGGCTGCAAATTCCTTCAGCTAAAATTAGGAGTCTGTATCATGAGGGAAAGAGCAATTGAGTGAGCTGTGAATTCAGAGGGAGAGTTAAAACCTGTGGGACATAATCCTGAAAGCTTCAGGGATTTTTTTTTAAGGTTACTTGTAGGCTGCTTGGGGCAGCCTTCCATGTGCTAAAAGACTTAGTGCCACTTGGGCATCCCTGAAGTGTAATCTCAGGGTCACAAACTCCAGCACAGCTTGGGGACCTCTCCCCTGTCATGATGCTGCAGCTCCTCAGCTTTGGCCAGCTCCAGCACTGTCCTGCACTTTGGTCTCTGCTTCTCTGGCCATCTGAAAAATCAGCTTCCCCAGGGCTGGGAGGAGAGGGGGTTGGGTGAGATCTCCAGCTCTGGTGTTGCTTCACTGGGCAGCTAGTGAATTTAAAAATTTTTTTTAAGTTTTGGATTTAAAAAAAAAAACCCAAACCTTCTAGATCTCAAGCCCCAGACAGTGTCTGCTACAGTTCCCTGCCTTCCTGCCTACATCCTGTACATGTGCATCAGACATGCAGATTACATCAATGATGACCAGAAAGTGCACTCCTTGCTCACCTCCACCATCAATGGGGTTAAGAAAGTCCTGAAGGTAGGTGCCAGTTTTCTTTTGTTGAGCTGGTGGAAGATGATTATAACCATATCCAGGTGTGTGCTGTTCAGCTCTTGTGCTGACTTCCAGGCACAGGCACTATTACAGCTTCCACTTTTACAATCACAGAATCCCAGACTGGTCTGGGTTGGGAAGGACCTTAAAGCTCCTCCATTCCCACCCCCTTCCCATGGTCAGGGACACCTCCCACCAGCCCAGGTTGCTCCAAGCCCCATCCAACCTGACCTGAGACACTGCCAGGGATGGGGCAGCCACAGCTTCTCTGGGAAACCTGGCACAGGGGCTCAGCACCCTCACAACAAACAATTTCTTCATAATATCTCATCTCAATCTCCCCTCTTCCAGTTTAAAGATGTTCCCTCTCATCCCATCCCTTGTCCCCAGTCCCTCCCCAGCTTTCCTGGAGCCCCTTCAGGCACTGGAAGGTGCTCTAAGGTCTCCATGGAGACTTCTCTTCTCCAGCCTGAACAACCCCAACTCTCTCAGCCTGGCTCCATAGAATATTTGGGTCAGAGGGATTAATAATTTTTTTTATTTTTTAATACAATCAACCCAGGTTGCTCCAAGCCCTCATCCAACCTGACCTGAGACACTGCCAGGGATGGGGCAGCCACAGCTTCTCTGGGAAACCTGGCACAGGGGCTCAGCACCCTCAAATTCAACAATTTCTTATAAGATCTCATCTCAGTTTCTCCTCTTTCAGATGGAAACCTTCACCTTTGTTGTATCACTCCATGTCCTCATGCCAAGTCCCTCCCCAGCTTTCCTGGAGCCCGTTCAGGCACTGGAAGGTGCTCTAAGGTCTCCCTGCAGCCTTCTCTTCTCCAGCCTCAACAACCCCAACTCTCTCTGATCCTTTTAGTCCTTTAAAGAACCAGGAGAGTTATGATCCAAGCAAGAACATTTTTCACATGTGCAGATGAAAGGAACAATCTTTGCAGGGAGCTCTGGCTGATCCTGCCCATCTGCAGAGCACGAGCTCCCTGACAGAGGTGGAGAAACTGCAAATCACTTTACCTTGTTGTGCCAGCATCCCCCTCTGAAGGCTCTGGGTCTGGGTCTCACATGTTTCATTTTTGTTCCTCCAGAAACACAGTGAAGATTTTGAGATGACCTCGTTTTGGTTGGCCAACACCTGTCGCCTCCTGCACTGCCTGAAGCAGTACAGTGGGGATGTGGTAAGAAACTCCTCACTCACCTTGACATTCCTCCAGGAAAGGGCCTCAGGTCTCCTACCTCTGGTGGCTTCTTTCTGTCTAGGCCATGGGCTTGTAGACTTGGGAATTTGGATCCAACAGGAGACAGCTCCTGGAATTGTGGAATCTTCCAAGGCCGTGCAGACCAACCCCAGGGCCATCTCCAACTGGATCAGGTTGCTCAGAGCCCCATCCAACCTGAGCTGGAATGGTTCCAGGGATGGGGCATCTCCCACCTCTCTGGGAAACCTGAACCAGCATCTCACCACCCTCAGCATCAAACATTTCTTCTTTATATTTATTCTGGACTAAACCAGAGATTCGTGGGGCATTGCACTAAGACCAGACATTGGAGAACTGAAACCTTAGAACACAAGACCCAATAGAATATTTTGAATTTTGTAGCCAACCATGCACTTTGGTTTGTCTGAACAGGGATTTGCTTCCTGATAGGCTGTTTTGAAGGCTTTTCCCCTGGTTTTACTCCATCCCTCAGCTTTTCATTAATCAAGATTTTCAGCCAGGGAAAACTTTCCCAAAGTTCTGAATATTTCTACTGATTGTTTTTTTTTTCCTGTTCAAGTAGTTTAGAACTGAGAGAGCAAAAATGCTTAATCAGAGTGTAAGGTTTGGGAAAGAAACCCTCTCATTTCCTGCCAGCTCAGTAATATTTCATAAACTGCAGTAAGTTTTATTATAGCTGATCCCTTCTGACAAAATCAGATCATCACAGGCCTCTCAGAACATTACATTCTGCCTTCCTTGCAGCCATATGCTCTGGGTCTTTAAAATTTTCAACAGAGCCAAATTAGGTTGTTTTTCATGTAGTCTCAATTTTCTTTTTTCTTTTTTTTTTTTCTTAAATATATTGAGCAATCAAGATTTAAGAATAAAGAATAAAAAAAAATGTGGAACCAAATTGTCTATTTAGATCATTCCCAAGGGAATGACTTGGTGTGTAAAACCTCAGTGCTGGACTTCCAAGATTTAAATAGAGAAGAAAAATAATTGAGATCATACTTCCTTATAGTTAAGCTCCCTCTTCTGCCTGGATAACAACATTACATTTAAAGAAATTCCTCCCCAGAAGACCAGCAGGGTGAAAAAAACCCACTTAAGAGTTACATTTAATCTTCTTTGCAATGATTTGCTGTGTTGAATGAACCAGATATTTGCAAATTTAGTTGTTGATTTGGTGCAGAAAAGCAGAAGGGAAAAACCATTCTGAGCAGCTTGCAAAAGATCACAATTTTTGGTGTGAAATCCAATGTGTTTTTAAGGAGCAGGGGTTAAAGGAAAATCCCAGACTCAGTGCAGTCTTGCAGTTTAAGGAGCACAAACAACACTTTTATTAGTCAGGGGAAAAAATAAAAGAAGGAGAAAACCTGAAGCCAACTCAGATTGCACAAGCTGTATTTTTGTATTTTGCTAGTCAGCAAACAACTAGAAAATAAAAAGCTCCCTGGCTCTCATTTGGACCATGAATGGATAAGATCCTGTGAACAGGCAATTAAAGCCTCTGTGTTAATTACAAAGTTGAATTAATCCACATTTGCTTCTGCCAGCATTTCATGTCAGAGCCCAGAACTCAGGGCTCTATTTGCAGGATCAGCTGCTGCTTCAGCAAAAGGCCAGGAATAAATTCAATTACTTGGAGAGATTTCTAAACCCCAGGTAGCTGTTGTCAAAGCACAGTGTGTGGTTATATATATTTTTTTCCTCATTTCTGATATCTTTAATCTCAAAATATCTCCTTTCCCATAAGTAGCCAGAACTCACAGGGATAGACAAATGGCTAAAAAAAAGTTTCTCAGGGACTGAAAAGTCACCTTTTAGTTCATCAATAAGTTAAAATCAATACAAATGTTGCTCCTTGCTAGAGATAAAAGGAAAAAAACTTCTCACTTAATGATGCTTTTCTTCAAACAGCAGCCCTCTAGCAATACTTTATGACCAAAGGGCTGAGGAAATTAGAGTTAATCTATGAATCTTATCCATAAGAGTCTAAAAATGTCCTTTGGTAACATCAGACTGTACTCCACTCCAAGTTTTTTTTAATCTGGTGAATTTTCCTGGACTATAAATAGGTGGGATAACAAAACTGGGTGTTCTGATCTAATTTCAGGGTTTCATGACCCAAAACACACCAAAGCAGAACGAGCACTGCCTGAAGAACTTTGACCTGACCGAGTACCGCCAGGTCCTCAGCCACCTCTCCATCCAGATCTACCAGCAGCTCATCAAGATAGCAGAGGCCATCCTCCAACCCATGATTGGTATGTTCACAGCATGGCAGCTCTTAGGAAGGTTTTTTTTTTTTTGCCCATAATTAGCAGCTCAGAATATTTGCCAGACCTTTGTGCTTTGCCATGTGTGATTTCTTCTCAAAGGAACGGCCTGGATTAGCCACGAGGCAGATGTTGCCCCCCCAAAAAAGTCTTGGTTTGCAGCAGGTCCTTGTGGTAGTAGGAGTTGAGGTGGACAGAAATTAATAGGGGTGTGAGGGGTTTGTTCCCACATGAAGGGGTCGGAGTGTGTCCAGGGCAATGGAGCTGGGGAAGGGTCTGGAGCAGAAGTCTGCCCAGGAGCAGCTGAGGGAGCTGGGGGTGTTGATCCTGGAGCAAAGGAGGCTGAGGGGAGAGCTTCTGGCTCTCTGCAACCCCCTGAGAGGAGGTTGGAGCCAGGGGGGGTCGGGCTCTGCTCCCAAGGAAGAAGGGATGGGAGAAGAGGAATTGAGCTGGAGGTTTAGATTGGAGCTTGGGAAGAATTTCTCCCTGGCAAGGGTTGTCAGGGCCTGGCCCAGGCTGCCCAGGGCAGGGCTGGAGTCCCCATCATTCCTGGAGGGATTTCCAAGCCCTGGAGCTGTGGTGCTGAGGGCCATGGGGCAGGGGTGGCCTTGGCAGGGCTGGGTTAAGGGTTGGAGTTGATGCTCTCCAAGGTTTTGTTCCAAGCCCAAGGATTGTGTGACTCTCTGCAGCCCCTGATGAGATCCCTCCAAGTGTAACTGTGCTCAGAGCCACTCCAGAGCCAAGTGCAGAGGCTGCAGAGCTCAGGGTGGCACAGCAAGCTCAGGACCCCCATGGGGACAGGTGGCATCTCCTGACCCTACACTGACCCTTTAGGGGAGGTTTAGGTTGGAGCTGGGGAACAATTTCTCCCTGGCAAGGGTTGGCAGGGCCTGGAGTCCCCATCATTCCTGGAGGGATCTCAAATCCATGGCCCAGCTCCTGACTGGGTGACAGGGTGGCTGATGGCCATGGGAGCTGGAGGTGTGAAATAAAGAGAGAGAAAGAGCTGGGGAAGGGTCTGGAGCAGAAGTCTGCCCAGGAGCAGCTGAGGGAGCTGGGGGTGTTGATCCTGGAGCAAAGGGGGCTGAGTGGAGAAGGAGCATTTCTTACCAGTGACAAATTGATAGATGTTGGCTTTTTTAGCTCTTTTTTCTCTCCTTTTTTTCAGTGTCTGCAGTGCTGGAAAATGAGAGTATCCAAGGACTTTCAGGTGTCAGACCCATGAGCTACAGGAATCGTTCCTCCAGCATGGGAAATGGGGACAGCTCCTACACCTTGGACTCAATCATTCGCCAGCTCAGCACCTTCCACAGCATCATGAGTGACCATGGGCTGGACCCAGAGATTGTGCAGCAGGTCTTCAAGCAGCTCTTCTACATGATCAATGCTGTGGCTCTCAATAATCTCTTGCTAAGGAAGGATGTCTGCTCCTGGAGCACGGGAATGCAGCTGAGGTAGGATCTGAGAGGGGCTTTGGGACCCAGGTGTCTCTCCTGAAAAAAGTGATGTCAGTTTTCTAAATGGGTGGAAAACAGAATTTAATGGTGTAATTAATGGTGAACTGGGTTCAGCAGGACACCCGTGCAGCCACAGACCCCTGCTGATTAATACTTGTGCAGGGCAGTCTGCTGGGTCCTGTGGGAATTAAAACAGTGGTGAGGCTGCCCCTGGAATCCTGGGGTCAGTTCCCTGAGGACAAGAAGGACATTGAGGGGTTGGAGTGTGTCCAGAGAAGGGCAAGGGAGCTGGGGAAGGGTCTGGAGCAGAAGTCTGCCCAGGAGCAGCTGAGGGAGCTGGGGGTGTTGATCCTGGAGCAAAGGAGGCTGAGGGGAGAGCTTCTGGCTCTCTGCAACCCCCTGAGAGGAGGTTGGAGCCAGGGGGGGTCGGGCTCTGCTCCCAAGGAAGAAGGGATGGGAGAAGAGGAATTGAGCTGGAGGTTTAGATTGGAGCTTGGGAAGAATTTCTCCCTGGCAAGGGTTGTCAGGGCCTGGCCCAGGCTGCCCAGGGCAGGGCTGGAGTCCCCATCATTCCTGGAGGGATTTCCAAGCCCTGGAGATGTGGTGCTGAGGGCCATGGGGCAGGGGTGGCCTTGGCAGGGCTGGGTTAAGGGTTGGACTGGGTGATCTCCAAGGTCTTTTCCAACCCAAATGACTCCGTGATTCTGCAGGTGGATCTGAAGGCCAAACCCCTCTGCTCTGTGAGGAGCCTCCTGTCAGCTGCAGGGCAGCAGCAGCAGCTCTGTTGGCTGCTGGGCTGGGATCAGGGGCCCACACTCCCCATCATGCTGGAATAAGGATGGGAATTTGAAGGGACAGCCAGTCCAAACCTGCCAGAATGGGGTCATGAATATTTATCAGCCCTGGCATAAATCTGTCAACTTCCTTTTCACTGTAAATGGTTTAAACCTTCCCTTTCTGCCCTCTCCCCTGCCCTCAGCAGATCCTCTGCCTGCTCCCCTTCAGCCTGGCAGTGGGTGCAGGTAAAGGCATTTATTGTGTTCACTTTTTTCAACGGTAATTGGGTACCTCGCAGGATTTTGTTTGCGTTTCAAAGCTCATTAAAGTCTTCATTTTAATTGGCTTTTGACACTTTAACATGTCTGAATGCTGTGGAAAAGCACCTTCCTGGTGCTGTTCAGCTGTGACAGCTCAGCTGTGTCTAAGGTACAGCGAGGGTACATTTTCCTTTGAGGAATCCCAGAATCCCAGACTGGTTTGGGTTGGAAGGGAGCTTAAAGCTGATCCATTCCCACCCCCTTTCCATGGTCAGGGACACCTCCCACCAGCCCAGGTTGCTCCAAGCCCCATCCAACCTGACCTGAGACACTGCCAGGGATGGGGCAGCCACAGCTTCTCTGGGAAACCTGGCACAGGGGCTCAGCACCCTCAAATTCAACAATTTCTTCTAAGATCTCATCTCAGTTTCTCCTCTTTCAGATGCAACTTTTCACCTTTGTTGTATCACTCCATGTTCTCATCCCCAGTCCCTCCCCAGCTTTCCTGGAGCCCCTTCAGGCACTGGAGGTGCTCTAAGGTCTCCCTGCAGCCTTCTCTTCTCCAGCCTGAACAACCCCAACTCTCTCAGCCTGGCTCCAGAGCTGCTCCAGCCCTCCCAGCATCTCCAGGGCCTCCTCTGGACTCACTCCAACAGCTCCATCTCCTTCTGGTGTTGGGGACCCCAGAACTGGACCCAGCACCCCAGGGGGGTCTCCCCAGAGTGGAGCAGAGGGGGACAATCCCCTCCCTGTCCCTGCTGGGGATGCAGTTGTTGAGTATTAAGCTTTGATCTGTTTGTCTGTTGCCACACTTATCACAAATATGCCTCAGAATCCACCTCTCCCAGCACTGCTTGGATCCCAGAGATGCTTTTTAAGATGCTCCCTCTTCCCTCTCAGCTCACCTCTTACCTCTGCTGCTCCCCCAGGTTTAACATCAGCCAGCTGGAGGAATGGCTGCGTGGCAAGAACCTGCAGCAGAGTGGAGCAGCACAAACCTTGGAGCCCTTGATTCAGGCTGCTCAGCTCCTGCAGCTGAAAAAGAAAACCTCAGAAGATGCTGAGGCCATCTGCTCCTTGTGCACCTCCCTGACAACACAGCAGGTGGGGAGCAGGGCAGGGATCACCCACCAGAGGCTGTGGATAATGAGAGGGGTGGGAAAGGGTGGCCTCCCATGTCATTCCCACCATGAGGACAACTTTTCCTCTGCAGGAATGCTGTGAGGGATGGAGCCCTGGCAGGGGTGGTCACCATGGTGGCTCCTCTCTTGAAGCAGAAGCTCCAGGAGAAACGTTCAAAGATGAAACCCAACCCTGAGGAGTCTAAGTCAGACACTTAGAATTTTAAAGCCACCTCTTGTCTTTTGCCAGGTTTTAACTTGGCTCAGGCTGCAGGATGCCCACCAAGGACTCAAATTTGAGAACTGCCCATCTGGGCTGGCTGGATCCAACTATAAACTTTGAGACTCCATTCGAGGAGGATATAAATTTTTATTTTTTTTTTGCTGCTGGACGGTCTGGCCTTGATTTGATAATGTCATAGGAAGGGAGAAGCAAGAGGTATGAGCTGTTCTCCAGTGCTTGGAGATGCTTTCTCCTTGTATCTCCATCTCCCTCTTCTCTTGAGAGAAGCCAAGGGGTTATAGGGAGGGCAGGAGTGAGGAAGCAACAGGAAAAGTGTTGTAGAGGTGACATCAGAAGGGGAGGTGGTCACCTGAATCTTCTTGTGTCACCATGTGCCAACCAACAGAAGTCCCTTTATAAAAAGTAAAATTAATCAATCTTACTCCCAATCCACACTTGTTGCCTCAAGAAGTGACTTTGATGGGTCCATAGAGGCTTTTCATAAGCAAAGGAACACCTGGATCATGCTGTATCCCCATGCCTGTCTGTAATCCTGGGGTTTTTTTCACCAGATTGTGAAGATACTGAACCTCTACACTCCTGTGAATGAGTTTGAAGAACGTGTGACAGTCGCTTTCATCCGAGACATCCAGGTAAAGGAAAGGCTTTCTAGTGGAGGAGAGAGTTTGCTGACACCTGGGTTAAATCATTCCTAGCTCAAGGATTTGGTAAATCCCTGAATTTAGAGCTCTGTGGGCAGAAAGCTGCAGGGAGAACCAGGCTGTTACTCACAAAGAGCAACAAGCACTAACAAGAGTTAGTGAAGCCTGGGTGGAACAGAGTTCCTTCTGAGACACGAGGCAGAAACTGGCATTAAATTAAAACCAGATAAATGGAAAGCAAACTTTTAATGCTTCCAAGGAGGAAATGGAAACCCAAAAAGTGTTTAGTTACCCCTGGGATACCTCTCTGTCAATCACAAGTGCTCTGCTGGTGTCAGGCAGAGCTGCTCTGGCTGTGCCAAGTGTTGTTTCCAAGTCCTGTGTCTTGCTTGGTGGTCAGGTAGAAAACGTAGCCAGGTTCTTCTGAAGCAGTGTCCAAGCCTGTGTAGAACCTGCTGTAAATATTTGCTCAGAGGAAGGCTGCTGCAAGAGAGAACACCATCATTCTGGCTGTTTTTTTTGGAGTATCTCTGTGAAACTGTGTTCTTCCTCAAAGCTTTGATGTTAAACACCCTAAGGGCAAAGACAAGGCAACAACTGAACAGTTTGTTTTCTTTTCCTAACCCCACAGATGCACTTGCAAGAACGAAATGACCCTCCACAGCTGCTCTTAGACTTCAAGCACATGTTCCCTGTGATGTTTCCCTTCAACCCATCCTCCATAACCATGGACTTGATTCACCTCCCTGCTTCTCTCAACTTGGAGTTTCTCAATAGAGTCTGAAGGAAGTCCAGTGAAGCCCACCCACCCAGAAACCTCCAGCAAAGAAAAGAAAAATGGTGAAAGGAAATAAATATGGACCAAAGAGGTTTCTGGAAGAGCCAATACACCGAAATAAATGGATGCTAAACTGTACAGTTAAAAAAGAGACAGATCTGTATGTGATTTTGGGGGTAATTTGCAGCTCAGAAATAAGGATACTTGAAATGTAGATTTATTTTTTACTCTTATCATTTGCTGTTGCCATAGTTGAAAGCCCATAATCATCTCCCAGAGCCACTACCAGGGAAGAATGGTGAGTGGGAGACAATTTCCTTTGATCTTCAGTGGTGTCGATGAAGAAATAACAGTTAAATCAAAAGCAAAATCTGAGACACTGAGGCTGCCTTGAAGGACATATTATTTGTCTGATAGCTAGGTGGATTTGTATGTGTTCCTAACATGCAGTTCTGCCTCTTCTTCCTGTTGTCACAGTAGTGAATTCAGAAAACAAATTGCAGAAGGTGCAGGTACTTATTTATCACACCCACTGGGGTAACAGGGCTTGGATGCTCCTTGTTGCCACTGACGTGGAATTGGCCACAGGTTCTGTGTTGGAGAAATGTTGTTGCTCCTCTTAACTACACCCAGTGCATCTGCTTCATGGGAATTCAAATAAATTGGCACTTTGGGCTTGATTCTCTTCCCAAATTTCCAGTTAGTGACTTGCAAAGTTGTTTTGTCTTAGTGAAATCATTTCAAGACAAGGGAGTGCCTTGGGCCTCCTACTTCTAGATGGGGATCTGATCCTGACTCTTGGCTTTTCCCTCTGCTTCTGAAAGTCAAAAACTTTCCTCCAATGGCTGTTGAGGTTTTTTTTTACACCTCTTACATGGCCTGGAGCAGAAACTCATGCCAAAAGACACACTAAGGCAGCCCAGTTGAAGGGTTCAGAGGGTTAATCCTAGCAGGAAAATTCTGCTCAATTCACCCAAAACTTTATCAGCCGTGCAAATGCAGGGCTTAGATAAATGGAGAATACCTTTTAAAAAAACAAAACAAAAGAGAAACAGACTTTTAAAACAAAAGGGAATGGATAAGCAATGAAATGTTTTAACAGAAAAAATTAAGGTAGTGTGTTAGTAATGGAAGCCATTTCCTTAAGAGTGTTGTAGACAAAGAGTTTTGTGTTCTGCCTTAAATGAGTTAATTGCAATTAATTCAAAATCTGTGAAGATTTTTTTTCTCTTTTCAATCTAACATAAGTTAAACCAAGCCAACCCTCTGACCTCAGGTAGATGCTGAAAGGGGCATTGATTTTTCTCAGTGCCTCTTATGATCTATTGAATCCTCAGTTGCTGTGGAGCCCCCAGGAAAGGGAGAAGGTGTTTCCTGAGGCTGAGTGGTGCTGGGCCACTGGTGGTGGTGAGATTCTGCCTTAGCTCCACGTGCCAAAACTTGGTGAGGACATCTGGCAGCAGCAAAAAAAAGCCCCACCCTTTCTTTCTACTGTGAGTGTTTTGTCCTTTCCACTTCCATAAATTTTGTCTGTTGTGGTTCTTGAAGTCTCCACAATTCCACAATGATAAAAAAAAACAAACCAAAAGAAAACACTTTTAGTGGGTGTAAACCATATCCAAACAGCAAATTTCTGACCAGGCAGGTCCCCTGTCTACTCAGAGTGTGAAGTCTCTTTAAGAAATATTAAATCCCACCATGTTGCAATCCCCCTTTTTAAATTTTTTTTAGAGAAGGAGTGGGCTTTGATTTGAACATCATGTATATAATCAATGTATATACACATTGTAATAGTCCTGTATGTACTATATATGTATATTACACTCCCCAAAAGCACATTTTTAAAGAATAGGGTGAGTGCTGTGAAGAACTCTGTTGGTCCACCTGGGTGGGTCAGTACCTTGTTTCAGCTGGAGTGGGGAAGGAGAGACTGAAGGCTGTTCCCTAGGCAGAAGTTATTTTTTTTCCCCTAACCATCACCCACCTAATCAGAGAAGAAAATTTATTGCTTACCCAATACCAGCACTACCTCTAAATAAGTCCTGGAGTGTCTGCACCTACTGCAAATATTCAGTAGTGCCTTCATCTCCCCTTCAACAAGGACAAGGCCACCACTTGACTGCCTGTGCCCAGCCAGCCCACACTCTTCTGTCCCTTAGCTCCAATATTTTTATTTATTGTACCTACCTCTTTCCACCTTTTGCAAATGAATGTTGTTTTGCTTTGCAATGCTCTGAATTGATTTTAATTGCATCTCCTCCCATTTTTTTTTTTTTTTCCCCCCCCATGCTGCGTTAGACACCCCAATTTAAAAACAATATTCAGAGCAGAATCCAATCTTTCTGGAAGGCTGTTTCTCTGAATTGATCTTAGGCCAGCAGTTTCCTCTCAGGCTCTTTCAGGTCTCTACCTCTTCCTGGTGTAAATTCTTCAGAGTACAATCCCCAGCAGGTTGATTAAAGCCATATTTATCAGTCAGGCTACACGACAGAATCCTCTTGCACAACAATTTCGTTGCCAATCACAATTCTAAAATGTGGTTAATGGTCCCCCGGGGGGGAGAATGGTCTTCCACTGGTGATTTTAGATCATAATTTATATGTACAACAACAAAACTCTCTGAAAAACTCCTGGTATGCATAGCTGGGAACTGGGATTTAATGCCTTGGTCTGTGATGATGTAGTTTATCCACTAATATCCACCTGGAAGAGGACTTGGTGTGAAATAGTTTTCACCTGTGTTATTTTCTGTTAGCAGGTTTTAAAATTTGTGGGTTTATTGAACTGTAAATGTGGTTAAATTGCACTGCTCAAGCATGCTTTTTTTCTCCTGAGTTTGGCACTTTTTATTTCATTTTTTATTTTAAAAGAGGAAATCTCACCCAAAGCGTGGCTTTGATGAAAACTGGTGCTTTGCCAGAGCCCTGTCTTTTATTTTTTAAATATTGATTATTGTGTGCCTTGAGCTGTTACTAAGGTAACTGACTTCTCCACCACTGTTCCTCTGAAGCAAGCATTTAAAAAAAAAAAAAAAAAAAAAAGTGGGAATGTTTTTATTGTTTTGTCATCAAAAGTTGTCTGGGAGTTGCTAAAATCGGGAAAAATCCCACTCAGGGGAGGTCTGCAAAAGCACTTTGAAGGGAAAAAAACCCAAAACAAAGCACTGACCCATACTGATTTCTGCATAGATAAGGAAAGCACTTTTGGAAAAAAAAGCACTATTGAAATCATTAAAACAAAATCAAAAAATTAAAAATTAAACCATGCAAAAGCCCCACTGCTCCAAAGGCAGCGCTTCAGGCATCTGCTGTCTGACCTAAAAAAAAAAACATCCAGGACAATGTAAACACTTCATTTTTCACCAAAAAAAAGCTGCTTTGACTTTATTTTAATTTGATATTGGCATTTTGTAGCTGAGGTTGCTTGTCTTTCAGCTGGCAAAGCTGCTGGAGTAGCTGAAAGAAAAGAAAATCCAAAAGAAAGAAAAGAATCCAAAGCCTTGAGACTAAATTTATGCAACCCCAAGTGATAAATATTTTTTTTAACTCATGCAGCTTCACTGCTGTGTCTAAAAAGATGAATTTGTGAGGAAACAGTAGCAAAATGTGGGCATGTTGTAGAGTTTAAGCTTACATTCTGGCTAACCTTGCTGAACTTGCAACTTCAACACTGAAATCACAAAATACTTTGAAGTCTTTGCAATAATTTTTTTGCAAAAGATTGAGGTGACAAAGATGCACTGGAGACAATGGGTCATTTCCCTCCATTTTCAGCCAAAAAAAAAGAACAAAACCATTGAAACTGATTCTTTCAGACCCTACTTATCTGAAAAAAATCAGCATTTTGCCAGTGTGTATAAAGACAACATAATCAAAATGAATTGCATGAACTTTTTCTTCCAGCTTTATTGATCCCCATATAATACAGCCATAAATTAATTAACTTTTTTCCCCCTGAAAGAAGTTCTAGCAACGTAGTCATTAAGTAAAACAATCCACAGGGCACATTCCCCTACAAATGCAAAATTTATTTCAAAATTAATATGCCAGTGGACAAAAACTTTCAAATTCAAGTTGAAAAAAATTTTAAAAATAATATAAAAAAATGTGCTGCTACAGTGCAATGTATTTTGTTGGGGTTTTTTTTGAGGAGGGTTGTGAAGTCTCATTACCTTAACAAGCAGAAGGTGTAGCTGCTCTCCAAGAAGCTGAATGATACACAAGAGTGAATACTGTAGGTGAAATACTACTGCTTATAAACTATTTCTTTTTTCCATTTTGAACAAAGCTGTAAACTACACTCTTGTTTATAGGGAAATGCTTGTAATAGTCACTGTAATATTCAGCTGTGGATAAAGAAAAATTTGTGAAATAAAACACTTTTGAAAAAATTGTAACTTTCTGGTCAAAAAGGGAAATGTAAAAAACCAAAAACATTTATATGTATAGCTCAGAAACCCCTCCAGGGGCACCCCCTTGTCCTGGGGAGGAGGTTGTGTGCCCTTGTGGGGTTGTGTGTTGGCATTTCTCCCATGCCAGACAGCTCACTCTGCCTCAAAATCATCACCCTGCTGCATGAGGATCAGCAGAGCCAAGTCAGACCTGGTGATGAACTCTCTGAATCCTTCCCAATCATCACAAGGCTTGAGTTCTCACACCCACTCTATTCACAACCTTCTTCAGCACAGTGCTCCAGAGGGCCACAGCAGAGCTGGGTGGAAAAAAAAAGGCATTTAAATCTGATACTGTACTGATACTCAGCCTGTGTGACTGAAGGCCACACCAAGACCCTAAATCACCAGGTCCCAGAGCTGCTTTGTGCTCACCCAGAAGCTCTGCAGCACAGAGCATCCTGCTTTCCAGAGGCCTTTTTGGGCTGGAAGTCACTGGAAGAAGAGAGAAGTTCTCTGCCCCACAGGAAGATTTCCATCACCCCCACATCACCACAGGTGAATCAGAGCTTCAGCCAGCCCAGCAGGTCAGCTCTCTGGGGTGCATTATGTCCTCAGGCACCAAGATCCACAAAGAGACAGACAACAGATGAGCAAAGGCATTAGGAAAACTTCATAAAAGAGTCTGGAGCAATAAACACCTGAAGAAAAGTACAAATATTGGTGTCTACAGAGCCATTCTACTGTCTGCTCTTTTATCTGGGTCTGAATCATCTACCACCACCACCTGCAGCTCCTCGAGTGCTTCCATCAGTGCTGCCTCCACACAATCCTAAACATCCACAGGACTCACTCCATGACCACTGTCCCTCTCCTTCTAAAATCCTCATTTTCCAGTCCATGATATCAGGAACACTTCTGTTTGAAAACTACAAAGTACTTTATGATCACAAATGAACACTCTCAAAGCTTTTACTTAAGGATTGGAAGCTGTGACTGAATTTCAGAGGTGTGTAGACTATTTCTGTGGATCCTCCCATCTTCTCCCAGAGTCCACTGGAGTTTTTATGCACATAAATCATACCTCAGTGTGTGTTTTCAGCCACAAAATCTTTGAAAGGAGGTTTGTGGATCCTCTGCACCCAGCTGGGAGGTTGCAATGGGCAGGGCAAGTGGAGAACACATGGCAAGTTCTGCTCTTCTTCATTCAAGTCCAGAAAGCTAAAGCTTGGAAATAGAATTGATTTGCTTGGAAAAAAAACCTTTGGGACTGTAAAGTGCAACCCTTAACCCAGCCCTGCCAAGGCCACCACTGCCCCGTGGCCCTCAGCACCACCAAGACAAGAAATCAGCTGTTGGTTTGCTGAGCAAGGACCTACAAAACCTGTTTGGTTTCTCAGCCACTCATTCTCTCTCTTTTTTTCCATCAGAAGGGTCAGAAAACCTGAGAGCAGGACAACCACCAACCCTGTCACCAGGAGACACACACTGCAACCAGCAACCACTGCTGGATCAACCCTGCCTTAGGCAGTTACAGACTCAGAGAATCATTTGGGGTGGAAAAAAAACTGAAAATCATCAACTCCAACCCTTAACCCAGCACTGCCAAGGCCACCCCTGCCCCATGGCCCTCAGCACCACATCTCCAGGGCTTGGAAATCCCTCCAGGAATGATGGGGACTCCAGCCCTGCCCTGGGCAGCCTGGGCCAGGCCCTGACAACCCTTGCCAGGGAGAAATTCTTCTCAAGCTCCAATCTAAACCTCCAGCTCAATTCCTCTTCTCCCATCCCTTCTTCCTTGGGAGCAGAGCCCGACCCCCCCTGGCTCCAACCTCCTCTCAGGGGGTTGCAGAGAGCCAGAAGCTCTCCCCTCAGCCTCCTTTGCTCCAGGATCAACACCCCCAGCTCCCTCAGCTGCTCCTGGGCAGACTTCTGCTCCAGACCCTTCCCCAGCTCCCTTTCCCTTCTCTGGACACACTCCAACTCCTCAATGTCCTTCTTGTCCTCAGGGGCCCGGAACTGACCCCAGGTGCAGCCTCACAGGGGGACAATCCCTGCCCTGATGCTGCCTCCCACAAAGTTGCTGGCGATGCCTGATCTGTGAATCACCTCAGGGCTGTGAAGCCGCCATGAAAGCCCACGACAGGCGTTCGGGGGGGGGGGGGGGGATTTCGCTCCCTGAGAGAGAGGCCCGGCCCTCAGGGACAGACGGGCCGAGGCGGAAGAGAACCGGAGCCTCCCGCTACCGTTGTCAGGGTAACGCCGGGGAATCCGCCGATTCGCCACAGCGTGCTGGGTGGCGGTGGGAAACGGCGAGGAGGAAGAAACGAAATCAAGTGGAAAAAAAAAAAAAAAAAAAAAAAAAAAAAAAAAAAAAAAGAAGAAGATGAAAAAGAATTTTAAAAATCACTTTACAAGTGTCGCCTGCGCATGCCTGCTCCGGCCGTGGCGAATGTGCGGCGCGTAAAAAGGGCGGGCCGGGGCGGGGCGCGAAGCGCGCTGCCTGAGGGAGCGGAGCGGAGAGGGCGGTGCGGCCATGGCGCTCCTGAGGGGTGAGGCACCGCGGGGCTGTCGGGGGGTCACCGGGAGGCTCCTCACAGGCCGGGGAGGGGGAAAACGGGGATCTGGCTCCTCAGGAGGGCCGCCGGTCCCTGAGGGAAAGCGGGGTTCAGGCTGACGGGGAGGCTGGGACTGAGGAGAAGGGGACTGAAGGGACCGCGGCTCTCCCGGGGGGGTGGCGGGGAGGGGCTGAGGGGAAAGGGACTGAAGGGGCTCGGCTCTCCCGGCCGGGTTGGGCTTCTTGGGGTGGTCGGGCTCAGTAAGTTGTTTGAAGTTTGCGTTGTCTATCAGAAAACCCAAAATGGAGCCCCTGAGGTTGTCCTTGTCCCTCCGGCGGGGCTGAGGGGATTTCCCGCCCCGCGCCCTGTCAGCATCCCTGGGATAATTGGGAGGCTGGAAAAGATCTCTTCAGATCACGAAGATCAGCAGTCAGATAAATGCTTCTGTTCAAAAAACCCTTAAATCTTAGGTGCAGAGTGTCTGCCTCACGCCTGGAGGTGTTGGTACTGTTTGATTCTTTATTTTTTCTGTCACATCCCTGCCCCACATTGTCAGGAATGGTGCAGGATAAATTCGGGTTGGAAGTGTTCTTTTCACTGGAATGTTCACATTTGGAATGTTGGAAATGTTCACATTTTCTAAAAGTGTTTTATGTGAGGAACTGCTTCGTTCTCTATGTAGTTTAGAGTTTGTGCCTCTTAAAAGTGAGGTGGACGCAACGTTTCATACTTGATCTTGTATCAAACAACACTGGAATCTGTTGAAAAAAAAAAAGGGGGGCTTTCTACCTATTTGCCATTGCTTTACTGGCTGTGCTTTAGTGATAACAGATAAATCATGGCTTGAGGTTTTGTTGCTGAAAACAGTGTTGCAATAATACTGCTCTGTGAGCAGCTGTGCCCATGCTTGTTTGATGATAGTTTTCTGTGTCACCATCTCTCTCGCTGCAATATTTTTCATAAACTGCTCTTGCTCCTTAGCTTATTTTGTATTAATGTTAATGATTGGTTTTTAGGCCTTCAAAATAGGATCTGATGAAGAAATATTTTCATGCCAAGCACATGAGGGAAACGTTGGAGGGTTAGGGAATGTTTCAGAGCTGTAATAGCAGATGCCCCTTGGGCAGCAGACAAAAGCAGATTAAAAGATGGCTTGAATTGAGAGTTTGAGAAGGGTTCAGGGTGACCTTTCCTTTCTAGCCCCAGAAGTTCCCAAGTCCCAGCATTTAGTACTGTTTTGCTCTCGTGCTGTGTTTATCACCTTGGAAATTGGCAGAAATTCTGGAAGTCTTGTGATGGTGTGGGGCACTGCTAATTATTGGGAAGACTTGGAAGAGGCAGTGGTGTCCATTCTCACTCAGGACTTCAGCCAGCTCTTGCTCCTGAAGTTTTGTGGGAGTAGAATTTGGAGATCTCTCTCCAGCCAAGGAACATTAGGCAGGCTCTGGAGCCATCTGCCCACAGGGGAATGGCTCCGTGGTCACTTTAATTCAGTGTAACTCAACTGTTGTGTTGTGTTGCTGCTGCTGCTTCCCATGCTGATTCAGTCCAGTCTTCTCCCTTTGAGGCTGAAACTATTGAGCAGCCAGAAGGTAAATTCAGCCCCAGAACTGATCCAAAGGAAAATTACCCCTTTGTTTTCTCCTCATTCTGGGTTAATCTTCAGCTACTGCAGTTGTGTAGGATGAGCTCTGGTTTAGCCACCTCAGCCAGAGAGAGAGACAGAGGGAAGTTATTATTTCAAAAAGAAGGTTCAAGGGCAAAGTCCCATCCTTGCCCCTGGATTGTTTGTGGGGCAGCAGGGAGGATATGACTTGGCAAATAATGTGGATAACCAACAAGCTGGCCAAAAGGGAGGGGAACACATTTTTAAGCTTGGTCAGTCTGTAGCAAAACCTTTGTAGTCTTGTTGGCACAATTTTGGAGGAGACAGAGGGACAGGAATCAGTGTGTCAGGGCCTGCAGAGAGGATAAGCTTAAGGATGTGACATAATCCTTAAAAGAGCTAAGGGTGTTTTTGGTTTGGTTTTTATTTTTTTTGTATTTTTTTCAAGTGTTGTTAACATTTGATGAAGACTCAGAATTCACATTTCATAAATTATTGTTAGTACCATACTTTTATTTGGTGAGGTAAATGACTGGTGTACATTTAAATCTGTCACCTGAGTGCAGAAACTGCTCCTGAAGTGATTGTGTTGAACACAACCATTTGCCATGAACCTAAGTAGGTAAAACATCCTCACTTATGTTAAAAAAAACAACTTGTAGAGGTTCATGCTTCATGGTAGTGAAGACTTTTTTGCTTTTTTATTAAAATAATATGTACAAAAGTAAATATAATGAATCAAATTAAGAATTATTTTGGATTAAACTGAATTACTTGCAGATGTCAAATGAGCATAGGGTGCACCTTGGTACTTTTCAGACCTCTGGATATACTGAGGTGTCTTGACACACAGATTTTCAGTGCCTGTGATGTGCCCTCCTTGAAAGCCACCTTGGGTTTCATGTTCCTCCCTGCCCTTGAAGCTGCAGCTTCTCCTTAGGGAACTTCAGGGTGTTTCCCTGACCTTCTGAGTGTGTTCATTGCCTGGGTCAGATCCCAGCTGTGTGCAAGGAGCAAGCCATGACCAGTTTGGGAAGTCCTCTTCTGTAAAATCACTTAACCTGAGATCCAGCTACCTGAGGGACAGAGGAGGCAACCCAACCTTTGACACACCAGCCTGAAAACAGTGCCCAGGAGCAGCCCAGCAAAGGGGCATTTACATTCTTTTATGTCTACAAATCCTCCTGGTGGTGCTTAAAATAACCTTGGTGGCAGCTGCAGGGACCTGAGCTCCTTTGTTCAACTGGGGGAAAGTTCACAGGAGCAGCCACCCCTGGGCCCAGCAGGCAGTCCATGGCTTCACAACCTTGAGGTACCTCCTTCTAAAAAGAGCAGGATGTGCTTAATTAGGGACTGCTTTTCCTCTGAAATTAAAGGAATTAAAGCTCATCTCAAAAGTTATTTTTTATGTTTTACTTTATTTTTTTGTTTTGGTTTTCTTTGTGAAAACTATTGAAGAGTATAAGCCCAAAAACCCTGCTGCTTCTTCTAGGGTGAGGGAATGCCCTTTTTTCTTCTTCAAGAACTTGTTCCCCCTGATTATTTCACAGGTGTCCACTCTGGAATTTCACAGATGTTACTTCCATCTTTGAGCACACTGGCACTAATATGGTGTGGCAGCCTGTTTTGTCTCTCTGGTATCCAAACTGCTTGATGGGGTGGGGGTTTTTCTCCCCAGTTTTTGTAGAAAAGAGGTTTTTCTGGAATCTTCATAGAATTATAGACTGGTTTGGGTTGGCAGGGACCTTGAAGATGATCCAGTTCCACCCCCTTGTTTGGGCAGGACACCTCCTGCTAGACCAAGTTGCTCCAAGCTCTAAGCTCTTCTTTCTTCAGCTTCTTATAGGATCCTAGAATCTCAGGTTGGAAGGGACCTCAAGGATTATCTGGTCCAACCCTTCTAATATTATTATTTATGTGAGATGTCCCAGCACCCTATAAAGCTGAGACTTCAAACCTTCCAAAGTGGGGGAATCCATCACTTCCCCTGGGAGACCATCCCAATGTCTGACTGTCCACAGGGGGAAAAATTTCCTCTTGTGTTCATTCAGAATCTCCCCAGGAGCAACTTGTGCCCATTGCCCCTTGTCCATGGGACTCCTTGGAAATTGGGAGTCTCCATCTTTGTGAAATACTGAAACATGGTCATAAGGTCTCCCCTCAGCCTGCTCAAGGCTCAACAAGTTCTCTCAGTTTCTCCATAAGGCAGGGGCAGCTTCCTTGTCTAAATCACCCCTTTATCTTCTCTATCTTGAGCTGCATGTGCTCACAGTGTCTGTATGTCTTTCCACAGCCTCTTGTGAGTCAATCACCTTGTTACCCAGCTGAGCCTGTCTGGGTGCTCTCCCCTCTCACCTGCCCAATCCTCTCTTCTCCTGCAGGTGTCTTCATCGTGGCAGCCAAGAGAACCCCATTTGGGACCTATGGGGGTTTGCTGAAGGACTTCACAGCCACTGACCTGGCAGAACATGCTGCTCGAGCTGCCTTAGCTGCTGGCAAGGTCCCTCCTGAGATCATTGACAGCGTGGTGGTTGGCAGTGTCATCCAGGTTGGTGGCCTGGAAACTTGGCTGGGTGGGGGTGGCTCTCTCCAGCAGCAGCTTTGGGGGTGGCTCCTCTCAGTCATTCCTTGACTTTGCAGCCAAGAAACCCAAGTGGAATGGGGGAGTAGTTTTTATAGCACAGTGTTTCCTGTTGAAGGGACATGCCCCGTGTGATTTGGGGTGTTGCTGGGAGCCAGGGTCAGCTGTCTTTAGTACCAGAGGTAGTTTAAACTAGGACAAGCTGAGCTTTAAAAAGGGGGCTTCATTAGGTGGTTAGGTGCTAATTTCTGGTACCTTTTCCCAGTTTGAATGACTCAAGCTGTGGAATTCAGTCATCAGTGAGTTTGCACTGACTTGCATAAACCCCTTTCTTCTGGAGAATGTAAGTGATTTGAGCCCATTGGGGTTTTAAATAGATTTTTGGGCTGATGAAAATGAGTTTACTTAGAGCTGGAAGGACACCTACTTTGGCTGGCTGAGAGGCTGGGACAATCCTGTCTTGTTTTTTGCCACCAGCATTACAAGGCTGCAGTTACACAGGTGTCTAGATGTGAGTCTTTGTTTTAGGCAAGACAGCAAAGAACATTTCTGTTTTGTTTTTGTGTTCTCACCTTGCTTTTATTAAGGCTGGGCTCTCTTTATTTTCCATTCAGTGTTTCAAGGGTGAAGAAGAAACTGTTGTCTGAGAATTTTCATGCTAAGTGATCAAACATGCAGTATTCTTTCTTAAGGACTTGCAGCTAAAGGAGTAGCTTTTCATTCTTCCATCTCCTACAGCTGCTTTTAAGCCACTTCTTAGGTTTTGGAAGAACCTGTTTCTGGCCTAGAAAAACCAGAATATTGTTGCATTCAAATCTCCTTGAATACTTTCATAAAAATAATAGCATTTTCTTAACAAAAAACCTTCATGTTGAAATTACATTTCATTTCCTTTGCACTATATTTCTCAATCCCAATAGATTCTTTTCTGCATTCTTTTTAAGTCTTGCTTTATTAAGTTTAACTAACTATGAATGCATGACCACTTTTAACTCCCTTTCTTCAGCAGGAGTGGCTTGAGTAATGTTTATTTTTCTTTCTGAAGGTACATTGGCAGGTAGCATCATTCACAGAATTTTGTAATTCCTCTTAGCTTGGGACATAAGCCCCAAGAGCAAAAGTGTTGCCTTTGTAGTGGATCTTTTCCAAACAAAGCTAGAATAGGGCTGGTACAATTTTTTATTGTGTCAGTGCTCACCATCCTCTGCTGACTCAGGAGTTGAAATGCAGAAGCCTGATCATTTTTCTTTCATTTTATGTTGGAGCCAGGTTTATTAAAGGAGTGAGCTCTGAAGCAAACTGCTCTGTGTGCAGCTCCTTTCAACCAGAAGCCTGACAGAAGTTGAGAGAAATGAGATTTTGTCATTAGAAGACAGTGTCCAATTAGGAGATCAGAGTGATTATGAAGGAGCAACAGCAACTCCACCTTTTCTACACTGTCTGCTTTGGGGAGGGGGCTTCCCCTCTTCGTCTGAGTGATTTTAATTTAGGGTTCATTGTTGCTTGTCAGTCAGGATCTGGTCTTGCCTCAGCCTGTTGTGTGTCTGATCTTTTGAAAATAAAAAATAAGGGGATGAAGTTGCTGGCTTCAGTCTTAACACCTCCAGCCCCATTTTGGGGCTTTTGGGACACACAGTTTCTTGAAAATGCTTGTCAAGACCTTGCCCCTTTTTGATCAGCAAGGATGGGGTCTTCTTGAGGTGAATCAAAGTGCTTCATCTGACCAGCAGAATTTCCTTTTGACATTTCATCAAGGTTTATCAAAGAAATAAAGAGTGTAACTCACATTTTTTTTGCCTGCAGAGCTCCTCAGATGCCATTTATATTGCAAGACACGTGGGTTTACGTGTGGGAGTTCCTGTCCCAGTCCCAGCCCTCACCATCAACAGACTTTGTGGCTCTGGTTTCCAATCCATTGCCAATGGATGTCAGGTACAAAGCTGCTTGGTTTTGTGGTTTTTTTTTTTGTTTGTTTTTTCTCTATTAGTTTTAACATTCACTGGTGAGAGAAGAGACATGCCTAGAAATGTGGGATTTGTGTGTGGGGTGAGTCTTACTGTGGATTTTTAGCTCCCACTAGTGGAGACTTCCTGTTATCCTGCAGGGTTTTCAGCCTCGGCAGTGCTATGTTTTCTTCTTGGTTTTTAAAATCATCATTGTAGCTATTTTGTGTGTAACAAGTAACAGGCAGCAAAACAGTTGCATTCTGTGATCATTTTTGTACAAATGTGAATTACTGAGCTCCGGAACCACAACAGGAAGCTTTCATCTTCTGATCATTCTTTAGGTTCTCACCTATGCAAGCAGCCACCTGGGTTTTTTAAATGTCTTTTGTCTAGGAGCCAGATTTATGCCATCACTTTTTCTAAAATAGAGCAAAATCCACTTGCCTTTATAAAAACAAAACAGTCAACCACCTGTAAACCTGAGAGATGTAACCTCCCTGATATAATCATGAGGATAAAGGAAAATGCAATTAAAAATACAATCCAAATAGAAGGGCAAAACCCCTTGTAAAGTACACGTGGCTAAAAATGAATTAATTCTTGGTGCTGGGGTTTTATGGGTGACCAGGTCTTTTCCCTAAAAGAGTTTTTCTCTTTCTCCCCAAACCAGCAGACTAAATTCTAGATCTGTTTTGTTCTGCTGTTGACAGGAAATTTGCCTGAATGATGCAGAAGTTGTGCTGTGTGGGGGAGCTGAAAATATGAGCCAGGCTCCTTATGCCGTTCGAAACATCAGATTTGGAACCAGATTAGGAGCAGAACTCAAGGTCAAGTATTTATTTTTTTTACCTTTTTTGTGTGTGTGTGTGTGTGTGTGAATAAAATCATATTTACAGAGCAACATAGAGCTTCAGGCCTGTAGACAAATGAAATTATTGGAGATTAGGTCCAGGTTTGGTGCTTCAAACTGTTTACCCAGTATTCAGATGTTCCCAAAAGAAAATAAGTTCAGTCAATTTTCTGACTTTACCAAAACTTTTCTTTGAACTCCTGTTCCATGTTAAGTCTACTCATATAAACTCTTAGACACAAAACTTAGTTCACTTGGTGCTTCCCATCAAAGTACTTTATGTAAAATAAAAACTGTTCTGGTATCAGAGGCTGTCAAAAGAGCAGTTTGAAGTTAATAAGGTGAGCAGGGGATTGATAGATTGGGAAAGAACAGTTTGCCTCCAAAAAGCAGGCATCTCCATTTTAAAAAATGGTAACTTGAAGTGAAATCCACCAATTTCTCCAAGAGAAGTTATTTCTGTGTATTTTTTCTGAGCTGTCTGGCTTTGCTTTTTATCAGGTTGAGTGAAGTTGTGGGTATTTCCTCACCAGAGCTGCTTTACTTGGGCTCAAGAAAGGAGATTTTACCTGATGGTAGAGAAGGAGCCAAAGAATCAGGAGGCTGCTGCATATACACACAGTTCCTCACCCTGCCTCCTTGGTAACCAGAAAGACAGCTGTGTTTTCTTCTAGGTCTTTCATAAATAACTCCTGCAGCAGTGAAACACACTGAAATATCAAGAGTCATAGACTTTTCCTCCCCCAAAAAAGTGGAAAGAACCAGAGTAGAGCACAAAGTAGACTTAACTAAACACACCAGAACTTGCATGCTGGTTTTTATGTGTTTGTTCCACGTTAAACCAAGTCCCTCCAGGTAACCTGAATTAATTTTACAAAGAGACATTTGTTTCCAAGAAGCTGCTGAATCAGTAGCAACTATCAAAAAAAAAAACCCCAAATGCTAATATTACTCTGCTTTATGATTGTCTTTTCATAATGCTCCCTGCAGCTGGAAGACACATTGTGGGAAGGCCTGACAGATACCCATGTGAAAATACCCATGGCAGTTACAGCTGAAAATCTGGCTGCAAAATACAACATCACCAGGGAGGAGTGTGACAAATACGCCTACAAAACACAACAGAGATGCAAGGCAGGTGAGTAAAATGCAGAATGGAGGTGTTCCTATGATCTTATTTTCAAATCTGGTCAGTTTTTAGCACCAATTGGGAAGAGTTTTTCAGTTTTGTGTAGCTTGTGTTTCGGGGTGATTTGTCTTCTGCTCTGCAGACCTGTAATTCATGCTTTGGTTCACCCTGGGATACAAGTAGCTCACTCCTGAGGGGCTCGGCTTGGAATTGGCTGAGGCAGGTGCTGTGCACATCAGCAGGATAAGCAACAAGCCCCTTTTTGGGATTTTTGGCTACCTCTCCCGAGGGGACATTAAGTTCAGGCAGTGTCCTGTCATGTGTCCTGGTTGATGGCCTTGAATGTATCCAAGGTGCTTTCCAACAGCTGCTGCTCTGGAAGGAAGATCCTGTACTTTTTCCAGTGGCTGTACCAATGCTTTTTGTAACTTTGTTGTAACACTGGTGAGTTGCTTTCCCTGCTGATCTTGTTCCCTGACTCCTCCCAGTCCTGCAGCCTTGGCTGGAAACCCTGCCCTCCAGGAGGCTCTTGCAGCTTTCTTGTTTTCTAACATTTTACCTTGGTTGTGATTTCTTTATGTTATGACCAGCTCATCTTATTCCACACTCAAGAGCCCAGTGGCTTATCAGGAAAGGAAAAGGCTTTGTAAAATTTATTGAGACACTTCAGAGGTAGCTAAACAACAGCAGATCTGGCAATGCCAGTGTTTTAATTTTAAATCCCCTCATGTTGCATTTGTGGAATGATTTGAAGTGCTCAGAAGCTTTGGTTCCATTTTGGGAGGCAGGAGTTGTGGTTTTTAGTCTGTGTGTTCACATCAATGACATGGATAACAAAATTAAATCTAGTGGTTGTTTTTATTTTAAATAAAGGAGGAGTTCACTAATATTTGTGTTCAGAATTTGTGTTCAGAAATATTCATGAATATTTCTTTGGAGAAGTTTCCATTTGTAGAGTTTTGGCCCAGTTTCTAAAAAAAAAAAAAAACCAAATCCAAACAATAAAACATGTAAGCAAATGTGTTATTTAAGCAAAAACATAGAATTGTAGAATGGGTTGAGTTGGAAGGGACCTCAAAGCTCCTCCATTCCCACCCCCTTTCCATGGGCAGGGACACCTCCCACCAGCCCAGGTTGCTCCAAGCCCCATCCAACCTGACCTGAGACACTGCCAGGGATGTGTTCATAAAGCATGAACACTTCTGCCCCTGAATTTTTGGTTAAAACAGAGCAAAAACTGTGTGCCCATGCAAATGGGATTGTTGGCCATGCTGTGCAAGCATCTTGGGAATTTCATCTTTTCACTTCCTTTTCTTTTCCAGCTCAGGATGCAGGTTACTTCAACACTGAGATGGCCCCAATTGAAGTGAAAACAAGAAAGGGGAAAGAAACCATGAATAGGGATGAGCACCCCAAACCCCAGACCACACTGGAGCAACTGGGGAAGCTCCCAAGTATCTTTAAAAAGAATGGAACAGTGACTGCTGGGAATGCTTCAGTGAGTACGTCCAAGCCTTGGGTGGGGAAAGTGGCACCTCTCAGCTTTTCCAGGGTTTTTTGGTTGCTGTATTTGTCTGAGCAACTTTTGGCTGGTATCTCCTGGGAAAAAGGATTTTTAACTCCTATGTTAGTTTACTCTTCAAGGGATTTTTCACTCTGCTCCTAAAATTTGCTTCTGTGGCTTCTCACTGCTCTTTTAGTGAGACCTGGAGACTTCCTCTTCAGCCTTGAGTTAGGCAGTTGGTGCCTTCAGTGGCTGTGTAGAACTGATCATTCTACTTTGTTTTGGAAGCAACAATTACTGAACACTTCTAAATCAAGTGTTAGAATCAGTGGCCTTGCTGCAGCTGCCCCTCTTTACTCCACAGTTACTATTTTTTGTAGTCCAAGCTACA
Source organism: Heliangelus exortis (assembly GCF_036169615.1). Lineage (NCBI taxonomy): Eukaryota > Metazoa > Chordata > Aves > Apodiformes > Trochilidae > Heliangelus > Heliangelus exortis. The sequence goes on from NC_092454.1 coordinate 2,172,102, forward strand.
TTTTGCTCTTACCCAGAGGAGACTGGGTACTTAGCAGGATGTCATTACAGCCTCTTCCTCTTATGATCATTATTTTAATCAACTGATGTCTGTTCTTTGGGCTGGAATCAACCCCCTGAGATCAAACAGTCTGAATTCCTGCCTGAAACAGATCATAACCACAATAAGTAGGGGTGTCTGGAAAGGATCTTTTCTAATTAATAGTACATACAATAGCCAATAGTAATATTTTAAAATTTATATTAAAATGATATTAAATTTTGTCCAGGCAGATTCTAGCTGCCCCATCCCTGGCAGTGTCTCAGGTCAGGTTGGATGGGGCTTGGAGCAACCTGGGCTGGTGGGAGGTGTCCCTGCCCATGGAAAGGGGGTTGGAACCAGGAGAACTTTAAGGTCTCTTCCAACCCAGACCAGTCTGGGATTCTCTGAAGTGTCCTTGCAAACCTACAGAGTGATGTTTCAAGTGTAAGGGAGACTTGAAATGGCAAAAATATATTTTACTTTTCCAAGATATGGAAACAAATTAACCATCTGTGTTTAACTAGCCCCCAAACCAGTGAAAGACTGTAGTTTGTTGTTTGGAACAAGCACTAATATATCTGTTAAATATTAGTAATAGTGCCTTGGCCTTGAGGTTTGGTTTTTGGGTTTGGCTTGGTTTTTTTTGAGGGGCATATTTAGTTTTAAAGTGTGGGGATTTTTGTTTCTGTGTGCATTTTCTCCCCTAAGAAATCTTCTCTCTCTCATTTCAAGGGGGTGTGTGATGGGGCTGGTGCAGTCATCATTGCCAGTGAATCAGCTCTTAAAAAGCACAACCTCACTCCTCTGGCCAGGGTAGTAGCCTTCCACTCATCTGGCTGTGACCCTTCCATAATGGGCATTGGTAAGTGTCAATTTTCAAGCTATTAGTCAAATAATCTTGTGTTGGGTGCTCTGAATGCTGACCTGTAGCATTAACACTGATCTATGGTCCCCCAGGCACCTTTATTCCTTTTATTTATTCCTTTTATTTATTCCTTTTATTTATTCCTTTTATTTATTCCTTTTATTTATTCCTTTTATTTATTCCTTTTATTTATTCCTTTTATTTATTCCTTTTATTTTTTCCTTTTGTTTTTTCCTTTTGTTTTTTCCTTTTGTTTTTTCCTTTTGTTTTTTCCTTTTGTTTTTTCCTTTTGTTTTTTCCTTTTGTTTTTTCCTTTTGTTTTTTCCTTTTGTTTTTTCCTTTTGTTTTTTCCTTTTGTTTTTTCCTTTTGTTTTTTCCTTTTGTTTTTTCCTTTTGTTTTTTCCTTTTGTTTTTTCCTTTTGTTTTTTCCTTTTGTTTTTTCCTTTTGTTTTTTCCTTTTGTTTTTTCCTTTTGTTTTTTCCTTTTGTTTTTTCCTTTTGTTTTTTCCTTTTGTTTTTTCCTTTTGTTTTTTCCTTTTGTTTTTTCCTTTTGTTTTTTCCTTTTGTTTTTTCCTTTTGTTTTTTCCTTTTGTTTTTTCCTTTTGTTTTTTCCTTTTGTTTTTTCCTTTTGTTTTTTCCTTTTGTTTTTTCCTTTTGTTTTTTCCTTTTGTTTTTTCCTTTTGTTTTTTCCTTTTGTTTTTTCCTTTTGTTTTTTCCTTTTGTTTTTTCCTTTTGTTTTTTCCTTTTGTTTTTTCCTTTTGTTTTTTCCTTTTGTTTTTTCCTTTTGTTTTTTCCTTTTGTTTTTTCCTTTTGTTTTTTCCTTTTGTTTTTTCCTTTTGTTTTTTCCTTTTGTTTTTTCCTTTTGTTTTTTCCTTTTGTTTTTTCCTTTTGTTTTTTCCTTTTGTTTTTTCCTTTTGTTTTTTCCTTTTGTTTTTTCCTTTTGTTTTTTCCTTTTGTTTTTTCCTTTTGTTTTTTCCTTTTGTTTTTTCCTTTTGTTTTTTCCTTTTGTTTTTTCCTTTTGTTTTTTCCTTTTGTTTTTTCCTTTTGTTTTTTCCTTTTGTTTTTTCCTTTTGTTTTTTCCTTTTGTTTTTTCCTTTTGTTTTTTCCTTTTGTTTTTTCCTTTTGTTTTTTCCTTTTGTTTTTTCCTTTTGTTTTTTCCTTTTGTTTTTTCCTTTTGTTTTTTCCTTTTGTTTTTTCCTTTTGTTTTTTCCTTTTGTTTTTTCCTTTTGTTTTTTCCTTTTGTTTTTTCCTTTTGTTTTTTCCTTTTGTTTTTTCCTTTTGTTTTTTCCTTTTGTTTTTTCCTTTTGTTTTTTCCTTTTGTTTTTTCCTTTTGTTTTTTCCTTTTGTTTTTTCCTTTTGTTTTTTCCTTTTGTTTTTTCCTTTTGTTTTTTCCTTTTGTTTTTTCCTTTTGTTTTTTCCTTTTGTTTTTTCCTTTTGTTTTTTCCTTTTGTTTTTTCCTTTTGTTTTTTCCTTTTGTTTTTTCCTTTTGTTTTTTCCTTTTGTTTTTTCCTTTTGTTTTTTCCTTTTGTTTTTTCCTTTTGTTTTTTCCTTTTGTTTTTTCCTTTTGTTTTTTCCTTTTGTTTTTTCCTTTTGTTTTTTCCTTTTGTTTTTTCCTTTTGTTTTTTCCTTTTGTTTTTTCCTTTTGTTTTTTCCTTTTGTTTTTTCCTTTTGTTTTTTCCTTTTGTTTTTTCCTTTTGTTTTTTCCTTTTGTTTTTTCCTTTTGTTTTTTCCTTTTGTTTTTTCCTTTTGTTTTTTCCTTTTGTTTTTTCCTTTTGTTTTTTCCTTTTGTTTTTTCCTTTTGTTTTTTCCTTTTGTTTTTTCCTTTTGTTTTTTCCTTTTGTTTTTTCCTTTTGTTTTTTCCTTTTGTTTTTTCCTTTTGTTTTTTCCTTTTGTTTTTTCCTTTTGTTTTTTCCTTTTGTTTTTTCCTTTTGTTTTTTCCTTTTGTTTTTTCCTTTTGTTTTTTCCTTTTGTTTTTTCCTTTTGTTTTTTCCTTTTGTTTTTTCCTTTTGTTTTTTCCTTTTGTTTTTTCCTTTATGTATAACATGTTTATAAACCTTTATATATATTTTTTTTTTCATCCAACTCACCCTGCACACCATTTCCCAACAGGCCCAGTGGCTGCAATCACCGAGGTTCTGAAGAAAGCAGGACTGACCCTGAAGGACATGGATTTGGTGGAGGTGAGGAGTTTTAACATGAGCAGTGAGCTTATTCCTGGTATTTTTAGCAGAAATATTCCACTTGTACATGGAATCATCTCTGGAGGGGTTTCTCCATGCCTGCAGCCTGATCTCTTTCCATCTAGTTCCTGCCATGCAGTTGCAGCCATTATAAAGAATTCAAATGGTGTGGTAGCAAGTTTGGGGGAAAAAAACCCAACCAAACAAAACCATCTTCATGTGACATTACATTTTAGTCCTTTGGCTGACTTTTAATGTTTCAAGTTTGTCACATTTCTCCATTTGTGAGCAAGGCCTTTTTTTGTCACAGCAATCTGCTTTTCATTAATTACCTTGGAATACACCACACCATTTTTTTAAATAAAAAAAACCCCACATTATTTTGCTTCGTGTCACACATGTCAGAAAGATTTGAATTTATTTTGCCTGTGTTGCTTACACTTGAATAAACACAATGTTTAACATTTATCTCAATCAAAATGACCTGGAGAAGAAGCCCACCCCACTTCAGCTCTTGTGCACATGTATTGTTGAAAGCTTCTGTGGGAAATCAGATGGAGTAGATTCATAAAATGGTTTGGGTTGGAAGGGACCTCAAAGCTCCTCCATTCCCACCCCCTTTCCATGGTCAGGGACACCTCCCACCAGCCCAGGTTGCTCCAAGCCCCATCCAACCTGACCTGAGACACTGCCAGGGATGGGGCAGCCACAGCTTCTCTGGGAAACCTGGCACAGGGGCTCAGCACCCTCAAATTCAACAATTTCTTCCTCATGTCCAACCTCAATCTCCCCTCTTCAAGTTTTAACCCATGGAACAACAAAACAACAAGAATTAAATAAAGGCATTGCCATGCAAGCCAGGCTCCAAATCCCTCCCCTCTGAGGACATTCTATTTGGCATGGCTTGGCTCAAACACACTGCATGGGTACATCCCCAATTCTCTGGCTCTTTGCTACACTTGCAGAGCCAATTCCTGTGCCTCTCTGAGCTCACACTGACAGGGAAGATTCTGGAGCCTTGTTAGGAGTCAGAGAATCCTGACGGTTGGAAAAGACTTGGAAGGTCATGGAATCATAGAATGGTTTGGGTTGGAAGGGACCTTAAAAGATGATTTAGATCCAAGCCCTTTCCATGGTCAGGGACACCTCCCACCAGCCCAGGGTGCTCCAAGCCCCATCCAACCTGACCTGAGACACTGCCAGGGATGGGGCAGCCACAGCTTCTCTGGGAAACCTGGCACAGGGGCTCAGCACCCTCAAATTCAACAATTTCCTCCTCATGTCCAACCTCAATCTCCCCTTTCTCTCCAAGTTTTAACCCATTTCCCTTGTCCTCTCCCTACCCCCCCGTGTCCAAAGCCCTCCCCCAGCTTTCTTGGAGCCCCTTCAGATATTGGAAGGTTGCTCTGAGCTCACCTGGGAGCCTCCTCTTCTCCAGGCTGAACAACCCCAATCCCTCAGCCTGGCTTCCCAGGGAGGTGCTCAGCCCTCTGAGCATTTGAGTGCCTCTCCTCTGGACACCTTCCAGGAGCTCTGTGTCCTTCTGCTGTTGGGGACTCCAGAACTGGACCCAGCAGCCCAGGGGGGGTCTCAGCAGAGCAGAGGGGCAGAATATCCCCTCTCTTGAGCTGCTCCCTGTCCTCCTCCTGGTGGTGGTTGTTCCTTACTGGTGCTGTTCCTCTCCTGCTGTAGGTGAACGAGGCCTTTGCACCTCAGTATCTGGCTGTGGAAAAAGTTTTGGGCCTTGACCCAGAAAAAACCAACATCAACGGCGGGGCCATCGCTGTGGGTCACCCTTTGGGTGCATCAGGATCACGGATCACAGCTCACCTGGTCCATGAATTAAGGTACCTAAGTAGCCATGAACTCAGTTCTGATGCGTTTACCTTCCCAAAATGTTAATCCAGAACTTCTGTGACTAAAATCTTCCACTCTGCAAACTGAAAGCTCCCCGCGATGAACTTTGTGGCTTTCTTGGCATGTCTGTTACCTCTGTGCTGTCCTGCAGACCCTGCCTCTCAGTCATTTCTGTTGTCAGTACAGGATTTTTACCTTCCTCTCCATCTGATCCAAGCCTGCAGTGGCCAGTGAGAACCTTTCCTTTATGGAAATGGCCTGGGAGCAAAGTCTGGTTTTCATTTCACAGGGCACGTTTAACAGGCTTTGTCATCACCTTTACAGAATTATCAGAGCTGGAAGGGGGCTCTAAAGATAATCTCGTCCACCTTGCAGAAATTTTGACTCTTTTGGCTTGCTTAGCATTATTTTTATCTCTGTTTTCCTTTCCCCCCCTCCTCAGGGCAGAGATCACTCCATCCTTCTTCTTGTACTTGCAACACTGGGTTAGAGTTCCAACCACAAAGTCTCAGCTTATGTAGAAAACTGTTTCTTGGAGTGTGGCTGCAGAAAGCTCAGCTTTTCAAAGCAGCCTTGGCAAGGAAATGCTGTTTTACTTATACATCATTTTTATTACGTGCTGAAACCACAAATACCCCATAATTTCATTCCTTGCCAAGTTTGTATGCCCAAGAACAATGTCACAACCCATCTTTTAGATAAGGCTCAGCCCTCCAGCTCCTTGTTTTATCTGACAGAAGTATTTCAACAGTTGAGGCTTCGTGATTCTTGTCTAGAAAAAAACACCACACACATTCCAAAAGGGGTCATCTCCAGAAGAACTGCCTTGATAGCTGTTTTCTCTTCTAAAAAACAAGACAACAGCCACTGTGGTTTCCTGAATCTCAATATTTTTTTGTGTTTTTTCTCTCCCTGGACAGGCGGCGCGGCGGGAAGTACGCGGTTGGTTCAGCTTGCATTGGTGGTGGCCAGGGAATTGCTCTGATCATTGAGAACACAGCCTGAGAGGTTCTGGGGACCTGTCCTGCTGCCCAGCTCACCAATTCCCTGAGCAAACTTCTGCCTTTTGTGACAATAAAGCATCACTACGTTTTGTGCCATTCCTGCAAGGTAAAAGAATAGATGAGAAGTCTTGAATGATGAACACACACAAAAAAAAAATAATTTCCAGTGTCTTTCTAAGGAAAGGACGTGGAACAAGCTGCAATTTCACACTGATGAAGTGTTTTCTAAAAGCCTCTTTGCAATCAAGGTTAATGTCTTTCTGGAGGGAAAAATTCTCTTCATTTCCTGAGCCAATTGCCTGCCAAACTTTAACCAAACCTGCCTTAAAATAGCAGTCAGTGGAGCTTTTTAAGCAAGTATTGCTTAAATTCTTCTTCTTTCAGCTGCTGCTGTCTGGCACATGTGCCTCTTTTCTCATCAGGAAATGTAAAAAATTAATTGGAGATCTTCTGAAGTCTATACTGATGGTAGACTGATGGCTCTAACCTGTACCCTGCACTTTTACAAGGGAAAAGCAAACCCAGCAAAAGCTGAAATTGCCACTGTGCCTCCCCAAAGAACAATAAATGTAACAGAAAAAAGAAAACAACATAAAAAAAGGCCTTGGTGTTCCTTTGTTTGTTTGTTTGTTTCAAAAGCAACTCACTGGGAGGATTTTGTTACTTCTGGTAAAGGTTTTGTGGTTGGTTTTGGAGAGGTTGTGAGTAAACTTGGTGTTTAGTAGGTAGTTTCTAGAGAACTCCAGCAAACTCACCAGCCTTCCAAGGAAAAGGGGGATGGTTGCATCTGACCACTTGGCTCTGCACCCAGCAGCTCATTCCTTAGCTCCCTCCATGGCATCATCTCTTATCTCCTGGGTCTCTTCCCTTCTTAGTGATAAGCCTGAGCAAGTTGTCTTGCCCCTCACAGGCAGTGGAGGTCAAGTTGTGAACCCTTTGGAGTGATGTGGATTACATCTGGGTGAAAGAAGAGCTGTGCTGACCCTGCTTGCTGCGTCCTCCGGGCTGGCTGCACCATCAAGAACAGCTCGCAGCTTGCTCTGACCTAGAGATCCACCTTAGATACTCAGTTAGTTGGACACATTCCATGTGAGGCAGAGCAGGTACTGTGCTACTTAAACTGAAATAGTAGCAAAGGCTTCAGCCTTTCCTCTTTCTCATTCTCTTTCCACTTTCAAAACATTGTTTCTCTTCAGTTTCTTGCCGCTGGCCCCAGCTGGGAGGGTTGTGAAAGAGGGGAGGTTATTCAAGACCTGACAACCCAGCCTGGCAAGAAATTCAAGTCAAGTTTTGTTGCAGCTGATGGGTAACAGTTGGAAGTCTCCTGATCACCCTTCCTGGGCTTTTTGTGGAGGCACAGTCTTTAAAGACTGGGGAAATCCTTAGCACTATTTATATGAATTTAAAAAACAAACCAGCAGCAAGCCAGATCTTCTAACACTTTTTTTTTTTTTTCTTTTTACTCTTATCTTACAAAGTTAGGGTTACTGAGGTGTCCCTGTTCAAGACACCACATGGATTTTATAAAGCAGGATGTTTTCTCTTCTTAGTTCCTTCCATAGCAACCAGTAACTAATTCCCTCTTGACTGGGGATAATCATTGAACTTTTATTTTCAGAGGGCTGGCTGCAGTTTTCACAAGATCTCCTCCCTGGGTAGTAACAGTTCTTTCAGATCTCATCCCTGAGTAGGCACAATAAAGAATAATCCCCTTCGTGTACTTTATTTTGCACATATTGTTTCATTTCCCCTTTTTATCACTCAGTTTTTTTGAGACCCACCAACTGGAGGATTCAGTTTGCTCACCCTGAATAATGATGTATTTTCTGCAGCAGGCCTCCTGAGGGCCACCTCATTTTCCAGCTTGCTTATGAATGTGTTACCAGCTGATTGCAGATCCTGTTCATAACTTTCCCATGTGGGAGCCAACTGCTTCTTCCAACACCTCTCCATTTTTAGCCTCTTAATCTCCTATCAGGGCCTCTGCTGAGGGGCTTCATCACACTCAACTTGAACCACTGGAATCCTTTCCCAGGAAGTTGCTGGGACTTCATGGATTGCATTTCAAAGACAACTTCTTCCACAGCTTCTTAAAGTTTGGTGTCTGCTTTTAGGAGCAACAGGGGGGGGAAAAAATCTCTTCTTTTGGGAGGAAATTGGATTTCTTTCTTTTTCCCTGCCTGCAGTCTCAGGTTGCAAGGCCTGGTATAGCCTGAACTCTCTCCCTCTGAAGGATGCCAGGGTGGGTTTGGTCAGGGAGAATGCAATCCCCTCTTCAGGTTTCTAACCAACAGTTTGCTGTGCATCAAAATGCTGTTTTTTTCTTACCAAATTATTATTAAAGATGACCACAAGCATTGACATTTGATTCCTACAATACATAGGGGTGCCTAGGCTTGAGGATTGCTCTGAGCCTGGCTTTACCAGCGAGTCAAATCATTTACTACAGAGTAACAGCAGCAATACCTGGTCCTTGTAGGTAATTCCAAAGTATTTTCTCTGCTTTTCCCAGATGTCACAATGACAGAACCATGTTTCTGCCTTTGGGAAATTGGGACATCTTACTGGATTTCAAGAATTTAATAGTGTCTTAAAAGGAGGAGAGGATCCAAAAGAACTGTGGTAGATTTTAGTGGGATAATTACATACATTGTACCAGTGCATGCTTCTTTTTTAGGCTCAGGTGCACCTTAGTTTCCTGGGAATAGGCTCTATTCTCCAGAACAATGAAAATGTCGATTTTTCTCTTTCTTGAAATGCATGCAGAAAGTAAGACTCGTAGAAAGCACTCGTGCAAAGCTGTGTGGACTTACTCCTAAGTGTAGATGTAACTTCCTACCAGTAGGTGGTGCGGTCTGAGCACCCTGCAGCTCCCACCCGTGGTACAGAGGCGTTTGTAGAACAGTTTTTTTCCAAAGTGCAGCTTAGTTTCACCTTGAAACTGAAGCATACAAAATTTCAGTTTCTCCTCCTGTGGGTTTTGCACAGGCAGGTGCAAGAGATGAAGAACACATTATATGATTTTTTTTGTCCAGAAAAAAAAAAAAAAGCTATTAATCCTAAGCAAGTGTATGCAAGAGAAGGAGAGAAGGTACAGAAATTCACTGGAGATGGACTTCCCTCTTGCTTTCATTTCTGGATTCTGTCTAAGCAGTTGTGTTATGCTTCAAATAATTGAGGTAGGATGTTGTGTAGCATCCTCTGGAAAACAAACTACATCTTGAAGGTCCTCAAGCACCCAATTTCAGGCAAGCCTCACTTTGTTGTGAGAGTATTTTTAAGAAGCAACCCCTCAATCTATAAATCCAGATATTTCCCATCTGTTAAACTGGGCAGGGCTCTGTCTCTCTGTGCCTGTACAGGGAAGCTTTGGAGGGCATCAGAGGGGAAATGAATCCTTCTTGGAGTTCACAGTCTCAGATTTTAGTAGCAGGGCTGCAGTTTCCCTCTTTTGAAGCTCCAAGGAGTGGTGCTGGGGAGGGCTTTGCTGATTGCTGGTGACATTTACATGGAAAATGTCAGGTAGGAGTTAAACCTGTGTGATTGCTGGGTTTGGTTTTAACACTGGCTGAGTGTTTCTCCTGGAAGGTGATTTAGGATAAGAAAGGGAATATTTCTGAACTTACTTAGGGCTGCTGTTTGGGAACAAACCCAGCTGGTAGAGCTGGTAGTGCCAGGTGGAAATGCTGGGGCTGTAGGATTTGCAAGGTGTAAGCTCAGGCTGTTAATGCACAGCACTCTGAAACTGTCAGCACAGTAAATTCAGGTAGGAAGCCAGAGCAGCTCTTGTTTTTCCTTTGGTGGTCATGCTCTGATTCAGTAGAACCAGGGCTCTGTGTGTGTGTGCTCACACCCTACCTGAGCTGAAGCTGGTTTCTGAGAGATGAGGAATTACCCAAATGGGGCATTAAATGGTTGTGAAACTCCAGCTTGGAAAAAAATCAGAGAAAAATCTTGGAAAAATCAGAGATAGGGTGAGCTGTTCCTCAGAAGGTGAAGGCAGCAAGCTGAGGACATGCTTAGTCCAGGGAGAGATTGTGCTACCTAAATCCTCTGCATTAGCCCCAGGCCACTTAGACACTTCTGATTTTTGAGTTTTTTTGTTTTTTTTTTTTACTTCTATGACCCAAAACTTATGGGCTGTGATAAGGATGAGGGGAAAGGTCTCTGTGGTGCTGCCTGATGACCTGAGTGAAACCTTTATCCTTCCCATTACTACCTAATCAGCTGATGGAGCTTGGAAAAAACCATCTGCCTGCATCAGGGAGGAAAACTTACCCAAGGAATTTCACTTTGAGAGCTCTTCACATTAAGCTGGAGAGCAGGATTTTTACAGATTCTTCTGTAAAAGATGCTTCTGCAAGTTCCTTGTGGTGCTGTATCCACACTTCTTTCTTCAGGGTTGAGTGGATGGCTTCTGTTCCACAGATTCCCTCTGGCCCATGTTTTTATGGTAGCTCTTGCCAAGGAAAAAAAAGAAAAAAGAACAACCCAACAAAAATCTTAATTCCTCTTTGTAAATATTAAGCTCTCATCTAAGGTCCACATGATAAAATCATTGGGAGTTTTGTAAGGATATTTTACACTCCTGTGTTTTTCCCCTCTGCTGTAGTTATTAACATTCAGGTGGTGAGGAAGGATTTGCAAAATGTAAGAAGAGTATGAAGCAGAAGATGATGAAATTAAGACACAGAGGAGGGAAATTAGGAGATGTCAGAGCACTGAGAAGTTGTATTTACTGGACCTCAGATCCTTGAATTGATCTTTTAAACAAACCTCATTTGCAGGAGGTTTTTTCCCCCACACTGTCAGGGCTAAAGTTTCTCACCTCCAGAAAAATATAAAATTATGCCCTTTCTAAGAAAAACTCTACTCAGTAGAATGCAGGAACTTTAATAATAAATCTGTCAGGTTCAGCAAATCTGCAGTTGGTAAAAGAGTAACAGTTTGACTCATTTGGAGAAAAGCATGTTAAGGTTGTGCTGAACAGAAAGCAGAACTTGGCATTTATTGCTGCTGCTTGGGGCAAGTGTCAGTCTTCAACTGCTTCAGGTTCAGGGGAAAGTAGTAAGGAAGTAGAGAATGGAATAGTTTGAGTATGGTGTTAGGGTATGGAGTAGGTTGATGGTGAGGGAAAGGGCAAGCATGGCTGTGAACCAAAAACTCCCTCTGGTAGGTGTGGAACACCAAACAAAACCACCCTCCCCAAACACCAGTATTTATTCTTGACTCTTGTTTTCTTAAAAAAAAGAAATGTGAGATTCTGGTGCTCTGCACAAGGATCAGGATGTCCTGTCTCTGGCCTCTGTACCTAGAGCTTTACATCCTGGAGATCAGGAACCCCAAATCCTGGTGCTTCACTTCAGGAAATCTTTCTCTTACCAGCCTGCAGAGCACAAGTTCCTCTAGGAACTTTAGGAACTCCTTCTTCCTAAGGTTCCAGTACAAGGTGACCTTCTGCTAAAGAATGTTCTCCAGAACTTAATTCTGCTCAAGACATCATGTGGCATGAGCTGATGCTCTCTTAAAATGGTTTCCAGAGGTCTCAGTGGTGGTAAAGAGCCTCACCAGGAGCTTCCTACCTCAGCCTGCTCCTCAAGGGCTGCCAACAGAAGATTCTGAGGTCTCAGGAGCTTCTCTGATTCACTGTGATGTTGCACGTTGCCATTCTTCCCTCTTTGCCATCCACAGACCTCCAGAACATGCTGCATAAAAAAAAAAAAAAAGGACAAAAATAAGGGGACACTTGGAAGCAAAATGCAGAACTGCAGAGCCCAGCATGGGCACCCAAAGGCTGGATTCCCAAACTTATCCCCTTCTTGCTCTCCCACCACTTTCCTGAGCATTTTTCTCCTTTCAGGAAGCTTGGGATGAAGTCAGGTTGCAGCCTTCAGGTCAAGCCCTGGATGGGATGGAGGAGCAGAGATGTTAGGTCAACTCTTGGAAAATGATTTTGCTGGGAAGCACATGAAAATCCTGAAATTACTCTGTGAAACACTTGGTTGTTGAAGTATTTTGTAGCCCTGAGAGTGCCTGATACGAGGCACTCTGCATGAAATAGGTGTCAGGACCTGGCATATTTAAAATAATGAGCCTGATTTGCAAATTGGTGGCCCTGTTCTCATTTCCCATGCCAGTCCTCAAGCTCCTCCTGACACCTGGCTCACTAGGCAGCTGTTTCCCATGTCAACCCAAGCAGTTGTTGTCTCCTGTTGACATTGGCCAATCCCAGGTTGCAGGTGGAGAGCTCCATGGGGTGATTCAACACCTGACATTCAGCCCTGTGGAGCTGAAGCATCACCAGCTGAAACAGCTCCTGATAATGTGATAATGGCTTCCAGGCCACCAAAGGAGATATTTAAAGCTCAAGGATCCTCAGCTGCCAAAAAAATGAGGCCATGGTTATTGCCATGCAGATTTCAGAGCACATATAGGTCAAGAGAGGTTCTCCTCCCCCTCTACTCTGCATTGGTGAGGCCACACCTGGAGTATTGTGTCCAGTTCTGGGCCCCTCAGTTCAAGAGGGACAGGGAAGTGCTTGAAAGAGTCCAGCGCAGAGCTACTGAGATGATTAAGGGAGTGGAACATCTCCCTTATGAGGAAAGGCTGAGGGAGCTGGGTCTCTTTAGTTTGGAGAAAAGGAGACTGAGGGGTGACCTCATCAATGTTTTCAAATATGTAAGGGGTGAGTGTCAGGGAGATGGAGTTAGGCTTTTCTCAGTGGTGACCAGTGATAGGACAAGGGGTAATGGGTGTAAATTGGAGCATAGGAGGTTCAAGTTGAATATCAGAAAAAATTTTTTTACTGTAAGGGTGACAGAGCCCTGGAACAGGCTGCCCAGGGGGGTTGTGGAGTCTCCTTCACTGGAGACATTCAAAACCCACCTGGACACGTTCCTAGGGGATGTACTCTAGGGGGCCCTGCTCTGGCAGGGGGGGTTGGACTAGATGATCTTTTGAGGTCCCTTCCAACCCCTAGGATTCTAGGATTCTATGATTCTATGATTCTCATTCTTTTCTGCAACTGCTTGAATCACCTTGAGGTGGTCCTTGAGCCCTGCTCCTGGGTGTAAGCACTGCTACTGGGTGAGCCAGGCAGTGTAAACCCCAGGTGAGGTAAGAGAAGGTGACGTTGGTGTGTTCCAAAGTCTTTCCAAAGCCTGATGAAGAAATGAGTGTGCTCAGCAACAGCATTTGGGCAGCTTGTTGATTGTCCTGAGGGAAGTTTGGATTTCTTAATACAGCTTGAGGATTTGTCAGCCTAGCCCTGGGGTCCCTTTGGGGGGGGGGGGTTTGAAGTGACTGTCAGCTGTTTGAAGTGTATATTTGGGAGAATTCAAACCCTTGAAGCACCCTCAATGTGAAGTTTATCAAGGTATTTGTTCAACTGCTGGAAAAACTTGAAGCTGGAGCTCCCCCTGCCCCTTTATGGCTGGGAAAGTTGGTGATGGAAAAGCTTTTCTCTAGGAGAATAATGATTTAGTGATGCTCACTCTATTTCTGCAAATGTTTTAGGTGATTTATGGAGCTGCTTGTTGCATGTGTGTATAAGATAGTTTGATAGGCATCACTGGGGTTTTTTTTGCAGCCTTCTTGGTATTGTTCTCCAAGCTCTCCTTGTGCTGAGGATGAGTAAAGGAGATCCCTCTGCTCCCTCTTTCAGGTCTCAACATCTGGATGGTAGGAGTTATGCCCAAGCAGGAGTGTAGTTGCTTAAACCTGGCAGAACTCACCCAGCTTCAAGCTTCAGGGAACGTGGTAGGAGTGCAGGTTAGTGCTAGAATAAGGAAAATTATGAATGATTTTTAAAGGACAGTTTAAATTGGGCAACCTGTCACCTTCCTTGCTCTCCAGGGAGGGGTCTGAGGTGGTCTGCTTGCAGGATGGAAGCCCTTCCAGCCCACCCTCTGGGCTAGGGTTAAACTTCCTATGGGACAAGAAACTCCATGAATACTCAAGCTTGTAGCCTATCTGGAGGATGGGGAAAGAAAGATTTACTCCTCTCTTACTCGTGAGCTGCACATTTCCACCCCTGGCAGTACTCAGAGCTGAGTTTGTGGTCATCCCCTCTCACCCGTGGAGAAACACTCAAGACAAATCTTTAGGATTTTTTTTTTTGCATTTGCTCCTTAGGAGCAAATCTGCAGGAGTTGGGCTCAATCTGGGGTGTAAAGGGTGTCCCCTCTCCTGGGTTTGACCTCTGTGCTTAAAACCATGAGTGTGCCCCCTCCAAATGGCCCATCCCTGTTGGCTCTGCTGTCCTGCACTTGGGCTTTCCAGAGGGTGTCCTGGGAGAAGTGGAGTGTCCCGTTGTTTATTTGGGCTTGGGCTTTGGGCTTGCTGAGCAAGAAGCTCTCTGAGAGGTCCTGCCCACTGGTTAGACCTGCTCTGGCACCACCTACACCTCCTCCAGCACCACCTACACCTCCTTTATTTATCAGCTGGCAGGAGGTCTTCTCCTGCAGGCTGGATGGCTGAGGGATGCTCATCAGGGATTGATTTATTTTGCACGAGTTGTGCAACCAATTCTGCAAATTTCATTTCCACTCATCAGGGGAGGTGTCTCAAGAAGTGGCAGTGAGGGTGACAAGCAAGGCTGGAGGGATTTGTTAGGAGCTAGGAGACCATGTGGCAACATTGCAAGAGTCTGGTGCAAAAATAAAGTGAGAAAGGAGTTTTACCCACTGAGAAACTGTGTTGTACAACTCTGGTTTCCATTTATTGAGGATTTTGGTGCTGGAATTGGGGACTGGTAATCCTTGAAATGACTTTTCTAATAGTGTTTATCTTAGTGCTCAGGTGGTTGATGTTGCATTTCCCCCCTGGTAGTCCTTGCTTGTGCTGAATGCAAAATCTGAGGGGGTGGAGAAGAAGGAAACCTGGGGGTGCAGCCAGAGGTGGAGAAGTGTCTAGTGTTGCATCTGGGAAAAAACAACCCCAAGAACCAGTGTAGGATGGGAACTGAGCTGTTGGAGAGGAGTGAAGGGGAAAGGGAGCTGGGGGTGCTGGTGGGTGGAAGGATGACCATGAGCCAACAAATCCTTGTGGCCAAGAAGCCCAGTGGCACCTGGGGGGCACTAAAAGGGGGGTCAGTAGGTCAAGAGAGGTTCTCCTCCCCCTCTGTGCCCTGGTGAGGCCACATCTGGAATATTGTGTCCAGTGCTGGGCTCTCAGTTCCAGAAGGACAGGGAACTGCTGGAGAAAGTCCAGAGCAGAGGCACAAAGATGATGAAGGGTTTGGAACATCTCCTGGTGAGGAAAGGCTGAGGGAGCTGGGGCTCTGCAGCTTGGAGAAGGGGAGGATGGGGGGTGAGCTCATTCATGTCCATAAATACAGAAAGGGAGAGAGAGCCAGGAGGATGGAGCCAGGATCCTCTCAGTGATGCCCAGTGATAGGACAAGAGGCAGTGGGTACAAGCTGGAGCATAGGAGATTCCATGTAAATCTAAGGAAAAACTTTCCCTGTGAGGGTGAGGGAGCCCAGGCTGCCCAGAGAGGTTGTGGAGTCTCCTGCTCTGGAGGCTTCCAAACCCCCCTGGGTCTGTTCCTGGGTGACCTCCTGGAGGTGCCTCTGCTCTGGCAGGGGGGTTGGACTTGGATGATCTTTTGAGGTCTCTTCCAACCACCCCCCCTTTTTTTTTTTTATTTCCATGATTTCACATGTGAAATGTGAAGCTGAAAGGTTTATATTGATCTTCTCAGCCCTAAAAAGCTTCTCTCTTAAACCATATCTAAATCTTTAAGCCTGGAAGGAAAGCAACCTTCCAGCTGCCTCCCTGTGCTTGAGCAGCAACACATCCACCAAGGGGGATTTTGGTTTTTTTTTTTCTTTAATTATGACTTACACCTCCTAAAAAAACTGAACTGTGGTATTGCTGCCTGACATGGATTTTCTCCATCCAGGCAAGACATGTCTGAGTTGTGGGTGCAGCTCAGGCTCCTTGTGACAGCAGCAAACCTGTCACTTTGGGGATGATTTCAGTCTCAGCAGGGTTCCTCCTGAAACGCTGGCTTGCAGAAAGGCCCCAGCTCAACCTGGGTTGGGAAACTCAAGGTAGGTCTTGTAGAACAGCTTCCACCTGCCTCTGATTACACCAGGAGATAAACCCTGCAGTGACAGGAAACACAAAACTCGCCTAAGTAGGTGAAGAAAAGCAAAAAAAAAAAAAAAAAACAACAAACCAAACCAAACAGGTAGAAACCACCGAGAAAATGCAAACAAGCATCCCCAGAAGGTGCAGGAGGAGTGAGCATCTGGTGCAGCTGAGGTCAGGCTCGCTGGGGCTGCTCCTTCTGACGTTTGGGATGTGTTCAGCCCGGGCCTCCCCTCCCTCCCGGCATCATTTGCAGCCTCCGACCCAGATTGGCTGCTGCCGAGTCAGCCCATATCTGACTAGAAGGAAACTTGAGACCCACCAAACCCAAATGTCAAATGCTGCTTAGTCAGATGAATAGCAGCAGTCACCAGCAGCCAGCCCGGGCTCTTGCCACATTTCATCAGGGACAATGTTTTGCATCTAAGCTTTGTTTCTCAATGTAAAGTGTGTGTGTGGGGGGGGGGAGAAAAATAAAATAAAATAAAATAGCAGCTTGTATGGAGCTGGCAGCCTGCCTGGAAAACCACCAGCTGCTGTTTAAAAAAACACCAGGCAGATGAGCTTCTTCCCCTCCCTGCTCACCTTCTCCTGATGGCTGGGTGCTAAATATGTGACCCACAAAGAGCAAAATCCTCCCACCTTTCTCTTTTGGGTTTTGCAGTGCAAAGCTCCAGCAATCCAAATGGGGGCTCCTCCACAGGACTTCCCCTTCCCAGGTGTTAACCCTGCAGCCCCCCTTAGATCTCTGAACATCTCCTGCTTGTGCTTCCTCATCCAGGAAAACTTTTCCAGCAGCTGGGAGCTCATACCCTGCACACACCTCCACTGGTTTTTTTGGGGGTGACATGAGTGGGACATCCTCAGGAGACTCAAAGCATGGGGGTCTTGCAGGGTGGAGGAGCTGGGCCTGGCCAGGATCTGTTGTCTTCTGGGTTTGGGTGTGCTTGAATGTCTGGTTGGTAAAAGTGATGAAAAATGCTTTCAGGAGTGAAATCTTCTTTCTGTCTCCACCCCTGTTGGAAAAATTGGATAAGGAATAATCTCAGCAGAGAGGCTGAGAGTGCAAGCACCTTGCTTGCTTCCATGGTGGCTTTTCCTTTCCTAGCAAAGCAAAACAGACCCCTCAAGGAGGTTGCAGGGAGGTGGGTGCTGGGCTCTGCTCTCAAGTGCACAGTGCCAGGAGCAGAGGCAATGGGCTGAAGCTGCACCAGGGGAGGTTTAGCCCAGCTCTGAGGATGAATTTCCTGCCTGAGAGAGCAGTCAGGTGTAGGAATGGGCTGCCCAGGGAGGTGGTGGAGTCCCCAGCCCTGAGGGATTGGAAAGCCATGTGGGTGAGGCACTGCAGGACATGCTCCAGTGGGTGACACAGATATTGACACACATATTTTACTTATTTTGGGGATGTTGGCAGCTGGATGTGGTGATCTTAGAGGTCTTTTCCATCCATGACAATTCTGTGCTCTCCTGGAAGATGCTGAGGATGCTCCCAGCCAGCACAGCAAATTCCTCTGGAGTCATCTTGACCTCCCCAAACCTCTGGGCAGCAGCAGAGGACTGAAACACCCTTCCAGAATTACAATCCATGGTTTTCATTCCATGGGCTCCAGCTCTTTGGCTGCAGGCC
This sequence comes from Heliangelus exortis, assembly GCF_036169615.1. NCBI lineage: Eukaryota > Metazoa > Chordata > Aves > Apodiformes > Trochilidae > Heliangelus > Heliangelus exortis. Next base: position 2,189,749 of record NC_092454.1, read on the forward strand.
AGGAGTTGTGCTGGTGGTGGATACCTCTGGTTTTATTTCAACCCCTTATTTAAGTTTGGTGCTCAAGTGCTTTCTGCAGCCTCTGGGGAGAGAGGCAAGGAAAGATAGCACATAGCAGCTGTTTCAATCTGTGTTTCAAGAGCAGCCAAGATGGCTATCAGCCACTTGAATTTTTAGGCAGCTTATTTTAGGGGAAATGAATCCTTTCCTCTGCATTTTCCACTTGCATGTTAGGGATGCTCATGTCTGCTGAATGCTCCTCCTTTCCCCTTACAGGGGGGAGAGCTTTGTGTTTTAGAAATGTGAAATTCTCAGGTTAAAATGAAATTTTTTTAATTTCTGGAAATGTTGTGTCTTATTTTTATAAAGCTGTATGCTCCAGGATTCATTTAATTTTTTTTCTACTTTATTCAGCTGGGGGTTAGTTCCCTGCAAGCTCTTGGTTTGCTTTTAAAACATTTAAAATGTGGGATCTCAACTCTTAATTCAGCAATCCCATGGAGTGGCTTGCTCAAAGGAAAACCAGGGTGGATGTCTGCAGGCTCCAGGAGGAGTTTCCAGGGATAAAGTCTTCCCAGATGGGATGGGAAGATGTTGAGTAGGAGCAGGTGGCAGTGTGGGATCTGTGGGGTTTGATTTTTGGATTACAACTCCCTTCCCTTACTATTACTTCACTTTTGGCCAATTCTCCCTCCCAGCCATCTCAGAAAGTTCTAAGACCTTCTGCAGCGTAAATGAACAGCAGCAAATGATGCATTTGCTACAAGCTCAAGGCCAAAAAAACCATTCCTCCTGGAAAAAAAAATAAAATTTTGAGGTTGCATCATAAAATTCCAGTGAGTTTATCAACTTAAGCCTGGTATCTGTATTTAGCCTTCAGCTCTAAGAGCAGCTGGGGTATTTTTCTGCCCTGAAGTGTTATTCTTGCCTTCAGCAACTGTTTATACAAAAAAAAAAAAAAAAAAAAGCAACTATTGGTGAAATCTAAGGGAGCTTTTACACAGAGAAAAGTGTTGCAACTGGCAATGTAAATAACACGTTGTGCTTCTGGAAATTCAAGTACAAACTTGGCACAGAGCTCTGGAGTCTCCTTGTTTCAAGAAATCAAGAAGAAACAGATTTCTGGTTTAGTGGGAGAAGAAATAATGAAGATGTGATAGCAAGAGGTTGCAGAAAAATACCCAGCTCTGTTCTCTGTTTCAAATGAGGCACTTTGTATGTGTGAAGTAGATAGATGGAGTTACAGTCCCAACTTTTTTTAGCCCAGAAATACTTTCTGCATCACTTCATGGAAGTGGCACAAACCTTCTCTCAGTAGGTTTCAGAAACATGGAGAAGGCTTCCCAAAAATGCATTATCCCTTCCTTCAAAAAGCTTTCAAGTTCTTAAATAAGTAACTTGGTTATTGGTATTTCTTTAAAGCACTCAGTAGGTCCAATAAATATATTTTAAGAGTCAGAGATTTTTGTTTTGTTTAAAAATAACATATATGCAAGTCCTGACAAAGAGTGTGGCCTCTGATAAGTGGTAGATGTTCTTCAAATGCTTTCTAAACTCTGATTATTTCTGTTGGTGGTAAAGTAAGTGACTTTCATGAAGTTCTTAGATTGTTTAAAAAATTATTTTTGAAATGTTACTCTTGAAGGATTAGTTTTGATGAGAATGATCCAAATGCAACCTGTTTGATGCTGTGATCCCTGGAAACACCCAGGAGCAGCTACCTCCTGGCATGTGGCTGTCTTGTGTCTTTGGAATGAGGTTTTTGTGTCCAGCAGTTGGAGGCAGAAAACCCCAGGGAGTGTTCAGCAGGAATAAATGGGAACATAAAAAGGTAGAATTAAGTCCTGGCTTTTCCATAGGTAATCCAACAGGAAATCTGCAGAATTTCTTGGTGTCACTGCCATGTTCATCCCTGTGGTTTGGCTTCCTCTGATGTCTCCTCCACCAGGAGGTGTGAAGGGTAATGCTGGTGGTACCAGGAGAAATCTGGGGGAAGAGTGGGAAAATCTGAGCCAGTGCTAAGAAATTGGGGTTTAGATTGAGGGGATGGAAGAAAATTGAGCAAAATTGGGTACTGACACCCAAGGAAGAGCAAGAAGCCAATGGCTGGGCTTGTGTCCATGAGGATAAAATCTTTGGAGATGAAAGAGGTAATGATGAATAGAGAGGAGGAAAATATCTGAAAGAGGGAGAAGCAAAATGCATTTCAGGATTGACTCCCCCCTAGCCAGGTGCATTGCAACTTTTAGTCTGCCAAGGGCAATTTTCCAGCTGTGAGCAAGGGGGTGAGGAGCTGGGAGGTGCTGAATGCCCAGCTGGAGTGGGTAATGTTTCATTGATGTGTTGCAGAGGCAAAAAAAGAAAAAAAAAAACCCTATCTGTGAGTCAGCAACTCCCAGATCCTTTCCTAAGAGGGGCATGAAGAGGGGTCTTGAATAAGAAGGCTGAGCTGATCCCAAATGCTTTGTGCTTGGGTATGTCACCAGAACCAGGATTTTTTTTGTGTGGAAAGGGGAGGATTTGAGTATTCCAGCCAGAGGGAAGGGATATAAAGCCCCCTTGTGCTTGTTAGCCTACTCCAGTCTCAATGAGATGCTCTAACAGCAGCCACCAAGGAACTGAGATAAAACCTGAGCCCCACCAACATTTCCCAACTAAAACCCAAATAAACAGGCAGTTATTTTGAGCCCCTGAAACTGAGTCTGGAAAGCATACAGAGCTCTTTCCCATTTGTTCACTGAGAGGAATAATTCCATGGATGGGTCTTCATTGCCAGGGTGTGAACCACAGGGAGAAAGGAGCCTGGGAATAATAATACAGGGATGAAAATTAGCCCTGATTCCTCCCTGCTGGGACAGTTACACATTGCAGGAGTAGCTTTGAAGGAAGAGGTTGCTACTTGTACCAAGACATTATCTTTCTCTAATCTGATCCAACTTTTAGCACTGGGGCAGAGCTGAACCTCATTTGTTTCAGAATGTGCTTTGAGACAACCAAACCCAGAGTTGCAATAAATAATGGGGTGCTTACAGCATTTTTTGGGGGTTTAGGATCAGGATCCAAAGCCTTTAATCCCTGCTGCCTCTAACCCACTGCACGTGTACAGCACGTTCTTGGAAATGGGATCTCTTCCTGTAGGAGAGCAGGCAACAAGTGTGTAAATATGGATGGAATGTTGGAATTCTGAAAAAAAACATTTGGGAGAACCTCCTGGCCAACTGAGACAAGTCCCCATCTCATACACCTGCATTGCTGGACCTCTCCAGCTGCTTGCTAGCTGTAGTTATGGACCCTTTTTGGCTTTTCTAGCCATTCTTAAGCTAAGTTTTGACCTTGCCAAAGTCTTTTTGGGGGGCTTGGTTGTATCAGGGGCTGGCAGGGAATGTGAAGTAAGCTTCAGCATGGGCTACAACTTGCACACAGCAGACCTTCCACCAGTCAAACCTGCTCAGGCACCCCTGGGGCCAACTGGGGACCAGTGGAGGCAAATTCCCACATAAGGCATTGCTGGATGGCTGGAGTCTGGGGAGGAGGAGCTCCAGACTGTATCAGGAATCCTCCTCTTTGGTGGCTGAAGATCCTGAGGTGACTTTCTCCATGACAGCTGATTTCCTGGTTTAAATTCAGGGGTTGAGATCACTGTGGGTGCTGGGTGGGTTATTTTCTTTTCTCAGTGCAGCTGCAGGGAAAAAAGCTGCAGCCTGCACTTTCCCTGGAGAGCTTTACTTTGTAGAGGTTTGGTTTTAAATAACCTGGGGTTTATTCTGGACTTGATCAAAACTTTTAGTCCTTCTGATGCTGATAAGTGTTGATAAGAGGAAGAAGCCCAAAAAAGAGATCAGCCAGTGCTCTCTGACTACAATTCCTGGGATTCACTTGCCATCCATCAATACATTTGAAGAGGTCTCTGGTGTGTGTGTTTCTCCAATATTTAAGAGGATATGGACTCACAGATTGATTCTTCCTCTGAGTGGATACACTTCTGGGGTTTCTGTTTCTCCTCCTGAACACAAACTTTCAGAAATCTTGCAGAACAAACCCTCTGAGATAATTAATTCCTTGAAGATCACTCCTTCTTTGGCCAATTTGCTTGAAAACTTGAGGCATGGTGGAGGGAGAGGGGTCCTAAGCTGCTCCTCTACCTTCACCCAGAAAACAGAGCTGCAGGCAAGCCCCAGATTTTTGGGGCCCTCTTATTTCCTTGGTTTGGGGTATAATAGACACCAAACTCTTGGGAAACATGGCCCTGCTTCAGGTTTGGATTTGAGAGCTGATATCTGCAGCTATCTGGTGATGTGTGTTCAGTCAGGAACAGAAGTCATGAAGTGGCCTCTACAGAAGTGGGATGGATCCTCTTGATCAAGGAGAAAGATCAAAAAGAAAGTCAAGTGCTTTGTACAAGGCTCTGGGTGCCCTTTAGCCTCTGATCTTCCACCCCCTCAGTCTCCTCCTCTTCCTTTTTTCTCTCCTTTGCTTTCTTTGTTGCCTTTTGCTACTAGAAGGCAAAAAAACCCATCTGCAGTGCAAGAGGGGCCATGGAGAACAAAATCCCACCTTGCTTCTCCTTTTGATGACTCCACTCAACTGTTTCCTGGGATAATCTTGGAATAGACTCTTAGTTCCTAAAACCCTGTGGAATGAAAGCCTGTGGAGCTCCCTTCCTACATCTATGTCCCTCAGGCAAACCTTGATTTTTGTCTTTATTGACCAAGTTGACCAAACCATGGGACAATTCCTCAGCTTCAGGTGACAGTTCTGTGAAAAAGGGCTTTGAATTCCCTTCTCCTGGGGCTTTGAAGCCCCTGAATGGATCTTGAAGTAGCAGCCAGTGTCTGAAAGAAGGTTTTTTATCAGTGGTAGGAAAGCTTCAGTGCACGAGGCATCTCTGACCCTTTCCTCCCACCCCAGGCACCAGGAGGTATCTAAACATCAGCTCAGTGCCCTGAGCTGTGAGTCCTGTGAGTAGTGCTGCCTTCTTGTGAAGCTTTCCAGTCCATTGACAGGGTCACCACACTAAAGGAGAAGGGAACACCAGGAAAAAACAAGGAGCAAGAAGATTTGGAGGTCCTGCCAGCTTGCACCGTGGGGTGTTGGGCCATGTTTGAGAGCCCCAAACCTTCTGAGTGACAGTAAGCTGGCAGCAAGAAGAGATGCCAGGAAAACCCTCTGCCTCCTGGAGAGGATAAAAAGGGCATTCTTGCCCTGCAGAATGTCACAGCTGATTGTTTTGTCTTAGGCAGGCAGGTTTCTCTGCTGGGAGGGAGGAATGCAGCTCCAGTTTCAAGCAGAAACATGGGCTTGGGCTTCTGCCACTCCAGGGAAGTCCATACCTGCTGCTGGCTTGCACGAGTTGGAACAGCAACCTTGTCCCATTTCCATATATTAAAAATCAGGATTTGAACAAAGAACTCTGTGTTCTGGCTAATTCTCCATTCAGTGCCCTGGTCAGCTCTGAAATTCCATCAAGGAGAAGCTTGGCCTTGCCAGGGAGAGGTCACAACTACAAAGGGACAGAGGCAAGGGAGAAGGAGGGAGCAGGATGGGATTTTTGGGAGGGCTGGAGATCAATGGGCTTGGTCCCCTCCCTGCTTCCCACGCTCTTTGTGTAGGGTTCCCCAAAGGGATATGGGGCAGGAGGGTGGTGCCAGTCCAACAACGTGGCCTGAACCAGGACTGCCTGGGGTTGGGCTCCACCTCCTGCAAACCAGCAGGGAAAGCACTGGGTGGAGAAGAACAAAAAGCCCCATTTCACAAGGGAAATTATTATAATTATCTTGCAGTGATACTCAGGTCTCACACGTGGTGGGAGTTTCACTGAGAGACTTCAAAGCACTGCTGGAGAAGTGCTGCTGGGCTCCTGGAGCAGGGGGGGAAACTGAGGCATATTGGTCCTCACTTGAGGTGAGGAAATGACTTTGTACTGGAGGTGGAAAGAGCAGCCCAGGCACTGAGAGAACCAAAGCAGTTGTCCCTCTCTGGAGTGGGATCCATCAGAAAGCTCAGGTGTCCCAGGTGGGATTTACATGGAGTTCATGTAACTCATGTAAAAGTTCATCTGAACTTTTAAAGTTTTAAACCTTCCCAGCCTGCTGCCTAGAGCTGTCTTCTGGGTCCTTGCTGTCCATCCCACCTCACTCCAGATCCATGGGGCTTCCTGGAGCCCTTTCAGAGCCATTCCATAGGATCACAGGATGGCTGAGGTGGGAAGGGAGCTCAGAGCTCATCTCCTCCAAGCTCCTGCCATGCCCAGGGACACCTCTCATCCAGACAAGGATGCTCCAAGCCTCATCCAACCTGGCCTTGAACACCTCCAGGGAGGGGGCAGCCACAGCTTCTCTGGGCAATCTGTTCCAGAGTCTCAGCACCCTCCTGCTGAAGAACTTCTTCCTCACATCCAGCCTCAACCTCTTCTCCTGCACTTTCAAGCCATTTCCCCTTCTCCTCTTGCTGGGCACTCTTGGGAAAAGTCCCTCTGCAGCCTTCCTGGAGGTTCCCTTCAGGAATGGGAAGGCAGCTCTGAGGTCCCCATGGAGTCTTCTCTTCTCCAGGCTGAACAATCCCAGTTCCCTCAGAGCTGGGAATTCTCAATCCAGGCCATGACAAAGCCCCAATTCCAGACTGGCTTTGCAGGAAGCTTTTTGTGCCTGGCAGTAAGCCCAGGCTGAGATCTGAGCACCTCCCACCTAAACCTCATGCAACTCTTGCTTCTTCCTGGGCTGAACTTGCACTGGAACTGGATTTTTTCCCTATGTTTTATGAGCTTGCTGAAATTTATTGCAACTATAACAACTGGAAAAGGATCAAAGTTCTCTTGGAGCAGGTGGTGGCTCTCCAAAAGGTCCAGGAATCCTGCACATCAAATAAACATTTGGGTCACAGAACAAGGGGGACATCCAGCAGCTCCTACCTGGGTGAGCTTGGCTCTTCCAATCCTATCAAAGTTTGCCAAGGTTGTTTTTGGGTTTTTTCCCCGAGGAAAAAGGATGAGTGGTGTGAATCAACAGAGAGACCTGAGGTCCCCAGCCTCAGAGCTGGAAGCTGTGTCCTTACTGCTGTCCTAACAAAGAAACCATCTGCACATCTCACTGCCAGCTTGCTCCTTGCTTCTAAATTTGCTCCTGGCACATGGGAAAAGTTGTCATCTCAGCCAGCAGCCAGCTGGTTGGCAGGCTCAGCAGGGAGCAGTGGCCAGCACACAGCATGTTTTGGCATGTCCATCTCTCATTCTAGATGCCTTGGAAGATCTCCCAAGATATTTGCTCTTTAACAAAAAAAAAAAAAAAAAAAAAAAAAAAAAAAAAGAAAACAATCAAAAAACCCAAACAGACAACAAAAGTAAGGCCTTTGTTGTGGCACATCACTCCATCTCCACCTCCCTGCTGCTGTCTGGGCTGAGGGAGCAGGCAAGCAGCTGGACCTCATGGTGATGCAGCACTGGATTCCATCCAGCAGTGATTGTGCCTCTCTGTCTTTTCTGAACATCCTTAAATAGAATCACTGGATGGTTTGGTGGGAAGGGACCTTTCAAGTCCATCCAGCCCAACCCCAGGGCCATCTCCAACTGGATCAGGTTGCTCAGAGCCCCATCCAACCTGACCTGGAATGGTTCCAGGGATGGGGCATCTCCCACCTCTCTGGGAAACCTGGGCCAGGGTCTCACCAGCCTCAGAGTAAAACATTTCTTCCTTTTGTCAAGTCTGAATCTTCCCTCTTGTAGTTTAACCCCATCACCCCTTGTCCTATTGCTAAAAAGAGTTTGTCCCTGTTGTTCCTATAAACCACCTTCAGGCACTGGAAGGTGCTCTAAGGTCTCCCTGCAGCCTTCTCTTCTCCAGCCTGAACAACCCCAACTCTCTCAGCCTGGCTCCAGAGCTGCTCCAGCCCTCCCAGCATCTCCAGGGCCTCCTCTGGACTCACTCCAGCAGCTCCATCTCCTTCTGGGGTTGGGGACCCCAGAACTGGACCCAGCACCCCAGGGGGGTCTCCCCAGAGTGGACTAAAAGAGTAGAATTCCCTCCCTTGACCTACTACTCATGTTGCTTTCTATCTCTGCATCTTCTAGAGATGATCTGACAAGACTGAGTGGAACAAACTTCTAGGAAATTCTGCCATGGACACTTCCTTGGAAAGCTCCACAACCTCCCTGGGAAAGCAACCTTGAGCCTGACCTCAGCTGAGATATCTAAATACTTCAAGTTTTCCAGAAAAAATCTCCTGGTAGATTTTCTTCTCCCTTAGAGCTGATGCAGCTCATTGAACAATTAATCACACAAATGAATGGCAGCAAATCCAAGCCACACCATGGATCCAGTGAATTCCCAGATGTTGGCATTGGCCATCACTGTTTAGTGTTGGGGTTTTGTTTTTTTTTTTTTGAGGTTTATGTGCCAGCTGCAGACCAGGCACTTATTTTCAGGTTGTTTTTTTCATCTGCTCTAATATCAGCTCCTAAGGAGGGTCAGGAGCTTCCCTCCTGCATCTCCCACTCAGCAGGGGCTGCCAGATTCAAGGCTCTGAAACATGGGATGGATGGGGCAGAGTGATGTCTCCCAGAGTTACCCAACTCCTGACCACACACAGATGACTTCAATCCCAAAAATTTCCAGGCATGTTTGACTCCTCAAAGCTCGGAGCTCAAAGATCTCACCAAAACTGACCTTAGTGTCCCAAGGAGCAAAGAAGTGGGTTTATTTCTATCTAAGGCTTATTTGCTGGTGGCTTTTTGTTTTGGTTTTTTTTTTTAATCTTTTAACATGGTATCTGCTACTTTGTGGTGATTCAGGATTTTCTCCAGTTCATTGAGTATGGAGGAAAAAAAAAAATAAAAAATCTCTCCTTGTGTGTGTGTGTGTGTGTGTGTGATTTGGCTCCCCCGACATCTCGGGTCACGCAGTGTGGTTTGGAAGGCTGATTGTTGGATGAGTGTTGGCAAAAGAGGTCAGGGGAGGGCTGGGCTTTGCCAACCTTGATGTGGTCACAGCTTCCTGGGAAGCCCATTCTCCTGTGGAAAGACAGCATGGGAAAAATGGGGACGTGAGTGACCTTTCCTGGGTGAGAAGAAGGCTGGGAGGTGTTGTGAGTGGGGTAGTGTGTCTGAAGTGGGTATTTAGGGATGAGAGATCTTCCCCTTCTCCATCAGGCCCCTCAGTTCCAGAAGGACAGGGAACTGCTTGAAAGAGTCCTGAGCAGAGGCACAAAGATGATGAAGGGTTTGGAACATCTCCTGGTGAGGAAAGGCTGAGGGAGCTGGGGCTCTGCAGCTTGGAGAAGAGGAGAATGAGGGGTGAGCTCATTAATGTCCATAAATACAGAAAGGGAGAGAGCCAGGAGGATGGAGCCAGGATCCTCTCAGTGATGCCCAGTGGTAGGACAAGAGGCAGTGGGTACAAGCTGGAGCATAGGAGATTCCATGTAAATCTAAGGAAAAACTTCTGTCCTGTGAGGGTGAGGGAGCCCAGGCTGCCCAGAGAGGTTGTGGAGTCTCCTGCTCTGGAGGCTTCCAAACCCCCCTGGATCTGTTCCTGGGTGACCTCCTGGAGGTGCCCCTGCTCTGGCAGGAGGGTTGGACTGGATGATCTCCAGAAGTCCTTTCCAACCCCTGACTTTCTGTGATTCTGTGATCTATCCATCCATCCTTGGGATTTTCCACTCCTCTTTGACCCCTGGTACCAACGTCCTCACAGAAAAAGGAGGAAAACCACTCCATGAAGCTGTTTGCTCCAGGGAAAAAGCTGTATTGGTAACTTGAGTAAGCTGAAGGAGTTTCTGAAGCATGTAAACCCAAAGTTGAGCTTTTCAAAGTAAGATTTTAGTGTGCTTTAGAGCTCAGCTTATATTTCAGCTTTCTACTAAACTGGGATTAAATTGAAGTGAGGGAGGAAAGAAATGGTTATCTGTAAAGAAGAACCATTAATGTCACAGTCTGGTAGGCTGTCAGCAAGCAGCTGTGTTCCATAAAAACTTCCAAAGGTGTTTTTTAATGCCTGATCCAATGCTCAGTTTGGGGAGGAGAAGCCATGGGGTTGTGAGGGTTTTCTGATGTCTTCCAGGCCTTGGAGAAGAAGAAATTTCTGACTGCATTGACTTCTGGCGTGGCTGCTTTGCTCTGAATGATCTAAGGCTGCAGTTTAAGGGGTGTGAAACTACAACTGGATTTTGGGGGGCTGATTTCTCTTACCCTGGTGACCTGGGAGCTTGCTTGAAGGGCAACCCTAGTCCTGGTGGGAGGTGTTTTAGATGGTGCTACCAGTGCACATACAGAAATCAAGGTCTAAAGGAGACCCCCCTCTAAAGGAGGAACCTGTAGGCTCATGGCCATGGTGAACCTGAAAAGCAGATGCTGTTAATGAGGTCAAAATCACATCTCTATATTTCTCCCCCAGTCCTAAATAGTTTCCTTTGTAGCAGCTGAGCCCATCTTCCATGTCTGGGCTTTGAATTTGTCACCTCTGCCAAGCTGGACATTCCCTGGCTCTTTGTAACCAGGAAACTTCTGAGCCAGGAGATGTGATGGTGTTTGTGAGCTCCCTGACTTAGGTGTGCAAAATACTGAGCTGGGATCCTCCAGAAGAGCAGGAATTTGAGAGATTTTGGTACAATGCAGCAATTCAATCAATTTTCATCTTGCAGGAACCCCCCAGCTCATCTGAAATTGCTGAACCGTGCAGCATCCCAGATCTCTCAGCTTCCTTCTCTATAAATCACTTGCAAAGCCCCCGTTTGTCTGGAGAAACATTTCTAAAATTCATTCCTCTCCAGCTGGGGCTGCACTTATCTTCAGGTCAGACACCAACCCTTAAGTGGGGGCTGATAGTGATTCAGAACAGCTTGAGGCTTGTCATCAAAATCCTTTTAACTGCACCCTGGCAAACCTTGGATGTTTAAGGAGAAAAAAAAAAAAAATAAAAAAAAATCCCTTTTTGGGGGAAGTTTTTCAGTGAGGGGAGGGCAGAATGAAAGAATATAAAATCATGTGGTACCAGTATCTGGGGTTACTTCGTGTCAGTGAACTTCAATTGCAGCATAGGTAACACCTCAGCTCCTCTCTTCCAATGGGAAAAGGACTTTTCCAGAGTGAAATCAGGAGAGTTTGTGGACCAATGAACGTTGGTCGGGGGAGTGAGTCACATTCAGAAAGAGTTTCAAGTTTGTGGCCTGGCAGATCCTGAGAGATGATTAAAGCCACATAAAAGCCCATTCTTAATTCAGCCTCTGGAATTCTGCACCCGTGTAATTCCTGCAGATGGGGCAGGGGAAAGAAGGAGAGGGGAAAAAAAAGGGGGGTGGGAAATGACTTAACTGTGCTGGCAGCCTGAGTCACTGCCATGCCAGGTGAAATCCAATCCCCTAAATGCTCTCTGGGCTTCTCATACCTGCTGCCACTCTTAGCCTGAAATTCCTACCTGGGACAAAGAAACTTTGGGTGTTGTGGAGCAATTGGCTCAGATGATTTTGAGCTGTGGCATGAAGTTGCTTTGAAGGAGTTTTCCACCTCCTGCTCCAGCCACAGCTCTCTCCAAGCTGTTCCCTGGTATCCTGCCCACTGCTTGCCCAGGATGGTGACTCCAGGATCCCATCACTACGTGGTACTGGGGTGAACTGGAAGGGCTGGTAAACCCCCAGCAGCTTAGCCAGGGTTTTCCCACCTTTGGCTTCCCAAAAAGATGCATCTTGTCTCTCCCTTTCCACCACCAGAACCAGCTCACAGATTTATGTGATCCTTGTCTTGGGTTGCAATAATTTGTCTGGATTTTTGGTTTGACCATGAAGATGATTTCTTAATGCTTCCATCCCTGGAAGTCTTCTCTTGGAGAGAAAATGTTTCTCATTATGGGCTAGGAGGTTGCCAGGTCTGAAAAGTGTTTCTGGTTTATATTACTCTCTCTGTTCCTCCTGGTGTGCTTGAGACATCCCAGAACCAAAGGGGCTGAGAGCCCTGTTTTATCTGTAGGAAAAAGATGTCAGAAGGGGCAGGGGGGTGCAGCCTCATTTGTGGTACCACCAGGGAAGCCCCCACCCCTCTTTGATCCCCAAGTTTGGGATTGCCTGAGGACCCTGGCTCTGCCACCCTCCTGAGCCTCAAACCTCAGGGCAGGAAGGACACAGCTGGAATTCAGATGGGAAGGGGGGAAGAGGGGCAAATGATGGAGCTGCTGACCTCCAGACATCAGATCAGAAGTGGCTGAATGGCAAAGAAAAGGAGAGAGGAACCCATGAGGTTTTTGGCTGAAGCAGGTGACCTCCCTTGCCTTGGGAAAACTCCTCCAGACCCATTTCCCAGCAGAATGTGATCAAAACTTGGTCAGGGAAGCACTGAGCAAGGCTCAGCACTGTCCTTTGAGGGCTGCAACACAGATCTGAGCAAGAGCTGCTGCTTAGCTCTCCAGATGGGCTCTTCTCCACCTAACCCAGGAGACAGGAGATGTCTACATCCTTCAAGCTGTGATTTTTCTCCATCTCCATTAGCTCTTTCCCTCAAATAAATGTTTTTTCCCCTAATCCCCAAGACTCCACCACCCATCCCACCATGGGCTGAGTAGCACAGGGGGATGCTGCAGGGCTCCTGATCCCCCCCTTGGTCTACATGGAGCAAAACTGCTTTCATCTCACCCTGCTCAGGGGCTCTGCAGCAGCTTTCAGGTTGGATTCTTCTCCAGAAAAAGGTGGGATAAGGAGTTCTTTATCACATGGCCCCACGAGCTGCTCTGCCAGGCTGCTTGGTTGCCCAGGGATGGGATCAGCTCCCAGCTGAGGCCACATTATTCCTACCTGATGACACCCTGAGATTCTGTACCTGGGTAACTAATCCCACACCAGCTTCAGGAAGGGCAGTCCCAGCCCGAGCTAAATATTTCTACAAGCAAATAGTGTTCTAGTATTTTTGGAATGAGACTTAAAAAAAAAAAAAAAAAAAAAAAAAAAAAAAAAGAGAAGATGAAATAAATAAAATGAAACGTGCTGTTCCTCAGGACCTTGTCCACCTCTCTCCTTCTGCTCTGCCAGGCAGGATGTTACCCTCAGCTTCAGCAACTCTCAACTAAGTAATTTCCCATCAAAAGTGTGTCTTGGGAAGGCTGGCTCTCAGCCAGACCAACTGCTTCATGCCCATTTTTAGGGTTTTTCTTACAGAAAGGAGCTAGAAGATCATTTTCTCAGCTTTGCCTTAAAGGGAAAGGTGGTAGCAATGCCCCATCCCTGGAACCATTCCAGGTCAGCTTGGATGGGGCTCTGAGCAACCTGACCCAGTTGGAGATGTCCCTGGGATTGCACTGGATGGACTTGAAAGGTCCTTTCCCACCCAAACCATCTGATGATTCCATACCTGGGGGTCTGAGGGACACCACTAAACCCCTCAGGGTGGAAAGGGCCCCAGTGAGACCATGAACCAAGAGTGACACTTGAGAGCCAGGAGCTTTTTGTCCCCAAGTTGTGCTGAGCCATGTTTTACCCAACAAGGTTGTGGCTCTTTGCAGAAAATGGATGTTTTTGGAATGCAACAAAAGCACCAAATGCCATAAAAATCATCCCACCTTGCAAGCTGAGAGAGGTTGGTGAGGTCCCTGCTCCATCTCCATCTCTTGGGCTGGAGAAGGGAAAACCTCTCATTGCCCAAATATTCACTAGAAAACCCAAGTACAAAAGCTTTCCCTAAGGAAATATTGGGAAGCTTTTTAATTCCACCCCCCCTCTCCCAGCAAATTCATGCTTCTGACAGACAGAGAGAAATTCCTCACCACAGAAAAATGTGCAGGGTTTCATCTCCTGAGAAAGTTGCAGGGCATTTACTGGAGAGGGGGATTTTTTGCAGAATTAATTCAGTGGATCTGCTCGTGCTAGGGGCTGACAGAAGGAGCTTTTCAGCACGGGTTGAGACACTTCTCATTTCCTTGAAATGTTAGCTGGGGAATTTGGTTTGCTGCCATCAGCTGCTGCTCTTCAAAGGAAACCCCCAGTGCAACCTCATCTCAGGAGAACATTAGAAAAAAAAAACAAACCCACTTTCTGCTGAGCCCCCATCCCCTGCCTGGATCTCTAGCTCTGAGCCTGGGAGGTTGTGGTTTGAGGACAACCAAGTAGATCTTGCCTGTTCAGAAAACACATTTTTTAAAAAGTGTTTTAGTGAATGTCAGTTAATTTTGCTGATTGAAATTTATTCCTTCCAGGAATAAATGCCATTATTAACAATAATTTGCCATTCAGGAGAAATCCACATGCTTTTCTTTACCCCCTCAAATTCATTGGAACCACTTTATAGTGGCAGAGCCTTTCCTGGGTGCTGGTGCTGTTAGTTTCTCATTTTTCTAGATGTCAGGATTTAGACTTTTTAAAACTATATTTAAAAAACCCAATTTCTTGGAAAAAAAAAGGTTTTATTGATGCTGATTTATTGGTCAGTGGTTTCCAGGGGGGAAGCAGCTGTCGCGTGGTAGAGTTGAAAAAGAAACTGAAAATTTTGCCTTGCAAGAGTTCCTTCTGGTTTTCTGTGATGATCTAATGGGAAAATATAGGAGGAGTAGGGTTGGGAAAAAAAATAGGACAATAAATTCTACAATTAATTAATTGCAGAAGTGCTCAGAGATCTTGAGCTTGGCCAGGAGCCCCTTGCCAGCAATGGAAGTGTCTCCAGACACAATTCTTCCCCACCTCTTGGATGTATTTGAGCCCTGCTTCTCTCCTTTAGTTTGTTCACTCAGAGTCCATCACTTCCCAGTCTCTTCTCCCCACCTCAGACAGTTGTTTGAAATCCCAGGGGCTTGTTCAAAATCACCTATTTGGTGTGGTTTGTGTGCTTCTTCAGTTTTCAGCCTCTCTGAGCATTGTTTTTCCAGCATCCAGAAGAAACAGGGTTTGGTTTTTTTTATGTTGGTGACAGCTTAATTCTCCCTGGGAGCACAGATGCCCAGGAGCTAAGATTTTCAAGAAACCACTAAAAACCATGATTCTCAGAGGGTGGCAGGGGTGGAGGGGGGGTCAGGCAGCTCTGATTTCCTCTCTCATCCCATCAGGAAAGGTACCAGAAGGCTTTGGACATCCAGGACTCAGCTTGGGTGTCTTTCCACCACTCCCCTGTGCTTTTAGTTCCTAACAAGTTGTAGCAAGGTGGGTGTTGGTGTCTTCTTCCAAGGGACAAGCATTAGGACAAGAGGGAATGGCCTCAAGTTGTGCCAGGGGAGGTTTAGGTTGGATATGAGGAACAATTTCTCCCTGGAAAGGGAGCCCAAGTGGTAAATGGGAATTGGGAGGGGTAGGTTGCTGCCCTGAGCTGGAGAAAAACTAAGAGGTGTCTCTGGGCAGGAAATAAAGAATGGACCCCTCAGGTGACTTCCTAAGAGTGTGGGGCTTCAGCAAATTGCATTTGAAAATGTGATGGGGTTTGTGGCCTAAATGTGGGGTTTGTGGGCAAAGTTCCCCATTGTGGTTTGTTGGACCTTATGCCTGGTTGGTGGCTTGTGTTGAGACAGGTGGCAGTGGGGGAGTGGAAAGAAAATTAGGATTTAAAAGGTGAAGAAAAGGTTGGAATGGCATCAACTGGTGCCACACAGCACAGACTGGTGTTTGAGTTAGACACAACCTTTTCTGGGTCAAGGAGCATGTCCAGGCATAGGTGATGATGTTCCTGCTGAGCAATGTGGAGATTTTAGGTGGCAAACACTGTTTCATAGGGGGCACGAGTTCACACACACACTCAGCTCTCTTGCTACAGGCCAGAGACCTTTCTGGAGGTTTTTTTGGTGACTGGAGACACTTTTTTCCTCCTGTGCATCAGCAGCTCATGACCCAAGTGGTGCCTGACCCAAAGCAAACCTCAGTTTGCTCAGCAAACCTCAGTGCCCATCAAAGCTGTGCTCTGGGGAGGTAGCACTGGGGGATCACATCCCAGTTTTCCCAGTTTGAGGAGTCACCACCCTCAGGGGAGGAGAAGACCTTGTTGTGTCTCAGCTCATGCTCACCCAGCTTACCACTAGACAAGGACAGATGAAAGTACATGGGGCTAAAAACATAGATTTGGGGTAAAAGAACAAAGGGAAGAGAAGATAAAAGAAGAAACCACCTTCTTCAGGTTATTCTTAATTACAGAGATGGTGCTTAGCTGGCTCAGCACATTCCCTGACACATGCTGCTCTTTCTCTTGGAAAGAGGGAGCTGGAATCAGCTTGGCTTTCCTCCAGTAACTAAGAAAAAATCTCACAGCTTTGTTTCCTCTCCTCTGGTGGGACAAACAGGCCAGAGCAAAATCTGTGAGCCTTCCAGGTTAGAAACCAAAGCTCAAGTACCCCCTGCTCAAGAGTGTGCCCTGCAACTGGGTGCTGGGACAGCTCCAGGGACTTGGGAGAGGTGAAGTTGTGTCCTCCTGAAGCCTCCTGTTTGCATCTTAGTTAGCACTTTGCAGGCCTCTGGTTCTTTTTTCCCTTTTCAGCTGTCTAAAGATGTATCAGTAAAACTTTTGAGCTCTTGAGGACACCCCCACTTCAGCACCTGACTTCCTAACTTTTTTTCCTAGAAGCACCGTGGGACAAAGCCCATGGGTTTGGGGGGCTCTGCAAGGTAGCCAAGAAAAAGAGAGATGCCACCCATAGGTGTTCACATCCACGAGGCCAGACCTTCTGGGGAAAAAAGCCCAGGAAATAATAAAGAGCAGAAAATGTTGCCTGTAGGCTCCAGACCCATTAGGTTAAAAATTACCAGTGACATGTGGAAACCTCAGCCCACATCTGTGGCTCGTAAGCTGAGGTTTTACAGTTGGACAAATTAGTGCTGAAGTCTCCTTGGAGTTGCTGGGCTCCTGGCAGGTTTTTTAAAAGCTGCTTTTTGCTTTTCAGCACTTCCCCACCTCATGGCAGCCAAGTAACAGCATCACCATCCTGTGGAAGCCCAGTCTTGTCCTCTCCTGACATCTCCATGGCTTGCAAAACACCCAGTGCAGCCAGCCAGCCAGCTAAGGCAGGCACCAGGAGTGTCAGCTCCTTTTATTCAAGATGCTTTAAGATGGAAAGCAAGTGCTGGTTGTGTGGGTGAATACCAGCACTGAAGTAGAAGTGGCTCAGAGAGGCTGTGTCCATCTCCTCCTCTCTCCAAAAAATGAGTGAGCTTTTGGGGGCTCCCTGTATCCCCTGGAAATGGCCTCTCAGCTGGCAGGTGGGAGAAAAATAAAAGATGGGGTTGGTTCTAAGGCCTGGTTTGGGGTTTTGCCAGAGGGGTCAGTGAAGAAGGGATGGGCTGAGGAGGCTTGAACCAAGGGTTGTGTCTTTGGGGTGGTTGGACTGAAGACCTTGCTGCTAAAAGAGGTGGTGAGGGGGCTGATTTGGGGAGGGTCATGGCACTGGAGCTGTTTTGTTTGGGGTTTTTTCCAGATGAAAAGGGAACATTTAATCCTTCCAACTTTTGGGTCATGAATATCTGAAGGGGGTCTACAAGAAAGCTGGGGTGGGGCTTCTTACATGAGGGTGTAGAGAGAGGACAAGGGGCAATGGGTTAAAACGTGAAGAGAGTGGATTTAAATTGGGCATGAGGAAGAAATTGTTGAATTTGAGGGTGCTGAGCCCCTGTGCCAGGTTTCCCAGAGAAGCTGTGGCTGCCCCATCCCTGGCAGTGTCTCAGGTCAGGTTGGATGGGGCTTGGAGCAACCTGGGCTGGTGGGAGGTGTCCCTGCCCATGGAAAAGGTTGGGAATGGATGAGCTTTAGGGTCCCTTCCAACCCAAACCATTCCATGATTTTATGATTAATCTGAAGAGGAATTTGTTTGTATCACCTGAACTTAAGGAGGGGACTACAAAGATGATTCCCTGGCTGCAAAGATGATTCCCTGTTTACAAGGAGTCCCATGGACAAGACAAGGGGCAATGGGCACAAGTTGCTCCTGGGAAGATTCCAATTGGACACAAGAGGGAAATTTTTCCTCTTGAGGACAGTCAGACATTAGAATGGTCTCCCAGGGAAGGGGTGGATTCCCCCACTTGGGAAAGTTTGAGCTCTACAGGGTGCTGAGACATCTCACATAAACAGGAATATCAGAAGGGTTGGACCAGATGATCCTTGAGGTCCCTTCCAACCTGAAATTCTAGGGTTCTGTGAACTTCCAGGGACTTCCCAAAAGCTTTTCTGTTTGCTGGAACCTGTTCAATAGCCAGCACCATTCTCCTTTCGTGGAGCTCCCTTCTTTCCTCCTGCCATCCATCATCCCCTTCAGGCTTTGCCTCCCCCCCTCATTTCCATAAGAGTCAAATTAGCAGCTTGAGTAATTATGAATAAGTCCCATTAGACAAAGAGGCCTTGAGGCTGAAGGGAGGAAGCCCAAGTGTCTGGCCTGGCAAACCTTCAAGACACCAAAGAGCAGGGAAAGGATCCTTGGTTTCTCTTTTGGAGTTGCCCAGCAATGCCAAGGGGTTTAGAAACCCAAATCCCTGTTGCTGCTGAGTGGAAAACTGGTGTGGACACAGTGTGCAACTCTTCCAGGTGTCCAAGCTGAGCTCTTTGGGCTGGCTCAGCTCTGGAGACCTCAGGATGTGGCCCGTGTTCTACCCATCTTCATCCCCTCAGGTTGGTGCAGAACCTCCCCGAGGTGTTTGGGGGAGCAAGGAGCTGAATCTGGGCTCTGCTCATCCCTGCTTGAGGGTTAGGCAAGCAAAAAGTACATTTTATTGAAAAGAAAAAAAAAAACAAAACTGTGTTTGGGTTGATGTTTTCCAGATTGAAGGGTTTACCAGCCACATCTAATGAGGAGAACGGGTGCTGCTGAGCCCAGGCCAGGCCAGCAGCTGTTGCTAGTAAAAATAATGATGGTTTTTACTAGGAAAAAACTACTCACTGACAGCAGAAAAAAAAAAAAAAAAAGAGTTTGACTTGAGTATAAACTGCACTGTCTCCTCAAAGCCCTGTGTATGAAAAAATACATCATCTTGGCTTGTAAAGAGCTAATGGTGTTGTCACCAAGCAAGACTTGATGAAAATAAACCCATTGCCATTTTTGCATGGATTTACATACACACCTGCATAAAAAGCAGCTTGCTTATTAAAAAAAATACATGTAGATCAAAATCTTTATGGTTGATGAGCAACTCTGCAAAGGTTTCCTGTGCCATGGCCAATGTCTGTGCTGGGTTCACCCCCTGTGAGGATCCTGAGCTGCTTGTTGGGTTCTGAGAGATTTTGAAATGCAAACCCCAGAGGTGACACTGGGACAGAACCAGTCCACAGAATCAGGAGGTGCCCATGGAGCCAGGCTGAGACCAGCACCCATCTGACCATCAGGTTTTGATTGCAGCCAAAGACAGCCTCAGGTTATTTTGGGGCCCTTTTCTTGGTCATAAAGAGAATGAAATGTTTCTCCTGTCATTTATGGCTGGGAAAGGTCTGGTTCTGAAGTTGGCCACTTCCCACTTGGAAATGGATGAGAGTGTTTTGCAGAGCTGCTTTTCAGTCTGACTCCCCCAAAAGGTGTCAGGAGATGACACATTTCAAGACTGGGGTCATTTTCCTGCACCACCAGACCTATTTGCATTTCATTTTTTATTCTCTTCTGCCCTCTGATCATTTCCTGGTCTCTCAAACTTTTTT
Source organism: Heliangelus exortis (assembly GCF_036169615.1). Taxonomy (NCBI): domain Eukaryota; kingdom Metazoa; phylum Chordata; class Aves; order Apodiformes; family Trochilidae; genus Heliangelus; species Heliangelus exortis. The sequence continues at coordinate 2,209,304 of NC_092454.1, forward strand.
TTTTTTTTTTCCTGTTTTGTATCATTTTGCTGTCTTTTCTGCCAGGTTTTCTGCTTTCTCCCAGCTGTCATATTTCTTCCTGATTTCAGTCAGCCTGGCTGCAACATTTAGACCTTGAAGGTGTTGAGTAGCTCCTTGCTGAGCAGAGGTTACTGTACTCAAAAGACATTAGGGAGGAGAAATTTCCTTTTCTCTTTTTATTTGAAATTCAGCCTTTGCTTTCAGGCTGATATCCCAGGACTGCTGCTTGGTGGGAATCTCCTTCAAGCCTCATTTTCCTGCTGAGTTTTCCAGCCTTTCCTGGATTTGCTTCCTAATAAAATGAGGTTTGAAATATTTGATTTTTTATTATTATTATTGTTGTTGTTGTTATTAATAAGAAAGCAAAGGGGGTCACATCTTTCCCCCCCCTTGCTTCATTTTTCACAGCTAATTTGAGACACAATTTCAGGGCAGAGAGTTCCCAACTTTCCTTCCTATTGTATGGAATCACTTCCCAACCCTTGGACTCACTTTTGTTTTTTCTCTTCCAATACTTCCCACTTGATCACTGGGAATCTGCTGCCTTAGCACCACCTTCAGAAAGACACCAAAAAACCCCCCCTCTTCTGATAATATTTTGGCTCCTTCCCAACTGCTGGCTTGTCTGCTGGAAATCCTTTGGTGCATTTGACATTTTTCTCTCCTGCAAAGATGATTTTAGGAAAGGTTGCAGTTGTGCAGATCCCAGAAGGTCATGGGAACCTCTTGCTGAGATTACCCCAACTTCTCCCCATCAATAGCTGGAAGTGGTGTTAGCACTTTAAAAGGAGTCACTGTGTGAGCATTTAAAGACACTTTTTTTTTTTTCTTTTTTTTTTTTTTCCCAAGTCCATGTTGAAAAGCACTTTTATCCCCTCTCTAGGGCTGGAGCTCTGTCCTTATGGGCTGATGTTTTCTATTCAGGGGTTCACAGAGAATTCATTGTTCCAAGGAGGGCTGAGCTGCAGAGGTTGGAACAATTTCATAAGCAGAAAATAAGTGTAAGGTGTCTACCAGGAGCCTTCAGATGGGAGGCAAACCCATTTGGCTTTGAGCTTTACAGCTCTACAAATGGAAAAAAAAAAAAAAGGAAAATAAATTTAAAAAAAAACAACCCCAAACTTGGTGCTGCCTTTCACTTTGCTCAGTTTATCATCACCAGGAGCTGGATGGGAAACATCAGATGGAGCAAATAGATTGTCCTGAGTTTCTCCAAGGTTTGTTTTTCTAAACCCTGAGAGATCCAACTTGAATTTGAGCCCCCCACCCAAGTGGATTTGATTTCCCAAATGCCTGCTTTGTTTTTTTTTTATATCACAGCCTCTGGAGGCTTTACAGAGAGAGGTTTATAGGCTTGGAGCTCTCATCTCCATGGGCTGCACCCCTTGCTCTGAGGAGTGGCCTTGGGTTGTCCTTGGCCTGGAGACTCCCTGCTGATCAACCTGAGCAGATTATTCCAGATAAATGCTGGAATATTTCCAATTAAGTGATATTTCTACCAATATTGAAGGCTCAGTGTGTGGCTTTTCTCCTCTCTTGACACCTTTGTTGGCATGCCCAGGCCACAGGCTGCTCTCTCAGCAAGAGGAGGAGAAATCAGCTTGGAAAGACACCAAATTCTGAAGGGAAAGGATTAAAACATCAGGCAATCACTCCAACCTCTCCTGGGCAGTGATGCTAAATATCCTCAGACAGCTGGAAAAAGACAAAACCATTCCCCAGGCAGGCTCAGGGCTGGCACAGCAGGAGGAGCACGATGTGATAGTTTTTTGTGGAGGTTTTTCCCAACAGGACAGCCCACACTTCAGAGAATCCTTCTTGCACACAGGGGTGCTTCCCACTGAAAGGCTGATTCATGGCTCCTCAGCAAAGGAGAATGATCCAGTTCCCTCCCTGCTTTCCCCTCATTACTTACAAGAACTTGGAGTTGTGAAAGGCACTGTCTGGAGCTGAGGGTATGAAGAGAGGCAGCTCCATCATCTCCCATGACAGTTTTCCCATGAAACTGCCCCACTCTGCACTCAGGCACTTTATTCTTCATTTGCAGCTCTCTGGATTCACCTGCTGGGGGGCCATTAGTACTTTTTCTTTTTTTCCCATCCTCCAGGCTCCCCTCTTCAGTGATCAAGACACCCTTCAACCCTCCTTTTCCTAAACCAGGGTGCCCTTGGAATGGTGAATGGAATCTGCTGGGAGAGCTTCCAGTGGCCTCCCACAGCTCAGTGCAATAACTCAAAATCTTACCAACTCGTTTTTTTTGTTGTTGTTTTTTTTCCCCATCACATTTTCAACACCCTCATGGATTCATCTGCACTGCACCATCAAAGTGATATCATTCCAGGAGGAGAAAACCTTCCAGGACATATTCTCCCAGCGTGCTGATAACAACTACAACTGCAATTTTCCAGGCAGCTCAGGGAAAATGGGATTTGTCTGGATGTTGGTTGAGGGATCCCCATCATCCTCTGGGCAACTGCTCTCTTCCCAAGGCTGATATTCCATGGGGAATTTTTGTGTAGGTGTTGTTCAGGAGTGTTGATTAAAGAGGTCAATTTGCATAGCACCATTTCCCACCTTAAAAAAAAATATCATAAAAAAAAATTAAATCAGACTTGATTCCAAATTGTTGAGATTCCAAAGCTGTGAGACTCTTTCTTTAAACAATGCTGCATGAAGGAAATTGCCTCCTGGGTTGGAAATCTTGATCATTTCTCCCCACCCTGATGGCTCCAGGTAAATTCTCTCCACCACAGTACCCATGGGGCAGATGGAGCTGGTGATGGGGATGGTTTGGCTGTGGTGGTTTCTTTTGTGCAGGAATTTTCATTACTTTTTTTTTAATCCTGGGAAAAAACATGCCAGCCTCTCTGAGTGTTCTTCAGTGGGTGTTCAGCAGCCTTGGTGGTTTGCAGAGGGTGTTAAAGGCAAGAACAGACAAACTCATGGCATAACAGATATGAAACCACTGGGAAATTCAAGGCTGGGTGGATCTGAGGTTCTGCCCTGGGTCCATTCCTAAACTGAAACAGTCCACTCTTCTTCTTGTCTTTGGAAACTCTTCTTTTTCTCTTTGGAAACTTCTTTTTCTCTTTAGAATCTTTTCTTCTCTTTGGAAACTTTTATTTTCTTTGGAAACTCTTCTTTTTCTCTTTGGAAACTTCTTTTTCTCTTTAGAATCTTTTCTTCTCTTTGGAAACTTTTATTCTCTTTGGAAACTCTTCTTTTGCCCTTTGGAAACTTCTTCTGCCCTTTGGAAACTCTTCTCTTTGGAAACTCTTCTTTTTCTCTTTGGACACTCTTGAGAAACTTCCTCTTTTCTTTGGACACTCCTCTTCAGAAACTCTTCTCTTCAGAAGCTCTTCTTCTCTTTGGAATCTCTTCTTTTTTTGGACATTCTTCTTCTTTTTGGAAACCCCTCTGCTCCATCACCAAAAGCATCCATACAAGGTTTGGGTGGTCTCACAGGGATTCTGCTCTCAGTAGTAGCATTTTCCACCCTGGGAGTCCACTGGTGACAGTGGGATAACTTTTGATTGGGGCTGATATGAGGGAACCAACCCAAGCAAATGTTTTATTTCTCTTTCATACACCTGGCAAAGTGGTTGTGTGGCATGGGACTTCTTCAAACCTGAGTTTCCCTCTGGGATGATTTCTTCTGAATTCCATATATTCATTACATTCCATACATTCATTCTCTGCCAAGAAATTAGGAAAGGGTTTGGGATGTGAGTGTGGGCAGCAAAAGCACAGCCCACGAGGCAGTGGGTTTAGGATAATATTCTGCAATGCTCATTTTTGTACCCTCCCCTCAGTTTAGACACTGGCCATGGGTTTGTCTGTCTCATCAGAGAGCCTAAAGACATCACTGGAGATGCTCTGCAGCAATTCCCATAAGGATTTCTGAAATGGCCACCAACAGGTTAAATTAATTCACTTGGACTTATCAGTAAAACAACTTCCTCAGTGGGAGGAAGGAGGAATCTGATTTTGTCTCAAGCTTTTCTGCAGTTCCTTGGTAACAACCTCCCAGGTTGCTTTCCAGAGTGATGAGAGGATGAGATCATTCCTATGACAATCCTAAGTGGATGGGGTGGGATGGGATGTGAACTCTTTATGTGAAGGGTAGGATACAGGAATTACTTGATTCCTTTTCTAAGAGCTTTTGCTGATGTTCTGCTTGGGTTTTCTTGCTTGCCTAGAGTGGATGAAAGAGCTCTGATAAAACACAGAGATTTTTCTGGTCATGGTGACAAATTGATTGTTCTTGATCAAGAGGCTGAAATTATAAATCCAAGGACATAATCTGTTAAATTTATCATCAGGTCCTAGGACAATCTCACTTGGGCACCTTCTCAGTGTCTTGAAGAAATGGATGGAGAGTAGGAAAAAAACAGCTCCAAGCCTCAAGTGAGACCCAGGCTGTGGAAGCAGCAGCCCCCAGTGTAGCTCCTGGTTTTTGGTGGCAGCTCAGGTGGGTGGGAGCTGCAAAACCCAACAAACCCTGCAACAGTGCTCCAATTTTTATTTTGGGTCAGGGGCATTGAACTGTGGCATTCCCAGTATGGCTGTGGCCCTTCTGGTGGAACCCCACAACCTTCTGTTTCCCTCCTGGCTTTTGAAGTCTTAAGGCATCATTCCCCAGATCCTAAAACTTTTAATGAGGCTTAGGGGAGCAAACAGGGTGCTCACAGCTCCCTCCTGGCTGTGCCACAACATTTGTGAGTTCCCCATCCTGAAACACTGAGTGGTTTGGCTTGGAAGAGACCTTTAAAGGCCACCTGGTCCAACCCCTTTGCAGTGAGCAGGGACATTTGCAACTGGATAAAGTTGAACTCAAGGCTTCATTTCAGTCTCAGGGTCTCTAATAAATGCCAACTTGCCACCTATGAATAATGTTTTGGTATAACCAGGACATGAGAGGTAATCCCTGGTCCTCCCCAAGCAAAAAAAGTCAACTAGCAGAGAGGCTGATTCTTAATTTGGCCCAAATACATCCTGGGCAGATCTTCCCATGCCAGTATAACATGGCTGAATATTTTCATAAAATCCTAGGATCATTCTGGTTGGAAAAGACCTTGAAGATCAACTCCAACCCTTAACCCAGCACTGCCAAGGCCACCCCTGCCCCATGTCCCTCAGCACCACATCTCCAGGGCTTGGAAATCCCTCCAGGAATGATGGGGACTCCAGCCCTGCCCTGGGCAGCCTGGGCCAGGCCCTGACAACCCTTGCCAGGGAGAAATTCTTCCCAAGCTCCAATCTAAACCTCCAGCTCAATTCCTCTTCTCCCATCCCTTCTTCCTTGGGAGCAGAGCCCGACCCCCCCTGGCTCCAACCTCCTCTCAGGGGGTTGCAGAGAGCCAGAAGCTCTCCCCTCAGCCTCCTTTGCTCCAGGATCAACACCCCCAGCTCCCTCAGCTGCTCCTGGGCAGACTTCTGCTCCAGGCCCTTCCCCAGCTCCATTCCCTTCTTAAGTGGTTGAATTTTTGCAGTGGTTGTATTCCAGGGTTATCTTTGCCTCCCATTTGGTCCAACCCTTCTAATATTATTATTTATGTGATGACAAAAGACACCTGCAGACTGACTGCATGGAAGGGAGAGGGGAGTGAATTTATAATGAGATAAAACTCACTGTCCTGGCTGGGAAGCTTTGGATGGAGGAACCAGCAATGATTTCCAGGCTGCTGAGACTGTCCAGATGGGTGGTGGTTAAGAGAGTTCCCCTAAGTGGTGTTCCTCCTGCCTGAGGTAATTACCCAAGTAATTAACTGCTCCAGCCAGAAGCTCTCCCCTCAGCCTCCTTTGCTCCAGACCTTGAGGATTCCCAGCCCACAGAGGTTGTGTCCATGTTTGCAAGGTCAGAGCCCTTCCTCAGTGCATCTTCCACTTGGGTTTGAGCTGCTTTGTGCACCCAGAGCCCAACCACGGGAGTGCAGAGCTTGCAGAAATTTACCCCCAAAACATTCTCCCAAACTCCCATAGAGACCAAGGGCCAAACTTTTGGCCACGAGCAGGTTTGGCTTTTTTGCTCTGGCTGTCACTGCCCCCAGGTACTCTTCCTCCTCTTCCTCTTCCTCTTCCTCTTCCTCTTCCTCTTCCTCTTCCTCTTCCTCTTCCTCTTCCTCTTCCTCTTCCTCTTCCTCTTCCTCTTCCTCTTCCTCCTCCTCCTCCTCCTCCTCCTCTTCCTCTTCCTCTTCCTCTTCCTCCTCCTCCTCCTCTTCCTCTTCCTCTTCCTCCTCCTCCTCCTCCTCCTCCTCCTCCTCTTCCTCTTCCTCTTCCTCTTCCTCTTCCTCTTCCTCTTCCTCTTCCTCTTCCTCTTCCTCTTCCTCTTCCTCCTCCTCCTCCTCTTCCTCCTCCTCCTCCTCCTTCTCCTCTTCCTCTACTTCTTCCTCTTCCTCTTCCTCCTCTTCCTGCTCCCCCTCCTCCTCCTTCTCCTCCTCCTCCTCCTCCTCCTCCTCGTCCTCGTCCTCGTCCTCCTCCTCCTCCTCCTCCTCCTCCTCCTCCTCGTCCTCCTCCTTCTCCTTCTCCTTCTCCTTCTCCTCCTCTTCTTCCTCCTCTTCTTCCTCCTCCTCCTCCTCTCCCTGGCCAGGGATCCCTGGGTGGTTAAGCTCCTGCAGAGCAGCTGCTCAACAGCTGCAGGTTCCACTTCCCATATGAAAGAAACCCCAAAATCTCTGTGAAATTTCCAGTGGTTTAACAGCTGTCACTTGAGCCAGGCTGTCTGTGTCACATACTGGGGGGACACTGGAGGAGAAGGAGGCCAGGCAGACAGCAGGGAGCAGTGATTTCTTCAGCCTGCTTAGTTTTAAGCTGCTTTTGCTGATGGCAGAGCCTTTTTGAGTGAAAATTTCAGAATGGAGAAGCCTCTGGATTTTGTTTCCTCCCTTTTCTCACCCTCTCTCTTCCCTCCCCCCCATTGCAGTGAGTCTGACATGAGCCAAACTCTAGCACTGAGGGATTTATTTCTAGGGAGGCTTTTTTGGTGGGATTCATCCCAACCTAGGTTTGATCAGAGCAAATCAAACACTTATTTTTAGGGATGGAGAGGAGCAGCATCCAGGAATGACAAATTCAGCTTCATTAGCTGTTGGTTTTCCAAAAAGACAATTTTTTTCTAAGGACAGGATTCTTCTCTGACTCTAAAATGACTTTTTTTTTTTTTATTTTTAGCTGCAATGGTGGGGTAGATCCTGATCTGTGCTGGGAAGGGGAAGGCAACGAGAGGCTTTTTCAGGAGAAGTGCCACTAAAAATCAGGAAATTAGTTGTGTGCTTTGAGGAAACCATACAGAGCAGTTTGCCAAAGGATCTGGAGGGTGTTTAAAATATCTTCATATTCATGGGGCTGTGGTGTGACCAACTAAATAACCTTGTTTGCTTCTGCAGAGAGAGGTTTTTACACCCAGGACATTGCAGGGAAAAGCCTGGGTCACCAAAAGGGCTTCATTTACCTCAGTCAACAGTAAAGGGCAGGATGAAAATCTGTGGTGGGGCTGAAATAGATTCTCAAAGCACCTGGTACTAAACACTTGGTTTTCTTCCCTGACATCTTGCATTCTTTCCACATTTATAAAAATAAAATGACCCATTAAGTTTTAATCAGACCAGGTTCTTCATTTTATTTATTTAGGTTTTAATTTTTTTAAACTTTTTTTAAACTGAAATCGTATTTATGCCAGGAATCCCGTATTTGCTCTTCACTGGGAATGCAGGTTAACCAGAAAGTGAGGTGATTTTAGCTGCTGTTAGCAGAGGTGATGCTGCTGAGGAGGTTGTGGCTTCCAGGGTTGGACCAGATGGTGCTTGAGGTCCCTTCCATCCTTCCATTCCATGATTCTTTGATCCACAACACTTCTTGGCTGTATTTTGGTTGTTAATTCCCTGTGCTGTTGCTTGCCTGATGAATCTCCTGTAACATAACATCAATCCCTGTTCAGATCATGGATCCAGCAAGGAATTACCTCTGGGTGGGACTGCAAGAAACTGCTCAGGAGCAGCTGAGGGAGCTGGGGGTGTTGATCCTGGAGCAAAGGAGGCTGAGGGGAGAGCTTCTGGCTCTCTGCAACCCCCTGAGAGGAGGTTGGAGCCAGGGGGGGTCGGGCTCTGCTCCCAAGGAAGAAGGGATGGGAGAAGAGGAATTGAGCTGGAGGTTTAGATTGGAGCTTGGGAAGAATTTCTCCCTGGCAAGGGTTGTCAGGGCCTGGCCCAGGCTGCCCAGGGCAGGGCTGGAGTCCCCATCATTCCTGGAGGGATTTCCAAGCCCTGGAGATGTGGTGCTGAGGGTCATGGGGCAGGGGTGGCCTTGGCAGTGCTGGGTTAAGGGTTGGAGTTGATGCTCTCCAAGGTTTTTTTCCAAGCCCAAGGATTGTGTGACTCTCTGCAGCCCCTGATGAGATCCCTCCAAGTGTAACTGTGCTCAGAGCCACTCCAGACCCAAGTGCAGAGGCTGCAGAGCTCAGGGTGGCACAGCAAGCTCAGGACCCCCATGGGGACAGGTGGCATCTCCTGACCCTACACTGACCCTTTAGGGGAGGTTTAGGTTGGAGCTGGGGAACAATTTCTCCCTGGAAAGGGTTGGCAGGGCCTGAAGTCCCCATCATTCCTGGAGGGATTTCCAAGCCCTGGAGATGTGGTGCTGAGGGACATGGGGCAGTGCTGGGTTAAGGGTTGGATTTGATGATCCTCAGGGTCTTTTCCAACCAAAATGGTCCTATGATTGTGTCAGGAAGGGAGAGAAATGGGGAGGCAGAGGGGGTTTCCCAGAGGGGAAACCATCAGTTTATGTGATGGGGGACCCTGCATCTCCTTGCTGCTTGAACACAGCTCTGAGAACCCCCCCATGCTCCACGAGCAGCACAAACTGGAATTCTCTCTTTGTGGCCATCCCTGGATTTTCCCAGCCTTGGAGCAGAGGCCCAAAACTTGGGAGCAGGAGCCATCAGGGTTGGGGTTTGTTGTCTGCTTGTGAGCAGCCCCTGTGAACAACTGCTGTGTGCCAGGGGCTGGAGAGAGGGGGAGGGTTGTGTGTGTGTGGGGGGGGGGTTGCCATGGCAAAATGGGATTTGCTGGGATGAATAGCTTGCTTTTTTTTTTTTTTTTTTTTTTTTTTTTAAGTCCCCTGAAAGGAGGCGAGGGTTGCTGAGACCTCCCTGCAGTAGAAAAATTGTAGATGCTCCACTCACTGGAAAAGCTGGCAAAAAAATTCCAACCCCCCCCCCCCCTCCTCCTCCTTAGCGTTAGCCACAGCCCTCTTAATACAACATCTTATTAACACCCAAACCCCCCAGAAAGGTGGCCTCAAGTGGGGATGGAGAGAGACAAAGTGTTCCCAGTGGGATCTAGCAGTGTCTTTTCCCCATTCCCCTCTGACAAGAGGGATTAGGGGCGATGTTTGCACTGCCTGGAACCAGGACATAAAGCCCATGCTTCATTTCTTCCCATTCAGCTCATTCTTCCCATCGCAGGCACTACAGCATCCATTTAGGGGTTTTTTTTGTTGTTGTTGTTGTGTGGGCTTGGTTTTTTTTTTTTTTCTTTTGTCAAAGTGGGCAGGGGTGGGAGGAGGTGAAAGAGAAGGAGGAGGAGGAGGAGGAGGAGGAGGGGGGGAGAGATCTGCTGAGGAAAGTGTTGGCATCTCCAAAGTAGCTTTTCAAACCTTGGCCCTCCAGGGATGAAAGGCACCAGGGTCCCTATCTGCTGGGGCAGCATTTGCAGGCTGTGGGGTTTTTAGGTGGTGTGGTGGGGTTTTTTTAGGGGGTGTGTTGGCCAAGAATGGCACTTTTGGAAAAAATCAAGTGATTGAAACTGGGAGGTTTCGTTTCCCACCCCCAGCTCTGGGGCTGCTGCTTTTCAGCAAATGGCAGCACTGACTCTCATCTCTCATTCCTGACACGTCCCCACCTCCAAAGCAAACTCCAGCACCAACTTGAAGTATTTATTTATAATGAGGAGTATATAAACCTTATATAACCACATAAGGGGTTTTGGTTTTTTTTGAGGGGAAGGAAGGATGTGACCATGGTGAAAGGGTTTGGCCAAGCCCCCCAGGTGAATATTTTTGCCAGCCATGAGATCCTTTAGCACACCCCAACTGAACAGTGTTCATAATTTTCTTCCATTGGGAAGAAAACTTCTCTAGCAACCAAAACCACAGTGATGGGACACAGGAGTTGTGGTAAGGGGCTGGAAGATGCCCTTGGATTAGTGCAGCAAGGTCATGCCATGGACCTTGGCCTGTATGGGGAAGGAGATGGCATCTGGAGCATCTTTGTGCAGGGTATGAACTTGCTCCATCCCTCTCCCGGGGCATGGGGATGAGAGGAGAGATGGTTAATATTGCCAAAACACTTTCTGCCTGGCCTAGGAACATCCTTTATCTACTCCAAAGCTAAGCATCTATCTTTCCTTAACAGATAAATCCTGCTGACTCAGAATGGTTACAGGGTGAAAAGGAAGGACTATGGGATGAAGGAGGAACTCCTCATTCTTTCTGAGGTGAAGGGCAGGCAGGGCTACATGTCTCAGGCTGCGTGAGGACATGGTGACCCATCTCTGCCTTGTGGTTTCTCATTCCTCACCTCCAGAGTCCAATACTGCAGAAATAAAAGCCACAGAGCAGACCTCAGGGCTTCAAAATGGTCATTGTGGGGGTTTATTTCCTTCTTTCGTTGCAAACTTCCAAGTTCAGAGAAGAAAAGTGTGCAGGATGGACACCCCTCTTCTCTGAAATGTGGTCATCACCTTTGCATGTGAGGATTAACCTGGATTTGTGCAAGAGAGGAAAAATGACCTAAAATTGCCCTGTGCATCTCAGGTGACCTCAGCTAACGTGCCCCAAATGGGTGTGAGGATTTCTCTCCCACCTCTCACCTCCGTTCTTGGCACTGGGATGGAGAGCAGATGCATCTGAGATGTCCTTGGGGGGGAGCAAATGCTTGCCAAGGGCTTCAGCACAGGCTTTGAAGAATGATTTTACACATGCTTCAAGTGGAGGATGATGCTTGAGTAGACTTTTCTAAGAAATATCCTAGGAATGGGCAAGTGCTGATATGTGTTACATATTTCTGGGCTCTTTCCAGCTTGAATGGTCCCTTGGAGAAAGTCCCCTTTCTGTCACCTCAGCTCTTCTTGCAAAGGGTGTCTTGTGGGCCAGACCTCCCATGCTGTCTGTGTTGAGAACCTTAAACAGCTGCCTGTTCCCTGTTGGTTTATTAGGGAAAAATAATAGGATTTTTACAGGCTCCTACCTGAAGTCTGCTCTTTACCTGCAACTGAAAGAGGAGAGGGTACCAACAGGAAACAGAAAATGGTTGAGGAGAAGATTAAAGAAGTTTGGGGAAGTCAGGATGTCCTGTGGTGAGTCTGATCCATCATCCTGGGGAGGATTTCCATCCTGGGAATTTATTGAGAAGGATACAGTGGGTGAGATTCATGTCCTGGTTATCACTGACCAGGTATAAATAGGCCCTGGTGTCTCCATCCATGGTTGGTCTGAATTCCCAGCAGCTGGTAGGGATCAAATCCATGTGGTCAAGTAGCTGGAAGATGATTTGTGGGTGCTTTTTAGGGGGAGCAAAATGCTCTTCAACCTTCCTCACCTGCAGCAGTCCCATCTCACTGACTCTCAGATGTTTTGCAGTCACCTCAGTGCAGGTGGCTCCCATCTTCAGCTGCATCTTGGTGCTGCTCACACTGACACCTTTGGTTCTGCTGGCTCTTTTTCACACAAAAAAAAAAAAAAACCAAAAAAACCAAAAAACCAAAAAACCAACCAACCAACCAACCAACCAAACAAAAAAAACCCCAAAAAAACCCCACCACAGGACACTTGATCTGCTCAGCCCAGGAAGAATTATGGGCATTGCTCACCAAAGCTGCAGCATGGTGGAGGAGTTTTCCTGCCAGGGAGGGATGGGCGTTTTGATAAATTCTCCAAAAGCTCCAATTACTTTAAAAAACAGCATCCTTTGACCTGTGTTCATCCTGGTGTACTCAGCTGATGTTCATTCCTAAGGCCAGGAGCAAGATGTCAGGTCCAGAGCTGTGTGTTAGCTCACTCCTTACAGGCCTGTGCAGGAGAAGTGATTTAGGGCTTAAAAACCTAAAAAACTTGGAAACAGAGCTGTGGTTTCTTCCCCTGGGATTACCACCAACTCTTCTTCACTTTTTTTCTTTTTTTTTTTTTTCAGGTCTGAAACAAAAGTGGGTTTAGTTCATGACTCTCAGATGTGAGCAATGCTCCCATGTTGTGAAAATGCAGCATATTTCTAAAACTAGTGTCATCCTGTTTCACCTCCTTTGTGCAAGCATCAAAACCTCTCTGCTTTTCCAGCCCAGAAATTATTCATCTTCGAATTAATTTCAAGTGAGCTCAGAGTGTATCCAGATTTGTGCTTTAAAAAACAGGTGAGAGGAACATCCTTTGATACTAGGAAATGTTCTGAACCTCCAAGTGTTCTTCAGAGCTGCACTGGAGATCAAACCCCTCTGAGATTTGTTGCTGGGAAAGCAGTGACCATCACACCACGTTGCATGAGGGAAAAAATTAAACAGGCAGGACACAAAGTGGCCCCTTTATTTCCCCTTATTTCCATCATCCTGAGACTTTGGGCTGAAACATGGCTTTGTGTGCCACCTGGTTTGGTTTTGGACTCAGAACTCCTCCCTACCCTATTTTCAATGTTTGTTTGGTTTTTAAATGGAGATTTTTTTTTATTTATTTTTATTAAAGTCCCCAGGAAGCCAGGTAATACTAAGAAATGTTCTGAACCTCCAGGTGTTCTTCAGAGCTGCACTGGAGATCAAACCCCTCTGAGATTTGTTGCTGGGAAAGCAGTGACCATCACACCACGTTGCATGAGGGAAAAAACAAAACAGGCAGGACACAAGGTGACCCCTTTATTCCTTTCCATCATCCTGAGACTTTGGGCTGCAACGTGGCTTTGTGTGCCACCTGGTTTGGTTTTGGACTCAAAACTCCATCCTACCCTATTTTCAATGTTTGTTTCGAAATTTTTTTCTTTATTTTTATCAAAATCCCCAGGAAGCCAGGTAACTGTTAGTTCCAGGTGGATTACTTCAGTTAGCAATTAACTTGGAGGAATCAGTCAAGGTTTTCACTTGCACCTAGAAGCTAAATTTCCTAACCATTCAATTTCTGCAATGAGGAAGCCTGGAAGAACCTGGAGCAGTTAATTACTTGGGTAATTACCTCAGGCAGGAGGAACACCACTTAGGGGAACTCTCTTAACCACCACCCATCTGGACAGTCTCAGCAGCCTGGAAATCATTGCTGGTTCCTCCATCCAAAGCTTCCCAGCCAGGACAGTGAGTTTTATCTCATTATAAATTCACTCCCCTCTCCCTTCCATGCAGTCAGTCTGCAGGTGTCTTTTGTCATCACATAAATAATAATATTAGAAGGGTTGGACCAAATGGGAGGCAAAGATAACCCTGGAATACAACCACTGCAAAAATTCAACCACTTAAGAAGGGAATGGAGCTGGGGAAGGGTCTGGAGCAGAAGTCTGCCCAGGAGCAGCTGAGGGAGCTGGGGGTGTTGATCCTGGAGCAAAGGAGGCTGAGGGGAGAGCTTCTGGCTCTCTGCAACCCCCTGAGAGGAGGTTGGAGCCAGGGGGGGTCGGGCTCTGCTCCCAAGGAAGAAGGGATGGGAGAAGAGGAATTGAGCTGGAGGTTTAGATTGGAGCTTGGGAAGAATTTCTCCCTGGCAAGGGTTGTCAGGGCCTGGCCCAGGCTGCTCAGGGCAGGGCTGGAGTCCCCAGCATTCCTGGGGGGATTTCCAAGCCCTGGAGATGTGGTGCTGAGGGCCATGGGGCAGGGGTGGCCTTGGCAGTGCTGGGTTAAGGGTTGGAGTTGATGCTCTCCAAGGTTTTTTTCCAAGCCCAAGGATTGTGTGACTCTCTGCAGCCCCTGATGAGATCCCTCCAAGTGTAACTGTGCTCAGAGCCACTCCAGAGCCAAGTGCAGAGGCTGCAGAGCTCAGGGTGGCACAGCAAGCTCAGGACCCCCATGGGGACAGGTGGCATCTCCTGACCCTACACTGACCCTTTAGGGGAGGTTTAGGTTGGAGCTGGGGAACAATTTCTCCCTGGAAAGGGTTGGCAGGGCCTGGAGTCCCCATCATTCCTGGAGGGATTTCCAAGCCCTGGAGATGTGGTGGGGCAGTGGTGGCCTTGGCAGGGCTGGGTTAAGGGTTGGAGTTGATGATCTTTAAATCTTTCCACCCAAAATAATTCTCTAAAATCACCTGGGAAGACAACTCAGGCTTTCTCCACACCATCCCCCTCTCCATCTCTCACCTGATCATGGTTCCACCCCAGCAGAAGCTGAGCTGGTGTTTGTTCATCTCCCCCTCCTCTTTGCATTTTCCTCCAGACTTTGGGAGGGCAAAACCTCATCTGAGGTTAAATATGGAGCTGTGGTGCTGAGGGCCATGGGGCAGGGGTGGCCTTGGCAGTGCTGGGGTAAGGTTTGGAGTTGATGATCTTCAAAGTCTTTTCCCACCAAAACAATTCCATAATTCTATCCTGTGATTCTAGCTTCACATTGGTTTCAGCCCAGATGGTTTCTCGGGAGCCTTTGGCCACGAGATGTGCCCTTGCAGCTGAGAGTAAGAGCTGCTAATTACCCCATCAGTGATAAGTGCTTTATTTCTTTTTGTTTTCTTCCCAAGTGGTTGCCATGGCTGCTGAGGTGGCTGTTTTGGAGGGGCAGGGAGGATGTGCAAGAAACCACCTGGGGGTTTGCTCTTCTAGCTCTGGTGGAGTCTTCTGCATCCTTCCTCCCAGCTTTCTGTTGAATTTTGGAGCTAAAGATGCAGCACTCCTCACTCAGGTGATCAGATTCTTTTGCCTTTCTTCTCTTTCTGAGGGATTATGAGCTACTGATGTATTTTTGCATTTTTTAGGGATTTTTGTAGTGTTTGAAGTTGACCACTGAACCAGAGGATTGTCCTTCTTGGGGACATTGTTCTATTCAATGTATTTCCTGGCTGAGGGCTTAATAGAACTGTTGGGACTGTAATGAAGTTAGAAAGCAGAATGCTTGAGATATAATTTTTCATGAATTATTCATCTCCTGGCTTAGTTTGTTGGTTTTTTTGGTTTTTTTTTTTTTTGTTTTTTTTTCTTTTGGTTTTTTTTTTTGGTTTTTTTTTTTTTGGTTTAGCTATTCTTTTAGAATAACTTTTTGATGTCTGTGTTGCTATTTTCAGAGAATACAGCATCTGGCCATGTGTGGGATGTAAAATATCTCCATGGAGAAATAAAGGGCTTGCTTTAATTTGAAATAAATTTGGGGGGAAAAAATTGCAGTAATACAGCATCAACACTCAGAATCTTCAAGTCTGCGGTTCCTTTCTCAGTTTCCCTTTGTCCCTTAAAATTATACTTCCTATCAGTTGAAACATGATCTGCATCTTCAGTTTTGCAATTAGATCTTTAAAATGAGGAGAATGTGCCATGGAAATCAATTTCCATTTGAAGCTGAGTTTAGGATAAATAGTAAAATTATTTAGATGGAGTAATCCAATCTGTTTTATATTTAAAAAATAGTACAATAGAATAAATAGTAAAATTATTTAGATGGAGTAATCCAATCTGGTTTATATTTTAAAAATAGTACAATAGAATAAATAGTAAAATTATTTAGATGGAGTAATCCAATCTGGTTTATATTTTAAAAATAGTACAATAGAATAAATAGTAAAATTATTTAGGTGGAGAAATCCAATCCATTTTACATTAAAAAGATCAGAATCCTCTTCTTGCTGGGATAGAGAATGAAGACAACAAATTCCAGAAGTTTTACAGAGCTGGGATTTTGGGGAGCTGAAAAGATGAGATCATTTCCTCCCTCAGGGTCCCAGAAGAGCTGCACATGACAGAACCTTGGGCGTGCAGGGCTCTGCCATCAAATCCTCCATCCTGGGCTGTTGGGGGAGCTCAGGCCCACCCTTCCCTGAAATCCTTGGGGTGTTTTTCCTCTTTCACAGCCTGCTGCTGTTAGCTGCAAATTCCATTTACAAGCAAATCACCTCTGATCTCTTCTCTGGTGGGGAGTGAGCTCCCAAGGAACAAGGGATGGGGCAAGAGGAACGGCCCCAAGTTGTGCCAGGGGAGGTTTAGGTTGGAGCTTGGGAACCATTTCTCCCTGTTGCCTTTTTTTAAATTGTATTTTATTCCACTTGTGCCTCATCAGAGCCCTGAGTTGAGGCTGGGCAGTGGTGTTTGGTGAAATGGTTGCTGGGTGGGGAGCTGGAGATGGCTCAGGTGCTTTCCAGCACCTTTGCCTGATCAGATAAGGGTTGTGGGATCTGTGGGATGAATGAGATGTGGGAAAAGGAGGAGGACAGACCAAAACCCTGAGATTTCTCTCTTAGAAGTGTGTTCTGCCATAATTCCTTCACTACTCTTGCCTCCTTTTGGCATTCACAGTGTCCATCTTGAGAGACTTCTTAGGCTGGGGGAGGAGGGCTGAACTTGTTTGTTGGGCTAAAATCCCAAATTTCTCAAACAAGGATATTTTCCCTGTCCATCTTCCTTCACAAGAATGTGGCTGGTAGACCAGGAGCCAAGGAGAAGAAGGGAGGGATGGAGATGGAGCAGCAGGAGTGGCTTGGGAACAGGACATTCTCCTCTCTTGTGGGTAGGTGTTGTCTTCTTAAGGCCACCAGAGAGACCCCAGCACCCCTCCTGTTTTCATTAGTCCAAATTATTTTAGGATAAAAGGCCCTGAGAAGTTTTTCCTCTTCTCTTGTTGAGGAGGACTGCTTGGGAGGAGGCTGTGGGGTAGGGTTGCCAAGAAAAAGGAGAAGAATTCTTCACCCTGAGCAAAATTCCTGCCTGGGTGCTGATGTGGTGATGCTGTGAGTTGTAGGGTCATCTTTTGGGGCCTGGTGGGAGACAGCAAACAGCCAGGAAGGTGTCAGGACAGCTCTCCAAAAAGACAGCTCAGTGTGTTTTGGGGGTTTCGTTGTTTTTTTGGAACCTAAACTTACTATGGGTGAAACCACTTGTGGTTTCCTGTTTTCATTAGTTACCTTTTGGTTTAAATTTATTTATTATTATTGCATGGTGAGGATGTTCTGGGGCTTTTTTAGAAGCTGAGTCAAATCTCCAGACCCACTTGAACAGGTTTGGAGCTACCATGTGGGGAGCACAGACACCTGGGGGTTCTGCTGGAGGGTTTTGTAGCCCAGAAAAAAGGAAACAGCTCTGCATGGGCAAGGAGAAGCCACCTGAGGCTCATCAGGTGAAATTTTTGGGACTTTTGTTGTTGCTGCCCCAAGGCAACTGGAGCCCGTGGCTGATGTAGAACATTGCATGGAACCCTGAGAACTGGAGTAGACAAAGCAGGAAGCAAAAGAGCTTTAGAAATACCCCAAATATTAAGAAATCCTGTAGTGCTGATGAGTCTTATGGAATGTTGGTGCTTTCCCCATGAGTGTGTGGGAAAATATTAAGAGGGGGGGAAAAAAAATGTATGCCCTGGGCATCTCTTGGGTTGCTTTTCCCAAAGGTGGCTCTGCAGGGAGAAATCAATCCCAAGTATTGATACAGCCCTGTAAAATAGGGTGGATGTTTGCAACTCTTTGTGGTTGTGTGATGGCTGGCTGAACTTTCCTAAAATTTGGGGTAATTTCCTAAACTTAGCAGTTTTCCCAGAGAAGCTGTGGCTGCCCCATCCCTGGCAGTGTCTCAGGTCAGGTTGGATGGGGCTTGGAGCAACCTGGGCTGGTGGGAGGTGTCCCTGCCCATGGAAAAGGGTTGGGAATGGATGAATCCTGATGGGTTCAGGGGGAGTTTCAGAGTTTCAGTGCTGTTTCTGCTCCTGGGTTGTGTCCTCAGAGCCTCTCAGGGATGGGAGGGTGTTGGTCTCCTGCTTGCTTCCCCTCCATCATCTGTCAACCCCTTCTCAAAACACCTTCTCAGGTTGCAGTGACATCAGGATGGGCCATTAGGTGACCTTCTTCCCTAAACATCTGAAGACAAACTCAGCTTTTTATTTCCTTTTGTTAACAAGAGAAACTTCTCCTTTTTCTGAGCTCTGTGATTGAACCTTGGAGGTCACAACCGAGGAGTGGATTTTTTTTTTTTTGGTCCCGTTTCCTGGAAAGTTTGTTAATTTATAGCATGAGGTTTCTTTCAGGAAAGACAAAGACATTCACATTGTGTAAACCTTGGGGAAGCCACTCAGTGCTGGAAGTGCTGATAGAGCCATGTTACACCAGTTGACATTCTGCAGATGGCTGGGTTATGGTGGTGGCAAGTTGGTGGGTGGGTGGTTTTTTTCCCCTTCTTAGACAAAAGATAATTTCCTGAGCAAGCTGGGGCTTGAGGGTCTGTCACATGTATCCTGCAAGGAAGAATTTTGTTTACAGATATCTCCAGAATGAGAGGATTGAATGCCCTACCTGTAGGTGAGTGGTACAAACCATGTGTGCAATGAGCAGAAACTCTCCCCAGGCTGTGGATGAGATGAAGGTGCTGGGGAGACAGAGTGGCTCCTTCCCAGTTCCTGCTGAGCAAAGGATCAGTCACAGAAACACATCACCAACAAATTACAGAATCCCAGACTGGTTTGGGGTGGAAGGGACCCTAAAGCTCCTCCATTCCCACCCCCTTTCCATGGGCAGGGACACCTCCCACCAGCCCAGGTTGCTCCAAGCCCCATCCAACCTGACCTGAGACACTGCCAGGGATGGGGCAGCCACAGCTTCTCTGGGAAACCTGGCACAGGGGCTCAGCACCCTCACATTCAACAATTTCTCCCTAAGATCCGATACAAATCTCCCCTCTTGCAGTTTAAAACTATTTCCCCTTGTCTTCTCACTCCCTGCCCTTGTCCCCAGTCCCTCCCCAGCTTTCCTGGAGCCCCTTCAGGCACTGGAAGGTGCTCTAAGGTCTCCCTGCAGCCTTCTCTTCTCCAGCCTGAACAACCCCAACTCTCTCAGCCTGGCTCCAGAGCTGCTCCAGCCCTCCCAGCATCTCTCTGGCCTCTTGTGGACCTGCTTCAACGGGTCCACATGTTGGGAGCCCTAGAGTTGACTGCTTGTCCTAATAATTAAGGGCCTTAAATATGATTTTTTTTCTTTTGCTCCTAACAAAAAGCTGCTCGTGTGGGACATGGAGGTGTGCAAACAGCACTGGGTGAGACGAGCTGCTGATGCTTCATCTGGAAAGGTTTGATGCAGTTCCCTGCAGCTGAACACACTTGAGACTACTTCTATTTATCTCTTCTGCCTCTCAGTAGCAATAAACACTATTTCATCTTCACTAAAAAGTTCTCATCCCTCTTTACATCCCTCCTAACACAGCCGTTCCTGCCCCAAACATCTCTCAGCAACTTCATCCCCTTGGCCTGCCCCAGATTCATGAAAACCATTTGAAGATTGAGCTCTCCTTCCTCCTCACACCTCCCTGGATGAAGCAGTGAGGGGTGGCCCTGGGCCTCCTTTTTCCATCAGCAACTGGATTTGCTGGATTTCAGTGGCTGAGATGCTCCATCATCAGTTGGTGGCACTTTTGGGCTGTGTGGGGCTGCACATCCCTCAGCAGAACCTCTGGTTCAGCTTTTCTAAGAAGCTGCCTTGCAAAAGGCTCTTTGTCACTGCCAGCAAGTGACAACAGCAGCACCTGGGAGGAAGGTAGGAAGGAAAAAGTCAGATGTGGTTTTTCTTTCTTTCACAGAAAGACAAATTCGGGGAAACGGCAAAAACAGCGACAGAAAAATTGGCCTGAAAAACAAGAGCTCCAGAGAACTCCCCAGAGCAGGTTTCAGATTCTCCTTCCCTGTTCAACACAAAACAAACCAATAAATACCAATTTCCACCAGTGTCAGGGACAATGTTCCTGGCCAGCTCTTCTCCCCAGCTGCCCTGTCATAGGCATTACTTTGGTTTCTCCTTGGGTATGAGCTGCTGTGTGCAGATTACAGGGACAGCTGTCTGTAAACAGTTGATAGTGGTCACCAAAGCTGGTGAAAATTGGAAGCTTGCCTAGGCTGCAGCTTCAGAGCTATAGTCCCATGGATATATCCTGCTCTAAGACACACTGGGAACCCCAAAAAAACCCCAGATCAAACCCAAAGCCATTTCCCTGTGTGCTTCAGGTGATACTTTGCTTGTCACTTCACTCGTGGTTGGGTGATGCTCCAAGGTGGTGTGACCAGCACAAGAACTGCACTGAAAACCATTTCAGGAGTATCATGAAATGCTCTGAAAAGATTAAATTCTTCTGACATTGAGTGGAGAAACAAAGGAGGCCATGAAAAATGCAAACTTTAATGGAGATAAAAGTGACTTCTTGGAGGAGAGACATCTGGAAGTAGAGTATATGACCCCTACATGGTCCTGGAGGACCTCTTCCAGGAAGCAGAGCCAGAGGGGCTCTTCAGGAGTGTCCATTCCTCCTTATTAAAAAGTATAAGCACGAGATAAATCATCTTCTAAAGTGCCCATGATCTCCACTGACTGCAAGAAACCTCCTGCTGGGACTTGGACCTCAGATTTTAGCAGTCTAAGATGAAGTGTGGTGACTCCAACTTGGTGACCTGGAAACTTTTATTTTATTTTATCTCTTCTGTGTATCTCTTCTCTTTATCTTTATTTTATCCACAGTGGTGTCTCATGGAATTGTGCAATTGTTTTGGTTGGAAAAGACCCTGAAGATCATCAAGGCCAACAGTTAACTCAACACTGCCAAGGCCACCACTGCCCCATGGCCCTCAGCACCACATCTCCAGGGCTTGGAAATCCCTCCAGGAATGATGGGGACTTCTGCAGGGAAGCAGTTCTAAGGTTGGGATGTTGGAGAGGACCTGTGACATCCTCTTGTGAATGCATGGAATTAGCAGGTCAGGTCTCTGCTCACTCAGGGCTGGGTTTGTTTTCCCTTTTTTATTTAACTCTGAATATGGGCACTGTGTACTTAGCAGCACCAAAACAGCATCCAGTCAGTCAAGGATGGCCCTTGAAGGCCAATTCAGAGCCCCTCTTGGCCTTCACAGAAGGTTCCTGTGCCTGGGCTGGATGCTCCAGCTCTCTTCTGTTCCTTTATTTTAGGTCCATGGAGATGTCTTAATTAATTTTGCTTTAATTGCACCTCAGAAATTTGGGTGAGTGCAGATCCTTCTCCTCCAGCAGGCTCTGCCCAGGTAACATTTGCTGCCTGGATCTTTTGCTGGCTCAGATTCCAAACTTTTTGTCACCTCCCAAAATCATCTTGTTCTTTTCTCCACACATTCTTGCCCACACATCCTGGTCAGGTTTTTGGAGGTGAGTCTTAGAGGTGCTCTGACTTGCTTGATGATTTCTGGGTTGTTTTTAGCTCTTGTGGTTGAGAGGCTGGGAGTGTTTGGCCAGGTGGAACAGCGTGTTGTGGGCTCCACATTTTTTGGGGATGATCCTGCAAGTGATGTGTGGTGCCAGACCTACAGGTTAAGAGCAGTCAGAGTCATGAATTGCTGGGTTGTGATGGGGAGACAGGAAGGGGAGAGGTCAGTTTCATTTCACCAGTCCAAGATTTCCTTTGTCATCTCCATTCCATAACTACCAACTGAGTCTGGATCAAGTTGTTTAATGAAGATTTTGCAAGAGTGGGCAAAACAGCTCCCTGAATCACAGAATCCCAGACTGGTTTGGTTGGAAGAGATCTTCAAGATCATCCATTCCCACCCCCTTTCCATGGTCAGGGACACCTCCCACCAGCCCAGGTTGCTCCAAGCCCCATCCAACCTGACCTGAGACACTGCCAGGGATGGGGCAGCCACAGCTTCTCTGGGAAACCTGGCACAGGGGCTCAGCACCCTCAAATTCAACAATTTCTCCCTAAGATCCGATACAAATCTCCCCTCTTTCAGTTTAAAACCATTCCCCCTTGTCTTCTCACTCCCTGCCCTTGTCCCCAGTCCCTCCCCAGCTTTCCTGGAGCCCCTTCAGGCACTGGAAGGTGCTCTAAGGTCTCCCTGCAGCCTTCTCTTCTCCAGCCTGAACAACCCCAACTCTCTCAGCCTGGCTCCAGAGCTGCTCCAGCCCTCCCAGCATCTCCAGGGCCTCCTCTGGACTCACTCCAACAGCTCCATCTCCTTCTGGGCTTGGGGACACAACTGCAGGAGGGCCTCACCAGAGCAGAGTAGAGGGGGAACTCAAACAAAAAACCTTCCAACCATTTCTGCTGAGCAAAAAATTCAATTTCTCCTGAGTGGTTTCCAGCCACTCTTGTCTCTCAAGGTGTTCCTGTGGGTTTTTATGGGGGGAAACTGAACAGCACCTCCAGCTTCAAGCCCTGATGTGCTCAGAAGTCTTCTGCACAAGCTGGAAACTGGCTTAATTTTGGGACCAATCTTGGTATCTTTTTCTCTTCCAAACTCCACAGTTACATCAGTAACTGGTCAGCCTATGACTATGGCAGCTGAACTCTGGAGTCATGGCAAAAGATGATCCCAGTGTTTGTGTGCTTGGGGTGGGAGCAGAGGACACTTCTTTCTGACTAAACCCTGGTCAAGAAGTCACCAAACACTTTGATGATGGAAGAGTTTCTGTTGAATCATGACAGAACCCTGGAATCTCACGTGCCCAACTGAGTAATTCACTTAAACAGTCCAGAAGTTCTTCCTGCATTTTTTTTTTGGCTGGATTTTCCTGTCCAGCCTTGGATTTTCCTATGCCAGCCCCATGGTAAGCAGATGCTTTTTATCATCTTGGAACACGCTGCATTTTAGCCTGGGGATCAAGTGGATTTCATGGAAGGGCTGAGGATTTCTTTCAACCTTGGTTTGGGTGATGTGTAAAGTCAGCTCTACGTGTCCCCAGCACCAATATCATGAAAGCCCAGCTCAGGGTGGGCTCCCTGTAAAAAAAATGCAACACAAATGCAGAAGAGAAAAGTTGGAGGGTTTTTTTTTTCATTTTGGGGAGGACTTAGAAGCCTTTGATTACTGTTCCAAACTGTGGGGCATTTGGCTTAACCCCCAGGAATAAAAAAAAATGGGATTATCTCCTGGATGGAGCAGGCTGGAGAACTCTGAACTGATAGCAGAGGACAGCCTCTGGTCCTTGGGGTGTTGGAGGAATGGGCTGAGCTCCCTCCCTTGCTCCTGGTCAAGTCAAAGCAGGAATCTTGGCTGTGTGTGTGAAAAGGGGATGCCAAGAGATTATTTGGGTTTGTTCTGGGTTTTTTTTTTTTTCAGTTGATTTACAACTCCACCTGCAAAATGTTCCCAAACTGACAGCTATTTCTTTCCACCATTGTCCTGATCCAGTGAGACAGGAGCATGACAACCCCCCCAAAAAAAAAAACAAACCCAGGAGGTGTGGAGTGCTCACTTCTCTTTTTCCCCTTCTTCCCTCTTTTTGCTTTTGTGGAAAAAGAGGTGGGGAAGTCAAAGCCTCTGGGGTCCCAGGAAAAAGGATTTTAGGTGACAAGGCACTTAATTCATGGAATTCCAGAACCTCAACTGGAAAGGCCTTGAAGATCATCAAGTCCAACCATTAACCCAGCACTGCCAAGTCCACCACTAACCCACAACCCTCATAATAAAGAAAATAAGAATGATTCTCTTCCCTTTTTGTCAGGCTGCCTGCATTTCCTGAAGCCTTGAGGAGCACTTTGGGAGATGCAGGATGAGCGGAGCGCGTCGCTGCCAGCATTACCTGGGCTCCTGGGATGTCCCTCTTGATGTCCCCCTTCATCTCCTGCCTATCATTCCAGCGTGTTCAAAGGATTTAATTAATGAGGAGAGTAGTAAATTTTTATGGAAATCAATTTCAGGACCTTTTGAGAGAGTTTGGTGCTGCAGTTTCCCTCGTTTTGTAATCGCCGTCTTCAAAAGGACCTCGGTGACTACAGGAACTGGGCACACACACACAAAAGCCATGGAAGGAGGGAATTCAGGGAATTGTCTCTTTTTCTCTCACCTGCTGAGATTTTCCTTGCTCCCCAGCTGGGTTAATTTCTAGAAAAACTCATCACAGCAACCTGGTTTAGTGGAAGGTGTCCGTGTCCATGCAGGGAGGTTGGAACTGGATGAGCTTAAAGGTCCCTTCCGACCCTGACAATTCCATATTTCTGTCTTGAAGCTGATGCCAGTGGTGCTGTATTTTGTTCAGCAACCCCCCAAAAAATGACTATAAAAGGCTGCTGATGTCACAGGGATGCAGTAATACATTTTTAATGCAAGTAAGTTGGTTGCACAAAAGGTGATGGGAATAATCTCCCCAGGGATGTGGTGGATTCCCCAACATTGGACATATTTAAGATCCAGCTGGGACCTAAACCTCCCTTATCCCTGTCCAGGCTGCATTTGGGAATGGGATCTGGTGTGAACCATCCTTCTTGTGATTCCCAACCCATGTTTGAGGTCATATTAGCTCAGGGGGAAAAAGGAAGTGCTGGTAAATAATTCCATAGTGCAGACTGAGTTGGTTCAGGGCTTGAACTTTCTCCCTGGCTGCTTTATTTAAGAGTAGGCAGACACAACTTTTGTGGCTCTTGTTTTGCAGTGCCCAGGTAAGAGGGAGCCATTTATTGACCAGAACACAAGTGAGGAGTCCTGACTGCAGAGCCCACATGCCTTCCATCACCTCCCTAGAAGGGACAGGAAGGTAAAATGTCACTTTTGGGGGTGGAGAGGGGGACATGGGTACCTTACACATCTCAAAGACCCTTTCTTCATCCTTCCTTGAGTTCTTTAAGCCCAACCAGTTTGTTTTCCAGCAAAGGCTCTACTCTTCCTCTTCAAAATTCATTTTTTTTTCTTCCACTAAAAGCCCTTCCAGACTGCAAATACTGATTTAATATTTTTTTATCTCCACTTGTGATGCTACTACACTCAGCACCAAAACAGAAGGAAAAATCACTCCTCCCAGATTCTGGGGGCAGGGAGGTTATTTTCATGTTTTCATTGCTGTCTCAGTCATCCTAGTGCTGCAGAATTGTCCTTGTGCCTGAAATCCTGCTGAACATCACTCCAAAGGTTGTTTTCATTTCTCCAAACCAAGAGTTGGGTTTTAAACAAAACAACTCAATGCCAGATAACAGCTTGGCCATTTGGAGGCCTGGAGCTTCTCAGGAAGGGGGGTGGTGAATCCAGGAGCAGGTCTGAGGCCAGTTTCAGTTACATATTGAATGTTGAGGTAATTGTAATGAAAATGACTGATTTATTTTGGGGCTGAAGAGAGCAATAACAAGATAGAACTCCCCACCAAGTCCCTTACCCCCTGGGACTTCCACAGTAGGCAAAAGAATGATGAATGTTATTTTCTTGCTACTGTTTTCCATTGATCTCCTCAGCCTCAGGAGAGAGTGTTAAAAAGGAGAGAGGTCTTCACTGAAAAGACAATTTTTTTTTAAGTCTCTGACATTTTTACAGAGGATTTCCACCTCTCTAAACAACCAGGAGGCAGCTGCTGACAGCAGGGAGGGCAGCTGGAAAGGCAAGATGTGCTGCAAGCAGATGGTTTCTCTCTTAGAGAATAATTTGGGTGGGAAGGGACCTCCAAAGGTCACCCAGTCCAACCCCTGCAGTCAACAGGGACACCCTCACCTAGATCAGGGTGCTCAGAGCCTCCTCAAGCCTCACCTTGAACATCCCCAGGGATGGGGCTGAACATCCCCAGGGATGAGGTTGAACATCCCCAGGGATGGGGTTGAACATCCCCAGGGATGAGGCTGAACATCCCCAGGGATGAGGCTGAACATCCCCAGGGATGAGGCTGAACATCCCCAGGGATGAGGTTGAACATTCCCAGGGATGGGGTTGAACATCCCCAGGGATGGGGTTGAACATCCCCAGGGATGAGGTTGAACATCCCCAGGGATGGGGTTGAACATCCCCAGGGATGGGGCTGAACATCCCCAGGGATGGGGCTGAACATCCCCAGGGATGGGGTTGAACATCCCCAGGGATGAGGTTGAACATCCTCAGGGATGAGGCTGAACATCCCCAGGGATGAGGTTGAACATTCCCAGGGATGGGGTTGAACATCCCCCGGGATGGGGTTGAACATCCCCAGGGATGAGGTTGAACATCCCCAGGGATGGGGTTGAACATCCCCAGGGATGAGGTTGAACATCCCCAGGGATGGGGCTGAACATCCCCAGGGATGGGGTTGAACATCCCCAGGGATGGGGCTGAACATCCCCAGGGATGGGGCTGAACATCCCCAGGGATGGGGTTGAACATCCCCAGGGATGGGGTTGAACATCCCCAGGGATGGGGCTGAACATCCCCAGGGATGGGGCTGAACATCCCCAGGGATGGGGTTGAACATCCCCAGGGATGAGGTTGAACATCCCCAGGGATGGGGCTGAACATCCCCAGGGATGGGGCTGAACATCCCCAGGGATGGGGCTGAACATCCCCAGGGATGGGGTTGAACATCCCCAGGGATGGGGTTGAACATCCCCAGGGATGGGGTTGAACATCCCCAGGGATGGGGTTGAGATTCCCCAGGGATGGGGTTGAACATCCCCAGGGATGACACTTCCCTGTTTTCCCCCTCCACTTTGCATCCACCACGTTTCCCCAGCAGCACCCTTGGGTGGTGGCTGCAGGTGGATGTGCTCAGCTCAGATATTCCAGGGCAGTTCCCCAAAAGGACAAGACCAAAACAGGATTTTCTGTGGGCTGCACCTCTGGGGCTTCTCAAGCCAGAGGTGATTTCTGCAGCTTGAGTAGACTTTGCTGCATTAAAAATGTCAAATCCTCCTTTTAACTTGTTGTCACTCAGACCAATGTCATTATATTCATGGGTTTTCCCAGTTCCAGAGCATTACAGCATGATTTGAGCTGGAAAGGACCTTAAAGCTCATCCATTCCCAATCCCTTTCCATGTTCAGGGACACCTTCCACCAGGCCAGGTTGCTCCAAGCCCCATCCAACCTGACCTGAAACACAGGGACAAGAAAGAAAGGTGCTGTAAAATCAGTACTGCAGTTTTGAGACTGGAGGTGGGACCACAGTGTGGGAACTCCATGATTCTATATGATTTATCTAAGATTCTGTAGAATCAGACCAGAATTATGATTAGAATTTGAAGTATGGTTCTATAACCTCCTTGGCAAACCTGTCCATAGGTGCTGAGGGAGGAGGATGGCTCAGCTGTCACCATGGAGAAGGTGCAGAACATCCCCATGGAGCTGAAAACTGACTTGGTGATGTTCTTTCTGGCAGCTGGTAAGTAGGAGGCATTCAATACCTTTGAAATATTGACACCTTAGAGCCCAAACTGCCTTTTTTTGGGTTTTTTTTTTTTTTTTTCAACCTCCATTGGTAGCTCCAAAGATGGAATGCAGATGTAGGAAGGGAAAAGATTTTTGTCAGGCACAACTTCCTTGGTGTGCTCATGGGTTCCAGGTGCAAGAGATGGAGACTCATGCATTGTTCCATGGTTGTGCTTGGGGAGGAAACTGATTTCATGGGAAGACTGGAAACTCCTTGGGAATTGAGAGGGATTTGGAGCTCCTCCTTTTGTCTGTTCAGTTGGCAGAAATAGGGGGGGAATCTCTTGTTCCTCATGGTTGGAGCATGACAGATCATGGAGCCCAGTGTGCAGCCTGGCAATGGATCTCCACAGTGCAAAAAAAAAGGAATGTGCAAGGTTTTCCAGGGAAAGTTTGGGAAGCCTCAGCTTTGATTGAAGCTGCAGGACACCTCAGGTCCTGGAGCATCCCCTCCACCTGGGTCGTTCCAAGCTGACAGACTTGGAGAACTCTTTCATCAGGTTCCTTCTTCAGCTGAACTCACCCCCTGCAATCAGCATTTTGTTCTGGATAAATGGCAAGGGAAGCTCCATGTTGCATCTGAATTTTGAAGTTGAAACTCAAATATTGAGTTGTTTTTTTGTCTGCCTACCTTGGCTCTTCCACTCGGAAATATTTCTAGAGGTTTTGATTTTTTTTTTTTCCTTGTAGTGAATAAGAAACCTACTGTACTTGAGCACCATGATGCTTAGTTTTATCATGTTGAGTTTTCTGATGTTTAGTTTTTGGCATTGTTTATCTGGAAGCCCTGCCAGAATTGGAAATTTATCCCACTTGGAGCTGTGCAGACACAGGGGGAAGTGTGGGCTTTGAAGACCTGGTCTAGAGATCCAGTTTTGACAGGAAGAGGTGGCTCAAATGGCACTTCTGGAAGTGCTAATGTGCAGGGAAGGGACAGACACATCCATCTCACCCCCTGGTGATTTGTTCCACTTGGTCAAATGACCATCAGCTGTGATGGAAACGTGACCTTTGGGTCCTGGTGTCCTCCTGCCATGTGCACAGAGACCTCTTCTCTTTGATTTTAGAGGCTAAAGCTAGAAACAGCATTTTTAAGCTCAATTTTTGGATCTTGAAGTGATTAAAACCAACAAATAATCTCTCTGTTTCTGTTGGAGTGCACGTGGTACGGTGTTGGGGATGAGTAGGATCAGTCCAGCAGTGATTCTCCAGTTCTTCTGTTCTTTGATCCCAACCTTAATGCCTTTCTGAGGGTTATGCTTTGGGCAAAGGGAAGATTTTGGCCCTGGTACAAGGGTGACTTGCTGGATGGAGGCTTCCAGAGTAGCTTCCAAACTGTCTGCAGTTCATCCTTGTGTTTGGATGTAGAATGAAGAGCCACCCATGGAGATCTCATCTTGGTTTTAAACTTTCCAGGAGCTTTCAGAGGATTTGATGGAGATTCTCAGTTGGGGTTTTATTCCATCTCAGACAGAAACAACAGACACATCAGCTCCATGGCCAGATAAATAGGATCCTAGCAGGGAAGGCTCATTGTGACATAAACACATCTGCTCCCTCCCAATTAGGAACTCACTGGGCATGTTTATCTCTGTCTGATCATTTGTGCAAGCCCTGAAACACTCTGAAAAACCAGAGAAAGTAAGGTAGGGTAGCGCAGAAGTGCCTGCTTAACCTGGCTCCAAATTACCTGTAATTAAGTCCCCAAAAAGCCAAGAAATTGGCAAGTGCCCATAGGAAAGAGGCTTTTTTAAGATCACCAAATCATTTCAGTTGGAAAAGACCTTGGAGATCACCCAGTCCAATCCTTAACCCAGCCCTGCCAAGGCCACCCCTGCCCCATGGCCCTCAGCACCACATCTCCAGGGCTTGGAAATCCCTCCAGGAATGATGGGGACTCCAGCCCTGCCCTGGGCAGCCTGGGCCAGGCCCTGACAACCCTTGCCAGGGAGAAATTCTTCCCAATCCTCTTGTCCCATCCCTTGTTCCTTGGGAGCAGAGCCTGACCACATCATGGAGGCTGGATGGAGAAGGATCTGGTGCTTTTTTTCTTATGCCAGGAGTTTCTGTAGGCTTCCCATAAGCAGAAGAGTTCCTGTTTATGTATGTATTTTGTGTGTGTGTTTTAAATCCATAATTCATCACAAGTTAAACTTCTGGCAGGAAAGAATGAGTGTCTTGACTGTTTCTACATTGTCAAAACTTGGCTCCTCAGGGCTGAGCTGTCAGTCTTGTTGTTATTACCTGTCCATGCTCAGAGTCCCACTGGACTAAGTCCCCCATACACCAGAAATGATCTTCATCCCAGACAACTTGGAGTCTGAATACAAGAGGAAGAGAACAGATTAGGAGTGCCCAAAATGAAGATGCTCCTCTAGGCACAGCTCTAGCAAGCAATCCACATCTACCAGCTCCTGAATTCTCCTTAGCACAGGTTTCTGCTCTGCAGCTGTATCATTTTTATCAACCCAACATTATTTTTCCCTCTCTCTTTTCATGCAGTCATTACAATTTTCTTTTTTTTCTCCCTTAATTTTTCTGAATTTTGTCTCCTGCTCTTTCAATATTTGGGGTTATTTCCCCCACAGCTCCTCAGCCCCTAATGTTTTTCCCCAGACTTTTTGAGTACAAGGGCTAACAGTTTTAAGCTGTAAAGGGGGAAAATTGTCAGACATGAGGAGGAAATTCTTTGTTGTGAGGGTGCTGAGCCCCTGTGCCAGGTTTCCCAGAGAAGCTGTGGCTGCCCCATCCCTGGCAGTGTCTCAGGTCAGGTTGGATGGGGCTTGGAGCAACCTGGGCTGGTGGGAGGTGTCCCTGCCTATGGAAAGTTATTGGGAATGGATGAACTTTAAGGTCCCTCCCACCCCAAACCAGTCTGGGATTCTGTGATCTGTGGAGCACTCAAGCTCTAGACCCAACCTTTCCAACACAGTCACTCTGGGGTGTGTTCAGGCAACATTTTTTCAGATGCTGAGGGGACACAGTGAGAGCTGGAAGAAACCCACCTTGCATTTAGCCAGCTGGATAAATCCAAGCTGCTGCTTTTAGGGCACACCAGCTGCAGAACTGGGTGCTTCACTATTTGGGAAGGGTTTTGGCTCCACCAGAGCTTGAGCTGCTGTAGGATCATGGCTCCTGATCTGTTGCCCCAGCTGGAGAAACACTGACCTGAAGGACTCAGATATAGGAGACAGATAGGAACAGATGGATATTAAACAACCAGGCTCCCCCCAAGCATGTGGGACTGATAATATTCCAAATCCATGTTCCAGGTAGGAAGTGCAAGCAAAAAAATCATTTTTCAAGCTCAAGAGGGTGGTGTCTCTGCATCCTTGTGCTGCTGGGCAGACCCCAGGGGTGGATGTAGGTTCTGCCTGGATATTTCCACATGCTTTTAGATTTGGGAGGAAAAACCCTTCTTCCCATGAAGAAACCCCAGTTTTGATGCCCTCCTTGGCATTTTTGTATCCTCTTCAAGATCCAGGGCCTTACTTGGGTGTGTAGATGGCTTTCTTTGATATCAGAGGTCACTTTTTTATGTGCCTGAGCACCTGATCAAGCAATGATTCTTCTTTCCTGGCATCTACCTTTTATTTCAGGCATCCACCCTCCAAATCTCCTTGAAATTTCCACATATTGAGTGTTCAACCTCTTGACCTTCTCAGCTGTTGACCACTGCTTGGCTTGTTTCCCTCCCACAGGCAACTGGTGGGGAGAGCAGATCTGAGTCAGCATAAATATATTTAGGAAGCTGATAAAACTCTATTTTGAAGCCCTCTCCCTCACTGCCTTCTTCCATTCCCTGTTTTTGAGGTTTTTCAGGCCTGGTGACCACATCCAACTTCCACCCTTGTCCTCCATCAGCCTCCCTGGGGCTGTTTGCCCAATTTCATGCTCTTCTCTCCACTCATCTCCTGCCAGCTGAGGCTGGGGGTATTTCTGAACCCAGACTTTAAAAAATTGGGTTTCTACCACGTGCTTGCTTCCTTCTGCCTTTTTTTTTTTTTTTTTTTTTTTTTTTTTTGGCCTTTAGGTCTGTCCTACCCTTTCTTGGTTACATTTTTGGCAAGGGGATTAACCCTCCTTTTTTAAAGGTCACTTTGCCTCTTCTGCTCCATCTCAGCTTCTCCAAGCTTTGCTCTTTTTTTATCTTCACCAATTGAATGAGGCCACCAATCTCAGCTTAAGCTGCTCAGGTTCAAAATAATCATAGAATCATAGAATAATTTGGGTTGGAAGGGACCTCCAAAGGTCACCCAGTCCAACCCCAGGGACACCTCACCTAGATCAGGCTGCTCAGAGCCTCCTCAAGCCTCACCTGGAATATTTCCAGGGATGAGGTTGAACATCCCCAGGGATGAAGTTGAATATCTCCAGGGGTGAGCTTGAGTATCCCCAAGGATGAGGTTAAGTATCTCCAAGGATGAGACCTCAGCCACCTCAGCCATTGTTCCACTGCCCTCATGTTACATATATTTTTTCCTACCATCCAATCTAAATCTGCTTTTCTCTAATTTAAAGTTGGGTTGTGGTTGGTTTGTTTGTTTTTTTCTTATTAGCTGCTGCTTGGTAAGATTTAATGCTGGTTTTTTTCCAAGTAATATGACCTTCAAAAATTAACTCAACCTCCCTGGAGGTTTTTCAAAGATTTATAGATGTGATGCCTATGGTTTAGTGGTGGACTTGGTAGTGTTAGATCAGTGGTTGGACTCAATTTTAAAGGTGTTTTCCAACCTAAATGATTCTGGAATTAAAGAACCTTGGATCATTTCTGTAGGTGCCTCTGGATAGGGAACCAAACTCCTCATCCTCACCCAGATGATGCCAGTGAGAGTCATGTTGCTCAAAAACTGAACAGGGAGAAGACACTGAACCACTTCACCATCTCTGTAAGTGCAAAATGTTTCCTTTTTGTGGGAAACCTGCAGTTTGGAAACACAGAGGTCTGAAAACACAAAGTTAGAGTCCTCTCCCATTCTCAGCTGCTTTCAGGTGCTGCCCTCCCTTTTCCACTCACCCCTGATGCTTTTTCTCTCAGATCTTTGAAACTGAATCATCAGTAGCTGGTTCCTCTGCTATTGCTGGTGGTTGTTTTTTGTTGGTGATGGGGTTTTTATTTGTTTGAAAGAGAAGAGATTTTAAAAAACCTTTCAGGAAGGTAACTCCTCACCTGGGCCATACCCTGTGGATCTGAAGGGTTGTGACACCCAATGCTTGGTAAGTTTTTTCTTGTATCTTCACAGGGTTTTGGTGCCTTCTGTGGACAAATCTGGTGACTAGGAATTGGAGCATGCAAATTGCTGAGATAATAAAGCTGCTGCTCCTCTGCCCACACAAACTATGCAGCATTATGGTTCAAATCTCTTTAAAAGGGACACCTGGTACAGCAGGACAAGATATCTTGGTGGCCACCCCATAAATTGCATCTAAGCCTGCAAGCCTGAGGGCAATGACCTTCCCAATATCTATCCCAGCTTTCAAATCTGGCTAACATGGAAAGGATTTTGCAGTTTTCTTGGAGTTGGAGCTCTGTGGTGCAGGCACCTGACTTCATTTCCCTCCCCACACCTCATATCACTGCTGGGTTCCATGTGACCCCTGGGGAAGCATCTCTCTGTTCCTGGGTACCCAGGTCCCCAGCACAAAAATCTATCTTTAGTCTTTCTTTATCTTTATCTATCTTTAATCTATCTTTACTCTATTTTGAGGCCTCTGTGTTCTCTTTCCTACACCAACTAAACCCCCTGGAAGAAACCCTCCTTTATTACTCAAGGTGATCTCCAGCCATCTCTTCATCTTTTCTTATGCTGAGCAGCAGGAAGAAAGAAAACCAGAGAGCAAACCCTGCCAGAACCAAATGGGCTTCATATGGAGTTAATTCTTATTTTTGCTGTTGTGCACACTGGAGAGATGACTTCTTTTTTTGCCCTCTTTTAATTCACCTCTTTCCCAACCAGCCTGGGCTTGCAGCTGGAAGTGGAAGGAGGCCCATGGTCCATAAACACTTCAGCCAAGATTAAAGGGACTCCATAAAGGCAGGGTATGTTGTTGCAAGGTGTTGCCAGATGAGGGGAAAAATGGATTATCCTCCAACTGGCTCAAGAGAAAGATCATATTGCAAAGCCAGACTCTGGAAACCTGGTTTGAAACAAACCAAAACTGGATTGTGAGAGGCAAAATAAATACAATAAATATAATAAATATCTGTTATCTTCTTCTTCTTGGTAGCAAAGGGGCTGCTGATGCTGCAGTGGTTGATGCAATTTCTTCAAGATTTCTTGTCCTTCTTTTTTTAACCTGGGGTTTTAATAACTAATTCCTTCTCCTCTTTAAATATAGGGAACCTATCACTGGGCACTCTTGGGAAAAGTCCCTCTGCAGCCTTCCTGGAGGTTCCCTTCAGGAATGGGAAGGCAGCTCTGAGGTCCCCATGGAGTCTTCTCTTCTCCAGGCTGAACAATCCCAGCTCCCTCAGCCTCTCCTCCCAGCAGAGCTGCTCCAGCCCCTGGAGCATCTTTGTCACCTTCCTCCTTATCTCAGGCATTTAAGTTAAATCTAAAAAGTCATCTTCAGCATTGAAATTAGATAGAAAATTTTGCTGTTGCAAGGGCTGAAGGGTTGACTGGGATTTTAATTTTATTTCATTTTTTAAAGGAAAAAGGGATAAAACCCTGAATATATAGAAACTGTTTAATTGAGTTGTCAGGTGTAACTGCTTGGGGTTTTTTTATCATTATGTATCTTGATAGCTAGGTGGAT
This sequence comes from Heliangelus exortis, assembly GCF_036169615.1. NCBI lineage: Eukaryota > Metazoa > Chordata > Aves > Apodiformes > Trochilidae > Heliangelus > Heliangelus exortis. The sequence continues at coordinate 2,243,325 of NC_092454.1, forward strand.
ATTCCAGCTCCACAGGAGCACATGTCCTCCCAGGAAGCCACACACTCCAAAACTCATCCCAAAGTGTGTTCCTCTTCCCTTTCCTTCTTCCAAACTGCTTTCCCTTACCTATCTGTGAGGTCTGAGGGCAAATCTGGGCTTCTTGCAGTAGTCATTGCTTGGTTGAGGAGCTCCCTCAGGTTTTTATGCTCTGTTTCATACACTGTCCAAGGACAGGACCCCTCTGTGCTGGAAGGATGGCAGCACATGGTAGAAAGCACTTGGAACTCAAAGCAGAGTTTTAATAACCTGAACTTGCTGGTTTTCACCCTAAAAGCAGAGCTTAGAGCAGCGTGAGACCTCCTCCAGTGTCCCCTCACCTTATCTGGGCTGTTTTTTCCAGAAGGTACAAGAAACACAGGGCTGATATCAAGCCCAGGTCCTGTGTGACAGGTGAGCATAGATTTGAGGATTTATCTCCAGATCTGAAAATCTGGGGTGTTTCAAGGTGGAAATTCCTCTCTGTGTGGAAACTCCTGTGCAAAACCTGTGGTTCTTGTCTCTTGACAAGTGAATGTATCAACCACAAAGTCCATAAAACACCAAGTTCTGGCAGAAGCTCTTCCAAACATGCTGGAGAACTGGTCTGAGGCCTCAGGTTTAGCCATGTCCTCCTCTGCTATAGAAAAGGGCTTTTTCTTTTTTTTTTTTTTTTTTTTTTCAGGGTTATTATGGTCTCTCATTGGCTTCTTGGTGTTTTGAAGAATAATGGACCTGATAACAGCAGATGATGAGTACAAAAGGGAGGTCTTCACATGGGACCACATCCAAAACCTGACCAAAACTTGGGTTTGGACCCCCCAAACCTGAACACCCCCAAACTGGAGGTGCTTGGGGAACACATCACTTGGTTCTCACCTGAAGGATCTGGTTGTGGCTGAGTGGAGTGAGTTGGTTTTACTCCAGGGACTGGTAGGAGATTGCCCTGAAGCTCTGCAGGAAAAGTGAAGGATCTCAGCAGCCTTGTTGTCTTTCTGGTTTGCTTCCTCAAGGGTGGAAAGAACACATTGGGGACCAGATTGCACCAAAAATTTGGGAATTCAAATCCACCACTTGGTCATTCAACACCAGGGACTGTTCCTTCTGCAGACTTCAGTGAGGTAGGAGCTCTGATAACATTCTCCTGCTGTTGCAAAGGCTCTTGTTGCCAAAATGCATGTGTCTTTTTGTTCATCCTTGGTCAGCACTGGTCAGAGAATGGTTTGGATTGGGATCTTCAAGATCATTTTGTTCCACCCTCTTTCCATGGGCAGGGACACCTCCCACCAGCCCAGGTTGCTCCAAGCCCCATCCAACCTGACCTGAGACACTGCCAGGGATGGGGCAGCCACAGCTTCTCTGGGAAACCTGGCACAGGGGCTCAGCACCCTCAAATGCAACAATTTCTTCCTAAGATCTCACCTCAGTCTCCCCTCTTTCAGTTTGAAACTGTTCCTTCTCTTCCCATCACTTGTAAAACTCCCTCTCCAGCTTTCCCGGAGCCCCTCTTTGTGCATGGGGTTGAGAGGAACTTTCTCTTTCTTACCCAAACCTGTGCTTGCAGACAGCTGGCCACAGAAATGTTTGTCTTGAAACAGATTCCAGCCTTGGCACATCACCTTCAAGGGGGCTGGGTTGCTCCTAACATCCTTCTCCACCTCTCAAACCTCAGCAAGCAGCTCCTGCCCAGACCTGAAGCAGTTTCACCTGGAGCTGTAGGTGCAGCAAATGATGGGATGTGCTGAGGGATTGCTGGGCTGAACATCTAGGCTGGCTTTGAGCATCCTGCAGGAACAGAGACCAGCTCAGAGCTTGGTTTTGGCAGTTTGCTGAGGAGTTTATAGCATATTTGGTGTGTCTGGCCCAGTGTGTGACCTCCAAGCTGTCCTTGAGACATCAGGCTTGACCACCAACCTTGGATCTACTTTGCTTTTTCTGTGCTAGAACCAAAGACCCTTTTTGTGGTCAGCCAAGCAGTCAAAATATTACATCTGTGATTGCTTCAGCATCATCTCCAGAGACTCTGGACAGGCAACAGGAGTCCAGGGGCCAGGAGGGAGATGCTTGGCATCTTATTTTGCAATAGGTCACCTCAAATTGCAATGGGTACAGAGACCATCTGCAGGGTGATGGGCACTGGGAGATGGTTTGTTGGCTCCTGTGATCTTCTTTGGACCTTTCCTCCATGGGGCAGTGGAGATATTCAAAGCAAAATTCAACTGGAGCTCTTAAATCTTCAACTTGAGGGGCCTCAACTGCTCCATAGTAATAATTTTATATATGTATTTAATTTTTTTTTCCTTATAAGCAGAAGGAAAAAGCTAAATCAGGGCTTGCACAAAGCCAGGTTTGGTTTTTTGCTTTGTTTCTTGAGCTTGGTCACATTAAAGGAATGGGATGGGATGGGATGGGATGGGGTGGGATGGGATGGGATGGGATGGGATGGGATGGGATGGGATGGGGTGGGATGGGGTGGGATGGGATGGGATGGGATGTTCTAGGCAAACTGGGAACACTGACACAAACAGGTCCCCAGGTTGCTGGAGCAGCCAAATGCTGCTGAAGCTGCTGAAGGAGGTAACTCTGTGGGATCAGAAAACCAGCTCCTGCTTCTTTCTGAAAGAAAAAAGCTTTTTTTTTTTTTTTCAAATGGAAGCTAAAAGCTGATTCAGCCAAAGGAGGGGGGGGAGAAAACAACCAGACAGGAATTTAAAACAACAGTTGCTGTTGGAGAGCTGGGGAGCTGAACAAGGCACATCTTTGTTCAGAGCCCAGATTATGCAGGAATAAAATAATAAATAAAAGGGGGGCTGAATGGGGCTGACAGGCTGCACCCACTGAAGGACACTGAGGTAATGAGGGAGGAATCATCCCTGGTTTACAAACACTTTTTTTCCTCTGTCTATATCCCAAGATGTAAATCTGCCCCAACCCAAGGAGTGGCTGCTTCAGTTCTCTGGGCTGCTGTGAAACAGGGGATGGCAGTGGCTTTATCCCCTGTTTTTAAACCAAAATAATCAAATAGAGGGAGCAGAGAGCAAAGCTGTAAAACCCTTGTGAGACCCCACCAGCATGGGAAGGAGGGACAGGGTCCTTCAACTGGAATTCCCAAGCTAGGTGGAAATTTAGGGAAGGGTCTGGTGGGATTGTATGGTCACCAGTTGATGGTAGCTGAGAAGCACCTGGGAGGGGAGAAGAGCACCTTGGACCTGAGAATTCCTTCCGTGAGGAAGGAATTCTTTATTCTGAGGGCAGGGAGACCCTGGCCCAGGTTTCCCAGAGACCTGGGAGATGCCCCATCCCTGGAACCATTCCAGGTCATTCCAGGGCTCTGAGCAACCTGATCCAGCTGGAGATATCCCAGGGGTTGGACTGGATGGCCTTGGAAGGTCCCTTCAAACCAAGTCCATGATTCTATGAGGACAGTTCTCATCCCATCTTTCCTTCCCAAGTTTCTGATACAGCAGAGCCCAGGAACCACCCCAATTTATTTCAGGGACCAATCACCCCAAGGATTATGGCAGGGAGCAGGTGGGTGGCCTGGCTGGAGCAACCCCTCCTCCATCCCACTTTATGGAAAAACTTTATAAAATCCCTTCTCTGACCTCAGCTGTGTCACTCTGGGGGTGCAGGGACATGGGAACCCACATCTACACTGCTCATCTTGCCCCAGGTGTTACTGGGACCATGAGTAGGGTTTCTACTCCAGGAGTAGGAGCAGCTCATCCTCAGGTCCTTCAAAAGCTGAAGATTTAGGGATGGATGGAGCCCATCTTCGTGGTGGAGTGGAGTTAAAAGGAGGTCAGCTGCTGCAGCTTGGCAGAAAAACCAGTGAGGAACATCAGTATGGATCTCCTGGGGAGAGGAGGTGGCTCAGGGAGCCAGCCCCAGGATGCAGGTGCAGCAGTCCAGGGGTAGGTTGACTTTCCCAAAGGGCAAGAGTTGTGATTCTGCAGAATTAAGTGCAAGAGTTGTCTCCTGGGTGGTTTCTGGAACTTAGTGATGAAGAGCAGAGCTTGACTTTGGCTCTAGCAGCCTACACAGGACCTGATTTTAATTACCAGGGTCTTCATCAAAATGTTGTTGTGTTTGTAACGTGGAATTTTGGTAAAAGTGGAGGAGTGGAAGATTTTTTTCTGGGTCTTTTCTCCTGTCCCAGTTTCTTCTATTATTAGTGATATTAGTGATGATTACCTCCAGGAGATATTATCCATTTTAATATCATAACTCTCTTTGCTTTTTGTCCTCACTTCTCCCCCTACTTAATACCTTGTAATAGGACTAGAAAAAAAGGGAAACCTTTGATTAACCAAAGATTTTTTTTCCTTTTCCCCCCTATTCTTCCCCTTGATTGCCAACATTTCATTTTTACAGTCAGGTCCATCACTTTTCCTACCTTTCTGGCAGGTTTCTCTCTGCTTATTTCTCATGGTCTCCCAGATGGGGACTTTAAGGAACACTAAAATCCTCTTATGGAGCAGCAAAAAGTTGATTGAAGATTTTGGGGTCAAACTGGAGCTCCTTTTGGCTGGGTTTTGTAAAGATGCAGGAGAGAGAAGTTCATCGTGTCCTGCTGAGGGCTGTTGGCCAGAACATGGAATCAGTCGAGGTCAGGGCTTTGATGTTGTTCCTGGAGCTGGCTTGGAGGCAGCACGTGGCTTGGACTTCAGACAGGAATTCCAGGCCAGGAACTGAGGAGGATGGGAAGGAGAATGGATGAAGTTGAATTTTTGATGCAATTTATGCCTCTTGCAGGAGGTCTCGTGAAGCTCCCAGCGTGTTCCTCCCCCAGGCAGCTCAGCTTCTGCCACCTTCCTCAAGCTGCATCTCTCCAAAGGTTGAATCCCACCAAACCTCAAGTCTGAGAGGAAAAAAAAAAAAATTCCTGCAGATGTCCAAGGGAAAGCAGCTGGGAGAGGTGTGCATGGGCTTTGCTGTGTTGGGTGTGCGTGTCCTGCTGAGCAGGACTTGTGCAAAACCAGGAGAGAGCACTTGAGATGAGGCCTCTTGGCCAGGAGGAAGCTTTACAGACACAACTTGCAAAAAAAAAAAAAAAAACAAACCTCAAGTGGCCCTGGTTTTGTAGCTTTGCTTACTGAAATCAGTCAGGCAAATGTGGAATTGTGCTGCTTCTGTCCTGAGAGTGTTCTGCCTGATCTCCCTGGGATGCTGAAGCTGCACCTCAAATCCTGGGCTCAATTCTGGACCAAGAAGGACATGGAGGGGTTGGAGTGTGTCCAGAGAAGGGAATGGAGCTGGGGAAGGGTCTGGAGAGACCAGAGAAGTCCAGATCCTGGAGCAAAGGAGGCTGAGGGGAGAGCTTCTGGCTCTCTGCAACCCCCTGAGAGGAGGTTGGAGCCAGGGGGGGTCGGGCTCTGCTCCCAAGGAAGAAGGGATGGGAGAAGAGGAATTGAGCTGGAGGTTTAGATTGGAGCTTGGGAAGAATTTCTCCCTGGCAAGGGTTGTCAGGGCCTGGCCCAGGCTGCCCAGGGCAGGGCTGGAGTCCCCATCATTCCTGGAGGGATTTCCAAGCCCTGGAGCTGTGGTGCTGAGGGCCATGGGGCAGGGGTGGCCTTGGCAGGGCTGGGTTAAGGGTTGGAGTTGATGATCTCCAAGGTCTTTTCCAAACAAAACAATTTTCTGGTTATATCATAACAACCATCAGGAGTGTCCTTCTCCCTTAATTTTCAGTTTCATTCACCTTCTGGTATGTGATATGGGGATGAGGGTTTCTACCATCTGTAAAGGATCCAGATGGTCTGAAATTCAGGGAGACATTTCAAGCTTTCTGATCCAACTGATGACTTGAGGTCTGTTGCTGGAAGTTTCCCTCCAATGGAATTATTGTATTTAATAATATCCAATCCAGCTTTTCCAGGGGTTTCTTTAACAGGTTATTGAAAGAACCACCAGATTTGGATCTTCTCCTTAACATCTGTGGATTTTATGGGACAGGAGGGAGATTGGTTCAGTGCACTCCTAAGCTGTATGTGGCCTTTCTTTTCAGGATTTGCTGGGATACATCTGCTTGCAACCAGAAAGAGGAGATGGAAAGCCATGTGGAAGAAAAAAACCCCAAATCCACCAGATCTGACATCAGGTTTGGGCCAAATCTTGTGTCTTTTCTTTGTCTGAGCTGGTTTGCCCATTTGCAATAATTACTTTGCAAAAAGCCTGGTTTTTATTGGTCCCTTTTTGTTCTATTGCAAGGCCTGCCAGAAGAAAAGGATTCTGAGCCATTGTGCTTTGTATCTTCTTATTCAGTTTTGCTATAAACATCCCAAAGCTTTGTGAAAGGGCTTCAGAACAACTCAGAACAGAAAGAATAGAGATGGGGGAGGGGGAAGGCAACAACCCAGTAATCAAGCAATTAAAAAAATGGTCTGATTTTTTTTTTTTTGTGTGTGTGTGTGTGTGTACTCTAAACTTAGGTCATCTCTGGGTCAAGCTGCTTGACCCATCCCTCTGGGCAGCATGAGGTCTCCTGAGCCTTTTTTGGTGGTTTTTTTGCATGGATTTGCAAAAGTTGCTGGATTCTTTGTGTCTGCTGCTGGGCTGGCTGGGGAGGCAGTGAGCTGGATAATTTATGTTGGAATGTCAGCATCTGAACAGGCATAAAATTACAGCTCCTTGTCACGGTCTGAGGAGCAGGATCTTGGGTTTCATGGACAGCCAATGGTCACCTTTCTGGGAAAGGTTTGGGTTTTGGGGGATGGTTGACAAGGTTTACCTGCTAGGGTGGTGATTGCAGCATCCTCAGTCCCTAAACTCCTGGCTGATCTTTCTCTTCCCACAGTTGTTGTGTTGATTTTATTCCACCCAGGTTTTTGTAGCTTGGAATTATTCTGTGTGAAACAACTGATAACTCCTGTGTCAGGGAATTCTGCTGCCCAAGCCATGATCAAGGACAAGGAAGGGGTGGGAAATGGAGGAGAAAAAGGGATCCTGGGTGAACCAGAGGGAGGGATAATCATGGAATGGTTTGGGTTGGAAGGGACCTTAAAGATCATCCAGTTCCAACCTAAACCTGAGGCTGCCTGAGGCTCCTTTCTTGTGAGTTACTGTTCTTCTTGTAGAGAGTGGCTGGATGTGAAAGGGACACAAGCTTGTCCATGAAGGAAAATCACCTGAAAGGCAAAAACTGAGTCCTAGATGGCTTGGATGACTTCTGGTATCAGAAAAAATATAGGGATATAGTAGATTTCTTTTATGGGAGGAGCTGGGAGAACCTCAGCTTGGAGTGAAGTTCTTAAAAGTATCCACAAATGGGCCAACTAATGAAGTCAGGCAAAGGTGAAGCATTTTAAGGGGGGAAAAAATGATACTGAATGGAGGTGAAAGAGATTAAGGCAGGAAGTCAACAGAGAAGAAGAAGTTTGTCCTAAGTTGTCCTTCTAGAGTCCACTGTGCTCCCTGCCATGGCCAGAGAGAGCAAATAACACAAAAACTTGTTTCCCCCAGCCTGAAGCAGTAGTGGTACTGCTCTGGCTGAAAGAAAACAGGATAGGAAGGAAGGTTTTGGGGGCTTGCTCAGCTGGTTTTGGGAGTTTTCCCTGCTTGAGCAGGTCTTGTAGCCATTGGGGTAGAAGAGACAGAGAGCAAATCCCTTTCCTGCCCCAGGAGGGATTTTTATTTTGTAATATTCAGCCTGTAAGAAAAAAAAAAAATTATCCTAATAAAATCCTGTCCTTACAACTAGGCTAAAGCCAGAAGTGAACCTGGAGTGCTGTGTGGAGCTGCAGCACAGGAGGAGACATTAGAGTGGCAGGGGAGGTTGAGAAAATGAGGAAAAACATGAGGAAAAACTTCTTCCCAGAAAGGGTAATTAAACACTGGCCCAGGTGAATAAAGCCCCATCCCTGGAAGTGTTGACGGATGTGGTTTAGCCCCACTAGCTTGGACTTGGTGATCTCCAAGATTTTTTCCAGGCAGAATAATTCTGTGCCTTTGCTCCATTCCTGTAGGAATTGGGGGAGGAAGGAAGAAGCCTCCTTTGGCAACACAGCCCAGAGAGAACTTGGAAGAAGGGTCCTGGAGAAGGGCACCTTCCTGCCTGATGCTCTGCCTTCTTGTCCCCTTTCTGCTGCTCTGAGGGACCTGCAGGACAGGGCCAAGCTGGCCACTGTTATTCTGGCAAAGTGTTTGAAAGGTTGGGGTAGATCAATCCCAAGACTTCAGTGATTTTTAGAAAGCCCTTTATTTTTTTTTTTTTTTTTTTTGTCTCAAGGCTTATAAAAACTGTTACCCAAAGCGTTTTAAAACTTTACATATGTACAATATGAGAAATAAATTATGTTTTTAAGTCATACAAAAACCACAATATACAAACAGGGCTTTGAAAGCACTCTGAGTATGGCACGGTGAGAAGTCAGAGACCAAAGGCTCTTTTTTTTTTTTTTTTTTTTTTTTTTTTTCTGCATTAAAGGAAAAAAAAAAATCTCCAACTGTGCTTGCTTTGGTTGGATTGAATCACAGAATAATTTGGGTTGGAAGGGACCTCTAAAGGCCACCCAGTCCAACCCCCTGCAGTCAGCAGGGACACCCTCACCTAGATCAGGGTGCTCAGAACCTCCTCAAGCTTTGAATATCTCAGATATTCTCCTGAAGCTCAGCAAGAGAACTGCAGACCTCAGAAGGACTTGCTAAGTCTTCACAACTCAGTCCACCATCTGGCAACACTGTTAATTTGAGCTTGGCTTTCTGCCTGCCAACAGTTTCAGAGTAGTTACACCAATTCTCCTTCCAGAAAGAAAAAAATAAAATAAAATAAACCCACAATAATCTGCTTCACCCCTGACAAGGTCCACTCTGCTGCAGCAAACAAGGCAGTTGGAAAGATGTCAAACAGGGTGCAAAGCCAAGCTCATCTGGCAGCAGGGAATCCAGCCAGGCCATGGTGGCAAGGAGGGTAGGATGGTGTCCAGCTCAGATAAATACTTGTCACACAAATTAAAAAAAAAATAAAAAATAAGGTCTTAATGACACATTGGCACCACAGCAGCATCTGGACAGAGGTGAACGTGTTCTCAGTAGTTCCAAGGAGCTGGTGCAGGATGCTCCATCACCTTCCTCCTCTCCTCCAGTCAGAAGAGCAGCTTTGCTTCTTCTGAAGAGCTCAACCCATGGCAGAGGACAGTGAGGGGGGAGCAAGGAGCAGCTGCCACCCCTCAACCTGCACTTTCTTTTGCCCCAGGTACAAGGAGGACAGAGTGCTACCTTCTGAGGTCACAGATTTTGGTAGCAGTCAGCTACAGAACAGCTTATTTTTAAGGTAAGCAAAGGACAACTCGAAGAGAAGTGGCACTGTGCTTCTTCCCACCCCTCCCCTCAACCACCCCTCACATTCAACCTGGGCTCTTCTCTTCTCCCCACAGTGCTGCTGGGACCCACAGGAGCTCCTAGGCTTAAGTGCTGATGTTTATCTTGGCAGCTCTGCTCCCAGCACTCTGATGGGCACTTGGGCTGCTTTATCTTCTCAACTCCACTGGCAGGCAGACCAGAAGATCATTGCTGAGGTTTAGATCCTTGAAGATCTCATCTGGAGTCCTGGTGAAGGGGAGCAGGGCAGGAAATGCAGTGTGTAACAGGTCAAGGTAAGGTTGGATGCACCAATCAGGCTCCTTGGGGAAGGGAGAAGGGAGTTTTTTTAGTTATTCTAAGTCTAGGACCACAGTCCTACAAATGCTCCTCAGGGTCTTCCAGCTGATCCAGGATGGTTTGTCCTGAAGAGCTATTTGTTTTAAGTGCTACCAAGCCAGATTTTGTGCCAGAGCATCTTGCCACTTGCATTTTCAGTCTTCATGCATCTCTAGGCTGCTCAGTTGTGAGACTTTAGAGAAGTCTTCAGAGTGAATTTGAGACAGATCTGGGGGAAAAAAAAAACAAAAAACAAACACACAAAACAAACAAAACAGGTTATATGCAGCAGTTAAGAGAAGTCACAAATAATTCCTAAGAAACTCCAGGCCACCAAGAACATGTTTAGAGAGTGTTTTTTGATGGTTTCTTCTGTCAAAGCAGCATTTTGCTCAGTAGCTACTCAGTGAGAACCTGGAGCAGACATCATGCCCACCATCAGCCTGCAAACAGAAATCCCAGCTCTCAGCCTGCTTGGGTCCACTCAGGATGGACAGATGTCTGCAGACTCAGTCTCCAGGGAGAACTAGAATTTTCCAGGGACTTGGCAGAGCTGAGCAGCAAAAGAATTTTTTTATCTTTAGGAGGAAGCTCAGATCTGCTCCTCCACCTCCTGCCAAAGCCCTACTCCACAGGTATAGCAGGAAACAGTTGTGTTTTATGGGGGTTCACAGAGCAGTGTATCCAAACAACTTTTTATTGGACCTGCAGGACCATTTACCTGATCTTGCAAGCCCAGCAGGAAGTTTTTTTGGCCCAGGGTTTTTCATTCACATTTTTTCTCCCTTGCTACTGGATTGAACCCAGCGTGCTGGTTTCTGCCAAAGCTGGAACAGTCCCAGAGCTCAGGCTCAGAAACTGGAGCTGCCACCCAAGAAGGTCACACAGAGCACAACTTCCACCTTGGCTTTGCTAGCCCTGACAAGCATTTTGTCTCTGGATTAAGAGCCACAAAGCTCTAGGTTTACAAACTGACATTTAAGAGAGGCCAAAAGGTTGGGCTTCTTCGGAAGGAGGTGATGGTTTAGTCAGCTGAGCAAAGCTTCACTCAAAACATCACCAGGGGCAGTCTGAAGCAATCAGAAACTCTCATTACTGGAAGTCAGGCTCCAAGGACTGATCTGAAGTGGTTGGGAAGTTCCCCAGAGGGTTAAGCAGGGCAACGTGCTGAGTTTGGACACTCTTGGACCAAAAGAGATGAGCAGAGCTGGAGATGAAGAGGGAGGAGTCAGCCCTGGAACACCCTTGGCAAGTCCTCAGCTGCTGTAGCTGAGCTCAGACTTGAATCAAGAGGTTTCTTGGCAGCTCCAGACCTTTCCCCAGGCTGAAAGGATCTTTGAGGACAATCCCTGGACTCCCAGCTCCCCCTTGTTTTACAGGGCACTTAACAGATGCCTCCAACTACCTCTCCACTAGTGCACAGATTTTGGGTGTTGGTAGCACCTCATTTTTAGCAAATACCCTGGTGGCAAGCAAATGGGGTCTTTAGGCTCAGGGATTGTGTTACACCAGTTTGGTGCTAAGTATGTCAAGCTACAGGGTGACAAACAGATCAGAAGTGAGGATAATATCACCTGGTTAGTGAGACTTAAGGCACACATGAACATTAAGTCTAGTAGCTGGAGATCTTAGGCTAGAATTTATCCATTTTTTAAAAAAGTTAAAGTGATTCCAGGAGTCTAAATAAAAAATTAAAACTGGGTCCACAACCCCAGGAATAAGATAGCTGATTTCCCCTTACCTCTTATGCCAGTCCTCTGTGCACTTGACAAACCAGAGCTCTTTACCAGGAGCTATACTGGTGAGCTGGAGATCCTCCACACAGAAAGCAAACCTAGGAAAAGCAATCAGAAGTCAAGAGAAGGTATTCTTTGTTTCCAGGAGCAATAAATAATGTGGCATATGGACTGCAATCAAGTTGGTGGGTTTAAGTCCTCCCTGTGGAGCACATTAGGCTGTTGAGCAGCTGGTTTATCTCCTACTTTAATATTTTTGGGGGGGATCTTTGCTTCTCCTACCCCTGCATTTCAGAGGATGCAGAAATTAGGATGCCAAAACCTGGCAGATGGTAAGAGAGGCTTATTTAGAGCTCTGAGAAAGGTGGGAAGTTATCAGTATCTACTCCTGAGCTCCTACAGATCTGGGTTACCTTCAGAAAAACATGAACAGAAGATTTGGGACCCTGGGGCTCCACACTTGGCACTTTTCCAGCTCCTTGGTTGCTCAGGCAGCTTTCTTATCACCAGGACCTCAGAAGGAGTAATCTAGTGTTTAAGGAGTTGGTGTCACCGTGTCACCAGTTGTGGTTTGAGGTCGAGCTGGTTGTGCCAGATCACATAACAGCCGTGCCCACTGATGTGTCACTCTTTTGGGCTCTGTCACTGCTTTAACCCTTCAGGTACCATCCAAACCATCTTGAAGTCAGCTAATTTAGCTCCCAGGGGCAGGCAGGGAAGTGCCAGAGGAGCTAAATAAAGCAAAATGCTGTCCCCAAATGTCCTCAGCAGTGACTGGCTTTGCTTCAAGCCCAGTAGCCCACCCCCCAAACACCATGAGGAAGCACTGAAAATGAAAAGGCAGTTCAGGCTCCTAACTAACTTCAAACTCCTCATTTTTCTGAGCATTTCTCCTTTGGGTTGAGGTTCCAAGGAGCCCAGCCCAATTCCTACCTCTGTTGTGTTTCCCCAGATTTCACCCGGATGCGTCTGATGTGCAGCTCCTGGGGAGACTTCACAGGCCTGTACCAGTAGCTCTTCAGCTCCTTCCATAATTCATACCATGACTGAGAGGTTCCCTCCCAGGTGAGTTTGATTTTTAAAAGTTCACCCATGTCCTCTTCTGTATAAACCAGGAAGGTGTTAGTTGCATTTAGGCCAATTTGATCGAGCCTGAAAGACAAAGGAGGGAGAATCAACATTTCTGCGTCATGGAACCAGGCCAGGTGCTCCTTCATTCCATGCAAGGAGATAAACAGAACCCTTTGGAGCTTATCAAGTGCTCCGTGGTCAACTGCCACCTCTTAATTACTGATGACACTCAAGAAAGTCAGTTTGGATAGCTGGGGCCATACAGTGCATCCTGTAGCTGGCTCAGCCAGCCTTCCATAGCTCCAAGGTGAAATCCATGCTTTGTGTTCCCTTTGGGAGGAGGGGAAAGGAAGCCAGCAATGCCTCCAGAGATAGGGGTGCTTCTAGATTTTAACCAGATGATAGAGGGGAAAAGTAAAAATACTTCAGCAGTGAGCTCTGAAGCTAATATGGAGAGGACTGGGGACACCAAATTGCTCTCTCAGCAATAAATCATAATTAAGTTATTCAAAGGGCTGTTTTGAATGGTGGTGGAGGGAGGCTGCTGAGCTCAAGTAGTGTTAGCAGAGGAAAAAAAAAAAAGAGTGGTGCCACCTTGTCTGGTCCCTTAGGTGAGGTGAACACAGCACCACAACTTACATTTCTAGAGCAAGAGGTTCAGAATCTCCATTGGTGCCATGAAGGGTGACAGAGAAAGTGGGGTCAGCCTCTCCCAAGCTCTTGTAGCTGAAGACATGCATTTTCATCTGGTAATGGTAGACTGGAAAGAAGGAGAGCACAGGTGGAATCAGCTTTGCCAAGAGACAACAAAGGCTTGATCCTCAGGTACTGAGATGTCAGGGCTCCCATTTCCTGCCCTTATTAATTAGGGAGGTGACAACTGGACAACAGCAGGGCCACACTGGGGAGGGCTCCCACACCTTACACTGCTCTAAGGCTGGGGAGATTTGCAAGCAGGACATGTAAAAACCACACTTCCATCCAAAAGGCAGAATGTCCTTAAGGTCAAAATCACAGAATTCCAGACTTAAGTGACCTGAAAAACCACCCATTCCCACCCCCTTTCCATGGGCAGGGACACCTCCCACCAGCCCAGGTTGCTCCAAGCCCCATCCAACCTGACCTGAGACACTGCCAGGGATGGGGCAGCCACAGCTTCTCTGGGAAACCTGGCACAGGGGCTCAGCACCCTCAAATTCAACAATTTCTTCCTAAGATCTGATACAAATCTCCCCTCTTCCAGTTTAAAACCCTTCCCCCTCATCCCATCCCTCCATGTTCTCATCCCCAGTCCCTCCCCAGCTTTCCTGGAGCCCCTTCAGGCACTGGAAGGTGCTCTAAGGTCTCCCTGCAGCCTTCTCTTCTCCAGGCTGAACACCCCCAACTCACCACCCTCCCAGCAAAGCCTTCATTCCTAAGATCTCATCTCCATCACCCCTCTTCCAGCTCAAAACCACCCCACTGATTTTTCAGGGAGCAAGGAGCCACGAGAACCCCCAAGGACAACCCCGCAGCCAGCTCCGGGTGACACACCGCTGCCTGGAGGTGACACCACCTCTCCCACCTCTCTGCCTTCCCCAAAAGTGACTTTGGGAGCCTACTTTTACAGCTCCAGCAGAGAGGGCAGAGCTTACCTTTGAAGGGCATGTCAGCTCTGGTTTTTAGGTACATTTTGCTGTTCCTTCTGTTCCGGGTCTTGCGGGCGTTGTAGCCGATGCCGTTGCAGCGGTTCTTGCGGCAGCTCAGACAAATCCCCTTCTTGAAGCGACTGGAATCAGTGCACTGGAAGGCAAAGCTCTGCTTGTCCTGGTTCACCAAGGAGTCCACAAAAAGGTGCACGGATCTCTCGTGTTCACATTTCACAACTTCCCCAATGGCTAAAGAAGCAGAGGTGAAAAGAGGAGAGGTTTTTGTTTAGCACGCCGGCAGATGGGAGCGAGCCGCAGGTTTTTAGAGCCCAAAATGATCTGAGGGTGGCCCAACTGGAATGGTTTTTAAACAGCAGCAATGCAAGAAGATGCTTCAAGACTTCTCATTTTCCCTGCTGAGACCTCACCTGCAGTACTGGGTCCAGCTCTGGAGCCCCCAACTCAAAAAGGATAATGGAGCTCTTGGAACGTGTCCAGAGGAGGCCAGAAAAATGCTCAGAGAGCTGCAGCACCTCTGAAGTCTTAAAGGTGAGATTATTTCTTATATTTGTGCTGTGTAATTGAAGACTTTGGGCTGTGAAATGAATACTTTAGTGAGATGCTCAGTCCCTGCCATCAAATTTCAAGGTGATTGCAAAATTTCAATTTAACAGGCTGAGAGAGTTGGGGTTGTTCAGGCTGGAGAAGAGAAGGCTGCAGGGAGACCTTAGAGCACCTTCCAGTGCCTGAAGGGGCTCCAGGAAAGCTGGGGAGGGACTGGGGACAAGGGCAGGGAGGGATGGGATGAGGGGGAAGGGTTTCAAGATGAAAGAGGAGGAAATTGTTGAATGTGAGGGTGCTGAGCCCCTGTGCCAGGTTTCCCAGAGAAGCTGTGGCTGCCCCATCCCTGGCAGTGTCTCAGGTCAGGTTGGATGGGGCTTGGAGCAACCTGGGCTGGTGGGAGGTGTCCCTGCCCATGGAAAGGGGTTGGAATGAGATGATCTTGAAGATCCCTTCCAACCCAAACCAGTCTGGGATTCTGTGATCTGTGGAGCACTCAGGCTCTAGACCCAACCTTTCCAACAGAGTCACTCTGGGGTGTGTTCAGGCAACATTTTTTTCAGATGCTGAGGGGACACAATGGGTTTGGAAAGTGGATGAGCTTTAAGGTCCCTTCCAACCCAAACCATTCTATGCCTCTATGATTCATTTAGTGTCTACTACAAAAAAAAAATAAAAGATGTAAAGAGGATTCTAGAGCCAGCAGTATAATGACCACTGTTTACAATCAGTTGTTAAGGAGCAAGAACATTCTACTTCAGGTCTAGTTTCTAGCAACTAACAGTTGCAGTTTCAAGGAAAGGCAGTTTCAAAGTTAAAAAAAAAAAATAGTTTCTTCTGCCCTTGTAAATCAGACCAACCCCCAGCTTCAACCCAAGTCTCTGTGTGGAGTCTGCCCTGAGCAGAGGCAAAGCAAGGGGTGAGAACTTACTGCCATAAGCAATTGCTCCCAGGACATCACTTAATCCACAGCCAGGCTGGAAGTCTCCCCCGTTGGGGTAGATGTCAACGTGTCCCACAGGCATCTGGATCCCAATGCTAACACCCAGTGTTTCCCTGGTGTAGGTGTGCAGGACATCCACAAAGTTGGCATCATCAGGGGACAGGCGCCTGCTGGGGTCCACTCCTTCAAACATGGGGCCAGCTGGATCCAAGCCTGGTGGTAGAGACAGATTCCAGGTAAGAAACTGGATTATTCCATGCAGAACATAGCCAGGAGCTACCAGCCCTCACAACCCAGGCAGTCCCTGCTTCACTGAAGATGCTGTCCCCTAAGATGTATCCCACTGAGGGACCAAAAAACAGATGTCCCACACCCCTTTTGGTGCAAAACAACCCAGTGGGAGCACCAGTTTGCTGCACAGGGATGGTCTCAGCTTGCCTGCTGGAAGCAATGGGTCTGTGTAGATGTCCTAAGACCAGCAGAGGTCAAGCACCCCTCAGAGACTGTCAGAAATGCTGTCCTGGCAACATTTCACCTATTTCCAGACTGGACATATGGAGGGATTAATCCAAGTTGAAGCAGCAGCCAGGTCATCCCTGCATCTGAGATCCCATGGTGGGTTTGGGATGTTCTGTTCAACCTCTGAACCTCCCCCCCAAGCTGAAACTTTGCTCCTGAAGCATTCCCCAATTTGTTTTTTTTGTTTTTTTTTTTTTTTTTTCCTTGCTTCACCAAATACAGATTTTTACTGCTAAAATTCTGAGGAATTCCCCCCCACACACACTTGATGCAACCCCTTGTACCATGCCCTAAGTTCTCATGGGTTGAATCCAGCTTTCCTCTGGAGTCAGAGCTTTCTTTTCAAGATGTTTTCAGAATGAGGGGGGGGTGGGTTTGTTGGTCTTTTTTTTGACCAAGCATCCCCCATAGGACAGATTGCACCCAAGAGCTCTCACTTCATTAATTTATGAGCTCTCATGACCAAACCAGTATCACTCAGAGTGATTTGCCTAGGAAGAGCTTGACCTGGACATTATTTTAAATTAAATTTGGGTTCAAAACTACTCCAGGACAGGTTCTCCTCTTAAAGGCTTTTCACTGAAACCCCTGCAAAATTTGGGCTTCAAAATTAAAATACTTTCTCATTTGAAGAGACCCACGTTCCCCACAGGTAGGAAACATCATTTCTGACTGAGAAAAGCCAAACCAACACCAGAGGAAGTGGAGCCTCTTTGGGGAAACTCTCTGCTGCCAAGGAAAGGTAAGAGAGATGGCTTCAAAAGCCACTTGCCTGTAATTCTGCCAATTGTCCCATGGACATGGTTACCAGCAAAGCCAGCAACGTGGGCACCCAGGCTGTACCCAATCAGGTGGACATTCTCCAGCTGGAAGTGTGGGTTCTCCTGCAAGGAGAAAAAAAAAAAAATATAGGATTATCTTCCCCCTTGTCCTTGAGGGCATCTGCTTTTATCCAGGACTGTAAGGTATCCAATTCTAAGAAGAGATCAGAGGGAAGGGGGCAGGCAGGCAAGTTTTGTTCTTTATTCCATCCAGACAAGTCCAAATTAAATGGTTTGGATGGCACTTGTGGCTTTTCCCCAGCCACACTACTCAGCTCCCCAGCCCAATTACAATATTCTTTATTTAAACACCATCTGGAGCAGCCTTTCCCCAGGGAGCTGCCAACAGAGCTCTGCCTGTGGCCTCAAGTGCCAAGTGGAGCACCATGGGCTTTTCCTTCCCCTTCTCTTGCCAAGCTTGCTATGAATGCCCAAGTTGTGAGTTCAGGCTGCTCAGACAGGAGGAAGGGCTCCAAATTTGAAAGTCTACTTCACCATCACACTGAGGAGCCACATCTCCAGGGAAAAATTGGATTGCATATTAAGAAAAATTTATTTACTGAAAGAGTGGGGAAGCACTGGCCCAGGCTGCCCAGGGCAGGGCTGGAGTCCCCATCATTCCTGGAGGGATTTCCAAGCCCTGGAGATGTGGTGCTGAGGGCCATGGGGCAGGGGTGGCCTTGGCAGGGCTGGGTTAAGGGTTGGAGTTGATGCTCTCCAAGGTTTTTTTCCAAGCCCAAGGATTGTGTGACTCTCTGCAGCCCCTGATGAGATCCCTCCAAGTGTAACTGTGCTCAGAGCCACTCCAGACCCACGTGCAGAGGCTGCAGAGCTCAGGGTGGCACAGCAAGCTCAGGACCCCCATGGGGACAGGTGGCATCTCCTGACCCTACACTGACCCTTTAGGGGAGGTTTAGGTTGGAGCTGGGGAGCAATTTCTCCCTGGAAAGGGTTGGCAGGGCCTGGAGTCCCCAACATTCCTGGAGGGATCTCAAATCCATGGCCCAGCTCCTGACTGGGTGACAGGGTGGCTGATGGCCATGGGAGCTGGAGGTGTGAAATAAAGAGAGAGAAAGAGCTGGGGAAGGGTCTGGAGCAGAAGTCTGCCCAGGAGCAGCTGAGGGAGCTGGGGGTGTTGATCCTGGAGCAAAGGAGGCTGAGGGGAGAGCTTCTGGCTCTCTGCAACCCCCTGAGAGGAGGTTGGAGCCAGGGGGGGTCGGGCTCTGCTCCCAAGGAAGAAGGGATGGGAGAAGAGGAATTGAGCTGGAGGTTTAGATTGGAGCTTGGGAAGAATTTCTCCCTGGCAAGGGTTGTCAGGGCCTGGCCCAGGCTGCCCAGGGCAGGGCTGGAGTCCCCATCATTCCTGGAGGGATTTCCAAGCCCTGGAGATGTGGTGCTGAGGGACATGGGGCAGTGCTGGGTTAAGGGTTGGAGTTGATGTCCTTCAAGGGTTTTCCAACCAAAAATAAAATCTTTAAATGGGACTCATAGCACCTGCTCATGCTGGGTTTGTGTTCCCACCTTGATGGTGCTGGGTTGATCTTGGAGATCTTAATGATTTTTTATTCTATGAAAGAGCCTCAGCACTTGCTCAGTGGAGGCCCCACCTTCCCCAGCAAGCCTGGGGGGTTGGATTACAGCAGGGCTTCAGTGCTGGCGTGGCCTCCCTCCCCTTGTGCAACAATCCCTGGTGGATAATGCCAACAACCTGGAAGCCAGGTTACCTGCAACCAGTCCAGCAGCCTGGCAATGCTCCTTCCAACCACCCGGGTGTTGTTGACAGCATCAGTGTAGAGCTGGTGGGCAAGAGGCAGCCAGTCCACCACCACCACGTTGGCATCCTTCTCCCTCTCCTGAAGAGCAGACACCAAGCTGCCCAGCCAGGTTTCAAACATGCCACTCATCTGAAAAGAGGTTCAGGTGTTGAGTTCCCAAATCACACATTCCCCCCCCTCCTCCCACCTCACTCCAGTTCAGCTATTTGCATCCCATTTACATATTTTGCCCCAGCTGGATGCTGCTCCTCTGAGAGCCCCATTTCATTCTCAGCCCTGCTCTGCTGGAGTAAGAAAAACAGGTTTGGGGGAGCTCTGGGTGTCATTACTGCTTCACCTTTCAAGGTAGGAGGGAGAGGCATTTATCCCCTGCCACCTTATCCCTCTCTTTCTCCAGGGGTTCAGAAATTCTGATGGATTGCAGAATTATTTCCCTGGGCCTGGCACTGCCCTTTGCATTAGCCCTGAGAGGGCTGATATATCCCCTCCTGTGCTACTCTCTCAGCCCTAATCACATGCAGAAAAAGAAAAGTTTGATAAAAGTCTCTCTCTGCCCTCAGTTTCTTTATCAAGGAGACCAAGCAGCAGGAAAACGCTGTGGGCACCCACCTAAAGTGACAAAGTCTGCAATGTCTGCAAAGTCTGCACAGACCCAGTGCCACCTGCAGTTAGAGGATCATGGAATAGGTTGGAAGACACCTTCAAGATCATCCATTGGGATCTTAAAGATCCTTTTGTTCCAACCCCTTTCCACGGGCAGGGATATCTCCCACCAGCCCAGGGTGCTCCAAGCCCACATCCCAAGTGCCCTTCACCAGGGTCCTGTGTGACAGCTCTGAACTGACCTTGAGCAGCTGGGAAGGAGCTGGGGGAGTTCATCAAGTCCTTAAGTAGGACCCTCTCTGCCCCTGGGACACCAGGAAACCCCCCTAAAGAGCCACAGGGCTCCAAACATGTCCCCATTCCCACATATTCCATGTGGGATGCTGGGAGGGCTGGAGCAGCTCTGGAGCCAGGGGAGAGAGTTGGGGTTGTTCAGGCTGGAGAAGAGAAGGCTGCAGGGAGACCTTAGAGCACCTTCCAGTGCCTGAAGGGGCTCCAGGAAAGCTGGGGAGGGACTGGGGACAAGGGCAGGGAGGGATGGGATGAGGGGGAAGGGTTTGAAACTTAAGGAGGGGAGACTGAGGTGAGATCTTAGGAGGAAATTCTTTGGTGTGAGTCTCAAAAGGATTCACAAATCCACCTTTACCCAAGGGTTCAAATCAAGCTCATATTCCAGCCTGGAGAAGAGGAGGCTCCCAGGTGAGCTCAGAGCAACCTCCCAATATCTGAAGGGGCTCCAAGAAAGCTGGGGGAGGGCTTTGGACACGGGGGGGTAGGGAGAGGACAAGGGAAATGGGTTAAAACTTGGAGAGAAAGGGGAGATTGAGGTTGGAGATGAGGAGGAAATTGTTGAATTTGAGGGTGCTGAGCCCCTGTGCCAGGTTTCCCAGAGAAGCTGTGGCTGCCCCATCCCTGGCAGTGTCTCAGGTCAGGTTGGATGGGGCTTGGAGCAACCTGGGCTGGTGGGAGGTGTCCCTGCCCATGGAAAGGGGGTGGGAATGGATGAGTTTCGGGTCCCTTTTAGGGCAGTTCGCTCTGTCCAAGCATCCCCTGGATCCTCCCCGGACTTCCCCGTACTCACAGTCCAGCCGTGGATGATGAAGAAGGTCTTGGCAGTCAGGTTGAACTTGCAATCCTCCAGCCCTTCCCGGTGCCCGATGGTGAGCGGACACCCATCCTCCTCGGCGTGTGGCGAGGAGCGGAGGCTGAACCTCACCTGGGGTTTGGGTGCCGGCGGCACAGGCTCGTCCCGCCTCTCCGCCACGGGGGGGGTAGGGGCGGCATCTGCAAAACCCAAGGGAGGAGGAGGAGGAGGAGGAGAAGGAAGGGTGAGCTGAGCCAGAGGAGAACCTCCTGGACCAAACCCCGGTACCGGTATCGCCACCACCCTTCCCCTCAGCCCGTGCCCACCTCCTGCCGGCAACGCGGCCACCGCCACCAGGCAGCAGCAGCTCACGCTGATGAAGAGCAAGAGGATGAACCTCCTCATGGCGCGGAGGGACAGGAGCAGGGACAGCAAGGGGGACAGGAGCGGTAACAGAGGGACAGGAGCGGGGACAGAGGGACAGGAGCGGGGACAGAGGGACTGGGACCGCTCAGCGCGGCGGGGAGGACGCGGGGCCCCTTTAAGGAGCGCGGAGGGGGCGTGGCCAGTGGCCCGATGGGGCGTGGTCTGTCCGGAGCGAGGCCGCCATTGGTCACACCCTCCGCTGACGTCACGGGAGGACTTTGAATGGAAGGGAGGGCGGGAGGGCGGGGCGGGGCGGGGCGCGGTCACGCGGGGGGGCGGGGGCGCCGCGCGAGAGCCCCCCCCGGGGGGGCTCGGGGGGAGGGGGCGGGGGGGACACCCGGGGGGTCCCCACGGAGCTGTCACATTCGGGGGACACACATAGGGGGGGCTGAGCCTTGGGGGTCCCTAGGGATGGGGGGGACACGTGGAGGGGGAGGGAGGTTAGGGGGTCCCCAGATCTGTCACCCTAGAAGGACATGGGGGGGGGCTGAGCCCCGGGAGGAGAGGGATAAATCTGGAGGGGGGGTTGAGTTTAGGGGGTCCCCAGATCTGTCACCTTGGGGGGACATGGGGGTGTCTGAGCCCTGGGGGGGGACTATGGGGGGAGTGTCTGAGCCTTGGGGGTCCCTAGGGCTGGGGGGGACACGTGGAGGGGGAGGGAGTTTAGGGGGTCCCCAGATCCGTCACCCTGGGGGGACATGGGGGGGGGGAGTCTGAGCCCCGGGGGTCCCCCAGGTGACAGCCCTTGGGGGGAGGAATAAGCTGGAAGGGGGGGGGTGGCATTTAGGGGGTCCCCAGATCTGTCACCCTAGAGGGACATGGGGGGGGGCGGAGCCCCGGGAGGAGAGGGATAAATTGGGAGGGGGGGGTTGAGTTTAGGGGGTCCCCATACTTGTCACTAAGGGGGGTGAGTTTAGGGGGTCCCCACATCTGTAAGCTGGGGGGACACAGGGGGGTCTGAGCCCCGGGGGAAGAGGATAAATTGGGAGGGGGGGTTGATTTTAGGGGGTCCCCAGATCCGTCACCCTGGGGGGACATGGGGGGGAGTCTGAGCCCCGGGGGTCCCTAAGGTGACAGCCCTTGGGTGGGGGGATAAGCTGGGAAAAGCTGGGAATGGGGGTTGAGTTTAGGGGGTCCCCAGATCTGTCACTCTGAGGGGGGGACACGTAGGCTGAGCCCTGGGGGTCCCTAGGGCTGGAGGGGACACATGGAGGGGGAGGGAGTTTAGGGGGTCTCCAGATCTGTCACCCTCGGGGTACAAGGGGGGGGGGGGCTGAACCCCGGGAGGAGAGGGATAAATCTGGAGGGGGAGTTGAGTTTAGGGGGTCCCCATACTTGTCACTAAGGGGGTTGAGTTTAGGGGGTCCCCAGATCTGTAACCCTAGAGGGACACGTGGGGGGCTGAGCCCCGGGAGGAGAGGGATAAATTGGGAGGGGGGAGTGAGTTTAGGGGGTCCCCAGATCTGTCACCCTGGGGGGACATGGGGGTGTCTGAGCCCTGGGGGGGGACTATGGGGGGAGTGTCTGAGCCTTGGGGGTCCCTATGGCTGGGGGGGACACGTGGAGGGGGAGGGAGTTTAGGGGGTCCCCAGATCTATCACCCTGGGGGGACATGGGGGGGGGAGTCTGAGCCCCGGGGGTCCCCCAGGTGACAGCCCTTGGGGGGAGGAATAAGCTGGAAGGGGGGGGGTGGCATTTAGGGGGTCCCCAGATCTGTCACCCTAGAGGGACATGGGGGGGGGCGGAGCCCCGGGAGGAGAGGGATAAATTGGGAGGGGGGGGGTTGAGTTTGGGGGGTCCCCATACTTGTCACTAAAGGGGGTGAGTTTAGGGGGTCCCCACATCTGTAAGCTGGGGGGACACAGGGGGGTCTGAGCCCCGGGGGAAGAGGATAAATTGGGAGGGGGGGTTGATTTTAGGGCGTCCCCAGATTTGTCATTAAGGGGGGGTGAGTTTAGGGGGTCCCCAGATCTGTCACCCTGGGGGGACATGGGGGGGAGTCTGAGCCCCGGGGGTCCCCCAGGTGACAGCCCTTGGGGGGAGGAATAAGCTGGAAGGGGGGGGGGGGCATTTAGGGGGTCCCCAGATCTGTCACCCTAGAGGGACATGGGAGGGGGGGGGGCTGAGCCCCGGGGGTCCCCCAGGTGACAGCCCTTGGGGGGGAGGGATAAGTTAGAAGGGGGGGTTGAGTTCAGGGGGTCCCCAGATTTGTCATTAAGGGGGGGGTGAGTTTAGGGGGTCCCTAGATCTGTCACCTGGGGGAGCATGGGGGGGTCTGAGCCCTGGGGGGTCCCTAGGGCTGGAGGGGACACGTGGAGGGGGGGGAGTTTAGGGGGTCCCCAGATCTGTCACCCTCGGGGTACATGGGGGGGAGTCTGAGCCCCGGGAGGAGAGGGATAAATCTGGAGGGGGGGTTGAGTTTAGGGGGTCCCCATACTTGTCACTAAGGGGGGTGAGTTTAGGGGGTCCCCAGCACTGTTACCCCAAGGGCAGGGGGCTTTAAAGGGGGTGGGTGAGCCCTGAGGGTCCCCAGTGCTTTCCGCCTGGAGGTTGTGGGGGGGTGAACCCCAGGGGTCCCCAATGATGTGACCCTGGGGGGGCCACTGGAGGGTGGGTGAGCCCCAGGCTGCCACCCTAAGGTGTCAAAGTGGGGTGGGTGAGCCCCAGGGGTCCCCAGTGGTGTTACCATGGGAGGAGACATTGGGGAGGGGGGGTCCCCAGTGCTGTTCCCAAAATTCCCATGCCCACCACCCTGAGGGGGAGGCTGTTGGT
The DNA here is from genome assembly GCF_036169615.1 of Heliangelus exortis. Lineage (NCBI taxonomy): Eukaryota > Metazoa > Chordata > Aves > Apodiformes > Trochilidae > Heliangelus > Heliangelus exortis. Next base: position 2,266,918 of record NC_092454.1, read on the forward strand.
CCCACTGCCCCCCTGGGGACCCTCGTTCTGTGCTGGTTGGGGTGCTCATGGGCTATTGGTGCCTCCTGAAGCTTTGCAAAGAGTTTTGAACCCCCTGATGTAAAATATTGACCTTTTGTTCCCCTTTTTTCTTGCTTATGGTTTTATCACTTGCTGATTGCTAAGAAGATATTTTATTTCGTTGCTGTCCCCTCAAACAGTCTGGGTGGGAAGGGACCTTTCAAGGGCATCCAGACCAACCCCTGGGACATCTCCAACTGGATCAGGTTGCTCAGAGCCCTGGAATGGTTCCAGGGATGGGGCATGTGGTGTAAGGAGAAGAAGTGATGCTTCAGGATGTGGGGCTTTCCTGATCTCTTTTTTTTTTTTTTTTTTTCCCCTTGTTTATTCTTGCAGAATCAAAAAAGGTGGAGGTGGATGATGGGCAGAGCTGAGGAGAAGAGCAAAGCCCCAAACCAGTCAGCAGCAAGGAAAATGATGGGAAACTGAACCTGACTTTCCAGCAGCACCTTCCCAGAACTCTGAGGTGGTTCCCTATGAGCCTTGATCAACCCCACTGCCTCCTGACCCCATGTGGGTTGGGGTTGGGTGAGAGCCTTGGTTGGGAGCTGGGTGCTGCCTTCCAGTGCCTGAAGGGGCTCCAGGAAAGATGGGGAGGGACTGGGGACAAGGGCAGGGAGGGATGGGATGAGGGGAAAAGGTTGCAAGAGGAAGGAGGAGGGATTGAGATGAGATCTTGGGAAGAAATTGTTGAATTTGAGGGTGCTGAGCCCCTGTGCCAGGTTTCCCAGAGAAGCTGTGGCTGCCCCATCCCTGGCAGTGTCTCAGGTCAGGTTGGATGGGGCTTGGAGCAACCTGGGCTGGTGGGAGGTGTCCCTGACCATGGAAAGGGGGTGGGAATGGAGGAGCTTTGAGGTCCCTTCCAACCAAAACCAGGCTGTGACTCTGTGATTTTTTTTCATTTTTAAAAGGCAAAAACGACTCCTGAAATAAAATCTGTGAAACTGAGTAATTTTTGGACATGTGGATTAAAAAGTTGGACTTTTGACAAGGGCATGGAGTTACAGGATGAGGGGAATGACTTTAACCTTGAAGAGGGGAGATTGAGATTAAACAATGGGAAGAAATTGTTGAATTTGAGGGTGCTGAGACACTGGCACAGGTTGTCCAAGGAAGTTGTGGCTGCCCCATCCCTGGCAGTGTCTCAGGTCAGGTTGGATGGGGCTTGGAGCAACCTGGGCTGGTGGGAGGTGTCCCTGCCCATGGAAAGGGGGTGGGAATGGAGGAGCTTTAAGGTCCCTTCTAACCCAAACCAATTTGGGATTCTAGGATTCAATGCCACCTCTGCTCCTGGAGCATCCCAACAGCAGTGACCTAAAAAAAAAAAGATAAGGATGGAGGTTTCTCTTCTCCCCAGGAGCAGTGGGAAGAGCTTAGCAACAGCCAGGGTGAAGTTCATCCAAATAATTCCAGGCTGCTTTGGCCAGAGAGGTGATGATCATCCAGGGAGATGCTCAGGAGCTGTTGAGATGGGCATTGTGTCAAGGCAAGGGGAGCAGCTCTGCACTGACCTCTCTGTAACCTGGTGGAAAAGAAGATTCCCACCCAGAACTGCTTGGAAAATCCCACTTCATTAAGCCTGATCTTCTGAAGGAGAAATTCCTGGGGTTTGCTTAGTTTGGTTTTTTTTCCCTGGGGAAGATTTCATGGCTCCCCAGTGGCATTTCTGGATGTTGTAATAAGTAATAAATAATCAAGCAGGGTAAAAGGGATGATACTGGAACATAATGATATTTGAACATAAAATAGATGATATTTTGATATTTACAGCATGTGGAGGGATGGATGCTGGGGAGGCTTCATCCCAGCTGCTGGTGTGATCAGGACAGTGCCCAGGGAGACAGAAGCTGTTCTTGGACACCTCTTTCTGGCTGTCTCCTTCTCTCCAGCCCCACTGTGATGTCCTCAAGAACTCAGGTCAGCCCAAAAGCAGAAGAGGAATGTTTCTGAATTTGTATTTTCATAGGAAACAGAAAATCCTGGGATCTGATGGCCCCCTCAGCTGCAGTCCCAAGCTCTTTGCAGCTGGGTGGCTTAGGCCAAGGCTGTGTCCTCTTCAGCACCAAACCTGGGGAGTCAGAGCAGAGCTGGGGAGGCAGAAAGGATGTGGAAGGAGCTCAGCTTTTCTCTCTGTAGCCAAAAAGAAAAGTCAGGATGATGTGTAAATGTATACACCAAAAATATTTCAAGGTCTGGAGTCTGCTGGCCATCCTGGGAAGGATTAACCAGGTTTTGCAGGAGCAGCATTTAATTTGAGAGGTTGCCAGCTCCCTGCATCCAGCAGCAAGACTTTGAGTGCCTTTTCCAACATCTCAGACCTGGGTTATGGGCAGGGTCTTCTTCTGCAGGAGCTCAGCAGCTCTGACACCAGGAGCCTTTTGTAAAGCTTTTCATGCTTCTATTTCCCTGCCCTGGAAATGAGCATCCTGACACCTCCTCTCCTTGCAGAAAAGGAGGAGTGTCCCAGCCCACGGAAGAGCTGAGCATCAAGGCAAAAACCCTTTGGCAAAACCTCTTCCAAGACCTGCAGAGGTAGAATCATTCTGGTGGGAGCATCTCTGGAGATCACCAGGAAAAGAAAAAGCCCAACCCCACATGTGGGGTTTGTGGGGTCCTTGTTAAGCAAGGGCACAACAAGGGGCCAAGGATGCTCCTTTGCAGGAGCCAAAGGTGGATTTCATTGCTTTGGGTCAGGTGTTTGGTGCCAGGGAGCTTTTATCACTCCTCTGCAAATTTTAAATCCCACGTTCAGAAACCTGAGAGTGTTTTACACACCCTCTGTTCTTCCAGCCTGGTTTTTCTCTTATTTTCATTCTTATGAAAGAAGGAGGAGGATTTGCAGGATAGGAGGAGGAGTGGAGAGAGAGGAAGTGTTTTTTTTTTTAAGTTATAAAACAGTTTTTCTTTTCAATTATAAAACACAGCCCAGGCTGTAGAATTTAATGGGATTTGTCTCCATTTCCCTCTTGGCTCCTTCTGCCTAATTTGTTTCTGAGATGATGGGGGAGCAGGAATAGAGAACAAACCAGGAGAGGGAAGGGCTGCTTGGACATCAGCACCCTTGGGGTGCACCCAGGTGGAACAAAAGCCCTGGGAGAACCCCCCAGCATGGAATGGGGGTATGGATGTCTGCATCCCAAGGCTCTGCTGTCCTGGAGAGGCAGGACATCCCTTTCCTTGCATCACCCCATGCCTGCTAAGCCCAGGACTTCTTGGTTTGTCACAGGTCCCATCACACCAGTGATTAGTTTATTACTTTCTGCTTGCCAAGCATCTCTGGATGGGTTTTGCTCTGTGAGAATCAAAAAAAAAAAAAAAAAAAAGGGAAAAAAAGGGGGAATAAAAGAAAGAAAAAACCCAAACCATTTTTGCTTGCCAGCCAGATGGAGTCTCTCCTCCCTTCCTCAGCTTTCCAAACCCAGCTTTTCAGAGCAGCCTCTCTACCCAACAGGCTGCAGAGGACCAAAAGATGATTTGGTGAGGGTGAGGCTGCTCAGCACCAGGTTACAAAATCAGCTCCCATGCCTGGGTGGCACTACCCACTCCTGAGAGCCCCCTCCCCTGTGGTGGCTGTAACCCCCTCTCCTGCCTCTAAGCTGATTTCTTAGGCTGCCACGTTCAAGTCCCACATCCCCATGGGATTTAGATGTAGTAAAAATGACTCTGGGTGGGTGGGTGAGGTGGGGGGAAGAGAAATAAATGGCAGCCAGGGAGCCAACTAAACTGTCTGCCTATTAATGGTCCTGTTAGTTGCAAATTTACTTTACCACAAAGCCCCCAGCATGTAATCCTTCAATGAATGCCTTTGATTGTGAGAGAATATTTACAGCTGACCCTGCCAGCAGCCTGCAAACCTGCCCTGGGCCTCCTGTCCCAAATTAAATCCCCTGGCATCTGTTCCCTGGGTTCTTATCAAGCACATGCTCTGCTCCGGGCAGTGCTTGGGCTGCAGCACCGGAGCCTTGAGGAATAAATCCTCACATTCCTGGGGAAATGTTAATTCTCCTGAATGTTGTCACCCAGGGAGGAACAGTTACACTTTGTACCTGCCTCTGGGCATCACCATCCCCCCCTAGGGAGCTTTCCAGAAGGCTTTGATCCCCCTTTCCCCAGAGCAGCTCCCTGCACCAAACTCTTCCCGGCCACACTTTCTTGGGCCATTTTCCCAGACCTGCCTGAGCATCACCAAATGATTTTTAGGATGCTTTGTATCTAATTCCCCCCCTGTGCCTTCCCTTAGTTCCCCAGGTTGCTCCAGACTGAATAATTTTCCTTGCAGGGACCTTCAGGTGCTCTGCCCCCACCTCCAGCCCCCAGCAGAGCTGCAACCTCAGCGCGTCCCCACGCTGCTTCCCTGCCTCCCAGCAGCCAAGTGGAATTTCTTTGTCATTCCCAGCACGTCCCACGGGACGTGAGATGGATCCGGGCTGCTCAGCTGCTTTGTGTTGGACAGAGGACCCAGTGATGGGTGGTGGGCCTGCTCCATCCTCTCTGCAGACAAGGGTGGCTTTAGGTCTGTGCCGAGGGCTGACGCCTCTTTTCTCCCTTCTCGAGGTTTTTACCCAAAAGTTCAGGCTTTGCCATCCAGGCTGTCTGAATTCTGGGCATGTTTGGGCTTGAACGTGGACTTGGAGCCAAGCCCACTGGCACTGCAGAGGTGAGGTGGGTGGTCAGGGTGTTTTTTTTTTTTGGGGGGGGGGGGAATGTTTGCTTCTGCTCTTTCCTCTGGTCTTGGTTTGGTGGGGGATCAGGGAAGCATCTCTGAAGTTTGTGAGACACAAGTTTGTCACTTGACCTTTCAGGTGGTGGAGGATGAGCCTCCAGCAGCTCTCCTGCAGCCAACAAAAAGAAAAGATTAAAAAAAAAAAAAACCCATAAATTCCTCACACCCCTTCCCTGCTCTTTTGGAAGCAGAGTCTGGAGCTGCTGGAGAGTCCAGAGAGGGGCTTGGGGGGGGGTGGGTGTGTGTCTGTGTGATTGTTTGATTTAGGGATTTCTTAAAGTGCTTATTCTTCACATGCCTTTTTTTCAGGTCTGCAGGAATGCTTGGGCCGGGTCTGGATGTGGTAGCACCACCAGTGAGCTGTACTCAACACTCCATGGGTTTCAAGAGGAAACAGTAAGAACAGGCAGAGCAGGCAGCAGCTCTGTCTTTGGGCTCCTTCCCACTAATTAGCAGCTCAAAGATCTTGCAAGTTGGCATTTTGGTGGAATAATTAGTAAGCTGACATCTCTTCTTTCTCTGAAAGCTAAACCCCAACTAAACCCCAAGCCACCCACCTCCAGCTTGATTCTCAACACTCCTCAATCCACTTGAAATTTCATCTCAGTGGCATTCAGGCTTTTTCCCAAACCTGGAAATCTGGATGGACCCTGAAATGAGGAAACACTGAGCACATCACTCAGCTCCCCAGGGATGACAGGAAAGAAATTGAGTTATTTTTTAAGACTGATTAATTAATTACTTAGGAATTATTGCTGCTTTGCACACAAGCTTTACAGCTCCAAATCCCAGATAATTCTTTCTTGCTGGGCAGTGTCAGGGCAGACAGCTCGTGCACGTTCTTCCCCTTGCTACTGATGGATTTTTTTAATTTATTTTGGGGTTTTTTATAGCTTTTTTGCATGGTTTTTTTTTTTGCATTTTACATTGTTTGTTGTGGTGGGAGATCCTCTGACAGTGTTTGACCAGGGGACACACAAAAAGGGGAAATCAACCTTTCAAATTTCAACCACAAGCAGAGACTTGTGGGGTTTTGGTCAGGAAAAGTGGGACAAGCAATTTGGGGCAGAGAGAGAAACAGCAGGAGATGGTGCTGGGTAACATCAGGGTTGGAATCATTTGTTCTCCCAGGTGGATTCCCCAGTTCTGCTGAGTCTGCAGTCTCAGCTCAATGGGGTGCTGAGATGTCTCTTATAAAAAATAGCATTAAAAGAGTTGGACCAGAGGACCCTGAGGTCCCTTCCAGCCTGACATGCTCTGATTCTGAGATTCCCTGATCCCCCAGCACCCTGCTTTTCATTCACCCTCTCCTTGCACCCTTCACTTTCTCAATTCTGAGCAGGGTGCAGAACTGAGATCTGCCTGAGACAAGGGGAAGCCTCAAACCATCCCTGGAGATCTCCACAGCCTCTTCAGGTGTTGCTTTTGCTTCTAGTGGCAATATTGCTGATTTCCTCTGTCCCTAACTGAATTTGAGAAGCCACCAGTTCTCCCATCCCTGAAACCACTCTCATTCCTTGATGTCTCAAAGGAAAGGGCATCTCTCCCATCCCTTTGCAGCATGTGCAGTGTGAAGATGGGAAGGACTGAGAACCCCCTGGGGATTCTGGTCCCCCCCTGAGCTCTGCATCACCCTCTGGCCATTTATTCCTGAGTGCTTAAATTCTCTTTCTGGAGCATTTTGGATTTCCTTAGGAGGACTCAGCAGCTCTGTAATTCATGAAGAAAATCTCAGGGCATTTCTTGGTGCTTTGTGCTCGTGTTCCTGCCTGGGATGTACAGACAGTGCTGATATTCATCTTGGGAACTCCCAGTCCAAGGACAGCCAGGCAGAAAGACTGAGGTCAGGGCAGAGGGAAAACAAGAGGGTTTTTCTGAGCAGGTTGTGCTTGGCACAGCAAGGCTGGGATTTTTTAGGCAGGGCGTGAAGCATCCCCACATGCTGCAGGTCCAGCTCCTGACTGGGTGACAGGGTGGCTGATGGCCATGGGAGCTGGAGGTGTGAAATAAAGAGAGAGAAAGAGCTGGGGAAGGGTCTGGAGCAGAAGTCTGCCCAGGAGCAGCTGAGGGAGCTGGGGAGACCAGAGAAGTCCAGATCCTGGAGCAAAGGAGGCTGAGGGGAGAGCTTCTGGCTCTCTGCAACCCCCTGAGAGGAGGTTGGAGCCAGGGGGGGTCGGGCTCTGCTCCCAAGGAAGAAGGGATGGGAGAAGAGGAATTGAGCTGGAGGTTTAGATTGGAGCTTGGGAAGAATTTCTCCCCGGCAAGGGTTGTCAGGGCCTGGCCCAGGCTGCCCAGGGCAGGGCTGGAGTCCCCATCATTCCTGGAGGGATTTCCAAGCCCTGGAGATGTGGTGCTGAGGGCCATGGGGCAGGGGTGGCCTTGGCAGGGCTGGGTTAAGGGTTGGAGTTGATGCTCTCCAAGGTTTTGTTCCAAGCCCAAGGATTGTGTGACTCTCTGCAGCCCCTGATGAGATCCCTCCAAGTGTAACTGTGCTCAGAGCCACTCCAGAGCCAAGTGCAGAGGTTGCAGAGCTCAGGGTGGCACAGCAAGCTCAGGACCCCCATGGGGACAGGTGGCATCTCCTGACCCTACACTGACCCTTTAGGGGAGGTTTAGGTTGGAACTGGGGAACAATTTCTCCCTGGAAAGGGTTGGCAGGGCCTGGAGTCCCAATTCCTGGAGGTGTTCAAAACCCGTGTGGATGTGGCAATTCAGGATGTGGTTTAGTTGGCTGCTGGGGTTGGGTTGATGGTTGGACCTGATGATCCTAGAGGTGTTTTCCAACCTTAAAGGATTAAGTGATTCTACCTAAGGGGGCCCTGTGGTGGGCAGATGGCTGCCACAGCCTTGCCCAGGGGTCCCTACCCATCATATGACGTTCCCAAGCAGCAGCATGTGATTCCTGCTGGGAAAGAGCATGTGGGCTGGAGAGGAGAGGCTGGAGAGGGGGAGGCAGCTCAGCTGGAGAGGATTAGGAAGCATGGGATGGCCTGGGAGGGGACATTTGGGATCAGAGTTGAAGTTTGCATCTTTTTTGATGTTTGCACAGGAGGATGCTCTGACTGTCAAGCAGAAACTTGGGGGAAGGCTCTGCCAGCAAGAGTGGGAAGGAATGAAGAGAGAAACCATGCCCTGGGCTGACAAATGAGGATGCTGGAAGGGTTGTTGCAGACAGAAAGTCTGGAAAAGAGGTGTTCAGGGCTGCTGCTTCTTCCCAAATTTGCCAGAGTGTGTCTGCTGGCTGCAGGTCTTGCCCAGGCTGTGTTAGTGGGCATCACCCACCCTGGCTTCCCAGGCTCTGAGCAGATGGAATCACAGAATGGTTTGGGTTGGAAGGGACCTTTCAAGGGATGCAGCACTGCCCCAGCACTGTTACATCGTTGTAAAACTTTAAAAGAAGCTGTTCTGTGGCCAAAGTAGACTGAAAAGCCATATTTTTTCTAGATGTGACCATTTCCAGAATGATTTATTGTTTCCTGTTGTTCCTACTGATGATATTCATGTGACTGAGATGAAATTTGATTCATACCAACATTCTGATGGGCTGGTAAATGGAAATGGAAGGCTGGTTATGGTCATAATTATCTCTATTATATGACTGTAATATGAAAAGCTTTCTTTTTTTATCCTAGAATCATAGAAGGGCTTGGGGTGATGCAGCAGGCACAGCCCCTGTCCCCAGCTTCTTGGGGACCAGCCAGCCAGCTCAAAACAAACAAGCAAAGAAAAAAAAAAACCAACCCACAGCACTTCATGTGAAATGAAATGTCTTGATTTTCAACATTTTGTTGGCACCATGTCCTAGAGCAAGGGGTTCACCCACCCCCTGCACGCCCAGCGAGGAGGGAATCACCAGCAGAACCATTCCAATGGGGTGGAAAAACCTTGCAGCTGGAGTTTGTGTTCATTCACCTCGGGGTTTTTCTTGGCAAGAAAACCCTTTGCGTAGGTTCTGGAGGTCCCTGACTGCTGGGTCATGGCTTTGATTGCCAGAAATGGACCTCAGCAATCACCTGGGTGAGGAAAGCCATTGGGTCAGTGGCCTTATCGTGGACATTGCTGGGGATAAATGAAACTCTGGGCTTCTGTTTGCTCTGAGCTCTTGGGATTCTCTGTGCTTTTTGTTGAGGAAGCCAAAAATATCCCCTGGAATCAGGGATAATTTGCACCCACAGCTTAGGCATGGATGAAAATCTGGGCAATTCTGTAGAAACAGAAGAGTTTCTTCTTTCTTCTTTTTCAAAAACCTTTGGTGTTTAGGTGTTGGGTTTCTTTTTTTTTTTTTTTTTTTTTTTCTGTAAGGATGGTTGAGCTGCAGAGGGGTTGCTAAAGATGCTCTCCATGGGCCTTTTCCAACCTCCCCTTTTCTTGGGCTGTGCATCTTGTCAGCATTTCATAAACTGAGTGTGCTCTGGGCTGTAAACCCAGCCTCAGATTCCATCCATTTGTGGCACTGCATCTCTGAACCAAAATGGATCCAAGAGGTTTCCTCTGCTTGGTTCTTATCTGCTCTTTCTGTCTCCTTCAAGAGCTGAGAAGCCACAACCAAACCTGTTCTTCTCTTCCAGAAACTTCTGCACCTCCCTGCTGACAGGCACCACACAGAAGGACCTCAGGTATGAATGGTCCTTGCAGGAATGATCTTAATGACTTTTCCAACCAGGACAACTCAAAGTGACCAAGACAGAATTATTGATGCAAAGCAAAACTCCTGTAGTGTCTTCTCATGGTGGCAGTGAGCAGCCCATGTTCTGGAGATGTTTCCCCTCCTTTTCCAAGCCCACAAATCTTGCTCCTGGGATTCACTGCCTGGGCTGGCAGATTTTAGGAGATGGTTGTGGAGAGTGGCTTAACTTCAGAGCTCACCTACCCTGTGCCCAAATGCTGCTGCCTGGGAATCCCAGGATCATTTTGGTTGGAAAAAACCTTGGAGATCATCAACTCCAACCCTTAACCCAGCACTGCCAAGGCCACCCCTGCCCCATGGCCCTCAGCACCACATCTCCAGGGCTTGGAAATCCCTCCAGGAATGATGGGGACTCCAGGCCCTGCCAACCCTTTCCAGGGAGAAATTGTTCCCCAGCTCCAACCTAAACCTCCCCTAAAGGGTCAGTGTAGGGTCAGGAGATGCCACCTGTCCCCATGGGGGTCCTGAGCTTGCTGTGCCACCCTGAGCTCTGCAGCCTCTGCACTTGGCTCTGGAGTGGCTCTGAGCACAGTTACACTTGGAGGGATCTCATCAGGGTCTGCAGAGAGTCACACAATCCTTGGGCTTGGAAAAAAACCTTGGAGAGCATCAACTCCAACCCTTAACCCAGCCCTGCCAAGGCCACCCCTGCCCCATGTCCCTCAGCACCACATCTCCAGGGCTTGGAAATCCCTCCAGGAATGATGGGGACTCCAGCCCTGCCCTGGGCAGCCTGGGCCAGGCCCTGACAACCCTTGCCAGGGAGAAATTCTTCCCAAGCTCCAATCTAAACCTCCAGCTCAATTCCTCTTCTCCCATCCCTTCTTCCTTGGGAGCAGAGCCCGACCCCCCCTGGCTCCAACCTCCTCTCAGGGGGTTGCAGAGAGCCAGAAGCTCTCCCCTCAGCCTCCTCTGCTCCAGGCTGACCATGGGAAGAAAAGGCAAAAACTGGGATCAAGCTGTGCCTCTGGAGCCACAGATTTGGGAAGCAGGGTGCAGGAATCCATAGGATGGTCAGGAGAGGGAAGGTCAGGGAAAGAAGGTGCAGCAGCTGCCTGGAGGCTGGAAAGCTTCCAGTGTGTTGGATGCCTTTGGCTTGAAGATTTTTTGACTTAGGACAACCAACCCATTTGTATGGAATTTTGTGAATGAGTTTTCATATCCCCATTAACCCTTGGGCTGCAAAAATTGTTTCTGGTAGAAAAATGCCAAGAGACCTGCAAAAATCCTGAAGAACTGCCTTCTTTTTCTATGCAAAACCCCCTTCCTGTAGCATGGAAAGATTTATGGGATCCAACATTCCAGGACTGGCATTCTCCTCACTGCCTGCTGGGCTCTCCCATGGCTTCTCAGTGGGTTCAAGCCCCTTCCAGTCCCTGGAGCAGGTCAGGAGGAGAGGTGTGAAGCCAAAAAATTGCCAGAAAACCTCAGAGCAAGAAGTGGGGGAAACAGCTTTGCCCTGGAGTAGCCTCTGGCCTCCTGCTTTGGATGGGTCTTCAAAACCTCTAAAGGGTTTTGGGTCTCCCACGTGGATATTATCACTTACTGCAGGTTTCTCTTTCAGGAGATGGAAGAAATGACCCTTGGGATCACTGAAGAAACCATTGCTGTCCTTGTGATGAGCCCTTCCCAGGAGGATGATCCCAAGAGGAGCACGGAAATAAAGGAATGGTTGAGGTTTGAAGATGGCTGGAGCTTTGCTTCCAGTGCCTGCTGGGACTGAGTGGTTTCCCTGGGCACACACAGAACCAGAACCAGGGCTGGGGGGCCTGGAGAGGAGAATTAAGAGGGATGGCACCAGGGTGAAGTCCTACAGAGCTGAGATTCCAGTGGGATCAGGAGGCAGCTGCCTAGTCCTAGGCAGGACTTTTCAGGAACATGGTTTTGGACCCAGGTTCCCAACTTTTCTGCTGAAGATGCAGAAGTTCTTTTAGCTCCTATCAGCCAAATATCCAAGGCAGGTGGTGCAAGTGGGTAAATCCCAACAAAGCTCAGCCCTGAGCTCAGCACCAGCTCTGAGAGCTCTTGTTAACCTCCCAAGAAAGATAAAAACCTGCACCCCATTTCCTGACACCCTCAGCAGAACCTCCTGCTCCCTCTGCACTTCCACCACTGCAAGTCCTCACCAGTTCCACACCTCAGGGCAACAAAAAACATCTCCTCTTTGCTTTGGGTTTGATTGATGAGGAAAATAACCATGGGATAACTGTCCCTACTTAGGTTTCACATCTCCAAACCTCCAATTTCTCTCCACCTCTTGTTGCTTCTGTGCTTTCCTGCTAAGCAGCAGCTGCCTGAAAGGTGCTGGGTTCTTCCACCAGCACCTGGATTCCTCCATGGGGGTGGGTGCAGAAAGGATGAAGGAATAAAGTTGGATTCAGGTGGTGCTGGGGGAGGAGATTCCCACAGTGTGGTGGGGAAGTGCTTGAGGACCTCAGCTTGAATCCCACATCTTAATTCCCAGCAGCTGGAAACTTGGCACCCCTGGGAACAGGACTGGTTTTGTTCCTGAGGAAGAAGTGAAACACTGAGAAAGTGTTGGAAAGCTGAGCTATTGGTTTACTGATTTATCATTTCCTCAAAGTCAGGAGACCCCCAGAGGGGAAACTTTCTCCTTCTCTGTTTATTTTTCTCCAGGAACACTTCCCTCAGGAAGGCCATGGGGTGCCTCTTCTGATCCTCCTTCACATCACCAGCATTTGGATTGGGTTGGGTGTCCTTGGATGATGATCCAGGTGCTAATTGATGAACCCAAATCTCAAAATAATCACCAATGACTGAAAGCTGGAGTCTGTTCTTATGAGCTCCTAAACTTTTTTTTTTTTTCCCCACAGGAATTTCATATATAAACCCAAGCAGCAATATTTGCCCACATCCCAGCAGGTTTCCCTGTTTGCTTAAAAGTTCCTTGGAGGCTTCTGAGAATTTTTCTCCTTGAAAGCAAAGCAAAAGGCACCTTTTTTAAGGCAGGGATCTGGAGAGCTGCAGGCAGAATGAGGGTGCCACAGTTTCCAGCCACGTAAATATTTGGGAGCATTTCATCAAATTTTCCTCTTCCCATCTGGGTAAAATCCTGGCTTCAGATCTTTGGGGTTTTTTGTGCTAAACAAGAGATCCAAAAATAGTTTTGTGGTCAGAGCAGTTACACCCCAGCAACTTCTAACCATGCAGCTGAGCTTGGACTCTGCTGCCAGGGATGTTGCTCAGAAAGATGTTTTTTTGTCTTGGTTTTAGGTTTGTTGTTTTGGTTTTTTTTATCCCAGTCTGACAAACTTTTCTCTGAGCAGGAGATGGGTTCCACTTTCTGGAAACATTTTGGTTTTATCCAAACACTGCTTTGTAAAATTCCCCAAGCAGCTCTTGGAAATATTTAATTTTAACAAGTAAGTATTTGATTTTTTATTTTTTTTTTAACATGGTGGGTTCTGCTTTGTTTGAAATAATCATCATATCACAGAATCTTTCAGGTTGGCAAAAACCTTTGGGATCATCCAGCCCAACCATCATCCCTACTCCACAAAATTCTCCCCAAAACCACATCCCCCAACACCACATCTGAACAACCCCTGCAGGGATGGGGACCCTGGGCAGCCAATTCCAGTCTTTTCCTGCAAACATGTTTTTTTTTTTCCCTGCTCTCCAGCATGGACATCATCGATGCCTGAAATTCCAGCTGCAGTTTATCCCTTGGCTCTTGGACGCCTCTCCCAAGCTTTTCCCTCTCCTCAGCTGCCATCTAGCTGCAGCCCTGGGCTTTGCTCCTTGGGCTGGTGGCTGCTCTGCCACCCTTGAGCCGATCAAATCCCCCTCCCTGCTCCCAGGACCCTATCTGGGTGCCCCCTGCCCAGCCGAGCCCCCCAAAGGGATGGGTGGGGAGCACCCATGGGTGCCTGGCAGCGCACAGGGGTGCAGATGTGATGCTCTGAGCAGCATCCCCCTTTAATTCCTTCAGCTCTGGTGATGCCCAGGGCAGGGGTGGGGTCCCCATTCCCGGAGGGCTCTCGGAGCCCTGGTGGCTTTGGCACTGATGGGTGACAGGGTCCCCGTGCTGCTCCCCAACCGCTTTCCCCACCCCCCGGCTCTTTGCAGACGCTCCCTGCGGCGCCTTCGCTCCGCGCTCGGCCCCGCACTTGCGCCACGCTCCCTGCCCGAACCCCGCCCCAGATCTCGCGAGAGGTGGCGGCTCCCGCCCCTTTCCTCGGCCTCTTCTCCGCCGGCGCCCTGAGGTGAGGGAGCTATGGCGGGCAGGGAGCGCTCCCCATCCCCATCCCAATCCCCTCCCATCCTGCCCAGGGAGACCCGGGGAGGCCATGAGGGGGGCGAGGATTCGCTTGGCCTCGCTTCACCTCACAGGACGCCCTCGGTATTTGAGGGAGGACGGGGAGATGGCGGAGTTTGGCGGGGGTGGGGGGGGTGTCGGTGTCCGTGAGGTAACTGCGGGCCCCGGGCGGAGGCCGTGGCTGCGGTGATGACTTTCTTAGGACACCTTTGGATTTTATTGTGAAAAGAAACGATGGATTCTGAGCAGCTCCTTCAGGTGGCGGCAGTAAGGGGAATAAGGGTTCTGCGTTAAGAAGCTAAATGTTTTTTTGTGGTTTATTTCGTTTTATTATTTGTGCAGGTGAACCCCCAAAATGGTGCGCTACTCCCTGGACCCGGAGAACCCCACGAAATGTGAGTTGGCGTTTTGGGGACACATAGAAAAAAAAACTTACCCCAAACCCTTGAGGTGTTGATGCTAAAACTTGGTTGTTTTTTTTTTTTTTTTTCCCCCGCAGCATGCAAGTCCCGGGGATCCAACCTGCGGGTGCACTTCAAGGTGGGAAATGCAAATATATTTGGGTTTGGGTTTTTTTAAAATACATTTTGTTTCTCCTGTGTCACTTCAGGGTGGCAGCAAACGTCACAGCCCCTACTTTAGCTGCTTGTGATGTCTTATCCTAATTATCCTTAAAAGCTCCCAGTCTAACTTAAAATAAAAAACGCAGTGGATTTAGGAGGAGGAATTGGCCGACTGATAAACGAGGGATTTGGTTGCATTTCTCTTACTTTGCCTTTTTGGATGGTTGGTTGGAAGGAACGTGGGGTTCACCTGGCCATGAAGTGTGGCTGGGGGAGGGCTGGAGCCTTGTGCTGTGAGGACATGGGGTCCTCAGAACCACTTTGGGCCCCCCACAAGCAAAGCTGAGGAGGGGCTTTTCTCCTGGGTGTTCTGTGATACGAGGGGAAAAAAATATCAGTTATTTTTGCTTGCTGTTTTATGGTGAGGAGGTAACAGAAGTTATGCTCTGACGTGCTTCATGTCCTCTTTTCAGCACCAATAATTCCTCCTTCATTTTTCTAGCCAAGCCTTTTCTTCTCCTTTCATATTCCCTTACATAAAGTGAACTGATTGTAGTTTGCTTTCTCATCACTTCCTCTGGGGTGCCATATTTAACATTTTAGGGGGAATTTATCCTGATTTGTTTTGGAGTAGTGGCCACAGAGGAACTACGGCAAGTGATGAACACTCAAATTTGAGTTTTGCTGGTTGAAAAGATATTGGGTAAAAAAACCAAAACAAAACAATAAAGAAATGGCAGAGCTGCAAGGGTTAGAAAAGCCTGTAGCAAAATAAAAACCATTTGTAATTATTCCTTTAACTTTGCGTGTGCGAGGGCTCCTCTTAAACTGAAACTGAAGCAGAAAATGCGGGAGAGAGAGAAATTTTTCGTTTTTTTTTGTTCTTGCCTTGTGACTTGGTGTGCTGAGGGGGACTCTGGTGTGGTGTGTGTTGGCAGAACACCCGTGAGACTGCCCAGGCCATCAAGGGCATGCACATCCGCAAGGCCACCAAGTACCTGAAGGATGTCACCCTGAAGAAGCAGTGTGTCCCCTTCCGGCGCTACAACGGCGGCGTCGGGCGCTGTGCACAGGTGAGCTGGGGGGGAAACGGGGCAGGACAGCCTCAGTTTGCATTTTATCCAGGAAGATTAAGGCAAAGGAGAGTTAACCTTCATTGCACTAGAGAGTCATACAGCGTTAGGGATTGGGAGGGGCCTCTGGAGATCTGCCAAGCCACAGCAGGATCACACAGGAGGACACCCAGGTGGGGGTTGAAAGTCCCCAAAGGAGACTCCACAAGCTCTCTGGGCAGCCTGGGACAGGGTTTCCTCACAGGGAAGAAGTTTCTTTTCATAAATCACTGTAAAATTCACTCCTATAAAACTGTTGCTGACCAAATCCTTTTGCTCTGCAGTGCTGCTATAATAATTGCAAGGTGACAGGGTGTAAATAAAGGGTGAGTTATATTGCAGCAGGATAAAATTAAACTTAGAAGGAGGCCCCACAACCTCTCTGGGGAGCCTGGGCTAGGGCTCCCTCACAGGGAAGAAGTTTCTTTTCATAAATCACTATAAAATTCACTCCTATAAACACTGTTGCTCCTCTTTCAAGGTCAAGTTGCTGACCAAATCCTTTTGCTCTGCAGTGCTGTTACAGTAATTGCAAGGTGACAGGGTGTAAAAGAAGGGTGAGTTATGTTGTAGCAGGGTAAAACTAAAACTTTGAAGGAGACTCCACAACCTCTCTGGGCAGCCTGGGCCAGGGTTTCCTCATAGGGAAGAAGTTTCTCCTCATGTTGAGAACACAATGCTCCTATAATTCACTCCAAAAAAAATGTTGCTCCTATTTCCAGTGTCAAGTGGACCAAATTATTTTGCTCTGCAGTGCTGTTACAATAATTGTAGGTGACAGGGTGTAAGTAAAGGGTGAGTTACATTGTAGCAGGACAGAAGTAACACTTAAAGGAGACTCCACAATCTCTCTGGGCAGCCTGGGCCAGAGTTTCCTCACAGGGGAGAAGTTTCTCCTCATGTTGAGGAGACCATGACTATAAAAATCACCTCTCTGAAAACTTGCTCCTGTTTCCAGTGTCAAGTTGTTGACCAAATTATTTTGCTTTGCAAAAGCTGTTACAATAATTGCAAGGTGACAGGGTGTAAAGGAGGGGTGAGTTGCTGCCTTCAAACCAAGCAGGAGACACCAGAACTTCTCTGGGCAGCCTGGGCCAGGATTTTCTCACAGGGAAGAAGTTTCATAGAATCATAGAATGATAGAATTAGCTGGGTTGGAAGGGAGCTCAGAGCTCCTCAAGTCCAAGCCTTGCTCCACTCCCCCTGTGGTTCCCAGCCCATGGCACTGAGTGCCACATCCAGGCTCTTTGGAAATATCTCCAGGGCTGGAGAATCCACCCCTTCCCTGGGCAGCCCATTCCAAGGTCTGATCACCCTCTGGGGAAAGAAATTCTTTCTCATGGCCAACCTAAACCTCCCCTGGCACAACTTGAGACCTCTTGTGCCCTCTTGTCTTGCTGAGAGTTGCCTGGGAAAAGAGCCCAACCCCCCCCTGGCTCCAACCTCCTTTCAGGGAGTTGTAGAGAGTGATGAGGTCTCCCCTGAGCCTCCTCTTCTCCAGCCTCAACACCCCCAGCTCCCTCAGCCCTTCCTCCCAGGAATTCTGCTGGATCCCTTCCCAGCCTCCTTGCTCTTCTCTGGACCTGCTCCAGCACCTCAAGCTCCTTCCTCAGCTGAGGGGCCCAGAACTGGACCCAGGACTCAAGCTGTGGCCTCCCCAGGGCTGAGCACAGGGGCAGAATCCCTTCCCTGGACCTGCTGGCCACGCTGTTCCTGAGCCAGCCCAGGATGCCATTGGCCTTCTTGGCCACCTGGGCACACTGCTGCCTCCTCTTCAGCTTCCTGGCAATCCAGACTCCCAGCTCCCTTTCTGCCACTCTCTGCCCAGCCTGGAGCTCCCCAGGGGGTTCTTGTGGCCAAAGGGCAGGACCCGGCCCTTGGAATGTTGAACCTCATCCCGTTTCTCCTCATGTTGAACAGAACACGATGCTCCTATAACTCACTCCTATAAAAACTGTTGCCCCTGTTTCCAGCATCAAGTTATTGACCAAGTTATTATGCTCTGCGGTGCTGTTATAATTCCAAGGTGACAGGGTGTAAAGGAGGAGGAGTTACATTGTAACAGGATAAAATCACAACTCTTCTTCCCTCAGGCCAAGCAGTGGGGCTGGACCCAGGGCCGGTGGCCCAAGAAAAGCGCCGAGTTCTTGCTGCACATGCTGAAGAACGCGGAGAGCAACGCTGAGCTGAAGGTGGGTGATGTGCTGGGGGCACGGGTGCCCACTGAGCTGGGTGGGTGGGGGCTTGAAGGGTGGCTCAGCTCCCTTAAATGTACAAAAAAAAAAAAATCAAAATCTGTGGAGTCAGGGTGGGTTTGTACCTTTGGATCATGCTCTGTGCTCTGTTGGGTGACTTGACGGCAGTGATGACCATCTTAGGACACCTTTGGAATAACCATGAAAAAAAAATAGTTTGTTCTGAGCTGTCAGTCTGAAGCAACATTGAGCTCTTTGGAGAGGAAAACCAAACAAGCAGTGAGAAGGTTGGTTGCACGTTCCTCCCCAGGGTCTGGATGTGGATTCCCTGGTGATCGAGCACATCCAGGTGAACAAAGCTCCCAAGATGCGCCGCAGAACCTACAGAGCCCACGGCCGCATCAACCCCTACATGAGCTCCCCCTGCCACATCGAGATGATCCTCACTGAGAAGGAGCAGATTGTCCCCAAGCCAGAGGAGGAAGTTGCTCAGAAGAAAAAGGTACCAAATGTCTGCAGTTCAGGAGGTGCCAGGCTTGGTGTTTGGGGGTTGCTGTGATGACCATCTTAGGACACCTTTGGAACACCCGTGAAAAAAAAATTGTTACTTCTGAGCAACCTCACAAACACTGAGAATGGGGATGGAAAATAATTTCTAACAATTAATTTCTAACAGGGATTAATGTCCTAAGATGTAATCCCCATTACATTTTGTAATCCTTCAATGCATCTCCACAGTTGTTTTTTTTTTTGACCCAAACTTCCATTTCACTTTTAAATGTCTCTTTCTCCAAGGGAGTTGTTCACTCTAAATCTTAAATGTAAGTTCTTGAAATAGCTTCCACCATGGCTGCAAGCACTGCAGCTTTTTCCTGTGTCTCTAAATTTCTTCTAGCAAGCTTTCCTCATTTTTATACTGCTCTGTATTGATATTAAGTGCTACTAGAGTGGTCTTTTCTGGAAGTCATTGCTTCTGAAAGATGGTGAGTAAGAGAATCACAACTGGAGAGATTCTTCAGTCAAGGGAAAAGAAGTTACTGTTCTTATGTCTTGTGCCAGCTCTGGGATATTGAAGTTACACAGTGATGCACTGCAGAGAGCTTTTATCTGGAGGTTTTGGGATTTTTTTTCCATATAAGCTTTTCTCTAATGCAGGGATTAATTTCTAATGCAGGATGTTTGAAGGGAGGTGCAGCCTCTTTCTTTACCTCCCTTCTGATTTCTTGGTCTCTCTTTCAGATCTCCCAGAAGAAGCTGAAGAAGCAGAAGCTGATGGCTCGGGAGTAAAAAGTGCATCCAATAAAACCAAAAAAGAGTTTGGATTGAGCGTGGTCCCTTCCCTGGGGGGTGTTTCCCGCGGGTGGGGCCGGGGTGGGGAGGAGCAGCTCTGCGGGACGTGGATTTTGGGTGGAAACCCAAAGACCTGGAAGCAGAGCCCGGGGGGTGGGGGGAGGTTCGGGCAGCGAATGGCCCAGAACGGTCGCCGGGATATGACGGATTTCCGGCGTGGGGTGTGGCCATATGCCTCGTGATTTGTCCCCTCTTTCCGGTTCCGGTTCGGTGGTGGGTCCGGTAACGGTGCAGTTCGGCTGCGGGGTGCGGTGAGTGCGGGCCCGGGCCGGGTTGGCTGCGGCTCCCTCCCTCCCCTCCTGAGCCTGCCCGGGTGGGCTCGGGGCGTTTGAGTGGAGCTTAAATCGGTTCGGTTCTTTTGGGCCCGCCGGGAGCTTCTCGGGTCTAGCCCCGACATCCGAGTCCTGGGATGTTCTGGGTCAAGCCGGCCTCTGGAACACAACCCCAGCGTTTTGTCGGCGCAGCCTTTTTGAGCTTTTTTTAGCTGTTTTCAGGGTAATCTTTGTACCCAAGAGCCGGTTCGGTGTGGGGACAGAGCCCGACCCGAATGTGCCACTGTCACCCGTGTCCTCTGCTGAGACTCGAGTGGGGGCCGGGGCACAAAGGAGTCAGCTGGAGTTTAAAATCGGGAGCATTGCTGCTTTTAGGAGGTTTTTGTACGGGGGGAATGGTTCTGAGCTGGAAGAGCAGAGATTGAGGTTGGAGATGAGGAAGAAATTGTTGAGTTTGAGGGTGCTGAGCCCCTGTGCCAGGTTTCCCAGAGAAGCTGTGGCTGCCCCATCCCTGGCAGTGTCTCAGGTCAGGTTGGATGGGGCTTGGAGCAACCTGGGCTGGTGGGAGGTGTCCCTGCCCATGGAAAGGGGTTGGGAATGGAGGAGCTTGAAGGTTTTTTCCAACTCTGAATATTCCATGATCAGGTGTTGGGTGAGGAGAAGCTCAACATGTGCTGGCAGCCCAGAAACCAGCCCTGTCCTGGGCTGCATCCCCAGCAGGGTCAGGGAGGGGATTGTCCCCCTCTGCTCCACTCTGGGGAGACCCCCCTGGGGTGCTGGGTCCAGTTCTGGGGTCCCCAAGCCCAGAAGGAGATGGAGCTGCTGGAGTGAGTCCAGAGGAGGCCCTGGAGATGCTGGGAGGGCTGGAGCAGCTCTGGAGCCAGGCTGAGAGAGTTGGGGTTGTTCAGGCTGGAGAAGAGAAGGCTGCAGGGAGACCTTAGAGCACCTTCCAGTGCCTGAAGGGGCTCCAGGAAAGCTGGGGAGGGACTGGGGACAAGGGCAGGGAGGGATGGGATGAGGGGGAAGGGTTCTAAACTTGGAAAAAGGGAGATTGAGGTTGGACATTGGGAAAAAATTCTTTAATTTGGAGGTGCTGAGCCCCTGTGCCAGGTTTCCCAGAGAAGCTGTGGCTGCCCCATCCCTGGCAGTGTCTCAGGTCAGGTTGGATGGGGCTTGGAGCAACCTGGGCTGGTGGGAGGTGTCCCTGCCCATGGAAAGGGGGTGGGAATGGATGAGCTTTAGGGTCCCTTCCAACCCAAACCAGTCTGGGTTTTTATATTTCTTTTATATCCGTCAGGTTTCACTTCTTTTTGATCTGCAGCCTTGAGGTGCCCTGGGTGCAGAGGCACTGGAAAGGTGGCCTGAGCTGTTCCCTCCAGAGCAGGAACCCCAGCACCTTGCTGGAAATAAAATCCCCTTTTGAAGCACCTTTCATGAGCTCCTTTGTTCCTTTTGTCTCAGCTGATGATTCCTCAGGTTCTGTAACACTGGATCTGAAGTAGTTTTGTGTCATTTAAGCAAAACCTTCCACCCTCTGAACGTATTTTTCCAAGTTCCAGCTGTAAAATGATGAATTAATGCAAACTTTTTAATTTAAAATTAAAAAAATGTGTCTCTGGTTGGCGAGAACTTTGCAACATTTTGTCTTTTATTAAAGAACTGCTACATTTTCATATCATCTACAATCCTTACTCATTATTTAAATTGATTTTCTTGCCTCATGGCATCCAAAAGCCACATCCTAACCTGTTTATATTTTTTTTAATCCCCCAGGGCTGTCACAGAGCAGGAGGAAGCCATGGTGTGCATTCCCTGCATCGTCATCCCCGTTCTCCTCTGGGTCTACAAGAAATTCCTTGAGCCCTACATCTACCCCCTCATAGCCCCCTTCATTAAGAGGGCCTGGCCCAAAAAAGCTGTGGAAGAAACAACCACCATAAAAGAAAGTCCAGGAGAGAGCTCTGGAAATCCTCGGGTTCCTTCAGCCACCAAAAGAGATCAGGAGGATGAGTTTGGAATTCACAGAGTAAGATGAATGCTTGTAGCTACCCAGGGGCACTCCAGATAAAGTTTGGGGTGGGCAGCACGTGAGAATAAGCAGCTGGGTGGAAAAGCTTACTTTATTTATCTTTTAATTATTATTTTAAATGACTGGAAGCTTTATTTATCTTTTAATTATTATTTTAAATGACTGGTTGGTCTTTTATTGAGTCAGAGAATTGTTCAATTGTTAAATGACCTCTAAGATCAGAAGTCCAACCATCACTACCAGACAGCTAAACCATGTCCTGAAGTGCTTCATCCATGCCTTTTTTGGACACCTCTAGGCATGGGGGCACCTCTAGGCTCCACCTCTACCCTGGGACAACCCTTTCCAGGGACAAATTCTTCCCAAACTCCAACCTAAACGTCCCCTGGCACAACTTGAGGCCATTCCTTGTCCCATCCCTTGTTTCGTGGCAAAGTTTTGCATTTTGTCTCTGCCCTCCTTCCTTCCCCCTGCCAAACAGTACTTTAGACACACCACCACTTTGTTATCTTTATAAAAGTCATTTTTTTTTTTTCCACCAGCTGCCCATGTCCTGGGGTTGGGGTCCCTTTTTTTGGGACATCCCAGTAACCAGGGCTGTGTCCTTTATTCACAGTTTGAAAGCAACGGTGTGGCAAATGGGATTGCTGCAAAGAGACCCCCGGAGGCTTCTGACAAGAAAACAGATTAAAGGAAGGAATTTCTAAGGATTTGCTTCCCTGGTGTCCAATATGAACTGGTGATACTTTTCTCATCTTCTGAGACTGGTTTTTCTTTGCACGTTTTAGCTGAATTCCAAGCCCTTATCTCTTAGAGGAGAGGGTCTCTTTTGCCACTAAGATGGCAGCTATTATATTTCTTAATTTAAAATGTTGGCAGACTGAAGTTTTGTTTTTTTTTTTTCCTCACTGGAACTGCTTTTCATCCATCATCTGTTTAGTGTGATTCAGGTTTAGG
Organism: Heliangelus exortis; assembly: GCF_036169615.1. NCBI lineage: Eukaryota > Metazoa > Chordata > Aves > Apodiformes > Trochilidae > Heliangelus > Heliangelus exortis. Next base: position 2,289,145 of record NC_092454.1, read on the forward strand.
TTCAATAATTTATAACTAAATCTAGCTTTGGGAGGGGAAATCTTAGCACCTTAGTTTCACTCTCTGCTAGTGCAACACTTCAGGCTTTCACCTTAAAAGCTGTTCCTGTTCTTGACCTTGCAAACAAATGAAGAATTGCACTGGAGCAAGAGAAGCATCATGGTTAAATTATGAAGATTTTTTTCATGTCACAAGCTGAAGGAGTTGTGCTCTCTGCAAAAATTTACTTGGCTTCCTAAAAGCAGAGTCTTGATTTGCTATTTCTGTTAATTTTTTTTCCTTGAAATGTTGTGCCTTTTTTTCCTGAAGAGGAGCAGCAGGGGAATGGTTCTTTCTGGTTTGTTTTTTTTTTCTCTTGTGGTGGTGGTTTAAAATGGTGCAGAATTTGGTCTTGCAAAAAAAAAAAATCAGTGCAAGTCAAATCTCTTCAACAAGCTTGTGAAATTAGAATGGTGATGGAGGATTGTTTTTATTAATATTATCCTTCATACAATTGTTCTTAGGTTTCTGAGCTAGAATTATCTAGAGTGGCAACAAAAGCTTTGGAAACCTGCAGGCAGGCCTCAGGTGAAGGTGGTCATAAAGCTGCTGGCTTCATGGTAAGAAAATGAGCAAAGCAAAGTCCTGCTCTGCTTCCTCCTGGGAAGATTTCTCCTTCTCCTGACTTGCAGCTGTGGAGTTGGGAAGAGTTTGAGATGTCCCTGTGCTTTGTAGGGGTTAGAAGTGGGCATTCTCTCTGCCAGACCAGAGCTCTCCTTCAAAAGATTCAAACCCAAACCATTCCAGCAATTTTTAGGATGTATCATTTTCCCAGAAGCCCTACTTGAGATATTCTACAAAAAGTTTTGCTTTTTTTTTTTTCTATGTCCTTGAATGCTCACTGAGCTCCAGCCTTGTTCTTCCAACTGTGTTTTCTCTTACCAGGTAAATAATTACTCCAAAAACTTCCTTGGTGCCTGCCAAATGCTTCTGGGGAGGAATATTGTTTCCTACCACTGCCTGGTTTGGTCAGGTCTTGTGTGAATTGATCCAAAATGTCAACACAATGCCAATGGATATTGGCTCTTGCTCCTGTAATGAGTTGAAACAAACAAAAAAACAACTCCTGAGACAAGGCTAAATAGTATTTGCTCTCCCTTACTGAGCTGCTCTGTTAGGAGGTGGATTTGTTCTTGCTGCTTTATCAGCTTTTGCATCCTCCTTGGAACACAGTCCCCCATCTTGATCCATGTAGCAGTTTGTTCCTTCCCTTTGTGACAGTAAAACCTGGCTTTATCCTGAACATGTGTGGTGTAATTCCTCCAATAAAGGGTAAAAACAGTAATTATACACTCCTGCAACTGCTCACAGGTCCTGGGGTGTGGGCTCTGATGGGGAAGAGGCTGTGCTGATTTCCAGTTGGTTTTGTCCTCTGAATTTCTGGCTGTTTTGCAGATCTTGTTGCAACAAATCAGAGGCTTCATCCCCCTGGTGGGAAGGGGATGTCACCCTGTGCTGTGGTGGATTTGGTTTTGGGAACCCTCCCCAAATGATAAACCCCTCTGCTACCACTTAGTGTCTGAGTTCATCCTCAAAATCAGAGGGAAATTCCAAGGATTTGTCATCACCTGGCAACAGGAAAGGAGGAAAGTGCCCCAGGAAGTCACTCCAAGAGCTGAGGTCTTCCACGTGGCTGTGGAAATGTGGGGTTTTGGGTGTGCTGCAGAACATCAGGGAAAGATTTGTCCCTTCCTCTCCCAGGAGAGGTAACTTAGAAAAAGTTGGATGTCTGCTAAACCAAGGTTTTGGAGTCACATCTCCCTCTAACAGGACAAAAAAAAGCCCCCAAGAGCTTTCCAAGTGCTCCTTTAATTTGCAAATGTAGGCAGTCAGTTCATAAAGTGCACATAATTGATTATTTTGAGCCATTTAGGGGATTATTAAAACAAGGAAGGGCATCAGACAGGAATATGGAGAATAAACTGTGGGTAAATGGGAGCACAGGCTGCCAGCACAGCTTGAACACCAGGCCTACTGAGAAGGCAAAAAACCCCAATTTTTGGCTTTTGCAAGAAGCCAAAACACCTTTTGGTTTCTAAAAGCTCACCATTTGTGCTTTGTGATGTGGTATTTTATATTCCAGGAGGATTTTAGATCACAAAGGTTTCCTGAGTGAGGCACTTCTCTGCATGACCTGGCAGGAGAGCTGTAGGGTGGTGTTTCTGCTCTTCTTTTCCAAGAAGAGGTCAGAAATCCTGTGGTGGGGTTAAACAGAAAAGAAAAAAAAAAAAAAACAACAAAATCCAACCCAAAGAGATCAGGTATATTTAATGTAACTGAGAAAATGTCCATGTGTTTGGAAATTTACTAAAGGTCTTGGGCATCTAATGATGGGGAGTGCACATCTTCCCAGAATTTACTAAAGTAGCAGCCTCATTTACACTGAAAATTTAAAAAAAATATTTTAGATTGGGCATATTTTGGGATCACAGTACTTCTGCAAGATCTTCAGCATTAAAGCTGTCTGGTTTTATGGAAATACTGTTAAGGAAGAATCAAGAGATCAACCCATAGTGGAAAATATTTGAAAACCGTTCAAATCAACTAATTTGAAGTATTTTTTCTTTCTGAGAAGGTCTAAATGTGGCATTTTTTGGTTTATACAGGTGCCTGGGACTTAAACACAACCAAAATACAGCTTTAAAGTACTGCAAGGATGTGCAAAAAAGATTTTAGGTTGCTAATTATTTTGATGGGATTCTGGCAGGTTAAATTGAAGATGATCAGTTCAATGAATTTTATGACATCTAAACTGGCAATGAATTCTGTGCAAAATGATCTTTATTTAGAGACCATTATTGCTGAAAGAACAGTCTTTTGAGAGCCTGCAAGGAAATTTAATTTACACTTTGATTAACTAAACCTGCCTTCAAATAGAAGTAATTCTGCTTTGTTGGCCTGCCTGATAGATGAGAGAAGGGATTGTCTTCCTGGTGGAGTTTCTGATTGTTGGAACATATTTGATGAACCAAATCATATTTTGGGGTTTGGAGATTCATTATTTTTGTTTTTCAGTGATCCCAACTGCAGTAAATTTAATTTAAATGGTGTAGAAGAGGACACTGCTGCTGTCAGTCTCTTGCTTGGGGACCTTTTAGACCCTGGTGCTGCATTTTATTGAGGTTGAAAAAGAAACTTAAAAGTGTTGCAGATGGATGTATAGACCCTGGCTCTGTGTCATGCAGTGATAATGGGATTATGCTCTGGATTGATGACATTGGGAAGGGTTTCCCTTTGGAAGGAAATCCTGGGGACCTTCCTTAGAATCATGGAATGATTTGAGTGGGAAGGGATCTCCAAAGGTCACCCAGTCCAACCCCAGGGACACCCTCACCTAGATCAGGGTGCTCAGAGCCTCCTCAAGCCTCACCTTGAGCATCCCCAGGGATGGGGTTGAACATCCCCAAGGATGAGGTTGAACATCCCCAGGGATGGGGCTGAAGATCCCCAGGGATGGGGCTGAAGATCCCCAGGGATGGGGCTGAACATCCCCAGGGATGAGGTTGAACATCCCCAGGGATGAGGTTGAAGATCCCCAGGGATGGGGTTGAAGATCCCCGGGGATGGGGCTGAACATCCCCGGGGATGGGGCTGAACATCCCCGGGGATGGGGCTGAACATCCCCGGGGATGGGGCTGAACATCCCCGGGGATGGGGTTGAAGATCCCCGGGGATGGGGTTGAAGATCCCCGGGGATGGGGTTGAAGATCCCCAGGGATGGGGCTGAAGATCCCCAGGGATGGGGTTGAACATCCCCAGGGATGGGGCCTCTCAGCCACCTCCCTGGGCAACCTGGGCCATTATTCCTCTGATGGAACAGTCTAGAACCTCCCTTTTGGAGGAACTACCCGGACCCTATGGCACAAAAACCTCCCACCTCAGATGCTTTAGGTAAAGATGAGAGGTTACCTGAGGTAAAAAAACCAATAAATTAAACCATTGTGAGGGCAGGGCTGTGTCTGGTGAATCCTTCCTCAGGCTCCCAGTCCGACCCAGTCCCCTCAGTTCCCACTGACTGACAACGTGGGCCGCAGCCGAGGGGACGCCACAGTTTCCCCTTCCCTCTCCCCTTTTCCCGGAGCGAAGGGAAGTTTGTCCCGCGTGTTCCCGGGAGAAGCCTGGGGAACCGGGGGATGGAACGGGAGTCGGGAAGCGGCCCTTCCATAGCCGGACTACATTTCCCAGCGTTCCCCGCGGCGCCGCCCGCTTCACCTCCCCTCATGCGGGCTCCGCGCATGCGCAGCGGGAGGCGCTGGCGACGTGGAGACCGGAGGCGGGCGGGAACTGGGGGCGGCCCTGAGGGGAGCAGCGGGACGGGACGGGTGCCGTGTCCTCGGCGTTGCGTGGCGGGTCGTTCCCGCCGTGGTGTTGGAGCTGCGGGAGCTTCCTGCTTCGCTGCGTGGAGGAGGAGCGGCGCTGAGGGGGTAAGCGGGGCCTGGGAGGCACCTCCGGGCCCGCCTCACCTCAGCACCTCAGGGCGGTGATGGCGGGGCGGGTGAGGGCTGAGGGGCTGCGGGTCGGTGGCGGGTCCTCTGCCCGCCTCTTGCCTTGTCAGTGGTGGGGAGGGCGTCGCGGTTGTCCCCCGGTCGCGGCACCCATCGTTGCTCGTCCCCATATCGCGATAGAGCGCTGCGCTTCTGAGGTAACCCCGCACCGGCGCTGCGGAAAGGTCCCGGGGACGCTCCCTGGGGTGGGGGGGGAGCAGCGGCAGCCGCCCTGGGCCCCCCCTTCACCCTCCCCAGGGCTGAGGGGCCTGAGGTGGCCCCGGGACTCCCCGGCGGGGTTTCCCCTCTGCCCCAAACCCCCACAGCCAGGGCGGTGTCGGTTCTACCTCTGCTCCATCCATCATTTGTACCTTTAACCACGTTCTTTGGTGGTGAAAAAGAGGATGAAATAGCGTGTTTGTTTTTTTTTTTTTTCTCTTTGCTGTTATCAAGCAAACTTTTTTTGTTTCTTTTTTTTTTTTTTTTTTTTTCCCTTTAGCTGCCGGTGGTGGTTTTTGCAGTACAGCAGCTCTCCCTTTTGCCAATTTGTTTTCATACTTCTGAAGGAGAACATGAAATGGGTTTAGAGGAGGATTTGTATCGTCCCTTAATTGACATCAGGATTTGTTTTGTATGTTTTCATGCCCAAGCTTCTTTTCTCTCCTTGTTTTATTTCATTTTTTAAGCCTTTTATGCCGAGCGGAACGATCTTGTGAGGCTGTAATCTGATTTCTTTTGCTGCGTGTGCCGAGGGGATGACAGTGTAGGGCTGCAGATACAATCATCTGAGGTATCTGGAGAAGTAAGGAAATTGCTAATGTTGCCTCCATGGAGCACTTTTTGAGCTCAGGGGAGTGGACAGAAGCTCCCGGGTGGTTGGGTCCCGTTTCCTCACAGAGGCTGCCGGGTTGTGTAATCCCCCATTTTGTCAGTTCCCAAGTGAAAACCGTTGAAGTTTCTGCAGTTGGGGTGACTTTAAAGTCACCGTTGCTCTTCAGATGGCCAGGAGCTCAGGTAGGCCTTGGTTTTGCTCTCTCCTTGGGATGTTTCCCTCTTTTTTTTTTCACTTTCTTTCATTAGGAGAAGCTTGTGGACAACCCTGGGGACCGTGCTCAACCTTCTCACCTGGCTGGAGCAACCTCCTTTTCCAGTGCACAGCATCCACTGCTTAATATTTAGTGATCAGTTCAGTAAAAAGTGAATTAATACCACACCAACATAGCTCTGGTGCTGCGGGTGATGTTGTCAGGTGACAAGGAGGATCCCAGAATGTTTGTCACATGCTTAGGACAGACACTTGGGCACGAGGTTAAGCCTGGTGAATATTGGCAGCCTTTTGTTTGCAGAAGATACTAACAGTCAGAAAGCCTGTTTGGCAGCTCCTCAGCTCTTCTGGAGGTGGCTGTGGAAAGATGGTATTGGTATTTCTTCCAAATGTATTCTCCAGGGTTGGAAAGCTTATTGAGCCTTGCTGTAATTGCACGTTTTGGCAAGGAGAATTTCATTTGCAGGAGATAAGGGATTTAAATCCTGAGGTGTAGTGTAATGCAGGCTGAGGTGTGCAGACAAAACAGATACAGCCTGCTGAACAACCTGCATTTCTTTTAGTGCTCTGGGTAGACTTCTAGTTGTGGGCAACATTTACAGCAGAGACAAAACAGTTCTCTGTTAAAAATATGCATAATGCCAGTTTGTGGGAAGGGTCAGGTGCCAAAATAATTGTGGAAGCTTTCAATAAGGGCAGAGAATACCAATGATGAAAAAAAAAAAAAAAAAGGCAGACCTTTTTATGACCTTTAAATGCAGACCTTTAATGGACATCTAAGTATCTTTCTGAAGCCTGCAAGGTGGTTGAATTTTTCTTTTAAAAACATTTCTTTGGCCATTAGACAGATTTTTTCTTGGTGTCAGAGTGAAATAAGTCTTAAATACGTGTAGCAGTAACCTTAACAACCCTTCCAAAAAGAGGTGACTATACCAAGCTAGTAGCAACTTAACTGGGGTAGGTTTAACATTATTTGTGTCTCGTCCAGCCCAGCTGCTCATTTTAATTATGGTAAAAACTGAATTCATTACTATAAATTAATTTTAGATAGGTATACTGAGTATTAAAAAAAAAAGGGGTGGGGGGAAATTAATCCAAAATTCTCAAACTTCCATATTGAGCAAAGGTTCCAGCACTGCCCATGAGAGGTTATCAGGTACCTTGTGTAATATTTTCAAAACCATTGCTGTACTTGTGGTAATAAAAGTCCCTTTTTTGCCACTGGATGAAAAGAATATTGGTGCTGATATGCAGTGTATTCTGAAGCTGTAAAGTCAGGTGTCAGTATGAGTTGTGCATATTCTTTATTAGGGTTTTTTTTTTATTATTTTGAAGCTCCATATTGCATTGATTTCCTTGTTTAAAGTTCAGGGTGTTCTCATTTTATAGTTCCAGCACAGCTGTTGTGGGAGCAGCAGGAATCACATTGGTGAGGGCAAACAAAACCTTTTTTAAAAAAAAAAAAAAAATCTGCCTTCTTCAAGAAGCTGAATTAGCTTTGGAATTTGCATTTCTTGAAATGGAAAGTGCTTTATAATTTAACAGGAGAGAAGCTGAGCCTTTTATGCAGAAATACAAAGTGTGTTTGACCCCATCCTTCCTCCCTTCTCCAGGATGTGTTGCAGATCAGATGAAAGAAGTTATTCCTGCATTTATTCCAGAAAACACTTGTTCTGTTTGAGTTCCCACTTTTCTTTGATATGTGGGAATGTAAGAGTAAGAACAGAGATAATTTTATTTATTGGTTTTAATTACCACCACTCCTTCCCTCAGTGCTAAAATGAGGGTTGTCATGCTGTCATTCTAGCCTCAAATTCTAGACTTTGTGCAGTAATTACTTAATAGGGTGTCAAAAAAAATCCCCTCAGGGTTCTTACAGCTCTAAGTGTTGTTATTTCACAGCAAATTTAAGAGGTTTCTCAGCCTTCAGGGGGTTTTGGTGCACATGGATTGTGTTTTAGGGTGGGACTGTGAGTAGCAGCATTAAAAATGGACAAAATTAAGAATTCCCTAAGAGATGCTGTGGAATTTTCCACTCATGAAGTAGAAACATGTTTTGCTGTGCATGTGTAACTGAGACAAAAATATACCTGAATGCTGGAAGAGCTAATTTATCTGTGAAAGTGAAATGGAAGCTCTGAAGTGTTTTCTGCTTCTCAGCAGAAAACTGTTTGTGATGTTCACAACATTGTGGCTGAGGGGAGAGAAGACAAAAATTAAACTTCAATTAATGGTGTCATTAAATGGCTTTCTTACCTCACTGAAGGGGTATGGGGATGAAAATATAATAAATAGAATAGTTTGGGGGTTTAGGTCTTCAAAACAGTATCATCATTTGCCACAAGCAGGTATTTTGCTTATTGGTGTCCAGTGTCCAAATGGTTTTAATATTTTTTAGAGCAGATGTTTTTGTTCTGAGAAAAAAGGTTGGAACAGTGAGAAAGAAGGAATGGCATTTTTCTGTCAAGCTTTTTAGGATCTGATATGATTTCAGAGAGAGGCAGTTTGAGCAAGGTCCAGTTCAGGACAAGGCTGTGAAGGTGATCAGTGTAGGTGACTGGTGGTTCATCTGAAATAAACTATTTAGAGATGAATAAACAGACATCTCCTTAGTGATCAAAATTAGTAGATTTTTTAAACAAAGACAAAGGTTTAACAGTATCATCTCTTGTTAAACAGGCACAGTGTCTGGCCTTGCTCACATCCCATTTCTTCTGCCTGGAATATGCTGCCTAAGCAAGGAAGGCTTGAAAAATCCCTGCTCCAGTTGTGAGCAGAACAACTCCTGTAGGTGGGCATGAAGTAAGCAGATGGTGCTCTTCAGAACCAGGCTGTTACTGATGACTGACTCCCCCATCAGAAGCCTGTGGAAAAGGAACTGGAGCAGAAATATCCTCACTTTTTTTTTTTTTTTTTTTTTCAGCTGCTGCTTGCCTTCCTCATGAGGAGCCTTCCTTGCCTGCAGTAAATGTAGCAGGATTAATCACTGCTGCTATGTGCAAGGCTCTTCAGGCTTCAGTGGAGCTCTGTGAGGTCTTTATTTATCTTACCACAGGGCTGCTTCCTTCAGGCTCTTCCTACAGAAGAGGAAAGCACTGGAGTTACTGGTCAGGAAGACCAAAAAAGATGCTGTTCATCCAGCTGAGAAAATGATGGATGAGTCAGTTTCTGTTGAGAGTTACCTAAAGATGGAGTTTTCTTGATTTTTCTTGCCCTTAAGCATTGTGTTGATCACTTTGTAGTTGTGAAAGTGCATCTGTCCCAAAGTGCTGAGCTTTAAATAAGCTTTGTTTTTTTTGGTTTTTTTTTTGGTACTTGGTGAGTGGTTAGTGTGATCCCAGACAGCAGCCATCAGACTTGGTCAAGTCTGAAAAATAGAGGATAGAGGAGAAACACAGAATTTGACCTATGTCTAGGCAGATAGATGGTATTTGCCCTCAGCTTTTGAAGTCAAAGCCCTTTATGGTCAACAGTATTCTCTAAAAGAGCTCATTTGTTATGTTTTTTACAGAAACAGCTTGCCTGTCTCCTCCTTTCCACAACAACCTTTTTTGTGTGTGTTTTTTTATTTTCTTTTTTGGTGCTTTTATGTGTCTGGACACTATCAATGTGGCAAAGTCAGCAGCATGGGTGAAGGCAGTTGGAGGAAGGAGTGTTGCCCAAAAAACCACAGTAGAAAAGAGGAGTAAAATACTAAATGGGCACAGGGGAAAGTAAGATGAGCAGAACCAGTGTTTCCCATAGAACTCATTAACTTAAAAACCAGTAGGAAACACTATTTGTGGTGAAGGGTGAGTTTATTCCCTTCTGTAATCATCCCTGCCACTTGGTTATATACTGATTATATACTGGTGTATTAGGGGATGGGAACTCTTAATAGTGCTTTGATTGCACTGGATTGCCAGGCATTAAGTTCAAGCTGAAATATTTTGACTTTTTAACATCCTTTAAAAACAAAGATTATTTTGGTGTTTGCTGCTGATTAAAAATGGCAAAAATCCCTCATTTCTGAGGGTTGTATAGTGGTTTTTTAACCCTAAAGGGAAATGAGCATGAGTTCTCATTGCTGTGTATTACTTTATCATTAGTTTAGCTTAGCAGAATTTTCCCAATTTATTTGGTAAAACCAAAGTTTTTTCACTCTTGTGCCATTTGCACCCACCTTACTTTTACTCTTGGAAAAATTATTTGTAGAGATATTCCTGGCAGCACTTGGAGTTAATCAGTACAAAGATTTTGATGTTGAGATGGACTGGGGAACCAGGTGACATTATTTCTTTTCATGACCCCAAGTGGATGGGGACAGAAGTAACTTCTCAGGCCATGGAGATTTTTTTGCAGGCTTTGGGATGTGATGAGGTGAGGATTAAAACAGCACTTGGAAGCACTGGCTCACATCAGATGGGACCTATGTGATCTCCTGGCTCTGGTTTGACTTCCTCCTTTTGTTGCCTGGAAAATAGGAATTTCTTGTATTTGGGGAATAAGCTGGGAGAGAGGAATTATCTTGTGAGTTGAAAAAGCTGCTTTGCTGGGAGCAGAAAGGTGAGGGTCTTTGTTCAGAAGGCAAAAGGAGCAGGATTTCTGCTTTACTGCAGCTTTCCCTGCTCCAGGAGGGAAGACTTGGAATAAATCCCATGAACAAACTGGAGATTTGTGCTTTAGGCCATTAGCTCTGGTGTGTTTTAGGCTACTCCCTCTGCTCCTGCATGTGCATATTCATCTACAAGGTGTAATTTAGGTTTTTTCTGGACTGTTCATTGTTCTCTGGATGCAATATCTGTTTTTAAGTTGTGTAGTGATACTTGATCTTTAAGTATAAATCTTACTGCATTAGGAAAGAGCAGCCAGAAGTAAAATCTGTTGTGTGGCCACTAAAATTAAACTATTGGAGCTGGGTAGTAACAACCCTTAGTAACTTCTGGGTCTTTTGTTGTGTGGAGAAGTCCATCTAGATTGCAGTAGTGTCATAACTGTGTGAGAAGCTTTTTGTCAGGGTTTTGTGGGATGATTTCTGGGCTCACAGTGCAAGATGATCTGAAATCTACAAATAGGAATCAGCCAAACCCCTCAGTGCAGCAATTTGGCTCCTGCTTGAATAAGCAGCATTCCATCTGGGATCTTATCAGCTTTACAGTGATCCTGGCTGCTTTGTTGGAAGGAAAAGCTTGTGCATTTGGTTTAGTTTGTGAGTCAGCAAAGCACCAAAGGTATCCAAAATGCTGTTAGATCTGGAAAAGAAATGTTGCTAGGTTTTCAGGTACATAACATCACTCCTTAATTGATTTTTAGATGCTTAAAGACCCAACCTAGAGACCAGATCTCAGATGTGAAATCATCTGCATGACCATCTGAAATTCCTGCACTTTCAGGAGTTAATTAAAAAAATACATATCTATGTAATCAGTATTATTTATGTTTTCTGCAGGCTCAGCCAGTGATGGGAAGGATAATTTTGGGAGGGGGAGCTGATTATCCTGGACTGATGAGCAAAATGTCAGCATTGGCAATGAAATTGTGAGACCAGAAGGAGGTTTGATACTTCATGAAACTCAGATCACTTAAATATAAGGTTTAGAGTGTGACGGGGAATTTTTTCCCCAAGTTCAGCAGTACCTGGAGTTACTCAGACACAGCATGGATGTGTTGCTGAATTGCTTTTCACTTGATAGGAAAAAAAAATACATTCTGGTAAACATTTAATAATTAAAAGCCTGTAGAATGGACAGTAAACTGGAGATCTATATCCATTCCCAGCTGCTTGAGAGGGGAAGGAGTCCTGATGTGCAAACCAAACTCCCTGGTGGCTGCTTGGCAGCATCTGGAGCCAAGTTTTGGGACTGAACAGATGTTTAGGAGAACAGGACACTTGCAGACCAGGCTGTGATTCTTTGGGGATGTTCCCATCTTATTTAAAAGGAGTTGTTGGTAGAGGTAATATTGTATTCAGCTGAATGACTTGCTAGTAAATTGTGTCTTTTGAGCACATCATTAGATTAATTGCTCTTCAAGAGATCATTTTTCTTTTTTTAAGTGAACCATGCATTTATTCAGTGTATTTCAAGGAAAAACAAATTGGTAGTGTACTGCTGGGGTTAGGAGTGACTTTTCTGTAATAAAAGGGGTCTTCCTGTTATTTGGTGTTTCTTGTGGCTGTCCCACTTCAGCAGGTAAGGAGGCAGAATCTGTTGAGCTTTGACCTGAAATGACCTGGAGATCCCCTGGAACAGCCTTTCTGTGCAGCACAGGGTCAAGTTTAGGAAAAAATCATGGCTGAGGACTCTAAAATGTTAAAAATAATAAAAAAAAAAGACTGTGTTCTGTTCCAGATATTGACCCAACATTTTATACCATCTAAAAAATTGAACCTGTGCTTCTTTGAACCAGAGAGGCACAGCAGGGGTGCTTCATAAGCAGAAATAATTTGCACATTTAAGTGTTACATGTTTTATTGGAGTGATTTGTGGTGAATGAAAGGTGTCTGCTAATTAATAGCAGTGTTGAAAATGCTTTAGAGTAGTGAATGAATGGAAATTTGCATCTGTCTTGGAAATGTGCTGGAGGTTGTGTTAACATGGAACCATCCAAGTTAAAGCATTGGGGTTAATCTGTGACTTGCTAAAATATTGGGAAATTAAATCTTAATTATTATTTTAAAGTTTTAAATTACTTTTAGACTGTTTTCCTGCAGGATATTCATGAATTCTGAAGGAAAAACTTGTCACCTGATGGCTACAGTTCCTTAAAATTTTGGGGTTTTGCCTTCAAAGCTGAGCCTGTGGCTTTTTAGGCTGTAGTGTGAGCTGGAAGTGCTCAGACTGCACCATAAAATAATCCATGAGCACTTCAGGTTTGGAGATCACATAATTCCTGATGGAAGGAGTTCCATACCTCTTGTATGTTGTTTCTAAGAGTGGTCACCTACAGTAAGTAAGAACTTGCTGAGGTTTTTTACTTCAGAGGAGTACATTGATTATTAACATGCTTAGGAGAAGAGAAAAAAAAACCACCTGGAGAAAAATCTAAATTTTATTTGATTGCTCTAAGCTTTGCTGCCTCACAAACAGGTAGAAGGAAAAGCTCACATAGCTGCTGCCTACTTCTGAAAGCATTGAGCTAGCAGTTGGGTTCTTCTGACACATCTCAATGGCTTCATGTTTTCACTGAGTGGAAAAAAATATAATCAGGTAATGCCTTGCTTTTCTGGCACTTGGTTTTGAGGGATTTGTTTTACTGGGGTTTAATCTACAGGACATTTGGGAAGCATTCAGAGTCTTCTCAAGAACCAGCTTGCAACCTGTCCCCATTGCCCTCATCTTGCTGGGGAGAAGGGTTGAATTTGGGAGGCTTTGGGAGCTGCAGCAGACTGGGAAGAGCTTGTGAAACACAATAAAATGGTTTTATTCTCCTTAGGAGGATGGGCTAAGGAGTGTTGGCATGGGGAGAACTAAGAATGAGAGGTTAAGGTGGAGGAATTTGAAGGTTCTGGCTGCCTCTTGGTTATCTCCTCCTTTGGGGGTTCATCTTGGAGCAGTCAGCTGCTGGAAAGCAGGAGCAGAGGCTGGGAACTTGAGGCAGAGAGCAACTTGAACTCTGTACTCCAAGAAATAAAGGTTTAAATGTTTGACCTCTGAGTCCCTTAAAGGTGTAGGGAAAAGATTTGAGGTAAAATATGGGTCCTGCAGCATTGTTGGGTTCTGGAGTAGTGGGGAGACCTGGGCTGCAGAGTGGAGATGTCCATGTACAAGCTGAACCTTTATCCTTCTAAGTAGTGATCCATATTCTTGTTTATTCTGCAAGCTGCTTTCTGCTTCAGCTTTGGTGTTCCTTGGCTTTATTTCAAAGGCTTCATTTCACTGAGGCTTGGGCTTTTTTCTTTGAAGCAGCAAAACTGGTATTCAAGGAAGATGTATTCATTCTGTTCTGTGAGTAAACATTGAACCAAAGTTCTGGAAATCCTCTTTCAGGATATTTTGTAATCCTTCAATGCATCTCCACAGTTGGTTTTTTTTTTTTGACCCAAACTTCCATTTCACTTTTAAATGTCTCTTTCTCCAAGGGAGTTGTTCACTCTAAATCTTAAATATAAGTTCTTGAAATAGCTTCCACCATGGCTGCAAGCACTGCAGCTTTTTCTTGTGTCTCTAAGTTTCTTTTAGCAAGCTTTCCTCATTTTTATACTGCTCTGTATTGATATTAAGTGCTACTAGAGTGGTCTTTTCTGGAAGTCATTGCTTCTGAAAGATGATGAATAAGAGAATCACAACTGGAGAGATTGTTCAGTCAAGGGAAAAGAAGTTACTGTTCTTATGTCTTGTGCCAGCTCTGGGATATTGAAGTTACACAGTGATGCACTGCAGAGAGCTTTTATCTGGAGGTTTTTTTCTTTTTTTTTTTTCCATATAAACTTTTAAAGCTATTAGTTACAGTTATTTCTCCTCAAAGGGTAGAAGGTTATTGAAGCTGGTGTCCTGGAAAGATGTAAGGTGCTTAGGAGCATCCCTGGCACCTGGTTAATAGCATTGTGGGCTTTTTATTTCTTTGGTAAAATGATGAGATTTAAAGTCTTCCAAAAATTAAAGGTGAGCAGTGCTGATAAGCAGAGTAGAGAGCTGAACTCTTCTCTTCTTTGCCCAATTACAAGCACAGCTGGTAATAAAAAGAGGCTTTGAGTGTGTGACTACCAACTCCTGTGGCATTCTTTCCAAAAGCAGATTATTTTACAGAGGTCAGGAGGTTTGTGGATGGTCAGGAGCCTTTTCCTCCCTTGCTGCAGGTTTTCTGTGCAGCAGTGATGTTGTTCCTGCTGACTCAGGGGCTTCCAAGGTGCAGATCAGTGATAGCATGCAGGAATTAGCTTGGTGGTGGACTCCCTTTCTTGCCAAGAGGAGTTACTTGCCTTGGGATCCATGTGTGTTCAACTGGAAAATATATTTTTGAGTAGCTTGTCAAATTGAAATTGTGAATTCCCTGCAGTTTTCCCTACTGGTGGCAGCCTTGATATTCAGAAAACTCTGACACTGTCTTCTTGCTGAATGTAATTTGTGAAAATCCAACTGAGATGGTGACTGAAGTGTAAGAGCACTGTAACTTTTAACTCCCCTGGGTGAAGTTATTGTCCCAAGTTTGTAGAAAGAAATCCTTTTAATGCCTTCCTGTTCTCCACATTTCAGGAATTCTCCAGAGTGGTAAACTGAAGCTTTCTTTGATAGCTGATTTAGGATCTGTAGATTCCTTGTTTTACAAAAGACTTTAAGCATTTCTCTTTTGTCTTTTCTTTCCTTTTTTTTTCTTGAAGAAATGAAAATTTAGGAGAGGATTTGCCAGAGAAAGAAGATGGGAGCAAATAGCAGCAGCATCAGTGAGCTTCCAGAAAATGAATACTTGAAAAAATTATCAGGAGCAGAACCCATCTCAGAGAATGACCCCTTCTGGAATCAGCTGCTGTCTTTTAGTTTCACCACTCCAACAAACAGGTAAGAACTAAATCTTGGGTAATGTATTCAGAGCAGTGACAAGTCTGAAGCCTCAAACATGATGCTGCCACTGAACTTGGTGAATTGGGCATTTTCTTTAACTCACTATTAAATTAGCAGTTAAATTTCTTTATCTGTGTGGCTTTTCCCCACTCCCCTTTCAGAGGAAGCTTGGCATGCTGCCTCTGCAAAAATATTTTCTAAATATCTACCTAAATTTCAAGTTCTGCATGTCTTTTCACTCTAGCAAGTGGTGTAGATCTGAGAAGAATGAGTATTTTTTAAGAGAATCCCTTCCTCATCTCCAGAAACACAGAACCAAAGTCCTAGTGACTTGTGTTAACCCAAGTTTATTGCTAAATTTGTTTGCCTCTCTGTTGATTATCAGTCTTACATGAAGAATCTGATATTACTTAATACCTTTAGGTATTTAAACTGGTTTTACAGTTTATATTGTCACCTGATACCTTTCTGCCAGGTGAATATCTTATTTCCTCCCTTATTATTAGCAGTATTTCCTTGCAAAACTTAACTTTTTCATACAGGGTCATTCTAAACACTTGGGCAAGAGTTTTAAATAGGCCACAATGTGTTACTGCTAAAATTGGGACCACTTTTAATCATTTATAAATTGCAAAACATGTTTTGTGTGTTGTTCTGGCCAATTTTGTTGCCCTCTTTCAATGTCTCTACTTATTTATTTTGCTGGTGAAGCAGAGCTCCTGTCAAAACAAATGGCAGTCAAAGGTATATATATATATTTTTTTTTTTTTTTCAGAAGATGAAAAACTAATCCAGATTTAGGACTGCCCTGAGCTCTCAAACCTCAAGTAGTTGGAAACCTCACAGTTTCCATGCTACAGGAGATAGCTCTGTGCTGTGTTCACAGGAGCTTCTGAAAGGCAGGGAGAAGTATTTATTTTAATCAAGTTTATTTTCTCAGTAATTAGGTCAGGTAGTTGGGACTTGAGTACTTGGACTTGAGTGCCTGTAAGTGAAAAATGAAGCAAGGGTGAGAGAAAATGGTTAAATATGTCTCTGGGAGACATTTACTAGGTATTATTTTTCTAAAGAGGGAGGAGGAGGAAGGATTTAGGAGAGAACAGCAAGAAGGTGGTGGTGTAAAGGGTTGTAAAACCTGGTGCACCTTTAACAGGGAGTGAAGGAGGAATTTTTTTGTCACAGATCCCTGAAAATGCAAAAACTCTTTACAGCCTCCCCCCAGCTAACAAGATGGACAATATTCTAAGAAGTCATTTAACAGCTCAGAGCTCTGGGGCTTTTTAGGGAAGAAATAGTTACATAGAGCCCCCCAGCAGCTCCTTTGAAATGTTCTTCTTGCTCCTCTCTCCCCCACCAAAAGAAAAGTTTTTTTCATAGCTTGCTTTGCAGCTTTTTTGTGCCTGTTTCATGCAGTCAGATCCAGTGCAGAGGGAGGTGGCTTAAAAAAAAACAAACAAACAGCAAACACAACCCAAAATACAACAAAAAATCAACCAACAAAAAAAAACCCCAAAACAACCCCAAACATAATTAAAAAAAATCAAGCAAAAATGTTGCTCAGAAGCAGGCTGAATTAACTAAACACCAGATGGTGCTCTTGCCTGGCAGTTGGAGATGTTTTGAGGCCTCTTTTGTGCAGCTTAATAATTGGAAGGAAACTGCAAGTTCCCATTAAGCTGCTTCTTACCTGGCAGAACCATCTGACAGATGATGGTGGCTGCACAGCACCCTCAGCCATTGTGTGAATCAGGGAACCTTGCCTGCAGGGAGAGAAAAATCTGAATTTCTGAGATTGAAAGCTTGCAAAATATCAAGTTAAGTTTTTTTTGGTTTAATGAGGCTTGAGGGGAAGTCAGACTTTTGACAGGAGCAAGGTGCTAGTTTGTGATTTATTTCAATTTTTTTCTGGAAAGGAGCCAGATTTCACCAAACAGGACAGAATTTTTTTTATTTGTTTGTTTTCCCAAATTAGACTTTTTTTTTCCAATTGGATGGTGCAGAATTGGTGTGCTTATAGGAGGGGATTGCTTGCAGGTGTTATTGGAAGCCATGGAAATGGTGTGTGGTGTTTTTGTGGAGGAAACTGATGGTAACTTCAGAGTAAAAGATTTAACTTCCATCCTCAGCAGTTTGCAAAGGTGGGAGTGGGGTCATTGGTCCCCTTGGGGGACAGGGAGCTGTTCTCTGGTCACTGCTTTCTGTTCTGGGGAAAGAGAAGGAGAAAAACCATGCAGAGGGGAGGAGGAAAAAGAAACAAAAGATAAAATCCCAACCAAAACCCAGGAAGGTGGTGGGGCTGGGGTGGGTTCTGCTTTTCAGGGACAGATGCCTGACACATTCACCTGGTTATCATCACACAGTGCAGGGACATTTGCATCCATGTGTTTAATTAAAGCTCATGGGATTTTAGCACTTCTCAGTGGATCTTTTCTTTCCAGTGGGGAAGATGTGAATAGTTCTCTGCTTTCCAGAAGCTGCTGAGGATTAGGCCAGGGATCACAGCTGCCCAAGGAAAACCTTCTAGGCTGCCAGCCTGAGCTGGATCTCTGAGCAACAACAGTCTCTTAATCCCTAGAATCAGAAGCCCAGGGCCTTGGTTTGAGAGCTATGGAATCACTGGAAGGTGAAGGTGTGGTCCCCTGTCTCATCTTCCAGTGGCCCTGCTCTCTCTGCTCTGCTTTTCCTCATGCTTTGCTTTTCTCAGCACTTTTTACTCTTATGCTTTGTCTTTTTGCTTTTCTCCCTTTCCATTTGGTTCATCTCTTCCTCCATTTCTCCCTGGATCACTTCTGCTTGCTCTGCCCACCCCTCTGTGTCAGTACACATCAGGTTTTTCAGCATTGCTCATTGCCTCCCCATGTCTTTATTGGTTTATATTTTCACTCTATTTAACTTTTGACTTTTTTGCCTTTTTCTCTGAGGGCCACAAAATGGTTTGCAGGAGGGCATCAATTTTGCCACCACTGGCTACAGATTTGCTGTGCTCCCTCAGCAGTCCCTCCTGCAAGATGCAATTGTCTTCATCAGGAGCTAATCTGCCTGCAAAACAACACAGCAAAAAGAAGTGTTTATTTTTTTCAACCCAGTTAATTCCTTGGATTGCTTCCTAGGGATTTTGGGGGGCACAGCAGGAAAAGGTGGGATTGCTTAACCCACCTGTGCCATCCAAAACTGGAGACAGAGGCAGGTGGTCCAAGCAGAGCTGGCTGCTGGGAGTGTAATATTCTGTTTTTCTGGGCTGTTTGGTGTTAGAATCATAGAATCATAGAATCCTAGGGGTTGGAAGGGACCTGGAAAGATCATCTAGTCCAACCCCCCCTGCCAGAGCAGGGCCCCCTAGAGTACATCCCCTAGGAACGTGTCCAGGTGGGTTTTGAATGTCTCCAGTGAAGGAGACTCCACAACCCCCCTGGGCAGCCTGTTCCAGGGCTCTGTCACCCTTACAGTAAAAAAATTTTTTCTGATATTCAACTTGAACCTCCTATGCTCCAATTTACACCCATTACCCCTTGTCCTATCACTGGTCACCACTGAGAAAAGCCTAACTCCATCTCCCTGACACTCACCCCTTACATATTTGAAAACATTGATGAGGTCACCCCTCAGTCTCCTTTTCTCCAAACTAAAGAGACCCAGCTCCCTCAGCCTTTCCTCATAAGGGAGATGTTCCACTCCCTTAATCATCTTTGTGGCTCTGTGCTGGACTCTTTCAAGCACTTCCCTGTCCTTCTTGAACTGAGGGCCCAGAACTGGACACAATACTCCAGGTGTGGCCTCACCAATGCAGAATAGAGGGGGAGGAGAACCTCTCTTGACCTACTAACCACCCCCTTTCTAATGCACCCCAGGATGCCATTGGCCTTCTTGGCCACAAGGGCACATTGCTGGCTCATGGATGCCATGATGTTAAGTTCATGATTCCTCTCATTATGTTAAGTTTCTGAATGTTTAAGAGAGGGTATTAAATGGGAATAATTCTGGTCTGGGCATTCACAGCCCCTGGTTCTGAATCAGCCTTCAGGGGTCAGAAATGAGCTGCTGGGGAATCCCTGCTTGCTGCCCATGACCCCCCTGGTGTGAGCCAGAGTAACCTAGGAGCAAATCTTGAGTCTCTGGAAGGTAAAGCCACTGGGGTCCTACACATTCCAGGAGTAGTAGGAGAGGAGTAATGTGCATGTAAGTGAGAGGAAAAGGAGAAGCTACCAGGAGTTTAGTTTTAGGTTTCCTTCTTTTCACTGGAAAAGGTGATTGTGATCTCTTCTTCCATAAAGCAGGTCATGGATACTGAGCAGGTAAAATCCCCCTGGGTTACAGATGTCCCTACTGAGAAACTTGTGGGTTCAGCCCTGAGGAAGTATTCTTGGTGGCCTAAGTTCACACTCTCCTGCATCTTCCTTTTTTTTTTTTTTCTTTACAGATCTTTATTTGTTGCACAGAATGGAGCAGAATTAAACCAGTATAAAGCCTCTTAAATCTGCCACTTCCTACATTTCAAGTGGCTGAATAATTTTTTTGGAAAAACAAGACACAGCTTTTCTGGGGGACTTTAAAAGTTATTGTTATGAGCAAGAGCTGTGAAATTTACTTTGGAGTTTTAGCACTGGGTTTAGGCAGATCTTTGTGTTTGTCTGGCTCTCCTACCAGTTGCAACCTCCTCCTTAGCAGTGGTGTTAATTACAATTCTTTCCTGATGGAAAACTTAAAACCAGACTTAACTAACACAAAACTTGCTGAAAATCATGTGCTTAATATTTACTGTTTAGCTTTGTTCCTTCCCTGGAGTTTTTTTTAATGAGTGCCTGGTTCAAGAATGGTGTGCATGAGGCTTTTTTATGGGAAGACATAAAAATGAGCAGCTTTTATGGTACATTTTTAAATTGGTACAATAAATTATCTGCAGCTTTTTATTCTTTTGACTTCTTTCCTCCAAAGTAGTCCATTAAAGTCAACATTCACACAGTAGGAATTTACTGAATGTGTTGATTCTTCTGTTTGCTGTTGGATGGCAAGGAGAAAAAGCTTTACTTAGAGAAAAAAAACTGTCAGGAAAGATGCTCACTCTTTTTTTTTTTTTCCTCCTCTTTTAGGGGGACAGTTTTCTGCTGCAGTTCAGCTCATTCTTATTATAATTGCAGTTTGTATGCAAATTCTTGTGCCATGTTGAGATATTTTAACGTAGAGAACCACACTGAAACGTGTGGTTTCATCACTGAGATGGTGATATCTTGAAAAAGGATAAAACCCATGTGCTTCCAAGACTGCTGCTGGCTGGCAGCAGCTTGCACTTTTTTATTAATGATGGTTTTGCTGTGGGACTGGTGCTGAATTTAAGGTGAGGCAACTGAAATGAATTCAACTGCTCTAAACTAAATCCACTGAATTTGCGTTTTCCTTTTTAATTTCCTCCTCTTTTGGGAAGTAGTAATTTTTTACAATAGTTGCCAGAATAGCTGACTGCAGAATTCAGCTTTCTGGTAATGAAAAGCCAGAAATAAAAATCTGCAGTCAGTGAAAACTATGGTTTGGTTTGGTTTTTTTTTTTTTTTTCAGCAATAGACTGCTTAATTTACCATTCTTCTCCACCTCTGTTGAAAAGATGTTTTTTTACAGAAAACCACCCTGCTGATGAGGAAACTCTTTGTACTGTGAGTGTGTACTGCAAATACAGAGTGCTTAAATCCCAATATAAATAGAAATAACTTCAGATCTGCAATGGTAGGGGAGCCATTTCAGCAGGACAAAGCAGAATTTGTGTTGTCTGAACACTGTTTCATTATTCTGGTTTACTTGATCAGTGCCTAAACATTTAATAACTCATTTTCACTCAACAGAAGGTAACAGTTTTGGTTCAGTATTCCCCTTTTTTTGAGTTAATGTGTGTGGATCCAGTTCTCACATGGCATTTAGATGATAGTGCAGGTTTGAGGGATCAATAATAATAAAACAAGAGAAACCCATTGCTTGTGTAACCATTTTTATTTTCTTTCCCTCTCCCTAGTGCTGACTTAAAGCTTTTGGAAGAAGCCACAATCTCAGTCTGCAAGTCTCTAGGTGAGAAATTGGGGGAAAAAAAAACCCTCCAGAAAAAGCAGACATAATGTGTTTGTATAGAAATCTTGATGATGTTGGAATTTGGGTTCATTCTAGATATTATTTGGGCTAAATTGTGTCAACTTCTGCATGCTTTGTAGTCACATCTTCTTTTTCCTCATCCAGTGGAGAAGAATCCTCGGACAGGAAACCTTGGCTCCTTGATTAAAGTCTTTCTTGCTAGAACCAAAGAGTTAAAAATCTCAGCAGAATGCCAGAAGTAAGTGCCCAGAAAAAAAAAAAAAAAAAAAAAAAAAAAAAGCTGTTTGTGCCACTTCACTTGTAAAACATTGCTTTTGCTGCTAGCTCTTGAGTGGTTTACTTTCCTAGTTAATGCATCACAGACCAAAACCTAAAATCTTCTTAAATTGTTCTTTGAAACTGAAGAAACATGAAGCACTTTCCAAACACAGAATATTGAGTGTAACAGGTACACAGATTGCTGGGGGAAATGACAGGTTTTTCTTCCTGTTGTGTGTTCCATGCACCATTTGTACACAATTGTGTTGGATTCCTGGTTGCCACTGGTTTAGAGCAGTTTAAAAACCACCTGATCTTTCCAGCTAAAACTTAAATGGATGAACCAGTGTTTTATCTGGGAAATATGTTGAGTAGGCTTAGATTTGAACACAAACTTCTGTATAAAGAGATAGGTTTCAAGATTAGTGACAGTGACTAATCTTGACACTGTTTTTTTGTCACAGTAACTGTGACTGGTTTTGTTTACCCCTTTTCAGCAGTAGGAAAGACCTCCAGGAGGCTCAGGGCTATGTAGTTTTTCTGGGAAGTTTTCTGGAATTGTTCCCTCACCCAAAGAGAAATGTCCAATTCTCATCAGATTTGGCACTTCAAAAATGAAATCTTGCTTTTTAGTGCCTCCCTGCTCCCACAGTTGCCCTCAGCCTTTTTCCTTATATCTGGAGGAAAAAGTTATTTTCCTTCCCCTAAAAGAATACAACCCCATTCCTTGCTAAGCTTGTAGTGCCTGGGTAGCTTGGGATGCTTCTTTCATCCCCAAAAACCTTGAAAATGCAGCTCCAAGCAAGAGCTTGACTGGGTGGTGTTGTATGGGCTTCCCAGCAGTTACTTCTTTGGACTCAAAACCATGTAATGAGGTGATACTTCCCTTTTGTTCACAAAACTTGGAAAACTGTTGTGTGTGCTGCACAAAATAACCTTGCAATATTGTGCTCCTGAAGTCCCTAAATGCCTGTGGTGATCTGCAGCCTGACTGGGAAAAGGGTTAAGGTTGAGGCAGGCAGAGCAGTTCTCATATCAAAGCTGCTGAAAGTTGTCAGATATTCCTTTAGCTGAAATCCATAGGATCCAGAACCCTCCAGGAGAATGCTGAGCCACCTGGGGAGTTGTTTGAGGAGTTGTACTTCTAGCAAAGATGATGGTTTTAGCCAACACTACAAGCTTAGCAAGGATTGGGGTTGTATTCTTTTAGGGGAAGGAAAAAAACAGCTTTTAAAAATATATTTTTAGGTTGGTTTGGTTTTTTTGCTGTACCAACAACATCTCCCTGCTTGTGCACTTTGCCTTTTCCTTGTTTCAGTAGTAGGAACCCCTCTGCCTCTATTTTCTTCTGGTTTTTCAGGCATTTTTGCAGGTAAAGCATTCCTCATCCTTCTTTGTTTCTTCTTTTCCAGTCACCTCTTCATCTGGCAGGCTCACAATGCCCTGTTTATTATTTGCTGCTTGCTGAAAGTCTTCATCAGTCGAATGTCAGAGGAGGAGCTGCAGCTTCATTTCACTTATGAAGAGAAAGGCCCAGGCTCATATGGTGAGTACACACACTGCTGCTGGGGAAACAGAACCCACAGGGACCTAAAAACTTCTCCTGTTTGTAGAGGTGGTGGTGTTAGACCTCTTCAGGAGGTCCCTGTCTCTCCTTCACTCAGGGTGACTCAACTCCTGGTTCTTGTGGCTGGGGTAGATCCATTTTTCTCCTGACTACTCATTCACTCCTTCACAGTGACATTTATTAGCCATGATTTTTCTGCCTATTTGGTGGCCAAGATGCTCAGCAATTATCTTTGAGCAGATGGCAAAACTTTTCTAAAGTTTTACACACTCTGGTGAACCTTTTAAAGAGATGTGAATTCTCTTCTCCAGTTGTGAGCTTGGTGGGATTAATCTGATAATGTATTTTAGAAAGTTTGTTTGATAAATGAAAAATGCATATAGATCATGGATGTCTAATGACATAATTGCCATGTTTGAATGTTGAGATATTATTTTTTTGCTTATTTTCCTAATGAATTGCTGCTGAGTAGTTAGTGGAAAGTAACAGGCCCACCACAAAGCACCTCTTTCTCCTACGACCCATTTAGTCTTGGTCCACCTTTTTTTCAGGACGATCATCATCAAACTCAGGCTGCTTGTGCTGCAGTCAGTGAGAGCAAAAGCACTGGAATATGGGAAAAAAACCCCAAAATACAGAGGTTTTGAGATGCAAAGTCTCCTGCTCACTGACTGCTTAACAATATGTCTTGTTTTGGCAGATTTTGGATGGCCAAGGCTTGTTGAGTTGTCTGGAGACAAGTTCATCCTGATAATTCTTACCCAGGAGCATTTTATTTTCCTCCTGGACTTTGCAATTCCTTCTGCAGGTCCAGTGTGTGCTTTGCCCTCCAGGAATATGCTGGAAGCTCAGAAGAAAGCTGTGCATTTGTGCTGTCAACAAAAATGGGATTCTTGAGGTTTTTTTTTTTTTCCTTTTCCCCAAAGGCTGTGAGTGTAAGGATGTTGTAGCCTGCCAGGAGAAAGTTGGAATGAATAAATTGCACAGGAGCAAGTTGCTACAGTGCTGTTTGCTGCTTTCCTTCAAGAATAATCAGACCCTTAGGAGAAGTTTGTCCCTTTTGGCAGTTTTCAAATGGTTCTGTAGGCCAGGAAGTGCAAGCTTTGTTTCTTCACCCATAATGAAGAATTTTCATCTAACTTGAGAGAATGTTGCACAATTTTTTAAGTCTCATTGAGATTTAAGCTTTAAGATTCAGCAAAAAAAAAAAAAAAATCAATCCTGTTATTGACAAATCCTTACCTGGACTCAGCCTGTGGTGAGCTGAAGCTGGGGTTAATCTTGTTAGCACAAATAATTCATCTTTTGTGAGGCTTCTGCTCTCTGTATCCTGGTGGTTTCTGTGCTGTGGGTCAGAGGTGTAAGGGGATCAAACCATCTCTTCATTTCATCTCCTCCCTGACCTGCAATAGGAAAATTTATTCATTCACCATAGAGAAAATTTTATCACAAGGCTGCTGAGGTCTTAATTTGAGGTCTCACAGCAGAGAAGAGGACACAGAAGAGGGAATAAATACCCTGAAATGATTTTATGAGCCTTCACCTGTCACAGGAAGGAGATGAGGGATGGCAATTAATTTATGTACTCACTGCTGCCACTCTGCAGGGGAAGTTGGGAGCTTTTGAGAGTTTTAATAAAACACCAAGCCACAAAACCCAAAGCAGCTTTAAGGCTGTGTATTCCATTGAGTGAGTGAGGCTTTAGGTTCTACAAGCAACAGATTATTTCATTACTGGGGTCCAGGGTCTGTCCTGGCTGTTGGATATCATTTTGTCAGTGTAAGTTAAAAAAAAATAAATCTATATATTCATTTTAAAGACCTCACCAGACCATAAAAAAAACCCCAAAAACCTTGTTGGTCCCTGTTTATAGCTCACTCTCACGTTAGAGATTTGGCATGCAGCCCCTCATTGTCTTGGCAAAGAGAAGAATTCAGCAAGAATTCATGTGGCCCAGTGAGGAAAAGGATACATTAATTATTGCAGCTGAATGACAGGGATTACAGCAATTAAACTTAAAAAAAAAATTAAAAATTAAAAAAAAAAAGCATGAAAACCGTCTTCCATTCTCCCTCCTTTGCTTAACACTCTTCTTGACACTTTCTTCTTCAAGAAAACACTTTTCTTGCTTCATTTTTGAGGGGAAAATCTTTCATCTCTTTCATCTTCAAATAACATTATTCTCTCTTCAGATGAGTTTTTTGTATAGCCTGGGGGAATAAAACATCCTGAAAATGCACTCTCTTGAATTCTTCATCCTTTTTTTGCTTTTCCTCTTTTCCTCAATTGTCAAGAGAAAAGAAATGAGGTGTTTTGGGAACTGATCAGCAGTCTTGCTCTGGAAGCATCTTCTGGACTGATTTTCTGGGCTTCAGTGGTTTCTGTCTAAGGGTAAAAACTCCTAATAAATACTCCTGGTAGTTTTTTACTAACAGGAGCTATGTTCTGTTACTTGTGGGGGATCCTTTAGAAAGGAAACCATATTTCCATGGCAAAAAAAACCAACAAACAGCCCTGATTTCCTTTAGAACATGCAGGACACTAGGTGACCATTTTTAATGTGTTTTTAGTAGCCTGCTTGTGGAAAGAAAAGAGTTTGGCTTTGTTGGGAATATTCCCTCTGGTGTGCTGCTTCAAATTGTGGCCTGGATTTAGGGACAAACTGTGTTAAACACAGCTCCATAACCTGGCCATAAAGTTGTGTTCAGTGCAGGGTGTTTTTGATGGAAAATAAAAAATCAAGAAGCATTTAGGTAAGCATGATGCTGTAAATGCCTATGGGATAATAGAGAGGGAAAAACTAGAAAACCCCATTTACTGCCATATGTTGTAGGCTTGTGTTTTTATTTTGAAAGCAGAAAAAATTCCTAGTGGGCCAAGATATTTATCTTTGTTTTTTCTTTACTGTTATCTGACAACTTCAGAGAGTTCAGTAAGTTTTTTCCTCAGGAAGTCTTGTTTTTTTCCAGTTGCATTGAAAAACTACAGTCCTTGTGTCAAGCACCATCACCTTGGTTGCTTAGAATACATTTTTACATGCTCAAAATGCTTTTTAAAAATCACTTTTCATCATCCCGTGCATTTTGTCACATTGGGTAGAGAATAATTTCTGCTCTCTTAGAATGAACTCTGGAAATTCATGAATCCTTCATTCAAGAGATGTGGATGTGCATTTTTGCAAAAAAATAGTGTGGATTGGTGGCATATTCCTACAATACCAGCAGCTCATTAAATTTCTCCACCTGTTATTAGTTATTTGTTTTATATATCAAAGACATAAAATCACCATTTTCTCTATTCATAACTCCAATTTCCTTTTATTTCAGTAGAGTGCCATCTACTTAAGGAATTTCTCTTAAAATATTGTCTGGATCTATAAGTTTAATTCTGGGCTTTCTTTTGCTATTTGAAAATCCAGAAAACTTGTGATATGTTTCTTTTCAGGGGCAGAGTGTGAAGACCTCATAGAGGAACTGCTGTGTTGCCTCATCCAGCTCATTGTTGAAATTCCTCTCTTGTAAGTTGGATTATTTTTATTTTTTAATTCCTGCATGTGTGTTAATCAAGTCATTATGTACTACTGATTTCTGAAATGCCAGCAAATTGATACTGGAGAAGAGAGAGGTGGCCAAGAGGAATATTTCTGTAGACCTCCAGATTTGTTGATGTGGCTGTTTTCAGGCATCTGAAATTGTTTTTTGGAAATCAAGGTGTTTTTTTAGCACCTGTCCTGAGAAATTTGAACTTTTTTTTTTTTTTCCCCAAGACAACCTTGAGCAAAGAATAGTGTTAATAGAAATTGTTTTTCATGTTAAATTGTGTTTGTAATCCATATCTAAATTCCTAGACAATGGAACAGGCTGCCCAGGAAGGTGGTTGGGTCACCATCCCCAGATGTCTTCAAGGGTTCTTTAGGGGGATTTGGGGGAAAACTCTGTGGAATAGGGATGATGGTTGGGCTGGATGATCCCAAGAGGCTTTGCCAACCTGAAAGATTCTATGATTTTAAAATGCAGTGCCCCAAAAACATCTCAGCTTTGAAAAGTTCTCAGATTATCTGGTGTCTGCTGTATGATCATGTCTGTCACACCTGACTCTGTCATCTGTAGATGACTTATTTTTTATTCACTTCAGGTTGTTCCTTGGGTTGGAAAGCTGACAATAATGCAGTAGTTTTTGAAGTGTTGCTGTCATTAAACCAAGCTCTGTCAACACTGCATGAGGGTTTTGGGTAGGTAATGAACTAGTGATTCCTGGAACAGATACACTAATTTTTTGGAGCAGTTTAGAGAAAGTACAAAGGCCTTAAAGGACTGGGATAGATGGGGAAGTTCACAAATCCTGCAGGGTTGTATTTTCCCTCCTTGGAAGTCCCAATATCTATGGAGTCCAGTAAACTTTTTCTCTCTTTCTGGCAGAAAAAAAAGTTTTACAGAAGTGATTGGTCTTAAGCCTTTTCACCAACTGTTTTATTTATTCTGGGTGAGGCTTGAGGAGGCTCTGAGCACCCTGATTTAGGTGAGGGTGTCCCTGCTGGCTGCAGGGAGGGGACCTTTGGAGGTCCCTTCCCACCCAAATCATTCTTCTTTGTGAATATGGGTGCTGGGAGTGGAAGTAGCTGTTGAAAGCACTTAGTTTGGTGCTTAATATAAGAATGGCTTATTAAAAAATAGGACTTTACAAAGCCTATAATCTTTAATATGCATCTGGATTGAAAACATACCCAGTTTTCATGAGGGAGAGGTGTGGAAGGCTTTTTTTGCTGTCTCCTTGAGAAATTTTGACTGCAATAGGATGCTACTGAATTGTTAAAGATAATACACACTCTAAGTGTTAGTATTGTTTTTTTTACCAGTCTAGCTTGTTTACTACTGTTAATGCCTTAACAATTTTATCCCTATAACATCAAAGAGGAAGTAGGTGAAAATATTGGTATCTCTAATACAGAATCCATCTCTTCATAAAAAAAAATGTCACAGAACATTATAAACTAAAATGAGACATTTTTGTTTAATTATTTTCAGGAGGATGGTCAGGATTATTTTAGGCAGTGTGTTCACTTTTTACTTCCCTCCCTCTCCCTGATCAGATGTACACTCTAAATTCATTCCCTACTTCAGATCAAGGGAATTTCTGTCTTTAGCTGGAATAAATCAAACAAATGGCAAAACCTACTCTGTGAATTTTGGGAATTGGGTGGAAGATATGAAATATTTCAACTTGTAAGGATTTCTGCAGCAAGACAGGCAGTGTCCCTCAGTAAAGCTGCTGTTAAAGATGAATTTCTGTTCTGGCAGAGCATTAACATCTCCATACTGAGCTCATCTCTGTCACATCATTAAGGACAGAAAAGTTTTTTTATTGGGAGCACTCAATAGCTTTAACAGGGGCTCATCACAATTCCTGTGTCCCTTGGAGATGGAGTTTGATGGAGGAGAGAGCACAGGGGGACAGTCCCTGCTCTGCTCCCCACCCCAGTGCTGACACAAACCAGGATTTCAAAGGTTGCAGGGTTTTGGCACAGCTCTGCTCCTGCCTGCTGGACAAGGTTTTGTGTGCTTTAAAAATCATCTTTGTATTTCAGTGACCAAAAGAAGAGAAAAGCTTGGACTGGGCTGTAGAGAAGCAATGTGTCTAAATCCATTTATTACATTTACAGCTGGAGATGCTTCAGTCAGGAGAGAGCAAATAAAAGGAGGGATTTTGCAGAACCTTCACTTGCCAAAACATTTTGATGTTGGAGGTGGTGCAGTTCCTCACTGCTGTCCAGGGAACTGTGATTCCATTTTACTTTTTGGAGTAAATAACTGATGTGCTCCTTGCTCTGAAATCTGAAGCTGAACCCACCCTGCAACTTTGCATCCTTATCCTTTGCTTTTCTGGCACCACCACTGGGAATATGGAAGCATTTGAGGGTGCTAAAAATTAAACTGACTCCTCACCACCAGTTCTGATCCTGAGACTAATGTAGAGTTTTACTCCAGTCTGGGTTTTCTGTGGTTCATTTATTTTAAGTGCTCATGGTTGTACTTGCCTGGCACAAATAAGATTTTTGGAAGGTGGACCTTGTAATAAATAAAAACTGAGCATCACTGCTTGAACACACATCATCTTTTTAAATACAGATACTGGAAAAATCTTTGAATTAGAGAAGCACAAAGAGATTTTAAATTCCCAGTAGATTCCAGGTAAAAAAAAACAACTTTAAGTGATGCTGGACTCTTGTGACTTAATGATACTGGGTTGTGAAGCATGCTGTGGAAATTAAATAGTGAAAAAAATTACAAATTAGTTAATGAAAGTCTTGGTACTCAGTGAAAATCTAAGGGGTTACAGGATGGAATTGTTGCACTGTGCAGCTTTTTACTCTGGGAGGGAGCAAATATGGTGCTGGATTGAAAGCAGGAATGATCCAAGTTATTTCATTTGGGTTAAAAAGGATTTGGTGGTGTCTGCAGTTTATTACTGGTTAAGGAGGCAAATGTTTTCCTCCCCCTCCTAAAAATATGGTTTGTACCAAAGGTGTTACAGGCAGAGGTGGGGACAGAAAGCACAAGATAACCCAAATTTGTGGCTGTCTCATCCATAGTTCTGCACCTTTCTCAATTAACCCAAACTCGAGGAGCTTTTATGAACTCTTTGGTGTCAATCTTTAACCATCACAACACATTCTTTGGGCTTGGCTCATGGTTACCTCCAAGCCCCCATTTAAAACTGGACAAGTGTTGGCAGGACCTGGATCTCCTCAGCATTTCATTCACTGAACTGGCATTTCTGGGGTGAATTCCTGCCTTAGGGATCCACTTTTGCTGGCAGATGGTTTGTTGGACATTTCCCTGACTTAGCACAATGGCAGTTGGGAAGAGTTTTATTTAACAGGACAAAGGACACACTTTGGAGAGATATTTATTATTTTTAGAGTGAAGTGTTGTCTGGAAATTACAGCTGGAATGTTCTGGGCAAAACCTCAACGTTTTTACATTGTTTTTACATCTTTTGGCATATCAAAAAGTAGAAGAAAATAAAAGGTTTAAGAAAAACAACCCATTGTTGGTATGAAGTGACCCTGGTTGTGTTTAATTTCTTGTTTAGTGAGAATTCCTTCTGCTAAACAGTGTATAACCTCAGGTGAAGCTACCAGATTTTCCTAGAAAGCAGTTTGTAAAGAAATCTATTAGATAAACCTTTGTTTTTTCCTTTTTTTTTTGCCCTGCAGAGATATTACCTACAGCATTTCCTTGGAAGCTGTGACAACTCTGATTGTCTTCCTCTCCTGCCAGTTATTCCACAAAGAAATTCTACGAGAGAGCATCATTCACAAGTACCTGATGCATGGTCCATGGTATGTCCTGGGGGTACCTCATGGCAAAGCCAGTCCTTCTGGTGACATTTTTGGGGCTCTTTCCACTTAAAACCCAAAGGCAATAAAATGTGTTTTCTATCAAAACTCATTCTGCTCAAGAAAACCCCAAAGCACAAAGATTTGTGAAGCTGTCAGAAAGCTTCAAGTTTAAATCTCACTGCTCAGACTGCTTAGGATGCCAAGTTCATTGTTTTTGAGGGTGATTCCATGAACTTAGCTTTTATTTCTCAGAGTGGGTTTCTAGGTTCAGTTCTGGGTCTTTTTCTGTAACACTGCAGGCAAATGAAGCCAGAAATCTACTGATCCTGCTTGCAATGCAAATAAATATTAGCCCCTCAGCAGATTTCCAGTTGTTTTGTTTAAATGCTTTGTCAGGGTGGCTTTTACTCATTTTGGTCAGGCTACCATTCATCTTTTAACTTGAAATTCTATGCAGGCAGCTTTTTGGTGAATGTATCTATTTGCTGGTTGTTTGGTTTGGGTTTTTTATTTTCTGTAATTTCTAATTA
Organism: Heliangelus exortis; assembly: GCF_036169615.1. Classification (NCBI taxonomy): domain Eukaryota; kingdom Metazoa; phylum Chordata; class Aves; order Apodiformes; family Trochilidae; genus Heliangelus; species Heliangelus exortis. The sequence goes on from NC_092454.1 coordinate 2,319,961, forward strand.
GTGCAAGAGAGAGGAACTGTTCTGGGGTGGCAGGGCAGATCTCAGCCTGAAACTGCAGCAGAGCCTCAGTGTGTGGGGCTGAAATCTCTAGATGGAAGGAATTGAGGGTTTGGGGTAAAATGGGGAATGTTTGGGAGAACACGTTACCTGTTCTGTGTAACCAAAGCCTGGAGTGAACACTAAATAAATAGAATTTTTCTTTCCCTTGGGTAAGTATTATCCCAGTTGTCTCTTGAGGTAAAAGAATACAATGATTAAGTGATTGATTTGTGGTGAAAAGAGAGGGGTTTCTCCCCCTAAATTCTGCTCCTGTGAGACCCCAGCTGGAATATTGGCTCCAGGTCTGGTGTCCCCAGGAGGAGAAGGACATGGATCTGTTGGAATGAGTCCAGAGGAGGCCCCAAAGATGCTCCAGGGGCTGGAGCAGCTCTGCTGGGAGGAGAGGCTGAGGGAGCTGGGATTGTTCAGCCTGGAGAAGAGAAGACTCCATGGGGACCTCAGAGCTGCCTTCCCATTCCTGAAGGGAACCTCCAGGAAGGCTGCAGAGGGACTTTTCCCAAGAGTGCCCAGCAAGAGGAGAAGGGGAAATGGTTTGAAAGTGCAGGAGAAGAGGTTGAGGCTGGAGCTGAGGAAGAAGTTCTTCAGCAGGAGGGTGCTGAGACTCTGGAACAGATTGCCCAGAGAAACTGTATTAAAAAAGGAAAAAAAAAAAAAAGGCAGTTTCCGTGTCCCTGCTGTTGAAGCTGCTGCTGCAGAGCCCTTCTGAAGTCACTGCAGCTTTGCACTGGCCAAACCTTGATGTTCCTTTCCTTTCCAGTCTATTCCCAGGAACTCTGGGAGATTCAGTGTCTCTGTTCACACCACCCTTTGCACCCTGCCTGGGCTTTGTTGTGCCAATTTCTGCAAGTTGTGAGTCAACTCAAGCTGTTTTTATTTCTTTTTTTTTTTTTTCTCTCCTCCAGTCTCCCATACACCAGCAGACTTGTGAAAACTTTGCTGTATAATTTTATTAGACAAGAAAGAAGCCCTCCCCCAGGGACCCATCTCTTCCAGCAGCAACCAGATGGAGGAGGCCTCCTTTATGGGATTGCATCTGGGGTGGCAAGTGAGTCTTGTTTTCTTATAAACTATTTATATTTATGTATTAATATTCTTAGAAACTATACTTAAAACCACAAAGGTCAAGTGGTGCCTTCATGTGACCTCTCTTCTCACCTCCACATGTGTCATAACCCATTTCTTTTTCCACAAGTGATCCCAGTGTGGGTGCTGGGTGTAGCAAAGCTGTCCCCAGCCCTTCTTGCATTGTAACCATGGATGGTTCACCTTGAGATGTGTTGGAATTTGAAGCAATTCAGTCCTCAGGGACCCCTTCCTTTGCAACTTGGGGCAAAAGTAGCACTTAATTCCTATTTTTCTTTTCTTGAGAATTTTAAAAGAACCAACCCAGCCAAACAATGAGTGCCCTGCTTGATAAATCCCATGCTTCCAGTTATTTAAAATACTGTGAGATACTTTGATGTGCATATTGTATTTATTAAGATGGATGTGGGGAGCTGCTCTGGGGCTCTGCTTTGAGCAGAAGGTTGGACCAGGTGGTTTCAGGAGGTCCCTTCCAGTCTTAAGGATTTTGTGACAGAAGGGAGTGACCCAGGGAAGAATTTTTGTACCATCCTGCAGTGCCTTTCTCAGGAGGTTGACTTCTTCTTTGTCCTGAGACTGAGTCTGACCTTTTGTGGGTCAACTCTTTGCTGTTTATGTTGCCTGAAGACTCTCAAAGCCGTTTTTATTTGTGAAGAAAAAGGGAGTTTGTGTGTGTCTTATACTCTACACTGTGTTTTGGTTGGTGGTTGCTCTCTTCCCCCCACCAGATGTCTTATTCTTCTCCTACCAAATCCCATATTGAATCCAAAACACAGCACTAAAAAGACAAATTCCCTCTCCCAGCCAAAACCAGGAGAGTATTCCATATAAAAAATTCTTCCCTCTGATAAGAATAAAGTACATCATATTGCTTAATGTTCAAGGTATGTTTTGTTTTCTCCCAGTGAGCTGAGTAACATTTTCTGAGTGGGTTTCATTTAAACCTGATGCTCTTTATTTTGCTCTTTTGGGAAATCCATTCACTGGCAGCATTCCTTGGGGATATTAAAAGTTCAGGCTGGAAGTTCTCTGCCAGCAATATCTTTTCCAGTTGGTGACAATGTCCCTGGCTCTCCTCAGGGAGGCAGTAAAAGCACTTCTCTGCAACACCGGGAAGGTTACACACAGCTTACGTGCTGCTGGAACAGAATTCTCAGGGTTGGAAGGGACCTCGAGAAACCATTGAGTCCAACTCCTTTCTGGTTTCCAGTTTACACACTCCAGGGTGGACCCTGGCTTGTAAATGCAACACCAAACAAATGCTTGGTTTGCAGTTTATTTAAGCAGAGGAAAAAAAAATTAATGAGATGATTGCCTACAACCTTTTAACTTGAGACTCCCAGCAGGTACCTTCTCTTCCTTTTTCCCAGTTGCTAAAGAAAATAGCTCTTAAAATGCTTCTCTGAAGTGGTTTGCAGGATGTGGGTGAGCAGGTCTCAATGTCTGGTTTGATTTCTCTTCTTACCTGATGGTTTTGCTCTTGCTTAGAAGCAAGGTGCTTCCTATCAGGTAGGTAAATAGTTTACTCTGCATTATGTCACTTATTTATTGCCCATTATATGCCTTATTTATTGCCCATTATATGCCTTATTTATTACCCATTATATGCCTTATTTATTGCCCATTATGTCCCTAATTTATTGCCCATTATGTCCCTGATTTATTGCCCATCCAGACTGCCACCCCTCCTTCTCTCATCACTCATTCCTCTGATACCAGACCCCCCCCCCAGTGACATTTTCCTTCTTGCATATGGACTCTGCAGTTTTTTAGTACAAACTCTTTAGGTTTCTCTTCTTGTTTCTCCCTACACTCCCATCCCCTTCATCCCTCTTCAGCCCTTCTCTCAACAACTCCCTTTATTTCCTTCCACCTTGGTTTTCTTGCTTCTTCCACAAGCACCTGCAGTCCCAGATCTTCTCCCAGTACCTTCAGTTAAAGCTTTAAGTCCAAGAAAAAGAACTTTTTACTTTTTTTAGAAAAAGCTTTCTGATGTTCTGCATGGGAAAAGGGGGGAAAAATGAGTACCTCATCCTGCTGGAAAACAGAAATAATGTTTTCTTGTGTGGCCCAAAGAGTTGGTTAATGTTTCTCTTGTCTGGTTATTTATAAAATCTTGGATTATGGATAAAACTTGGACACAATAGGATTGGTAGAATAATTGGTATGTTTTGCTATCTGTAATATTTCAGGATTAATCCTTTGCAAGCCTTCATTTTGTAGAGCATCAGGAGCACAAGTGCAGTGCAGGTGAGAAGAAAGGAGAGCAAATTAATAATCTGTGTATGAAACAGAGGCAAATTTGGAGCAGATGTGGAAAACTCAGTCATGATTTCTGCACTCTGTTATTTTGTGTGTATTTTTTAATCTTTACTGAGTAAGAATTGAGAGACTGGAAAATGAACTGTTAAGGTGTTTAGTGGCTTAAATATCACATTATGAGTTTACTGAAACCATCTTATTTAGGATGAAAGGAGGTAGAATCCTGGCTTTCAGGAACATTTCTTTTTCATGGGCCAAAAGAAGGACTGTACTTAATTAGAAATTCTTTACCTTGATCCCAGTCACCTCCTATACCACCTATTGTGTTTTGTTCATTTTGTAATCACTTGCATGACAGCAGTAGATGAAGAAACTCTTGTAAACACTGGATTTTAAAGCCTTCCCCCCCCTTTCCTTCCTTGTGATTCAGCAGGAGTGATGAATAGACACGATATGAGCAGCAGTTTACCCTTTCCCACAGTTACCCTTCTGCTTCTCATCCTTTCCAGCCTGTTTTTTCCCCTCTCATGAGCCTCTTTAACCCTGAAACCGTTCAGCCAAGATCCTGGCACCAGTCACTTCTCCTTTGCCTGCATTCAAGTCCTTTTACACCAAATATCTTGCTTAGAATTGTCTTGCCAATCATGCTGCCCTCCAGTAGTTAAAGGAACAATTGGGGGTTTGGAAAGAAGGAGGGAAAACTGAAATTTGAGGTTTTTAACTTCATGAAGGACATTCTTCTAGGCTGAGTCAACTTTGTTTTGTCTTTGAAGCCTTTCTGTAGGTGAGCAAGATAGTTGTCCAGGGGCTGTTGGATCTGGTGGGATGCTGGTGATCTGTCTTACAGGCATCAGTATGCATGGCAGTAGGGATTTAGAACTCATTAGAAATGGGAAATTTATTTTCCTTGGTTCACAAGGTACATTGAACCAACTTGCCTTCAAAAGTATGTGTTTTTAAATAAGTTGTAAATCCCCTCTTCTTGTTTGTTTTTTTTTTTTCAGTATTGGCATTTGCCAGTTCATGGCCCACAGTTAAAGGCTTTTTGTGGGAGAGTAAAAAAATTTTATTAGCCATTTCTTGCAAATAAAATTGATATTTTCAAGCTGAGACTTCAGACTTTCCAAAGTGGGGGAATCCACCACTTCCCCTGGAAGACCATCCCAATGTCTGACTGTCCTCAGGGGGAAAAAATCTTCCTCTTGTGAATCAGAATCATCCCAGGAGCAACTTGTGCCCATTGCCCCTTGTCCCTTGTCTTGTCCATGGGACTCCTTGGAAACTGGGAATCTCCATCTTCTTTGGAGCCCTCCCTGAAGTCCTGGAACATGGTCAGAAGCAGGGTTCATCTTCATTAATGACCTCAGTAATTATCACAGCTGATCTGGCCCATGAATGGACTGGTGTAGCATTCACAGAAGTTTCAGAATTCAGTGTGTGCTGCTCAGGAAGGACTCTCTGTAATTTCTGTGCTTTTTGGTTGGAATTAAAACATTCCTGAGTACTTGGAGGGACCTGATGGTCTGTGTTGGACATCTGTGAGTTACACAGCTTGTCCTTTTTCTATTTCCTTTTTCCTTTTTCTATTTCCTTTTTCTTTTTCCTTTTTATATTTTTCTATTTTCTATGTTTGTATTTTCTTTCCTCCTGCTCTGTCCTCCTGCTCTTTCCTCCTGCTCTTTCCTCCTGCTCTTTCCTCCTGCTCTGTCCTCCTGCTCTGTCCTCCTGCTCTGTCCTCCTGCTCTGTCCTCCTGCTCTGTCCTCCTGCTCTGTCCTCCTGCTCTGTCCTCCTGCTCTATCCTCCTGCTCTGTCCTCCTGCTCTGTCCTCCTGCTCTGTCCTCCTGCTCTTTCCTCCTGCTCTTTCCTCCTGCTCTTTCCTCCTGCTCTGTCCTCCTGCTCTTTCCTCCTGCTCTGTCCTCCTGCTCTGTCCTCCTGCTCTGTCCTCCTGCTCTGTCCTCCTGCTCTGTCCTCCTGCTCTGTCCTCCTGCTCTGTCCTCCTGCTCTTTCCTCCTGCTCTTTCCTCCTGCTCTGTCCTCCTGCTCTGTCCTCCTGCTCTGTCCTCCTGCTCTGTCCTCCTGCTCTGTCCTCCTGCTCTGTCCTCCTGCTCTTTCCTCCTGCTCTTTCCTCCTGCTCTTTCCTCCTGCTCTGTCCTCCTGCTCTTTCCTCCTGCTCTGTCCTCCTGCTCTGTCCTCCTGCTCTTTCCTCCTGCTCTTTCCTCCTGCTCTTTCCTCCTGCTCTGTCCTCCTGCTCTGTCCTCCTGCTCTGTCCTCCTGCTCTGTCCTCCTGCTCTGTCCTCCTGCTCTGTCCTCCTGCTCTGTCCTCCTGCTCTGTCCTCCTGCTCTTTCCTCCTGCTCTTTCCTCCTGCTCTTTCCTCCTGCTCTTTCCTCCTGCTCTGTCCTGCTCTTTCCTCCTGCTCTTTCCTCCTGCTCTGTCCTCCTGCTCTGTCCTCCTGCTCTGTCCTCCTGCTCTGTCCTCCTGCTCTGTCCTCCTGCTCTGTCCTCCTGCTCTGTCCTCCTGCTCTGTCCTCCTGCTCTGTCCTCCTGCTCTGTCCTCCTGCTCTGTCCTCCTGCTCTATCCTCCTGCTCTGTCCTCCTGCTCTGTCCTCCTGCTCTGTCCTCCTGCTCTGTCCTCCTGCTCTGTCCTCCTGCTCTTTCCTCCTGCTCTTTCCTCCTGCTCTTTCCTCCTGCTCTGTCCTCCTGCTCTTTCCTCCTGCTCTGTCCTCCTGCTCTGTCCTCCTGCTCTGTCCTCCTGCTCTGTCCTCCTGCTCTGTCCTCCTGCTCTGTCCTCCTGCTCTGTCCTCCTGCTCTGTCCTCCTGCTCTTTCCTCCTGCTCTTTCCTCCTGCTCTGTCCTCCTGCTCTGTCCTCCTGCTCTGTCCTCCTGCTCTGTCCTCCTGCTCTGTCCTCCTGCTCTTTCCTCCTGCTCTTTCCTCCTGCTCTTTCCTCCTGCTCTGTCCTCCTGCTCTTTCCTCCTGCTCTGTCCTCCTGCTCTGTCCTCCTGCTCTTTCCTCCTGCTCTTTCCTCCTGCTCTTTCCTCCTGCTCTGTCCTCCTGCTCTGTCCTCCTGCTCTGTCCTCCTGCTCTGTCCTCCTGCTCTGTCCTCCTGCTCTGTCCTCCTGCTCTTTCCTCCTGCTCTTTCCTCCTGCTCTTTCCTCCTGCTCTTTCCTCCTGCTCTGTCCTGCTCTTTCCTCCTGCTCTTTCCTCCTGCTCTGTCCTCCTGCTCTGTCCTCCTGCTCTGTCCTCCTGCTCTTTCCTCCTGCTCTGTCCTCCTGCTCTGTCCTCCTGCTCTGTCCTCCTGCTCTGTCCTCCTGCTCTGTCCTCCTGCTCTGTCCTCCTGCTCTGTCCTCCTGCTCTTTCCATTTTTTTGGTGCTATGTTCTGCTTGCTAGGAGCACTTGCTTGGTTATCTTTGACTTCACAAGAAAACTATTCATGCATATTCAATATTTTCTGTGAAAATTGAAGGGGAGAAGGATTATTATGTAGCCCAATTTGTAATGCTTGAATTCAAAATTGTCAAAATACACAGACAAAAAACCAAAAAAGCTACTTTGATGATGTGTCTGTTATTTCTTCCAGTTCCACCAAGCTTTTTTTCTACTTACAAATATTTGAGGCTGGTTGGTTTTGCCTTCCAGAACCTTTTTCATGATGTGTCACAGATCTGGTGTGTGATCTGCAACACAAGTACAACCTTGTCTGTCTCCTGGATGCTTACTCAGTGTTTAATTGCCTCTTCATGCTCCCCACGAGGAAAAAGGAGATCTGAGACTTTTTTTTCCTCCCATTTCTCTCTCTTCATCTTCCTTCTCATTTCCAGTCCCTAACAGCATCATCCACTTCTCACTGCAATGCTGATAGGAGAAAGCTTGAGAGAAATGTCCAGATTTTTAACCTTCCTCTTAGTTTTTCTGGTGATGTGTCTGAACTGCAGCAAAAAATGTGCTCAAGTGCACATTTTGAGGCTGAGTAGTTGAGTAGTAAGAGCAGAGGAGCTGTGGCTCAGGCTGCCCAGCAAGTTGGGCTCTAGAGCAGCTTCCTCCTAACCCAAATCTCTCCTTGGATGCTCTGAGGATCAAAGGAGCTGAATTTCTGTCAAATTGGTGTTTGAGCACCCCCTCTAAGGGTCTTCATTGCCTTTTTCCACCAGATAAAACTCAATCTTCTGTCTTAATGCCAGGAAAACATTGCCTCTGGCACCAAGCTCTGCAGGCCAGGGATGTCTTCACTCTCCAGCTCTTAAACACCTCCTTTGACATCCTCTGTGGTGTTGTCTCTCTGCTTTTTTCTTGAAATCTGATTTATCTTTGTGGGTTTGAGTGATGGGAGAGGACAGAAGAGTTCCACAGCAGCTGCACTGCTGGTGTGGGGCCATGAAACTCCTGGGGCTTTTGCTCCCAAGAAGCTGAAAACCAGAAGAGTTGGTGTAAAATTAGTTAAGAAATTCCGGAGCAATCTCAGAAGCTTCAATGTATTTTTTGGTAGCAAACCACTGATGATTTAGAACTTTCTTTTATGGACTTTTGCTCTGGGACTCCTGCTTTTTTCAGAGGTACTGATGGCAATCCCTTCCCTGAAGAGCCATTTGTGCTGTAAGATCCTGGGCTCCATAGTTCTTGGAATTCTACCACTAGCACTGGTGAGACTTAACCACTCTTAGGAAGCACACAGGAGGTTTTTTCCTTTTTTCTGGAGAGGTGGACACAGCTGGGGACCCCAGACTGGTTTGGCTTGGAAGGGACCTTAAAGATTACCTAATCCAACACCTCCCACCAGCCCAGGTTGCTCCAAGCCCCATCCAACCTGACCTGAGACACTGCCAGGGATGGGGCAGCCACAGCTTCTCTGGGAAACCTGGCACAGGGGCTCAGCACCCCCAAATTAAAGAATTTTTTCCCAATGTTTAACCTAAATCTCCTTTTTTCCAAGTTTAAAACCTTTCCCCCTCACCCCATCCCTCCCTGCCCTTGTCCCCAGTCCCTCCCCAGCTTTCCTGGAGCCCCTTCAGGCACTGGAAGGTGCTCTAAGGTCTCCCTGCAGCCTTCTCTTCTCCAGCCTGAACAACCCCAACTCTCTCAGCCTGGCTCCAGAGCTGCTCCAGCCCTCCCAGCATCTCCAGGGCCTCCTCTGGACTCACTCCAACAGCTCCATCTCCTTCTGGGCTTGGGGACCCCAGAACTGGACCCAGCACCCCAGGGGGGTCTCCCCAGAGTGGAGCAGAGGGGGACAATCCCCTCCCTGACCCTGCTGGGGATGCAGCCCAGGACAGGGCTGGTTTCTGGGCTGCCAGCACATGTTGAGCTTCTCCTCACCCAGCACCTGATCATGGAATATTCAGAGTTGGAAAAAACCTTCAAGCTCATCCATTCCCACCCCCTTTCCATGGGCAGGGACACCTCCCACCAGCCCAGGTTGCTCCAAGCCCCATCCAACCTGACCTGAGACACTGCCAGGGATGGAGAATCCACAACTTTATGGATTTCTGAGTCTCTTAAATACTTGAGCCCAGGTTCTTCCCACCACCACAAACTTTCACTGTAGAACATTTCACTTGGAAACATCTGAAACTTAAATGGAGGCTGAATCTGTAGGTGCAGGAGGAATCAGTATAAATTTTGATTTTAAAGCCTCTTGACTGGCATCCTCTTGTCTAAACTCATTGTGTGCTGGAAGCTCTGCTGCTGTTGCCTCTTTTCCCACTCCCTCTCCATCTTTTCTCCTGCTCTGTGTGAGAGTTGAAGGTGTTTAGGGGAAGGACCAAGGGGTTTGCATGGAGCACAGCAAGGATGTGGTTCATGACTTAAAGCTTCTGATGTCTGTGGTCATCCAGATCATAATTGTAACCATCTGTCCCAGCTTCTTCCCTGGGAGTGCTGCAGCAAATGTCATGAGGTGTGGTGGTGATTTTATCTCCCTGACATTTTCTTATTTTGAAGTGATTTTTCTGTAATTCTTCAGGGGAAACTGCTTGTTAGAGGAAACCAAGAATCAAGGTGATCACTTGTAACAGCAAAAGCTTTTAGGCAGGAGAAACTGAGTTGAGTTTCAGCTTGGGCTGAGGGACAGTGATAAAGCATAACAGATTATATTTTTTAATTATTATTTCTTGTTCTGTGCCAAAATGGTTTTTGGGTCTGCTGATGGATTCAGTTCATCCAAAGCTGCATTTGTTGTTAAATTCCATGGTAGCTGCTTTCCTTTCATCCTCCTGCCAGATGTCTGCTTTATCTTTTTTTGGGGTGGGAATGTTTGGGGATCAGATCATGGCTGAAATTGTGTTTTAACCTTTTCCTCAAAGAACTCCTGAGGTCTGGTAGGTTATTTTTTAACATGTGAAAGAAGAGAATTATTTGTGTGATATCTGTTGGGCATGGACTACTGAAAGGAGCAGTTGTGGAAGTCTGAGGTGATGATCAGATTAGATCAAGTCCTAAAAAGCTTGATTTCCTTTACCAATCTTTTTGTCAGGGGAAAAGAGAAATTGCTTCACAGCTTCAATTAAAACATCCTGTGCCTTGGAAGGGGAGTGGAATTTAAGAAGAAAAAACCCCTAAAGATTATATTTTCACAGTTACAGACGTGGCAAGGAGATGAGGGAGGCAAAGTCTGTCACTGAAGTGAACAAGAAGAGCAGTGAGTTTGCTTACCTGTTAATCCCATTAAATCCTTAAAATAAACCCTTAAATTAACACAGCAGAACTTCCAAAATAAGTATACATCTTGCAGATAGAGCTTATGGTTTCCCCATCAGCAGGAGGTATTTTCATTTACATAACAGACCCAGTCTCATACATGATTTTGGTGTAAAAACAACCTTGATCTGTGGTGTCAGTTGGCTCAACTGCAAGGTTTAAATAAAAAATTAAGAAATTAATTTACTACAAGAGCTTGCAGGTGAACTCTTATTTCCTACTGGCACTTTGTTCCTTGCAGAAAGTGGGAGCTGGTTTGCCAGTGCATCAATCAGAAGAAGGTGGGTAATTAACTCCCATCTTAACCAAGTGATTAATGAAAGTAGAAAGATACAATTCTGGCTGCTGAATCCACATGGTTGAAAGGAATGTTGTGCTTTTAGGAGCTGACAGCCATGGGAGGTTCTGCATGGAGGCTCAAAGGGAGATGAATAAGAACACAAATGCCTGGGGAAGAGAATTGTGTGCAAGAGCCAGAACTCCAGATCAGGTGAAGGTTTCAATCTGGTGAACCTGAAAGACAAATAGTGGTGGGCATTAGGACACAGAATCATAGAATAATTTGGGTTGGACCTCCAAAGGTCACCCAGTCCAACCCCAGGGACACCCTCACCTAGATCAGGGTGCTCAGAGGCTCCTTGAACATCCCCAGGGATGGGGTTGAACATCCCCAGGGATGAGGTTGAACATCCCCAGGGATGAGGTTGAACATCCCCAGGGATGGGGTTGAACATCCCCAGGGATGGGGTTGAACATCCCCAGGGATGGGGCTGAACATCCCCAGGGATGAGGTTGAACATCCCCAGGGATGGGGCTGAACATCCCCAGGGATGGGGTTGAACATCCCCAGGGATGAGGCCTCAACCTCCTCCCTGGGCAACCTGGGACATTTTTCCACTGCCCTCATGGCACAGAATTTGTTCCTAACATCCTAAATCTGCTCTTATTTAATTTAAACCCCTTGCCTCTCATCCCATCACTCCAGGCCCTTGCACACACTCCCTCTCCAACCTTCCTGGAGCCCCTTCAGATACTTGAAATCTGCTTTTAGGTCTCCCTGCAGCCTTCTCTTCCCCAGGCTGAGCACCCCCAGCTCCCTCAGCCTCTCCTTGCAGAGAAGTTCCAAGATAATTTCCATAGCCTCCTCTGGACCTGCTCCATCAGGTCCTTGTCCTTCCTGAGGGCTCCAGGGCTGGATGCAGAACTCCAGGTGAGCTCATCTCAGACCTCTCTGGATCTGCTGGCCACAATTCTTCTGGTGCAGCCCAGGATGCAATTGGCCTTCTGAAGAGCATATTTAGATTTTTGCCTGTATGGATGGAGCTTTGATTTTGAGGACAGATTTCACAAATAGATGCATTTCAACAGCTTTAGTTTTTAATAAGGTTTTTTTTTTTCAGAGAGGGAAACTGTCTCTCTTTACATTTGAGCATAAAAAAGCCTGGAAGTCTTCCCCTTTTTATTTATTTTTAATTTCTATGGGTTATAGCTGTACTTGCTTGTTTTTTGTAGACCCATGGAGAAGCTGAACTGCAAAGACTGGACTAAGATTTAATGAAGCCTTTGACTCAAATCTTTGTCTTTAACCAACAAATATAACCCCCTTAATAAGATTAAAGCATAGTTATTTTTTACTTCATGTTCTCCCACAGCCAATAGGAATGAAATATCTTTCTGCCAAGCTGTACTTTCCAACACAAGGCTGAGAGTTTTACATAACCTGATAAATACCTCTTTTTTCCTTTTGAACCAAGCCATCAAAAACATTCTCCTCCTTTCTGTCAAAGGCTTCCCAGCCAAATTCCAGGAAAGCCAAACAGATCATGTGCTTAGCAGGGTGTCAGGAGAAACTCTCTTACCAGTTACAGGTTGAAGCTTTTATTTCCTTCTCCTGAAGCCACTTACTTTTGTTAAATACTTGAAAACATGATGGCATTTTTAAGTTGTGGGTATGTGGTAGCTGGAGTAGAGAGCAGTGAGCATTTCTTTTGGGCTTGTTTGTCAGTTTTCTAAAAAGTGGCATTTTCTAGAGTGATTCAACTTTGAGGGGGAAAGAAAAATAATATTAACTTGAAAAGAATGTGACACCTAGGAGTAGACATCCTGGTGAAAAGAATGGATGACTGAAAAAAAGAAATTGTTGGATTACCTGGAAATTTAGTTATTTATCCCTAGAGGAAAGTGTGAATTCTTGCTTCTCAGTAATTTGATTTTTTTTAATTTGCATTTTGAAGTTGCCCCAAGTCTGGAGCAAGTCTGTTCCAGCTGGGTCATGTTGGTTGATGGCTGAAACTCTCCAGGTGAGGGGACATGGCCAAAGGGACCTGCTGCTGGCTGGGGGGCTGCAGCCACTTTGGGGTGACAGAGCTTCACCCTGGTCATTCTGCCCCCATCTTACTGTGGGTCAAGGGCTGGAAAAATCAAAAAGAAAAGGCATTTTGTTGGGATCTGCTGTGCTAAAGATGTTCTGCTGCCCTAAAATGGTGGTGTTCCTGAGGGTGGCCACAAGAGGTGGTCTTGGAGTCTTGCCAGAACAGTTGTCATGTTGTCCTGGTGGTATGGACATGATCAAGGAATGGGTTGGGCTGGGACCTTAAGGGCCATGGGCAGGGACACCTCCCATCAGCCCAGGTTGCTCCAAGCCCCATCCAACCTGACCTGAGACACTGCCAGGGATGGGGCAGCCACAGCTTCTCTGGGAAACCTGGCACAGGGGCTCAGCACCCCCAAATTAAAGAATTTTTTCCCAATGTTTAACCTAAATCTCCCTTTTTCCAAGTTTAAAACCCTTCCCCCTGATCCCATCCCTCCCTGCCCTTGTCCCCAGTCCCTCCCCAGCTTTCCTGGAGCCCCTTCAGGCACTGGAAGGTGCTCTAAGGTCTCCCTGCAGCCTTCTCTTCTCCAGCCTGAACAACCCCAACTCTCTCAGCCTGGCTCCAGAGCTGCTCCAGCCCTCCCAGCATCTCCAGGGCCTCCTCTGGTGGTCTAGAAAGGGTCAGATGGTCAGACAGAGGGATGTAGGTGAAGTGTAATACCATACATGTGCTACCCAAAACATCTTCACGTGGCAAAATTTCCAAGAATTGTAATTCAAGAGGGGGCTTGGATGACTTGGATGTTGGCATCCAAAGGAAAATCTTTGTTTCACTGGGAAGAGTATTTGGTTCCTGAAATACAACTTGTGCTACCAGCTCCACAGCTGGAATACAGCTTTATTTATTTAATCCTTCATCAACAAATAGTTGTGTTTAATAAAACTAAACCTTGGAAAGTTAGAGCTGTGTGTGTTTTCCTCCATGGAATGTGAGAAATATGGATACATGAGAACACGTGTTGGATGAGCAGCTGAGGGAGCTGGGGGTGTTGATCCTGGAGCAAAGGAGGCTGAGGGGAGAGCTTCTGGCTCTCTGCAACCCCCTGAGAGGAGGTTGGAGCCAGGGGGGGTCGGGCTCTGCTCCCAAGGAAGAAGGGATGGGAGAAGAGGAATTGAGCTGGAGGTTTAGATTGGAGCTTGGGAAGAATTTCTCCCTGGCAAGGGTTGTCAGGGCCTGGCCCAGGCTGCCCAGGGCAGGGCTGGAGTCCCCATCATTCCTGGAGGGATTTCCAAGCCCTGGAGCTGTGGTGCTGAGGGCCATGGGGCAGTGGTGGCCTTGGCAGGGCTGGGTTAAGGGTTGGAGTTGATGCTCTCCAAGGTTTTTTCCAACCAAAATGATCCTGGGATTCCCAGGCAGCAGCATTTGGGCACAGGGTAGGTGAGCTCTGCAGTTAAGCCACTCTCCACAACCATCTCCTAAAATCTGCCAGCCCAGGCAGTGAATCCCAGGAGCAAGATTTGTGGGCTTGGAAAAGGAGTGGAAACATCTCCAGAACATGGGCTGCTCATTGCCACCATGAGAAGACACTACAGGAGTTTTGCTTTGCATCAATAATTCTGTCTTGGTCACTTTGAGTTGTCCTGGTTGGAAAAGTCCTTTAAGATCAGTAGTGGGTTAATGGTTGGACTGTGTGAGCTTCAAGGTCTTTTCCAACCAGAACAATTATGAGAGGCTGGAGAAGAAGCCACAGCTCTTATCCCATGAGTTTCCCTGAATTCCTTCTGATCCTTTCCATCTTCTCTTTCTGTCCTGTAAGGTGGAGAGCACAGGTATGAGATGGAGCTGGGAGGCAGAGGAGATGCAGAGGGGAGGATGGCTGCTGTCTCTACCTCAGGTGCCACTTGGCTTGCTGAAATCTCCTGCCTGGATAAATGACTCTTTTTGTGGGCATAAAACCATTCCTGATGGGAATGAGGCCACAGAGTGAATGCTGAACAAGCTTTGTCGAGGTCTCATTAGGGGCTTGCTCCTGCCAAATGGAGAGCCTGTGGGTCTGAGAGGCTTTTGTACATTCTTATTTTCTCTGTGAACAAATGTTTTCATGTTTGGCCTTCCTAGATAGCTTTCTGGAGAGGCTTTTTTCCTTCGTGCCAAGCTTTGCCCTTTTTCCCATTCCTTTGGGAGCCTTTGGTGGGGTTGGGAGGCGAGCGGTATCGGGGGAACGGCCGCAATGGAAGGGACAGATTTTCCTTGGCTGAGATCCAAAGCTTTGTTTTCCTGTTGTGGATATGAACACTGCCAGAGCTGAGACCTTGTCACTCTGCTGCTGAATAGGGGAGGCAGGAAATTTGGAAATGAGGGGTTTGTAGGAGAGTTGTGGTCAGGAACAGGACAAGGTTTTCTGTCGAGATGAAAAATCTCATTCTGAGTCGAAACTCTGGAAGAATTCCTAGTGATTGTTCAAAGCCTTCATTTCTTGCATTCCTGCTGCTGTTTTGGATTTGGGGGAACATTTATTTTTTTTTGCTCTGAAAGGGTTGTCAGACATTGAAATAGCCTGCCCAGGGCAGTGCTGGAGTCACCATCCCTGGAGGGATTTCAGTGGACCTGGATCTTAGGGACGGGGTTTAGTGGTGAGCTTATGGTGTTGGGCTGCATGATCTTGAGGGGCTGTTCCAACTGTGGTTCTGTGCTCAGCATCTTCAGAACAAGCACACAGACCTGTAGTCTAACTCTGCCTGAGCTAAAAACTTCCACTTTCCCCTTAGCTTCAGTTCACACAAAGCCCTGACATGAAGGGAGCTGAATTTCTGCTGCAGTCAACATTCAAAATGGATTTATGTCCATTTATTTCTGCCATGCACATACATAAGGCTTCTGTATTTACTCTTTGCTCTAGAACATTAAGTTTTAACATGTGGGGGGCAACGTAGAAGTTTTCAGGGTGCTTGAGTGTGCAAGACACCTATCAGTAATTTTTTCAGGTCAGCCTCAGCTGCCACTTAACAAGATTTCAGTGATGTATTTAAGGTTGGCTTCTCAGCTTTATTTTCCACTTCACATCATGTGAATGCACCTAAAACGTGTCAGTGTTTCTCAGAAACCCTCTTCCTGGAGCACCTGGTGATGATAATGGGGGTGCCTGGGGCTCTCAGGATGTTCTGCATCAGATCTTGGGTTCCACCATGAGAGCTGGGAGCATCTGGTGACTTTTCTGTCTGCAGTGAGCAGTGTCCACACAAGGGAGGTGCCCTGGTGTGTGTGTGGCTCAAGAATTTTAGGAAGGGGCAGCAGGAAGGGCTGATGCAGAGGTTTGTCTTTCATTTTCTTTTGGGATTTTTTTCTTTTCTTTTAAAGGATTAGGAAGCTGAAGTCTTGCCTTTCTGTTTTTTTAATGGAGAAGTCCTCCTCTTAAAATTGTTGTAATTTTTTCTCCTACCAAATACAGGAACATGTGCCCATCTTTCCTCCACTTGCTGAGGCTCAGGGGATGCTGCTTGGGGGAGTGACAGAATCCTCCACTTTTCCATCTGAAGTAACCAAATTTGATTTGTTCTGCCATTCAGTATGGAAATCTATCCCACTGAGAAACCCTGAGATGTCTGTCATGTGGAAAAACCATAGGATGGCTAAGGTTGGAGGGGACCTCAAAGCTCCTCCATTACCACCCCCTTTCCATGGGCAGGGACACCTCCCACCAGCCCAGGTTGCTCCAAGCCCCATCCAACCTGACCTGAGACACTGCCAGGGATGGGGCAGCCACAGCTTCTCTGGGAAACCTGGCACAGGGGCTCAGCACCCTCAAATTCAACAATTTCCTCCTCATCTCCAACCTCACTCTCCCCTTTCTCTCCAAGTTTTAACCCATTTCCCTTCTCCTCTCCCTACCCCCCCCGTGTCCAAAGCCCTCCCCCAGCTTTCTTGGAGCCCCTTCAGATATTGGAAGGTTGCTCTGAGCTCACCTGGGAGCCTCCTCTTCTCCAGGCTGAACAACCCCAATCCCTCAACCTCCCTGGCTTCCCAGGGAGGTGCTCAGCCCTCTGAGCATTTGAGTGCCTCTGCTCTGGACACCTTCCAGGAGCTCTGTGTCCTTCTGCTGTTGGGGACTCCAGAACTGGACCCAGCACCCCAGGGGGGGTCTCAGCAGAGCAGAGGGGCAGAATCCCCTCCCTTGACCTCTGTCTGTGCTTCTGCTGATGCAGCCCAGGACGTGGTTGGTTTCTGACAGCTCATGTTGAGCTTCTGGTCTCTCTCTCTTCTTCTTCAACTCTTTCTGCTTAGGGAAAGTGTTGGATAACATGAGGGGAAAGGCCAAGATTCCAGTTTTCACTGCATCCTGGAATATGAGCTTGGTTTGAACCCTCGCGTAAGGGAGGATTTATGACTCCTTTTGAACAAACTAATTTCAGCAGATCTGAATTAAGGCTTAAATCAAGGAGGACTTTGCAGGCAAAACCTCCCAGCTGGTCCTTGACCATGGCAATCATCTCATATCTGCCTGAATCCATTGCTTTGTGAAAAGAAAGTCCAAAAAAGTGGGGAAAAGGATTAGCCAGTAGAATATATGAGAAGTGAATTATTTGCTGAGAACCATCTTAGTAGTAGTTTTTCCTCTGTATTCTTCAGGTAAATCCTGCATTAGATGTATCAGGTTTACAGACTTTTCAACTGGCAAAGGAATGTGTCAGTTCTGTGAACAGAAATTTACATAGAGGCTCACAAACCTGAAGCTTTTTTTTTTTTTCCAAAAGTATCAGCTGATTTTACATTACTCCCTGAATACTTTGAAGCTTTTGTGCAAACATATCAGAATCTCTGCAGTTCAAAAGAGGTCCAGACCCTGAGGATGGGCATTAATGAACATAGGTCACAGTGGCAAATTCTAAGGTGGGTGGTGTAAAAACCATGGCAAAGGCCATGGATTTCTGGCTGTGGTGCTGATTTTGGGCTGTGGTTATGCACAAACACTCCTTGTAGTTGTATCCCAGGAGGTTCAGCAGGCATCTTTGGAGGTGAGAGCCTAAACTTTAATTTTTATAGCTTTAGCAAAGTTATGAGTGCTTGTAGAGAAAAAGGGACACTTCTGGAGGATGCTCTAGAGTTTGTAGTGGTGGAAGAAATAGAGGAGCTTTTCATTTTTCCAGTTTACCAAGTGGAATTTGAGGTTTTTTGGTGTTTTTTAAGCCATTATATTGAAAATTATCAGAACCCCCCAATTAGAACAAATGTAAACTCACAATACTTAAGCATTTGAAGAAGGAAGGTGGTGCAGCCTTCTAGTTATAGCCCAGGGATGTTGTGTGGAACAAAACACATGGAATATTTTCATGTCTGGTGGGACCACTGTGAGAAAATGTCTCCAGGCACTTCGCTCCTGAAGTGACATCTTCAAATTAAAGAGCTGAAAGCTAGAGGTGCAATTTCATTTTTTCTCAGTATCTAGGTGTTTAAATAAAAATACCAAGACCTTGTGTTTCTGTAGTCAACTTGGGTCTTTTGTGTGAAGTGTTTTTTCTTCCAGAGGAGCATGGCAAATGGAAGAAGCTGATGTGCATGAGAAATTGCCTCTATGGGAAGCTGTTCTTGTAGAATTTCAGAGGCTCTAAAATATAACTGCTATAAAAAAAAGTGGCTGGGAAATACAATAAAAATAGACAGGTCTTGAAATGTGATGTTTAACAGCAAAAAAAAAAAAAAAAAGAGTTGTACAACTGCAAATATCTAACCAGCAACAGCACTTGTGGTAGGTCATGGAATAAAGATTCCTCTGGGTTGGAAAGGAAGAGCAAGTAGTTGTAAAGCTAAAGGTTCACTGCCACAAACTCCTGTGTTCCCTTTATCCAGAGGGTTTGGTAGGAATCCTTCCCCTCATCCTTCCATGTCCTTATCCAGAGTCCCTCCCCAGCTTTCCTGGAGCCCCTTCAGGCACTGGGAAGTGCTCTGAGGTCTCCCTGCAGCCTTCTCCAGGCTGAAGAGTTTTCGTTTTGGGGATTGTTTGTGCTGTTATTTCTATTAAAGGATAAATCAGGGATTTGCACAAGATCTCCTCAAGGTAGTGGTTGTTGCTCCTCGGTCAGAGCAGCCTTGGAGCTGGACAGAAGCTGCAGAGCCTCTGATTTTTGTAACATTTGTTGGACAGGAATGAGATGGAGTGTAGGTAAGAGACCTGCTCATCAGGGAAGGGCTTTCTGCAGCTGAAAGTGAAGCATTTTACACTTCTGCAATTAAAATGTCCTGAAGTCATCTTAGCACAGATGGAACATGTGCTCATGAGCCACCTTCCTATTCTTGCCCAACCTTTTCTTGAATTTTTCTGTCAACTTCACGTTTCCAATGGCTCCTGTCATGCTTTTTTTTTTTTTTTTTTTTTTTGTTACAATTGCTCTCTTGCTTAGAATTGCTTGTTAGAGAAAATGTCTGTACTTTTTACTTTCTGTATCTCAAGTTCTGAATCACTCTGGAGCTTTGCAGAAGTTGTGCTCTTTCCCAGCTGAACAAATTTCAGCTGCTGGGAGAGTTCTAAACCAAAATCTTGGTGTGGCAGCACCAAGTGATTTCATTGCAGCATCAAAATCAACAAATTCAGGGGAAAAATGAGTGAGTGGGGCTGATCTGAGTGCATTTACCATTTGTGCCCATGCTATTTCTTCAACTAAAAATTACATCATGCTTAATACAGGCTCTGTGGGGACTGTGGAAGTTTACTAAATAAATGCATTAATTGATAAGAAGGAATCAAAAAGCAAACTTGGAAGAGTCTTATCTCTTCCTCCTCTGTTTTTCTGTTCCCTTGGTGCCCTCTCTACTTCTAAAAGTCTCTCAGAAATTATAGTTTATGTGAGGATAAAATGTAATAATTTTTAGCTCAATCCACTAAAATACTATAAATGTAATGCCATGAAGCTCGCCTGCTCAGGTTGGTGATTTGTCACACACCTTGTAGCTCCTTGTGGACTTTTTCTTCTTGCTAAACAGAAACCACTGCTCTTTGCCATTTGTATTTTCACTGGAAGTGGGGGGAGGGTAAGAAAACAAAACCTGGTGAGCTTTTGCAGTTTGTGTGTTGGAAAATAACATGTTCTCAATCACTGCTACAGTGTTTCTCTTCCTGTCTTTTTTTTTTAATAGCATCTTTTTTTTTTTTTCTTTTTTACCCCCCTCTGTTTTGCTTTCTCTCTTCCCACCCCAACCACCATCAGTCCCTTCAAACTCATGACATGCCCTCAATATTTCAAGTCCTTTTTCAAGTCATTTCAGCAGCTTACTAGGATGTCAACAAGTGACATATTGGCAGATTGCAGCAATCAATTCATATAAAGCATGTAAACTGTGTAAAACCTTGCTGTGGCATCTTTTTAGAGCTCTCCAGTTAATTAAATCTCAATTAACTTTCCAACCTGGTTTGGCACAGACTTGCAGCAAGCTCAAGGTGACAACCTGAAATCCTTGCAAACCTCCTGGAGGAGTTCATCCCTTCTTTGTGTGGGACTGACATTTTTTTCCCTGTCACTTCAGGCACTCTAAAGGAATAATGACTGCCTAAAGGAAAATTTATAGCTCTGTCTGGCTGGTGTGGGTGTCATGCCAGACATAATTCCTTCTGAAGTGTGGTGTCCGTTCTGGAAGTTGTCACTGAATCCTTTCTCAGGCATAGGAAGGGATTTTACAACCCCCTGAAATGCCAAATGCTTTCAACTAAAATTGAATGTGGTCCACTCTCCATAAATTATAACCATGCCTGCCTGTGGGTGTCTTATCATTAAACTCTTCTGGCTGTGTGGGAGGCAGTAAAAGCTTGGGATATAATAGCTGATGTGTATTGTACATGGTATTTTCTTAAAAAAAAAATTTCTTCTGGCTGTGTTTTGGAGCCTTTTCATCCACATCATCTTCAAATCAATTAATGCTGGGTTGGCTCAAAGGGATATTAATTAAAGAGGACTGTGTCTTGTTTTGGTTTTCTCTTTGGGGCTTGGGCCAAGGGGTAATAAAAAATTAGGTAATGAGGTCCAGGGGCTCTGCTGAGTATGTGAGGTACATTTCTGCAACTCTATGCTGATTTTAGGTGTTGGAGATTGAACTGAGGCTTTTGCAGCAATAACTGTGTTGGAGCATTCACCTCTGCTCCTGTGAGACCCCACCTCAAGCACTGCCTCCAGATCTGGTGTCCCCAGGAGGAGAAGGACATGGATCTGTTGGAATGAGTCCAGAGGAGGCCGCAAAGATGCTCCAGGGGCTGGAGCAGCTCTGCTGGGAGGAGAGGCTGAGGGAGCTGGGATTGTTCAGCCTGGAGAAGAGAAGACTCCATGGGGACCTCAGAGCTGCCTTCCCATTCCTGAAGGGAACCTCCAGGAAGGCTGCAGAGGGACTTTTCCCAAGAGTGCCCAGCAAGAGGAGAAGGGGAAATGGTTTGAAAGTGCAGGAGAAGAGGTTGAGGCTGGATGTGAGGAAGAAGTTCTTCAGCAGGAGGGTGCTGAGACTCTGGAACAGATTGCCCAGAGAAGCTGTGGCTGCCCCCTCCCTGGAGGTGTTCAAGGCCAGGTTGGATGAGGCTTGGAGCATCCTTGTCTGGATGAGAGGTGTCCCTGGGCATGGCAGGGAGCTTGGAGGAGATGAGCTCTGAGCTCCCTTCCCACCTCAGCCATCCCATGATTTTCATCAATTGCAGAATTTCAAGCACACAGACCATGCTCTGGGGATGAGAGGTGCAGAGAGCATTGACTTTGAAAGGACTTAGGACAAGAGATAAGAGAAAGAAGAGTTTTAAACTTAAAGAGGAGAGATTTAGATGAGATATTGAGAGGAAATTCTTCACTGTGAGGTGGTGAGACACTGGTCCTGTGGCTGCCCCTTCCCTGGAGGTGTTCAAGGCCAGGTTGGATGAGACTTGGAGCATCCTTGTCTGGATGAGAGGTGTCCCTGCCCCAGAAATCAGATGATTTCTGAGCTCCCTTCCAACCTCAGCCATTCTCTGATTCTTGTGGCTGCAGGTGTCCCTCTGCCTGCTTCCCTTTTCTTGAAATGCTTCAACTCAGGCAGGAGAACTTTGGCTGAAGTCTCCTTATATCTACACTGAAGATTCCTGGAAGAGAAATTAATATCAAGAGTACAAAATCAGGCTGTGCATTGCTGTAGTTCTTACAGCTGAAGCTCTGTAGTCCAGATACAGATAGAAACTGAGAATCAACACCTGATGTGGATGTTGAGCCTGGTGGGACTTAAATTAAATTATATAGTTCTGAATCTTTGTTTTTGAATGGAGTTACAGGCTTTAGATGGATGAAGATTTAAGTGAGATACTGGCTGAAGGTTTTGGGGGGGGGGGGTTGTTCCCCCTGCATCACTTTATTAATTTAAATATTAATTTATTATTTAACTCCTGTCTCCCATCATCAGAACATCTAAACCTCTTTCAGTGAACAACCATCATTTTGCCTTAGGGATGGTGACAGGCTTTGAGCTGGCACTTTGAGGGGACTGTTGGATGGTTCTGGGATTTCTTTCTGGCCTGAAAACAGTTAACTGAGAATTTGCTATGACTTGGAGCTGTGATTTCTTACTCCACCATGTGTGTCTAAGTCCTCCCTTGGCATTTATCACCCTTGCTGGTGTTCCAGCAAGAGATTATTCTCTGGGTTGTGGTAGCTGGATTGCAGTTGGACTCAGTCTTGAAGATCTTTTCCAACCTCTGACTCTCAGTCACTTCAGAATTGATGATAAAATAGATTTTTTTTTATCTTCCATTTTTAACTCCAGTGCCTTGCTGATTTCCAAGATGCTGATGGGATCTCAAAGGTGTTAATCCCCCAGTTAGCTGCAGGGTAACCTACAGATAATCTTCAGCACACAAAGTGTCCATGTATTCCTTTAGTTACTCCCTGTTAAACCAGAAGTTTGATTTTATTTGAAAAAGAAGATAAAGTCTCTTAGAAACCCAGTGGTAGAGGGTGCAACTCTGCATTCAGTCCCACTCAGTACAAGCTGCTGGTGAAAGAAGCTCAAACCACATCTCACCACTTTCTGGCTGCTTCTGCCTCTCCATTTTTTTTTCCTTATATTTCCAGTTGTTTGGCCACACTGTGAGCTGAGAACTGAGCTGGCTGAAAATTGTTCTTCCCTTCAACTTGCCTAAATAAATTAATTTTTTTTTTATCTGGCCACATCAATATTGGGTCCAGAAAGCAGGAAGAAAGGTGCCAAGGAAATGGGCTCCTGGTTTTGGTGGAAGCACTTTGGTCATTTGGACCTTATCTGAACTTCTTCCTACATCTTCTCCTGCTCCCACATTTGAAGTCTTTTCCCCCAGAAGCTGCCTCCTGTTGAGCCTTAAGCTGATAGGAGGTGAAAAGAAAATGCTCCCAACATCCTTAAGAGAATCAGGGAATGGTTTGGGTTGGAGGGGACATTTTAAAGATGATTTAGTTTCATGCCCTCCCATGGGCAGTGACACCCTGCCCCAACCCAAGCTGCTCCAAGCCCCATCCAACCTGGGCTTTCAACACTTCCAAGGCCTGGACAGCAGGAAAGAATTTCTCCTTAGTACCTCACCTACATTTCCCCTCTTTCAGCTTGAAGCTCTTCCCACTCATCACTTCATGCTGCTGTCAAACTGATTTTGTTTTAATTCATTCATTTAATCAATTTCATTTTAATTCACTGACCTTCTCTGAGATCTCCCTTAACACCTCCATCACTTTTTGGCCTCTCTGAAGAGCTGCCTACTTCAGATTGTTCAAAAAAAGCTTTTACTGTTAATTTTTATACCTTTAGCAAGCTGTTCCAAAGTTATTTTTGGCCTGATTTGACAGGGTTTAGCATTGAACTTGCCAGAGCTTATGTACCTTTTTCTTTCCTGATTTGGAAAATGCAGTCTTTTTACATTTAATAGTCTCCTTCCTCTGCAGTTGAGTCATGGTGCTTTTTTGTTCTGTTTGGGGCCTCTAATATCTGCTGTGCATCCTCTCTGAGCCCTTCTCTTGGTGACTTGGAGCTCTCTTATTGCTTCTCTACAAACATTTCATAAGCTGAGCCTCTTTTCTTACCTTTTTCTTATGGTTTTTTCAAGGGGGGGATGAATGCTACATCAATACTAAACTTGCTAACTAGCAAAATTAATTCAATTTTGATAAGATAATTGGAAACAGGAAGAATCCTCTGAACATTTTATAGACTTAATGTACTTCATGTAAGAATTCTTGTGGAAATACCCATGTGGGAGGTTGGCGGGGGTTTTGGTTTTGGGGAAGAAAAATCAGATCATGACCTCGAGCAAAAAATTTTCTTTGTCTGCTAGAGAGGGGAAAGCAGAATTGTGGGAGGTTTCAACAGAATTTACTCTGGAAGGAAAATCTGGGTCAAATTAATTCCATCAAGAACAGGAGATGTGTTTTAGGCACCACAGCAGCTGGTGGTTGTTTGCTTCCCACTGGTTTTGTCTCTGTGTGTGTTTATAATAGAAAAAAATCTATAATGGAAATAAAATATAGTGACTGTGTAAAAATCTGCAAATTAAAGGTGAAGTTATATTTTTATAATATAAATCTGTAGGAATTAGTATACTGTATCAATATCTCTTTAGTGTGTGTATACAAATATATACAAAAATACCTGGAGAGATAAAAATTCAAGGATGCATAGGTCTTATGATAATATATAAGCCAAGATAATGTATAAATATAAGCCACATGCAAATATATGAAAGTAAATACAGATACATATAATGTAGATAATAGAAAAATATTGCAATGGGGGAAAAAAATCTTTTGGCTTCCATGATTTCAGGTTTGGCTTCAGGTTTTTCCATGTAACTCACTTGTGAATGGAGCCTCAGTGGGCTGAATTTCTGGAAGTGCTTCTCTCAGCAACTGATGTTCTCAGAATGCCTGTGAGGAGAAGACCTCTCTTTATACAGATTTATACATATTAATATAAATGTATGTACAGACACTTGCATACACACAGTCCCATCCCTGCCTTTAGCATCTAGGTGTTTTTATTCCTCAGATCAGGAAGCTGGAGAGTTTAATGCTGGGTAATAATTGTTCTTTGGGTTCAGGAATTGCTTATAAAACTTAGGGTTGTTTCCCTATTTCACTCCCATGCTCCCTGGGAAGCTGTAAGTTGGGAGCTGGGGTAGAACTGGTGGCATCTTGGGTATTTTTCTGATCCTGGGAGGATGGATGGATGGACCCATGGATGTTGTCCTGCCTTAGCCAGACCAACCAAGGGCACTGAGAGGTAAATGCTCTCATTAAGTAGAAAATTCTCATTTTTTACAGTCAGGAGAAACAGAGGAAATAACTTGTGTGCAGCTGGCCTGAAGTTGTCCATCCAGCTGATGTTCCAGCCAGGATCAAATCCCACTGGCCTGATCTTTTAGCCTTGGGATCTGACTGCCAGGCCTTGCTTCAAGGTTACTAAAACATTCTGTTTGCACATGATAACTTGTGGAAGGCTCCCACTGGACCAACAATTTCAGGTGTCTCTGAGCTTGAAATGCAGAACACAAATGCCTCCTTTTGGCTAAAACAAATCCTTTGCTTTGCTGAGTGGAGTTTAGGATATAGGCAACCAATACCCATCCTTCCCTTTTGCCTGAGAGTGTTGTCAGAATTCCTGAAGAATCCCTGTCAGATCAGCTGTGATTTGGGTAGAGCCTGATACCCCTCAGCCAAGGGCAGGGAGCAAGCAGGATGTTGGGAAGAAATTCTTTGATTTGAGGGTGCTGAGCCCCTGTGCCAGGATTCCCATGGGAACTGTGGCTGCCCCATCCCTGGCAGTGTCTCAGGTCAGGTTGGATGGGGCTTGGAGCAACCTGGGCTGGTGGGAGGTGTCCCTGACCATGGAAAGGGGGTGGGAATGGATGATCCTGAATCCTAGAATCCCAGAATGGGCTGGGTTGGAAGGGACCTCAGAGCTCACCAAGTCCAAGCCTTGCTCCACTCCCCCCGTGGTTCCCAGCCCATGGCACTGAGTGCCACATCCAGGCTCTTTGGAAATATCTCCAGGGCTGGAGAATCCACCCCTTCCCTGGGCAGCCCATTCCAAGGTCTGAGCACCCTCTGGGGAAAGAAATTCTTTCTAATGTCCAACCTAAACCTCCCCTGGCACAACTTGAGACCTCTTGTGCCCTCTTGTCTTGCTGAGAGTTGCCTGGGAAAAGAGCCCAACCCCCCCTGGCTCCAACCTCCTTTCAGGGAGTTGGAGAGAGTGATGAGGTCTCCCCTGAGCCTCCTCTTCTCCAGCCTCAACACCCCCAGCTCCCTCAGCCCTTCCTCACAGGACTTGTGCTGGATCCCTTCCCAGCCTCCTTGCTCTTCTCTGGACCTGCTCCAGCACCTCAATCTCCTTCCTGAGCTGAGGGGCCCAGAACTGGACCCAGGACTCAAGCTGTGGCCTCCCCAGGGCTGAGCACAGGGGCAGAATCCCTTCCCTGGACCTGCTGGCCACGCTGTTCCTGAAGGTCCCTTCCAACCCAAACCTTTCCACAAAAAATATTGTGACTTCCCACTCACCTGCTCCAAAGATTTCTTTGCAGACCTGGCAGCTGCTGGAGGTCTCCAAAGCTTGGAGCAAGGTAGGGCTTGCTTGGGGGGAGTGTAGGGCTTGCCAGAATTTGGCAGAAGAGATTTCCATGAAAATCTGAGGGACTTTTCAGCAGTGAGAGCAGCAGCCCTGGAGCTCATGCCAACCCTCACCCTGTGCAGGGCCACCCTGCTCCTCAAATCAGCATTTTTAATGCTTGTGTGGACTGAGGATGATTTTAGGTTATATTAAGTAGCTGTAGTAACATTTTTTTCTCAAAAGGTTGGGCTGGGACCTGTTGTAGATGACAGCAAAGGAGGCAGCCACGGGTAGGGCTCAGAATTTCCTACTTGCACTCCGAGAGAGCAAACCCTTTACTCTTTCTGGCTTGGCACTGCTGCAAAATCCTTAACAACAGGAAAAGCCTGAAGGAATCCCTTGCCCTGTGGTAAAACATTTTTTGGGGACTGAAGATAAAAGATCTTGGAACTGAACATGCATGCTGGAGACAGAAGCAAGTGCCTCAAAATGTAACTTATGTTGGGGTCAGTACAGATTTTTATTTAATTCAGGCCATAAGGTAGCTTAATAACAAATGGCAAATAATTATTTGGAACTAAAACTTTCCTAATACATTCTGTGTAATTTCAGTTTTTAGGAGTAAAGTTGATGAGTGTTAGCACATGTTTCTATATAATTTCAGTGGTAACTATCACTTTTTGTTAGGGAACAAAATACCTCTCTATTAAAAAGTGTGTCAGCAATATTCAGTCAGCCTTTTTCTCCCCTCATAGCATTGGATTTATTTTTTTTTAGCAAATTTGAGGCACCAAAACCTTTCCCAGCACCATTCTCTCCAGGCTGGCTGTCTACAGACAAGCAGCTTCATAGGTAAGAGATGCAGAAGAGGACTTCAAATACTGTGTGTTGGTTGGAATCCAACCTTGGTGTCTGGTGACAAGGACTTGTTTGATGCCTCTGGACTTGATTTCAGCTCAAGCCCTGAAGCCAAAGGGCAGGTGTGAACATAAACCAGCTCCTCAGCCTTGGCAGGAATTTCTGTCCTGGCTTCTCTCAGCTGAGGTGGCATTTTCTGCAAGTAGAAGGTAGGGAAAAATGTTGCCCTGCTTTGCCTGGGATAGTCCTAGGGCTTGCACTTCATTCTTTTTTCAGGACTTTTATATTCAAAAGTAGGATTTTAATAAGGTTCACATGGCTGGAGCTGTAGATTCCTGTAGATAAGCTTATAAAGCACTTTCTCTAGTGAAATCCACTTTTCAGTTGCTCAATTTCTACTCAGCTTCAGTTGTTTGTGATAAAACTTTTCATGCTGAGTATCTTCCTTAGGGTGATTTTTTTTTTTTTTTTAAATTTTAATTTTTTAAATATTTTTGTTGTTGTTTGGGCACTGCTTTAATTGACAACAGCCCTTCTGTTTCTGAGAATGAGGTTAGGGAAAAATGTTACTTAACCAGTGGTGAATTCTTACATCTGTTTTACTGAGGATTTTTAGAGCCTTCATGCCTTGGAACAGGCTTTGGAGATTTGGGAAAGGGGGGAGTGAAACCATAGACAAAGCTGTGCCATTTGCAGTCCCTCTTTTTTTACTAAACCTGGCCAAGCTACAAGGTCCTGCAGCTCACCCTTTGCATACATTGAGCAGCAAAATGCTTGGAACATGGAATTTTCATGAAGTGTGTTCCATGTAGCATCATGGCACTGAGGTTTGGGATGCAGATCTGAGGACTGAGAGCTTCTTCCAGGATAGAATCCCAACCTGGGACTGGGAAAAACTTTAAAGCTCATCCAGTTCCATCCCCTCTAAGTTCATTGAGGAAGCTTAAAGGTGTTGACTTTGTTTCTAAATCCTTCTGTAGTTTTTCTGATGAAATGAGAGGGGGTTTTTTGGTGGCTTTCTCCATTCCTGATGCACTTGGGGTGAGAAAAACTTGGATGGGAATGCAGGTCTCTGATTTTCACACTCTTGGGAGAAGATGATCTTTTTATTTTGAAGTTCATGACCCCTCCAAAAAAAAAAAAAAAAAAAAAAAGCATAGTTGGGACTCCTGCTCTAGAAAAAGCCAATATTATTCTAAATATCACAGCAAGAGAACTTCTGAGGTCTGGTGGTAAAAGGGGATAAATAGCTAAAAATGAAACATTGTTTTTGCAGTGAATGGATGACTTTGCTTTTTTTATTCCATCAAATCCATGCAGTTTGGTATTTATAATCTCTGTCAGTGTGGTGACATTTGAAAGGTCATGGCAGGTGTTGGAGGTGGGATCAGGCTCAGGAAGCAAAGTGGAAAAGACTTTGAAAGGCAGGAAAGCCAAATCCGTGGATGCATTTTGGCAAAGAGAGAGGAGAGGTGGGAGGGGGGGCTGGGATTTCTGGACTCTGAACCTGGGGAAGAAAATCTTTCAGGGTTTTGTATGGAACTACTGACAGGAATAAGGAATTGGACCAAGCAGTGTTTAGGCTGAATATGGGGGGGGGGAAAGCAAATAATCTGAACAATGAGGTCTAGTGGATTATGGAATGTGCTTCCTAAAGGATGTGGTTCAGCTCCAGTCCCTTAAAATTAGAATCATGGGATGGCTGAGGTTGGCAGGGAGCTCAGAAATCATCTCCCTGCCATGCCCAGGGACACCTCTCATCCAGACAAGGATGCTCCAAGCCTCATCCAACCTGGCCTTGAACACCTCCAGGGAGGGGGCAGCCACAGCTTCTCTGGGCAATCTGTTCCAGAGTCTCAGCACCCTCCTGCTGAAGAACTTCTTCCTCACATCCAGCCTCAACCTCTTCTCCTGCACTTTCAAACCATTTCCCCTTCTCCTCTTGCTGGGCACTCTTGGGAAAAGTCCCTCTGCAGCCTTCCTGGAGGTTCCCTTCAGGAATGGGAAGGCAGCTCTGAGGTCCCCATGGAGTCTTCTCTTCTCCAGGCTGAACAATCCCAGCTCCCTCAGCCTCTCCTCCCAGCAGAGCTGCTCCAGCCCCTGGAGCATCTTTGGGGCCTCCTCTGGACTCATTCCAACAGATCCATGTCCTTCTCCTCCTGGGGACACCAGACCTGGAGCCAATATTCCAGCTGGGGTCTCACAAGAGCAGAATTTAGGGGGAGAATCCCCTCTCCTGACCTCCTGGCCATGCCCCTCTTGATCCATCCCAGGCCAGGGTTGTCCTTTATGATCCCCTAACATCCCCCTGGCACACTGGGAAATTGCTCCCATGGAAAAGTGATGGTAGGAAAGTATTTCTCTATTTTTAGCTTTCTTCTAACACAACTCAGCAGCTGGAAACAAGGACAGGAGCCAACAGTATGGGAGGTGCCAGCTCTCCATGGGCCACCAGAAAAGTCTTCATCAGACCACAGTGTCAGAACCCTTGGATTGACTTGAATGTGACACACACAGAATAAGCATTAAATAAGGAAACAGAAAGCCCTCAAGTTCCCAAAGCTCCTGCTTGGATGTTGTAAGAAGGAAACAAGGAATTGTGCTTCTGAATAATAAAGTACTCACTGGGTTTGGTGGAGGAATTACATGGTGGTAGCAATTATGTGCAAAGAAAATCCTTTTTTTCTTTAATTCACTTTTTGCTTTGCAGATGTTGCTGCAACATTGAACAGTCTTCTGGATGCTGAAAGTTTGATGAATAAGGGAGCAGGGTGGATAATTAGGAGTTGATTTCATCAGTTTGCTGGAACATAGGGTAGATCTCTTCTGGTTGGTGACCTTTTTGCACTTGGTTTTCTTTTCTATCTTGTATTTGGGGCTTTGCTTCACTGACTTCTTTAGCCTCCTGTAGTTGGTGTTCCTTCCATTTTTGCAACAAGAGAGCAGGATTCTTATTTTGGAAATATTAAAATAATCAGAAGATATTGAGATCTTCTGAAGATCATGTCTGCCAAAACTCTTTAATTCTTCCTTTTCAGTCTCACAAGCATCATGTGAACTTTGCAAAATAGTTTCAAATGCAACAAAACTCCTTGGCAGGATGCTAACAATGAGAGAACTTGTGTGGAAGAGATCTTAACATCTTAACATATATTAATAAGACAGAAATGGGCACATTTCAAAAGGCTGCACCTGTGTTAAGTGGAATTTTAATGCTATGTTTAAACTTCAGAAAGGATGGGCTGCCCAAAATAAAAGCTTGATGAGGTTCTATTATGAATATAATAATTTTGCAACTGTTTTAAAGAAATTAAAAATAGAAAAAAAATCTCTTTTTCCCAAAAAGATCCTTTGAAATAAGTCACACCAGTTCCTTCTGTGTTAATTTAGTGCTTTGGCCAGGGGATGAGAGGCTTCAGCTGGCAAACCTTTACATTCAGGGTCAGAAAATAAGATGGATTTTGTGGAAGAATTACAATTACTTCAATAAATTCCAAAAAAACCCCTCACAAATCTACAGTAGATCAGAATTTGTTGATAGGCTAACTTGAAATAATGGTAGTCAGTGCTAGGTCAGTTGTCTGTACATTCCAGTGCTTTTTTAAAGCAGTTCTGCTTGGTTTTTTCTTTTAAAAATGCCTTGAAGTGGAAGCTCTTCACATTTTTTGTCTTTTTGTCAGGTGAACCTCTGAAGAAGTGCATTTGAAGTGGTCTCCAAGTAGGTACAAACATGAACCCTTCTTAGCTGTTGTTTTGTAAGAGGGTTCAGAGATTTCTGCAGAGCTGTGTTTAGCATTAAATAACACTGCTGGGAGAAAGTTCTTTTTTTTTTGATCAACCTGTCAGAGCTTTTATTTTGCCACAAAGTGTTGCTGCACAGGCTGCCAGACCAGATTAAAATCTGGGGGTTGTTTTCATGGCTCTGAGCAGGGTTCCTAACCATTTTACAGAAGATCTCACATTATCTAATGGAAAAAAAAAACCCACAACCCATGCTTTTAACCAAAATCTGCTTGCTTAGCTGTACGACTAGGGAAACAGATTTGTCCCTTGAAACTTTTATTTCTTTTTAACTAGATTTTTACCTTCAAATCACTGTGAATCATTGTTAACCTCCATACCCTTGCATCCTATACATCATCTCCTCAAAAGGGATTTCAGAGAGGTACTCCCAACTGCAGTCCTTTTCCAAAGCCCTTTCATCTTCTGTAGGAATGCAAAATTATGAGACTGAATTTAATAACGCTGTAACATTAATTTTAAATCGCTCTTGATCCTGGAGGTTTTCTTTTTATTTATTTATTTTCTTAAGAAATTTATTCTTCACTATTATGTTGTCTACCCACAATAATGAGCAGTGCTGAGGAGCTTGACAGGACTCTCAATCTGGAGGTTCTGGTTTGAGCAGTGTTAGTTTCTGTGTTTTGCCTAAAACAGTGAGTGGATTAAAAATACAGAAGAAAAATGCTCCATAATGGACCAAGTTGGTTGTATTAAAAATTATTATTTTCCAGCCTCTGAAGGGGCTACAAGAAAGCTGAGGGAGGGCTTTGGACACGGGGGGGTAGGGAGAGGAGAAGGGAAATGGGTTAAAACTTGGAGAGAAAGGGGAGATTGAGGTTGGAGATGGGGGAGAAATTGTTGAATTTGAGGGTGCTGAGCCCCTGTGCCAGGTTTCCCAGAGAAGCTGTGGCTGCCCCATCCCTGGCAGTGTCTCAGGTCAGGTTGGATGGGGCTTGGAGCAACCTGGGCTGTGGGAGGTGTCCCTGCCCATGGAAAGGGGTTGGAATTGGATCATCTTTAAGGTCTTTTCCAACCCAAACCATTCCATGAGTCTCTGACAAAGGCAACAGGGAAGCTCCTTTCCCTCCCATCAGAGGCTGCTGTGAGGATTGCTCCGTGAATCCTTCACTTGGCATCTGCTCTGACTTCAACCTTCTCCCCTTCAAATTGTTGAACTTGGTGGTCTTAAAGGGTTGTGTGATCCTAACATAGGCTTTTATTTCACCCCTCCTAATTTCCATTGCAGCAATTCCTTTGCCTTCATTTTCTGGAATTCCCACTAATCCTTCCTTCCCTCTCCATCCCCGCTGCCGCGCGACTCCTGAAAGTTTCATTTTGAGCAACCAAGTAGCCAAACCTCTTGTTTCGTTGCACGAAGCTGAATCTTTTTTTCCCCTCTCCCAGATTTTTTTCCTCTAAAGGAGTTTCCTTCATGAAAATATCAGCTCAGGTGATGGTTTTCTTTGCCTTTTTTCTCCAGCTGGCCTCTGGACAGTCTTCACTCTCGGCGGGGCAGGGAGCAAAGCCACAGCACAGCTGGAGCAGTGCTCTCCTCTTGCTAACCAGAGTCTGCTTCTCCTTCTGGTCTTGGCCAATCTGACTGATGCTCCAGATACACCCAATCCCTACAGACAAGCTATTATGTCCTTCAAGAACACACAAGGTTTGTAGCTGGTTTGATTTCAAAGCCTGAACTGCTATAAATGAAGTGTTGAGTTGTTGCAGGTACTTCCGAGGTTCTCCTTCCGAAATTTGTTTTCCCTCGGGTCAGCCCGTGGGAGAGCAGTAATAAAATCATGGAATCACAGAGTCATCATGGTTGGAAAGGATTTTCAGGATCATCAAGTCCAATCATCAGTCTTCAACACCACCTCAACCACTAAACCATCTCCTGAAGCACCATACCTACCCATTTTTTGGATACCTTCAGGGATGGGGACTCCACCACCTCCCTGGGCAAACTCTTCCAATGCTTCACCACTCTTAGGATTTTACTGGAGCAGGAATTATATATTACTGGACATTGGAACAGGTTGTCCAGGAAGGTTGTGGCTGCCCCAGCCCTGGAAGTGTCTCAGGTCAGGTTGGATGGGGCTTGGAGCAACCTGGGCTGGTGGGAGGTGTCCCTGCTCATTCTGGGGGTTGACACTGGATGAGTTTTAAGGTTCTTTCCAACCCAATCCATTCTGTGAATTTTTTTCTGAGAATTTTGAGATGGAATTGCTCAGCTGCTGGAATTTAGTGGAAGGGGAAGTCCTTCAAATCTTTAGAAAGCTCTCATAATTTCATAAAATATAAATAGAACTGACCAGGAAGTAATTTGGTTACCCCAGAAGTCTGCTGGAGTCCACCTAAAACTTCAAAATACTTGGAGAAATTCTGTTGAGCTGGAGTCACATTCCTTAGAGCTAAGAGAAGCATTTGAACTGCTAACTGGTCTGGTTTGCTGACTCAATTCTTGCGTTGCAGTTGTGAGGAGAAGTGGCTCAATATAAACATTGCCATATATACAAAAAGTTGGAGCTGTTTCAGTGCTTTCCTGGGTTTTGAGAAGGTTCCAGGCTGTGTATCAGCACATGCAGTGCTCTGCTGACTCAGTGTCTCCTGGTGGTCCTGTATGGGATGCAGCACTGCTCCAACACTGTTAGATCCTTACAAAAATTTTTAAAGAACCTGTTCTATGGCCAAAAGCCATATTATTTTCTAGATGTGTACATTTATATAATGATTTGTTGTTTCCTGTTGTTTCTACTGATGATATTCAGTAGACTGAGATGAAATTTGATTCATACCAACATTCTGATGGGCTGGTAAAAAGCAAATGGAAATGGAAGGTTGGTTATGGTCGTAATGATCTCTAATGAGTGACTGTAATATGAAAACTTTTTTTTTTTTGTCCTAAAATCATAGAATGGTTTGGGGTAGAAGCACCTTTAAAGGGCCAACTGGGTCAGGTTGCTCAGAGCCCCATCCAAGCTGACCTGGAATGGTCCCAGGGATGGGGCATCTCCCACCTCTCTGGGAAACCTGGGCCAGGGTCTCCCTACCCTCATTGTAGACAGTTTCTTTCTTACTTCTGTTAAAATAATTTATTTAATTCAGTTAGCACAGAACCCATCAAATTCAAGGCAGTTTTCTTTACATGGTCTAGAAAGCTTAATTTTTCTGTTGGTCAATTTAATGTTCTGCAGAATCATAGAGAATATTCTGCAGTGGCTGAGATGATTTTTTAATACTGCTGAGTGTATTGGGGGGGATTTTACAGTTTATTTTTTTAATAACCTTTAATTAACAGATAACAAAATGCTCTGCATTTAAGTGACACGATTAAGACATCAACAGAAGTGAAGTTTGGTTCCTCTCTACAACATTTCTTGGTTGTCTCTACAACTCCCTCCAAGGAGGTTGCAGGGAGGTGGGTGCTGGGCTCTGCTCTCAAGTGCACAGTGCCAGGAGCAGAGGCAATGGGCTGAAGCTGCACCAGGGGAGGTTTAGCCCAGCTCTGAGGATGAATTTCCTGCCTGAGAGAGCAGTCAGGTGTAGGAATGGGCTGCCCAGGGAGGTGGTGGAGTCCCCAGCCCTGAGGGATTGAAAAGCCATGTGGGTGAGGCACTGCAGGACATGCTCCAGTGGGTGACACAGATATTGATATATGGATTTCATTTGGGATTTATTTATAGTGGGCATGGTGATACAGATCCCTTTGTTTTATTAGGGGGAGGTGTGTTGAGGGGTGGACACAGTGATCTGAGAGGTCTTTCCCAACCATAATAACTCTGTGATTGATTCAGAAATCTGCTTTATTCTCACTTCCAGCTTGGGCACAGATGGTAGTGTGAATGTGAGCACACTGCTGTAACTTTGGGCCTTGTCAGGCTACATGATGTGGTGTTAGAAATCACTTTACCCCCCAGGCTCTCCCAAAGATGCAACTTTTAAAGCCCTGACACACTTAAATTGCACTGGAAATGATCTGACAATGTTGCCCTGTGTGCTTGTGGAGCTCAGAGGGAGGACAACCTCAGTTTCTTGGCACAACTGAAGCTTCATGAGACCCTGTTGGACCTTGGTGCCCATAAAACTTAAGATTCTATTTATTTTTTTTAATGATGATTTTGATTTTCACCTTACTGTGGTGTCTGTATAAAATATTCCCCCCCCCTTGGAATTTGTTACCAATGGGGTCAGCGCATTTCTTAAAGGTTGTTCTTTTTCTTTCTTTCAGATAGCACAGCTTTTTCAGCATCAACCCCTCATGCTTTCCAGATTAATTTTAACAGTTTGTACACAGCTCTGTGTGAGCAGCAGAAATCTGATCAAGCCACTCTCCTTCTCTACATGCTTCTGCATCAGAACACCAACGTCCGGACCTACGTGTTGGCACGGACAGACATAGAAAGTCTTGTAAGTATTGCTCTGCTTGCTGCTCTCCTCACAGGGGCTTGGGAGCTTGGATGTCACCTCTGACCCCTGCTCTGTGTTGGGGTGGTAGCTTCTGGCTCATTTATTGGCTGGTTCAACCTCACTTTCTCATTTTTATTGCGTCGTCTCAGGAGTATGATGCAAAACAGGACACTGCAGGAAAGGTGAGAGAGAACACAGGATGGCTGAGGTGGGAAGGGAGCTCAGAGCTCATCTCCTCCAAGCTCCCTGCCATGCCCAGGGACACCTCTCATCCAGACAAGGATGCTCCAAGCCTCATCCAACCTGGCCTTGAACACCTCCAGGGAGGGGCAGCCACAGGACCAGTGTCTCACCACCTCACAGTGAAGAATTTCCTCTCAATATCTCATCTAAATCTCTCCTCTTTAAGTTTAAAACTCTTCTTTCTCTTATCTCTTGTCCTAAGTCCTTTCAAAGTCAATGCTGTCTGCACCTCTCATCCCCAGAGCATGGTCTGTGTGCTTGAAATTCTGCAATTGATGAAAATCACAGAATGGCTGAGGTTGGGAGGGAGCTCAGAGCTCATCTCCTCCAAGCTCCCTGCCATGCCCAGGGACACCTCTCATCCAGACAAGGATGCTCCAAGCCTCATCCAACCTGGCCTTGAACACCTCCAGGGAGGGGGCAGCCACAGCTTCTCTGGGCAATCTGTTCCAGAGTCTCAGCACCCTCCTGCTGAAGAACTTCTTCCTCACATCCAGCCTCAACCTCTTCTCCTGCACTTTCAAACCATTTCCCCTTCTCCTCTTGCTGGGCACTCTTGGGAAAAGTCCCTCTGCAGCCTTCCTGGAGGTTCCCTTCAGGAATGGGAAGGCAGCTCTGAGGTCCCCATGGAGTCTTCTCTTCTCCAGGCTGAACAATCCCAGCTCCCTCAATGTCTGGGGATGGGAGGTTACTGACCCACTTGCTGTTTTAAGAGCAATTATCCCCCAGATTGCAGAGAAAAATGGCAGTGAGATACCTGCTTGTGAAAAACAAGCTCTTTCACTAAAAATGTTTGCTTTGGCTGCTGAGCTGGGCTGCAATGCTGTGTGCTCTGCATTTTCTTGCTGCTCAATGAATCTGGACTGGAATAATGTATGTGAGGATGTATTTATATTAACTGATGGGAAAGCAATATTTTTTCCTGTGGTATAAATTTAGCTTAAGCAGGTTACTCGTGTGGCTCTGAAGGTTTGGATTTTGGTGAATACTACAGACAAACTATTTAAAACTCTGCTGGGGAAACTATTGCTGACTTTGGACTGAATATAGCACCTGCAATTTTCGGTGTCTGTTATTACCTGCCCCTTGTTTTGGGGCTTTAGCAGTAACTTTTTAATGATATTTGTGTCTAACCAGTTAAAAGCTGCTCCTGATGGAGGAGTGTTAGCAGAAAAGAAATGGGGTGTTGAGTCTTTGCTCCCAAGGAAGAAGGGATGGGAGAAGAGGAATTGAGCTGGAGGTTTAGACTGGAGCTTGGGAAGAATTTCTCCCTGGCAAGGGTTGTCAGGGCCTGGCCCAGGCTGCCCAGGGCAGGGCTGGAGTCCCCATCATTCCTGGAGGGATTTCCAAGCCCTGGAGATGTGGTGCTGAGGGCCATGGGGCAGGGGTGGCCTTGGCAGTGCTGGGTTAAGGGTTGGATCTGATCATCTTCAGGGTCCTTTCCAACCAAAATGATTCTGGGATTTGAAGTGGTTATTTTCTCAGTCCTGGTGTCTAACATTATGGATAAGTTTTAATGTGTGGGAATGACCTGCAGGTGTAAAAATGCAGTTTGGTTACTATTTGAGGTTGAATTTTAGTAGTAGTCAATTTTTTCATTTCATCTTCTAGCTCTTTTTTATTTCAGTGGGGACTCTTCAAATAGTTTTCGTTCTGAGAAGTGAAATACTCATCCTAAAGCTGTGTGTGCCTCAGCCATCTGGATGCAAAGGAAGAAGTGTTCAGGGGAGTAAGGGTTACAGAAACTGTGTGACAGAAACTGTGTGACCTGGTTCTGTTTCCAGGTGGAAATGGCAAAGAGAGTTGCTGCTTGTGGCCTGGAGGTTGCTCAGGGATGGGGAGGGGGAGAAAAGAGCCTGGAAAGGAAAATGTAGTGAGGGGAGTGGAAAAGGAAAGGCCTTTCAAGAACTTTTGAGATGTTTTTAGGGCAGGAAGACTGGATGCAGTGATCTGGGGGGACAAATCACTTCTCAAAGTGAGAGGGATTGAGTAGCTACTCAGAAATCTTGGTAAAAGTAGTTCCCAATGGGAATGTGTCAGTATCAGGATCATGGTGCCCTTTTTTAAAGTAGTTTGGAGAAACACTTAGGACTTGGAGCACTCCAGAAGCATGAAGACTTTTTTTGTCAGTGGCAGTTTGGCTTAATATTCATGAGACCTAATTTTTTGGCCCACAAGTTAACAGGGGAGTTGTGTTGGGTCATTCTGAAGGACTACACAGGTATTTGGGAGACATCTTCCAAACTCAGAAGTGGTCCCAGTGGTTGAGGAAGTCTTTTTGTGTTCTCCTTGCAAAGTCAAGTGGTAAATGAAATTCTTTGGTAGTTTTATGTTGCTACCTGATATATAGGATCAAACAATGCTTTGGGTTGGAAGGGACCTTTAAAGCCAGGAACATCTTTGACTCCATCAGGTAAGGGAGCTTTAAAGCCAGGGACATCTTTGACTCCATCATGTTGCTCAGAGCCCTGTCCAACCTGAGCTGGAATGGTTCCAGGGTCTGTTGCTACATTCTGAGTAGATATTCTAGGACAACTTGGTCTTTGATCTCAAGATCTATCTTCTCAAAACACAATTCCATCAGCTTGAGTTCTAACTGACGAGAGGTGCTTGTGAAGGATACTTTGAAATGGTAAAAAAGAGGGAAGATTTAGATGAGATATTGGGAAGAAATTGCTGAATTTGAGGGTGCTGAGCCCCTGTGCCAGGTTTCCCAGAGAAGCTGTGGCTGCCCCATCCCTGGCAGTGTCTCAGGTCAGGTTGGATGGGGCTTGGAGCAACCTGGGCTGGTGGGAGGTGTCCCTGCCCATGGATAAAAGTTGGAATGAGATGATCTTTCAGGTCCCCTCCAACCCAAACCATTCTGTGAACGGGGTTTGCAACAAATAAATATTTTCTGCCCTCTGCTTTTCTTGCGTTGTCTTGACCCTGCCTGAAGCATCTCTCAAAAGAAGTTTTGTGGCCTGCAGCATTTACATCAATCTCTTTGGTTTTAATAGAAACTGGTGTGTGGTTTAATCTGTTCCAAGTGTTTGGGGACTGCTTGATGGTAAGAGAACATTCTGGTAACTTCAGAGCCTTGTGAAGCACTTGGTGTCCTGCCTGCTCACCAGAGTAGGTTTCACATGATTCATCCTGCTGCTCTCAGCCTGTTTGGAAAAACAGCAAATCTTTAGGTGTCTAGAAGCTTCCTGGAACATGTTCTTCATCTCCACCACTATCTTGGAACTGTGTTTTTTTTATTTTTTTATTTTTTTTTTCTCCAGTTCCCTTTTTATCCAGGGTATTTTGTGATTGAGGCCTGTTTCTGCAGCTTGGGGGAAGCCACGTTGTACTGAGGCAGTGGAAAGCTAATTTTCAGTTGGTAGAGAGACAACGTTTGCATCTGGATTAACTTTAGCCTAGCATTCAGGTATGCTTGCTATTGCAGTGAAATCTCATTTCCATGATTATTGCAAGACTTTGGCTTTTGCTCTTCAGCCTGGTGGAAATGTTGCAAGACCTCGGGCTGAACTCTCATCCCAGTGGCAGTTCTCTTTGGCTGCCTGTCATCCAGAATTGGAAAACCAGGCCTTTTCCAGTCTTAACCTGCCCCAAACTGGTTCTTTGCTGGGATTCTCTCCATGCACCAAAAGGGGGTTTGAGTTTCAGATCTTTGTGCACCTCAGCTCCAATTTTTGATGAGGAAAGTCCTTTCAGATCAGGCTTCTGCTGGCACAGATGTGTGAAGATCTCCACGAACGATTTTCTTTTCCCATAGTCTAGAATGGAAATAAAGCTTTTCAGAGCCTTTGGTAACTGGTATGGCTGGTAATGTCATTTATTGGGAATTGAAATTCCATGTCTGACCACAAGAAAGAATTTCTTTAGACTCTGGTGGAGGCAGCATGAAACAGATGGAAGGTGCTGGAATAACCCACGTCACTCTTTAGGGGTGGTTATTTCAAGAGGGAGAACTTGGTGTGATATTCCCAAGGGCAGGGTGACAGACAGGAGGTTTGGAGTCTCCTCTCTTTGTCTGAGGTGTTTGGAAGACTTAAATAACAAAAAGTTGTTTTTTCTTTTTCCTTCCTGCAAGGTTCTGCCAATTCTTGAAATCCTGTATCACGTGGAAGAAAGGAATTCCCACCATGTTTACATGGCTCTTATCATCCTGCTGATCCTGACAGAGGATGATGGCTTCAACAGGTCCATCCATGAAGTGGTGAGTTCTTCTTTTGTAAATAATCCTGCAGCTCTCAGGTGTTCCAATCCTAATTTGGAATAGAGATATTTTGAGTAGAGATATTTCTTTTGAATATTTCTTTCTGTAGATGTTTCCTCAGCAGTGGCTGTGGTCATCCAAAGTTGATGGCATATCCCTTTTTTTTAAGGACCAACACAAAATTCTCCTCTCTTAGAGGAGATACTGCAGAGGAGCTTTTTATTCCCTGTTTTGTTTTTTTTTTTTTTTTTTGATGTTGCCTGTTGCAAATTAAAGTAGTTGTAGTCAGGTTGGCTGCCTCAGAGATGCAGAGTGTCTGCCCTGGAAGTGATGAGGATTGAAAAAAAATAGAGAAAACCTTTTTTGTTTCTCTTGAAAAACTTTGCTCAAGCAGTTTCATGCAGCTGAGAGCAGCTTTTAATGGGAGTTTTATTTTCCAGGCTGAATGTTACTTCCTTACTTGGCATTTCTTTTTCTGTCTTTCTGCTAGTTTAATATCTATTTTATGTTCTCCATATAATATGATCCAAATTTTTACTACCTTTGCTGGGCCTTGACCATCTGTGCTGGAGAATACCTGGGATAATGATGTTTTAGTGTCCTAGCTTCAAAAACTACTCTGATGCAAAATATACCTGCACTGGTTTTATTTCATTTTTTGACTGGAACATGGAAACTCTTTTTTTTAAATAAATTAATGAAACAGAGAAAGCTGGAAGCAATTTTCAATGTCCCTAAATAGAACTCTTCTCCCAGGTGAATTTCCAGCCTGTTTTGGACAAAACTGGTATTTTTTGTTTGGTGCCAAAGACTTGAATGTTTACTCTCTGGAAGTCCTGATTATTTCTTAGATCTGTGTCTGTAGAAAGCAGGAGGAGATGATGTTTATCTGCAGTTCCCTGTAATTTCTAGGAAGCAGCTTTTAGGAGGAGCACCTATAGTAACCCTGCAGTTAACTGAAATATTTTTCTGGAGCTTTCTTCTGCCTCAGCTTCATCTGCCTTGAACCTGCACATGTGGAGGAGGAGCTCACGTGTGATGGGGACTTTTGGGTTCTGTATCTGCTCTCATAAATTGAGTTTGCTGAGGATCAGAGTAGAGCAGCCAAGGTTTCACTCCTGCCCCAGTCTCTTCTCCCATCATTTCTCATTCATTTTCAAGGCTTCACCATCTCCCACCTTGTTCCTTTTACCCTTTACTGTTTTTTTTCAGTTCTTCCTTTGCTTCTTCCATCTTCTTCTCGATTGATTTTTTTCCTTTTCATTCAGGTTTTACATTAACTTCTTCTTTCTTTTACTCAGTGCTTGTGTTTTGCCACTGCCAGGTGTCCTGTGGGGAGAAAAGAGGTTGCCCCTTGTTGAAACCTTCAGCTGTGCTCTCCAAAACTCA
Source organism: Heliangelus exortis (assembly GCF_036169615.1). NCBI lineage: Eukaryota > Metazoa > Chordata > Aves > Apodiformes > Trochilidae > Heliangelus > Heliangelus exortis. The sequence goes on from NC_092454.1 coordinate 2,360,813, forward strand.
CCAAAATAAACTCTGATACAGGCAAGAGGGTTGATGACTGTGATACCAGTTCTTAAAAATTCCTTATGGAAAGGATTCCTCATCTGTAGAAACCCCACAGCCTGTTTTATTTGTCAGATATAAAAATGATCTCCTTGATCCACATATTTCTGCTCTTCCTGAGGTTTAGGAGGGGGTTACAAATGGGAGCACTGACTTTTGTCTTGTGAGCTGTTGAGGAATGGAAATACAGGTGGTGGGTTCCTACAGATCCAGTGGGGGAATAAAAATTATTGAATAAGTGTGCTTAGTGTCCCACTTTGTGGCAAAAGAATTTGAAATCACACTGATAAATCATTTCCCCTCTGAAATACTCTCAAATCATTTGAATGGGTGTTTCTAGGTATGGGTGACCAAGTTTCTACTCAAAACCAGCAGCACAAAGTAAGAAACAAGGTTCAGGCTCACTTAAGTTTTAAGTCCACATCTCCTAAAGGCTGAAAGGGTGTTAGAGGGCAGCAAAATGAATAGAGTCAGAAAATTGTACACATTTTATGGAAATATCTTGCATCTAGTGCCAGTCCCACAACTGGAATGACATTATTATTTGCTGCAAACATTTATCAAATGCTAGCAATTACAGCAGGTTTTTATTTATTTTTTTTTTTCCCATCACTTGGCTGAAGGATGAAGAGAAAAAGGATTTTCTATATTTTAAGTCAACCTGTTTTTCTCTCTGCCCCTGTGTAACATGTGTACTGTTCTTATAAGAATCATGACTGTACAGTCCATTTCTGGGCTATTTTTTCTTTGTGGGATTTAACCCATGTTTATTTATTGATTTCTCAACTTAATTTTAGTAAGCAGAGTTTTATAAATCTGGTGATTACACCGGCTGGTAAAGAGCTCAGGAAACCACAGAAACTTTTTGACTGCTGAAACATTTTTTTTTTTGTTTGTTTGTTTAAAATGAATGTGGTCTTAGCTGCCTGGAAAATGTGATCAAAACCCCATAGGTCTTGTTCCTGCAAGTGGCTTTAATGCAGTGAGGTCCCTGGATGCACATAGAGCTCAATTTTTTTCCACTAATAATAGTAATAACAACAAAATAAATCTGAGAATTCCCTAAAGGGGACAAGTAGTTGTGATTTTTTTTCTTCTCTAGTTTATGAAGCTATAAATGAAATGACATGGGATGTGAAAATAACATCAGGTAGTACTTTATGTAGCTGTTACCTGTAGTGCTACTGTAGTAAATAGATGGTAAATCACAGTTTAACTATGTTTACTTTTATTGTGTTAAGAAATATCCCACAAAGTTATAGGAAACTGAGACTGAGAAGCTCAGTGGGCATTATAAATAGAACAGAGTTCCTCTTCTTTGCATCTGCAATTTTTACACCCTGAGAGTCCAGGAGCCTGGTGTTAAAAAGAGTAATTAATCAAAAGATTTTAATTTTTATTTGTTTTTAAAAATTATTCTTACAGTGCAAGTCTGAGCTTTTTGGTGTTCTTTTTTTTTTCCCCTTTTTAAATTTTATCTATTAACCAGATGGTCCAGATTGTGGCACTGGGTTCAGGGTGGTGATTTTGAAATTTAAAATGTTTTAATGTTTCCTCTGAACCCCCAGTCTAGGTGAGGGATGGTGGTGGTTGCTGCTGTTGATGGTTAAATAAGCATTTCACTACCTTCCCCCTCCAGGGGGCTTTAGTCAGGATGGGGGAGAGGACAGGAGAGGTGGCAGGGACTGATGTGTAACTTGTAGACTGAATTTTGAGCTTTTTTTTTTTTTTAATAGTAGCGGAATATTCCAAGGCACAGTTGTCACAGAAAATGCCATTTTCCAAGGCTGATGGATTTAAAGTTTCAATGAGAAATTGAAATGGAGTGAGATTAGGGTGTGAGGATGTCTTGCCCATGGTTACAGCTGTCAAGGTGTCCTTCAGCAAGCTCAGGTAACTTCATGTTTTGCATTAGGAACCTGGAAATTGGAAAGGGGTCTTTGTGCTGGGGCTCTGCTGCTGATAATCTGACTAAATTTGCCCAAATTAGACATTTCTAGGAGAAAGGGAGCAGCCTGTTCCCATAGCTACATAGCTGGAGGTAGCCTCATGTCTGCAGTGATGGAATATTCTCATTTTTGCTGCTGGGCTGTTCAGATTGTCCCTGCCCAGGAGGCAGATGTCAGCTCAGGTCTGTAGGGACAAGCTGGAGCTCTGGGAAGTGCTGCTTCCTGCTCCTGGGGGATTGTGCTCCCAGTGATGCTTCTGGTTTGAAAAATCCCCAAGTCCAACCATAAAACCAACACTGCCAAGTCACAAAATCATAAAATCAGAATGGTTTGGGTGGGAAAAGGGACCTTTTGAGGTCATCCAGTCCAAGCCTTCTCCAGTGAGCAGAGCCATCTCCAACTGGATGAGGTTGCTGGAATGGTTCCAGGGATGGGGCATCTCCCACCTCTTCCAGGGGCTCCCAGTCCTTATCCCAACATCCACCACTAAGCCATGTTCCTAAGGAAGTGTCCAGGAGCCAGGAGCCTGGTGTGACAAGGATTAGGAGAAATTGGAAAGAGGCTTTAGTTGGTTCCATGAGGAGCATGGGAGAGGAAGAAATTACACATGGAAAAGGGAAGATTTGGGTTTGCTGAGCAAAGAAGGGGGAGAAGAGTGAGAAAATCTGGGAGGAGGTGAAGTCAGACTTCTTGATGAGAGACTGGAATGGGTGAGGGAAGTGGAATCTGGGAAGAGAAAGATCTGAGAAGAAACTGGGTCTGGGAATGAGCTACAGGGAAGGAAAACTGGAAGGGTGTAGTGCAGGGAACCATGGGTGGGTGAGAAAGTTGTGGAGACTAAGGAAAGATTTTACTAGAGATTTAATCAGTAAGTTGATCTTTTGTCAGAGTAAGTGTAATTGTAACTCAGAGAGGGGAAAAACCCAACCTTTGGGTATCAGTTTAGAGAAATTGAGTAAAATCCCTTCTTTTTTAATAAGCATTTGGAAATACAGAGAATCATAGACTGGGTTGGAAGGGACCTTAAAGGTATTTAGATCCAACCCTCCTGCCATGGCCTGGGACACCTCTCACTAGACATTATCTCCTGTTGTGGATTTTTGTTGTCTGTCACATCAAAACAAAGAGTGGTTTATACTTCCCCTTTCAGTTTTTAAAAGGTGTTACGTTTTCAGAAGACAGGACTTGAAATGTACAACCACAGCTTTAGCCCTGTTTTATTTATGTATTGCAGAATGCAAGCTTAAGGATCATACAGGGTTCTTCAAATCACAGTATATTTTTCTTCTGGAAGGTTCAAGTGAAACCATCAGCTTGAGATGGTTTTTGTTGTCAAAGAGGTTCATTTAGATAAAATCTTCTCTTGAAAATAGATACATTCACGTGGTGATAAATAGTCTGTGTTTTAAGAAATCACAAGGAGTTCATGGTAAGCAAAGCAACTGTGTGCTCTTATTTTAGCATTTTGTGAAGGAACCCAGTAACTTGCTGTGTCTGATCGTGGGTTTCTGCTTAGGATGCTCAAGTTCTCCTGGAGCTGAGGATCTTCTTGCAGTGAGGTTCCTGTGTGTAATCCCATGAGTTACACAACTAACAGCTTTTTAACTTTCCAGTTGCTTGTTCTGTAGATCTTACTTTGTCTTTCAGGCTGTTCTTGTCAGTCATCTAAATTGTCCATCCTGACCAGTTGTCCTTGTTTACTGAAACTCCTTGGGTGACTTTGCTTGCATTTTATACCATCATCACTTTCTCTTAAAATAGTATTAGTGACTTGTTATAACCAGAAATTATACCTGTTTCCACATCCACTCACAGCCCCTTCTATATCTGGAAACATTTCTGGTTGTGATTTCATGTTTCCTCTTTGTTCCTCAGCCTTGACCACCCTTTCCTTAAATACACCTCAAGTTTCTTCTCCTTGTTCTGATTTTCTGTCCTTTTAGGAGAAGGTGTTAACCAGAAATGGTCACACTTGGTGTTTGTCACCTGAGCCAGGTGTGCACTGCTGTTAAACAATGGTTTTCCTGTCTGTACATTATGATTTATATTTATATTTTACTTTAATGAGCTGAACACCTTATTTTGTCTCTTCATGTATGGTACAGATGTGAGTTCCCTGTCTCAAGCTGAATCAGCTTCCCTACTAAGATGAATTTCCTGAGCTTACCAAATATCTTCAGTGGTGGTATCTCCTTTTTATTTTTTTTAGCATTTTAGAATATCTAGTTTGTAATGATATTTTAATGTGTCTCTTGTTGAGGAGACATTTGAATTCATGATTTTCAAAGCCTAAATGGGTAAGAAAAGCCAACTGCATTCACTGGCATCAGTGCTTGGTTTGATCTACTTTTTTAATGCAGAAACTGGTTATCAGTGTCAGGTTGGGTACTTTGATGTACTGAGTCAGTCCCTTAGTAAAGACATGGATCGTAAATGCAGCTGCTTGAGAGAGAAGAAGGTTTAATATAGGGAAAATCCCTCTTAAATGACATCTGCTGGCAGTCCTGAGCCTTGATTACATCAGAACAAAAAATAAATGAAGAGTAAGGCATTAGTAAGGATTGTTAAGTGCAGTAGGTTAAGCTTCAGCTGTGTTTTTGTTACTTGTTGATAGATGTAGCTGTAGATTGTGAGTCTGTAGCAATTTTTGGTGGTGATTCAGTACAATTTCAACCTCTGTAGATTGAGCCATCAGGATATTCATGGCAGGTCATTCTTTGACTATAGCTGCTGCATTTAGAATCATGGTTGGAAAGGGCTTTCAAGATCAAGTCCAGCCATGAATCTTACACCACCTTAACCTCTAAGTTATCTCTGGAAGCACCACATCTACCTGTTTTTTGAGTACCCTCGAGGACAGGGACTCCACCATCTCCCTGGGCAACTTTTCTGATGCTTCACCACTCTTGTAGTGAAGAAATTTTTCTTAAAAGTCCCCTCTGAACCTCTTCTGGTACAACTTGAACCCTCTTGTCCTCCTATTGCTAGTCACTGGGGAGAAGTGCTTTGGAAAGCCTTGGATTTGCCACCTGCAAAATTTAAAAGTAAAAAGAAAGCAAGGTTTTGCTGCATAATGACCCAAAATGACAATAAAGGGTTTGATCCAGCTTACAAATATATATATGAAGGGATTAGATGATCAAGGAGGGGTATCACAGATAGTAGTGGCTTTAAATGGATAAATATGGGAAATTAAAAAACAATGTCACAGAATCATGGAATCTGCTGAGTTGGAAGGAACCCATCAGGGTCATCAAGTCCAAGACCTGTCCCTGTGCTGGGCACCCCCAGGACCATCCCAGGACCATCCTGTTCTCAGTATGTGCCTGAGAGCATCATCCAAACACTTCCTGAACTCAGGCAGCTAGGTTCCCTGGGGAGTTTGTTCCACTGCTCAGCCACCCTCTGGCTGCAAAACCTTTTCCTGAAATCTAACCTACACTTCCCCAGGACATCTTCCAACCATTCCCTCAGGTCCTATCCTTGGTCAGCAAACAGGAGAGCTCAGCACCTGCTCCTCCTCCTTCCCTGGTGAGGAAGCAGTGCTGCCAGGAGGTCTCCCCTCTGTCTCCTCCAGGCTGAGCAGACCAAGTGCCTTCTCATCCAGTTTTCCCTCTGAACCCTTCACCAACCTCCCAGCCCTCCTCTGAACACTCTCTGGTAGCTCCATGTCCTTTTTGTGCTGTGACACACAGTGCTCAAGATGGGGCCTCACCAGTACAGAGTGAAGCAGGACGGTCACCTCCCCTTGAGCTGCTGGGCAGGGAGGAGAAAATCACCCAAAGGCTCCTGAATCCAGACAAGGACAGGGGTATCTGCATTCCCCTCTTACAGTAAAAGGCAAAAAAAAACTTGTGAAGGAGAAAAAATATAATTTAATCTATAAGGAGAAAGACAAAACATGGACAGATACCTCCCCCCATCCCTTCTTCCCGGGCATTTCGCTGCCGCCTCTCCTCAGGGCACAGGGGACAGGCAGGGGGCTCGGGGTCAGCTCCCCACACGGGTGGAGAAAATCCACCCAAATTCTCCTGAATCCAGACAAGGACAGGGAGGTTGGCACTCCCCTGTTACAGTAACAGGCAAAAAAAAAAAAAAATTGGGAAGGAGAAAAAAATCTGATTTAATCTACAAAGGAGAAAGAGAAAATGTGAACAGATACCTCTCCCCAACCCTCCCTTTTTCCCGGGCATTTCACTGCCGCCTCCCCTCAGGCACAGGCGGGGTTCAGGGTCAGTTCCCCACACAGGAGGAGAAAATCCAGACAAGAAAAGGGACATCTGCATTCCCCAGTTGCAGAAACAGGTAAAAAAACTTGGGAAGGAGGAAAAAATCTAATTTAATCTACAAGGAGAAAGACAAAACATGGACAGATACCTCCCCCCCTGCCTTTTTCCTGGGCATTTCGCTGCCGCCTCCCCTCAGGGCACAGGGTATGGGTTCAGGGTAAGTTCCTCACACCGGAGGAAAAAATCACCCAAAGGCTTCTGAATCCAGACAAGGACTGGGGAGTTGGTATTCCCCAAATCCAGTAACAGGTAAAAAACTTGGGAAGGAGAAAAAAAAATAATTTATTCTATAAGGAGAAAGACAAAACATTGACAGGTACCTCCCGCCTCCTGCCTTTTTCCTAGGCACTTGGCTGCCGTCTCCCCTCAGGGCACGGGCAAGGGGTTGGGGGTCAATTTCCCACACGGGTGGAGAAAATGCACCCAAATTCTCCTGAATCCAGACAAGGACAGGAGGTTGGCATTCTCCTGTTACAGTAACAGGCAAAAAAAAAAAAAAATTGGGAAGGAGAAAAAAATCTGATTTAATCTACAAAGGAGAAAGAGAAAATGTGAACAGATACCTCTCCCCAACCCTCCCTTTTTCCCGGGCATTTCACTGCCGCCTCCCCTCAGGCACAGGCGGGGTTCAGGGTCAGTTCCCCACACAGGAGGAGAAAATCCAGACAAGAAAAGGGACATCTGCATTCCCCAGTTGCAGAAACAGGTAAAAAAACTTGGGAAGGAGGAAAAAATCTAATTTAATCTACAAGGAGAAAGACAAAACATGGACAGATACCTCCCCCCCTGCCTTTTTCCTGGGCATTTCGCTGCCGCCTCCCCTCAGGGCACAGGGTACGGGTTCAGGGTAAGTTCCTCACACCGGAGGAGAAAATCACCCAAAGGCTTCTGAATCCAGACAAGGATAGGGGAGTTGGTATTCCCCAAATCCAGTAACAGGTAAAAAAATTGGGAAGGAGAAAAAAAAATAATTTATTCTATATGGAGAAAGACAAAACATTGACAGATACCTCCCGCCTCCTGCCTTTTTCCTAGGCACTTGGCTGCCGTCTCCCCTCAGGGCACAGGGGATGGGCAAGGGGTTCTGGGGTCAATTCCCCACACGGGTGGAGAAAATCCACCCAAATTCTCCTGAATCCAGACAAGGACAGGAGGTTGGCATTCTCCTGTTACAGTAACAGGCAGAAAAAAATTGGGAAGGAGAAAAAAATCTGATTTAATCTACAAAGGAGAAAGAGAAAATGTGAACAGATACCTCTCCCCAACCCTCCCTTTTTCCCGGGCATTTCACTGCCGCCTCCCCTCAGGCACAGGCGGGGTTCAGGGTCAGTTCCCCACACAGGAGGAGAAAATCCAGACAAGAAAAGGGACATCTGCATTCCCCAGTTGCAGAAACAGGTAAAAAAACTTGGGAAGGAGGAAAAAATCTAATTTAATCTACAAGGAGAAAGACAAAACATGGACAGATACCTCCCCCCCTGCCTTTTTCCTGGGCATTTCGCTGCCGCCTCCCCTCAGGGCACAGGGTATGGGTTCAGGGTAAGTTCCTCACACCGGAGGAGAAAATCACCCAAAGGCTTCTGAATCCAGACAAGGACAGGGGGGTTGGTATTCCCCAAATCCAGTAACAGGTAAAAAACTTGGGAAGGAGAAAAAAAAATAATTTATTCTATAAGGAGAAAGACAAAACATTGACAGATACCTCCTGCCCCCTGCCTTTTTCCTAGGCACTTGGCTGCCGTCTCCCCTCAGGGCACAGGGGACAGGCAGGGGGTTCTGGGGTCAATTCCCCACACGGGTGGAGAAAATCCACCCAAATTCTCCTGAATCCAGACAAGGACAGGGAGGTTGGCATTCTCCTGTTACAGTAACAGGCAGAAAAAAATTGGGAAGGAGAAAAAATCTGATTTAATCTACAAAGGAGAAAGAGAAAATGTGGACAGATACCTCTCCCCAACCCTCCCTTTTTCCCGGGCATCTCACTGCTGTCTCACATGGGAGGAGAAAAATCCAGACAAGAACAGGGACATCTGCATTCCCCAGTTGCAGAAACAGGTAAAAAAACTTGGGAAGGAAGAAAAAATCTAATTTAATCTACAAGGAGAAAGACAAAACATGGACAGATACCTCCCCCCCTGCCTTTTTCCTGGGCATTTCACTGCCGCCTCCCCTCAGGGCACAGGGTACGGGTTCAGGGTAAGTTCCCCACACCGGAGGAGAAAATCCAGACAAGGACAGGGAGGTTGGCATTCCCCAGTTACACTAACAGGCAAATAAACTTGGGAAGGAGAAAAAAATCTGATTTAATCTACATGGACAACCTTCCCCCCCCCCCCCCCCCCAGTCCCTTCTTCCCGGGCTCTTTGCTGCCTCCTCCCCTCCAGGCACAGGGCAGGGGTTTGGAGTCAGTACCTCACACTGGAGGAGAGCAAGGACAGGAGGTTGGCATTCCCCAATTGCAGTAACAGGCAAAAAAATTGGGAAAGAGAGAAAAAATCTAATTTAATCTACAAAGGAGAAACTGTGGACATATACCTCTCCCCCCCCCCCCCCCCCCCCCCCCCCCCCGGGCCCAGATCACTTCGCTGCCGCCTCCCCTCAGGGCACAGGGGATGGGCAGGGGGTTTGGGGTCAGTTCCCCACACAGTGTTCCTGACTCTTCTCCTCCTCCAAGGCTGGCAGGAGAGTCCTTCAGGAAGCCCTGGGACATGAGTCCCTCCCATGGGGTGCAGTCCCTCAGGAACAGTCACCTCCTCTGCCACGGGTTCCTCCATGGCTGCAAATCCACATCGGATCCTCCCTGGGATGCCTCAGAGGCTGCTGTTCCACATCTCCCCACCCACCCGTGACACTTCAGGGGCTACAAATCCACACTGACCCCCCCGTCGGCCTTCAGGGACTGCTCCCCTGTGCTCCTCCATGGGCTGCAGGGCCACAGCCGCCATCTCACCACCACCATCTCTGCCCAGGCACCTTTCCCCCTCCTTCACTCCCTTGGTATCTGTGCTCTGACATTGCTCTCACCTCCTCCTCTCTCCTCTGCAGGTCTCTTTTTTTTATATTTTTGCAGTTTCCTTTCCCCTTTCTTCACTATGCCACTGGCAGAGGCATGGGCAGGAGCAGGGTTGGAACGAGGGGAGCTTCCACCCCTGTGGCTTCCCAGCTTCCAAAACCCCTGCATCAACCCAAGACATCTGGAATAACCCACCTAGGGGACAGTTGTTTGCTTCAATCATATAAAAGAGGACTAAACAAACGAGTAATTTTTTCATATTTTTTCTTCTCAGTCTGGGCTATAAAGACCAATGGTGTTTTGGCAAGAGGATTGGATAACTCCCTTTTCACTTCCAGTACAATTCTGTGATTTATAATTTCCATACAAGTTATGAAACAAATCCAGTTGATATTTCAGTGAGTTCAGCATGTAATGCTGTGGGGAAACAAAACTCAGCCTTAATGACTGATGATAGAGGTTTCAAAGTTACTACAGTATTTTCTGTTTCTAAGCTTAGGTAATATTGAATATATATATAATTGAATATAAGTGTCATTCGAAAGGTTTTTCACAGGTCCAGATCCTGGGGTGCATGGAAAAAGATGTAAAATAGCTCTTGGTGTCCTGTTTATTTCTCAAAACTTAACATACTGCCTTTGAGTTGAGCAGTGATCATGACCATAACTGCTGAGTCTCTTAAATAAATAATATGCAGGGTTTCAAATGAAATTAAAAATTTGGGGTGACCTTTTTTGAATCCCATTCTCTGGTCTGCTAGTGACAGGCAGCCAAGTGGATGCATCAATTGTTGTGTCAGGCTTTAGATTCTGAAGGACACTGTCTCCAATTGCTAATTTAATATTTCAGATACTAATTTAATTAATATTAATTTAATATTTCAGAATGCCACAGCAGATACATATGACTTGAGTTTTGCTTTCCAAATGCCTCTTCTTTTTCAAAAACAGAATTATTGTTCCTTATGCGAATATAAAGATCTGGGACAGGAAGGAATATATGGTATAAAATCATTAATTTTCAGCATTGGCTTTCCTTTTGTCTTCTGCAAGTCATTGAGTGGCCAACTCTCTCAAGTCTCCTCATAGGAAATTGGTTGCTGCTCCTCCATCCTCTCTCTTAAAGGAAGAAGAGGTTTTGTTGATTAAACTTGCTAGTGGGTGGAAGAGAGAATTCAAAAAGCAGGAGTGCTGTAAAATCAAGGGTGACGATTCCATCCACTCATCCAAAGGAGAGGTAGGAAGAAGGGAGATAGTCAGAAGTGGGTTTGGGGAACTTTGGGAGAGAAGAATTTCAGTTGATCAGTGAGGTTGATGATAAAGTTTGGGTTTTTTAAGACACCTGTACTCCCTTCAGTAAATGTGAACTTTCAGTGTAACTTCACACACCAAAGTTATGCAGAGTGATAGCCTAATCCTCTATAAGCAAGCTTTTTGACCCAAAATAACCTTGAATTGATAGAGGATCTTCTCCATGTTTTTAGGGCAGTTCCTGTTTTCTGCTTTTTTTGCTGTATTGCTCCAGGTTGGTCAGCTGAGTATTCTAAGAGGGAAGAGTGGATTGATTCTCCTTCTGGATCAAACTCAGGATCATATCATAGAACCCCAGACGGGTTTGGATTAAATCACTTAAAAATCACCCACTTCCACCCCTTTTCCATGGGCAGGGACACCTCCCACCAGCCCAGGTTGCTCCAAGCCCCATCCAACCTGACCTGAGACACTGCCAGGGATGGGAAACGGGAGCAGACTTCATTCCCCCTGGTTGTGCAGAGCACTAGAAGATCCAAAGCTCTCACCCTTGACTTTTTCTAACTTTTTGAAGGAAAAGACCTCACATCTGGCAGGAGAAAGTCAGCAGTCAAGTTGTTCTTCTGCCTCACGACCTTCAGCGTGTGCGCTCTTGCCCATCACTCGGAGCTCCTGCGTGCTGCCTCTTGCCCAACTTGTAATGAGGGAAAATGGGAAGGAATTGGCAGCATGACTCAGGTGTCTGGGGTGGAACTGAAGACTTTATAAAGGGTATGATCCAGGAGAATATAGGAGTGGGGTGGCATGGGGCTTAGAAAGCAGGGAATTGCCAGATTTCCTCAGCTTTCTTCACTTAGCGTGTTTCAGTGTGACTTAGAATAAGGTTGATGACATCTACTGTTTGATAATACTGCAGAAGTCTCTTTTTTACTTATTTTTATTATTATTATTTATTCTTGCTTTAGAATCCAGTATGTTTTTGTGACACTTGAGGCTGGAAACCAATTTACTTATCTTAAGGAATGTGAGAGTCCAGATGATGCTCTGGAGTACTGCGTTCTACTGCAGACCTAGGTGCTGCAGAACTTTATTAGTCTGATTTCTTTTTCTTTTTCTTTTCCAGATACTGAAAAATATCACTTGGTATGCTGAGCGTGTCTTAACAGAGATCTCACTTGGGAGCCTCCTGATTCTGGTGGTGATAAGAACCATCCAGTACAACATGACCCGGACGAGGGTGAGTTACCTGCAGCTCTTGCATGTGGATTTCTGACTTCAACAGCATCAGTTCCATCTCAAACAGAATGTGGGCTTTTCTGGCACAACCAGTTGGCAGCTGAATTGATAGGAGGGAAGGAATGGGAAGATCAGCTGGATTGACTACACCCAATATTAAGTGGTTCTGAACTTGTAACCTCATCTCTGTTTTATCATCCATCTATTGAGTAGGTTTCTCTGAAACCCATGATTCAGGCACCAAATTGCTTATCTTCAGTTGAGAGGAAAGTTTCCTTACATTGTTAGGCCTTAGAGTTTCAGTTACTATACAATTACTCAGAAGTGAGAATTTCAGCACTATTTATTGTTCATATTTTTATGAAACAGGACGCTGACTGGGGCATAAAACCATTTTGTGCTCTAGCAAAGCAAAACTGCTTCAACTTTGTAGCCTTGTGTCAGGGTGGTTTTGTGTTTTTTGTGTTTTTTGTGTTTCTGTGCCTTGTCTCAAACGTAGAAGCATGCTCTCATAAGCTTTTGAATATTTTAAACAATTAAAGGCAATTTTTTATAAAAAGCAGCAAAAATAATGTTGAGTATATTTTAAATTGGAAGACATAAGGATTTAGCTTTCATCATCAAAAGAATGTGAAGAAACAAGGGCATTCTTCGCATGGATATATAGGATTTGGAATGGATTATGTTGTGTAAATTAATATTTTAGACTTGAATAGGGAAAATAAATCCATACTGGATTGTATAAGTGAATAAATTTGCTTCTGTGATAAGCCTGGACTTTGCCAGGGCCATTGTTTGAGCTGCTACCTGCTCAAATGCTTTCAGGGATGCTAACAAGGGGACCAGAGCTCTGAAGTATCACGTGGGTATAGCTGTGGGATATCTATAATGCCTTAAACAGTTAATAGGGAGATGAGTTATGAAGAAGAAAATTTTAGGATAAGTCAATAAAAAGGAGAGAGAGGAAGGGAGGAGGAGAGAATGTCTTTCAGTATCTTACACCTGTGATCTCATTCTAAATCAGCATTGCTAAAGATAGGAAGGCATACACATATCATTCTTTTATAAGAATACTTTAAGAAAAGCATATTTAAAACATCCTCAAGTACCTACACTTGAAATTTCTGCTCTCTGCTTCTGACCACATCCTTCAAAGCAACGAGGCCCCTTCCACCCCCTAACATTCTGTGATTCTGTGCTGTATTACTCAGCCTTTTGAATGATTCCTGCAGTGGGTGTGTATCAAAAGGACAATTTAATGTGGGGTTTTTTTTTTTCTTCTTTTTTTCTTTCTGACAGGACAAATACCTTCATACAAATTGTCTGGCAGCCTTAGCAAACATGTCAGCACAGTTCCGCTCACTTCATCAGTATGCAGCTCAGAGGATCATCAGGTAAATAAAACATTTTACAAATAGGCTTTGCTTGAAACTCATCTGTGGTGAAACTCAGGAGCAGAGGAACTGGAGTTTTATATGCCCTAGTAGCTACTAATGAACTGCATAGCTGAAGTGATAACTTGAGTAACTAAATAATCCCAGAGAAAATATTGTTGGCTTGATACTTGAATCTGAGTGCACAAAAAAGTATCTCTGAGAAACTTCTGACTTGGATTCTCTTAACAGGACAGCTCAGAAGCTGCTTTCAGAATGTTTTACAGGGATTTGTGTGAATTATGTTTGTTTTTTTTTTTCACTCGTGTATCACATTGTTATAGAAATGCACTGAGGTGGGTCTCAGGTATTCTGCAGACTGGGTTTTCAATTTGCTTTACCTTCTCGTTGTGCTTGGCAAAAAATTTTGTTAAATCAGCTATAAAGCAACAATCCTTTTCTGATGAGACCCTACAAATATGGGAACTATAACCTCAACTTGTGCTTATTCTGTGATTAATACCTGTGCATTATTCTGTGATGGCCCCTGCCTGAGCAGTGTGTAAAGGGCTGGGCTTAACAAGAGACACCTCTTGTTCTTCAGCTGCTGCTCTTGAGGATTTAACTCTTGGAGCCCTTTCTCTTTGGAAAATGGTTGTAAAAGTGTGGCCAAGTAACCAGAATGAATGCTCCTGCTGTTGCCTTTTCCCTGCTTGATGCTCACCCTCTTTTCTTGAGGGTTCAGAATGGGAATTGGAGCCTTTTCCCCATTCCCTGTCACAGACATTGTGTCAAATAGCTGCTCTCCTCATCTCTCAAATCATAGACATGGAGTCTGAGTTTCCCAAACACTTGCAGACATTGAGCTCTGAAGTCACAGCTCTTGGTGTGGTGGGAGGTACATGGCCTTGGTGCTCAAAAACTTGGTCATGTAATAGTGGGATGCTTTGTTTCCCACTTCAGACCTTTTTCCTATGTTCCTTGATTCTGATTTTATTCCTTTTTCTTCTACTGCTGTTCCTGCAGGCCAAAGTGTGGCCTCAGGTTACATTTGGGCCAGGAAGAGGTTATCTTGCTAGTCCCAGCTGCTATCACCACTCAGTAGCCTTGTAGCCATCTAGGGTAGCTTCATGAGTGGCTTGGCTTTTGGTCAAAATGCTCTGAATTTATGGACATCTGCTGTTCAAACTTGAAACTCCAGGTTCAAAGTAATCTCAGCTGGATTCATTTGATTTAGTTGGGTTATGAAATGTTTAAACATGTTCTCTGCTGGCTTTCCTGTGAGGCTTGAAATTCATTTTTTCATTTCACCTTATGAAATCTCTTAGCCCCTGTTAGTAAATGGAGGCAGCACTGATGGACCCAACTTGCTCCATGATGCCAAAGCAGAATATTTATATTTAAATTTCTCTTCTGGTTCTGCCATCAGCTTGCAAGCATCTCTGAGAGAATAAACTGCAGCATCCAAACTCAACAAGTGTTTCCTGGGAAGGAAAAGCCTAAAAAGATGATGATGCTTTATATTACATGAAGGATTTTTGGGTGTGGGTCTTTAAATTAAGTAGCTGTGAAACACTTTAACTTCAAATCTTCTTAGCAATACAGCAGTCATAATTTAAGCCTCACCAGATGCTCTGATGATTCTTTTCTTAATGTGAGAAGTAATTCCATTTCCATGCTGGCTTTTTCCTAATCCTATTCTGAGCAGAGACTGCCAATTGTTTTAAAATCTGAAGGCTATTTTCTAGGAAAGAATTAGCTGTGAATATTCAATGTAGTGTCTTAAGAGCTCAGTAAAACACAAATTCATCATGTTGGGTAATTTGTATCACGTTCCAGGGAGCATGAAAATTGACAGATTTGTCTAAATCTATTAGAAGCAGCTGCTGGAAGTGAAAAAAAAAAAAAAAAAAAAAAAAAAAGTAATAGATGTTTTATAATAAGATCCAGGACAGTGTTCATTTCTTGTTGGATGTCCTCTACTGTAGACTGCCTTGATTTGGACAACCTTCCCTTCTCTCTCCACTCTTACCACTGCTTTAATTTCCAATATACAGAGTTGTTTTACCAGCATAGTGCCAAAAATGATATTCCACTGCACTGTGTCTCTTATATTTGTGGAGTGCTGACCCTTGGAGTATCTTTATATCCAATTAGTAGACTATTATAAAAAAATACAATAAAACCACGTGTCAATGCCAAGGAACAACCAGAGGTGGCTGTGTAGCCTCTGAGCAGCAAAGCAAAACCAAGTGGAGTGTTATGCAACCAGGGTAGGTTTTTCCTTGGCTTGCTTTCTAAACTCCAAACACAGTCATCAAAAAGTAAGGCCAGGCACTTCATTATTAGTGCAGGTGTTGGATTTGTCACTTAAAACTGGGATCACTTGGCTTTAATTTCTTTAATTTCTGTGGAAAGAGCTTTGATGATATCCAGGTAGTGCTTGGAAGTGGAGAGGAAGAGCTTTCCCTGAGGAGCTGCATTCTGACATCTCAGGGCCCTGTACTTCTGATAAAATCACTGACAAAAAGATGACTTAAGGCAACTGCTTTTCCTTACAGCTTCATCTCTTGGAAAGTTTCCTGGTTTCTAAGCAGACATGCACCACTAGAGGTTGCCATACACCTCCCCAATTAGACATCCACATCTCAAGTGAGATGACTCTGTGGGGCTAGCAAAACTCTCCAGTTTGCCTTTTTTTCTCTTAACTCTTGCCATGGAACCCACTGAGAACTTGGTTGCACTGCTCCAAAGTCAGCACAGAATTTTACCAGTGTCATGGTTTGTTGATTTCTTTGGCTGTTGTAGGAGATTCAGGGTACAATGTGGAGAAAGAGGTTTCTGTCATCCTCCTGGTGCTCACAGGGTTGGGTAAAATTAGGAGAAAAGGAGTTCTTAAAAGGGCTACTGAGTTCAGTTCTGGGCTTTTCACAGCAAGAAAGACATTGAGCTGCTGGAGTGGGTTCAGAGAAAGGCAAACAAGCTGGGGAAGGGTCTGGAGAACAAATCCTATGAGGAGAAGCTGAAGGAACTGGGAATGTTGAGTTTGGGGAAGAGGAGGCTGAGAGGAGCCCTCATGGCTCTGCACAACTCCCTCCAAGGAGGTTGCAGGGAGGTGGGTGCTGGGCTCTGCTCTCAAGTGCACAGTGCCAGGAGCAGAGGCAATGGGCTGAAGCTGCACCAGGGGAGGTTTAGCCCAGCTCTGAGGATGAATTTCCTGCCTGAGAGAGCAGTCAGGTGTAGGAATGGGCTGCCCAGGGAGGTGGTGGAGTCCCCAGCCCTGAGGGATTGGAAAGCCATGTGGGTGAGGCACTGCAGGACGTGCTCCAGTGGGCATGGTGATTTTTTATTTTATTTTGTTTGGGGTGGGGAGGATGTTTGTTGGTTGGACACAGTGATCTTACAGGTCTTCTCCATCCATGACAATTCTACGAGCCAGCCCCACTGATTCTGTTGCTGTCTGGAAGAAACAAAGATAGTAACTCTACTTCTGACTGATCAGCCATCCTTGAAGCTGATGGAGATGACTTCTGTAGCAAAAAATAGGCATTGAGATGAGATATTGGGAAGAAATTGTTAAGTTTGAGGGTGCTGAGCCCCTGTGCCAGGTTTCCCAGAGAAGCTGTGGCTGCCCCATCCCTGGCAGTGTCTCAGGTCAGGTTGGATGGGGCTTGGAGCAACCTGGGCTGGTGGGAGGTGTCCCTGCCCATGGAAAGGGGGTGGGAATGGATCAGCTTGAAGGTCCCTTCCAACCCAAACCCGTCTGGGATTCCATGCTGCTGGGTACTGGAGTTCCTCAATGTGGGATTTTCCTTTTTTTAATTAATTTTTTTAATGTGTGCCCTTCACAAAATCATCATCATTTTGTAGAGTCAATCCTGTTTCATGAGATCCCAAGAAAAATTCCCATCCCTTCTGATACAGACTTCTTTATTTGAGACATTTCACCTCCCCAGCCAAACAATTTCTTTCCTGTGGTAGGAATTTCATTTTGCTGCTACAGGTTCCTCTTGTTAGGAGTCTGAGGGGATTTTCTTGAGTGAAAACACTTGTGATCTCTCTTTTGGACTACAAACTCTTGCTTCAGAGTGAACTTTTTAAGCTCAGTTGAAGTTGATGCTGGTTTGAAAATTGTCTTAAAGTTGTTAATGTGTTTCTGTTGAAACCTTGCAGTGCTACTGCAGTGCATTTATAAATAATTCACTGCTTTCCAGCTGCAGGTGGCTTTGATCAGCAGATTTTCTGCTGAATGAAGAAAAAAATCTTGCAGGTAGTGCTGTAGAGAGTGAAGAACATGTGTGGCATGAGGAGAAAATGCATAAGTGATCTTTTAATTTGGCTTTTTTTTTTTTTTTTTTAAGGAAATGTCTACATGGTGGTAAGAGATCCAGGTAGCTGTGTATTTTCTGTTCCTGTGTATGAAACCCTGCAGCTGATTTTTTAAAAATAGGAAGTGATGGAAGCATCTGGGATGGAATTGTTTCAAGTTTATCAAACATTTCTCAGTGATGGCCCTGAGTGCTCTGAGTAAAATTCTCAGAGCTCTGTAAAACTTCTGTGCTTTAAACCAATAAATACAGGTTAGAAAGTGAGGTATAAAAAACAATTAAATTTAAAAAACCAAGAAGTATAAAAAATGAAGTGTAAAAACAATTAAATTTTCTTCTATGATTTAATATTGGTGAAGTGTTCTTAAAACTTTCTACAACAAGGATCTCTGTGTAGAGAGCAAAAGACATTTTAATTTTACTGGGCATTTGTGAATTGAAATTCTCAATATTTTTCAGCAAAGAAACCTCCTGTTTGGTAGGGGCCACACTCAACTGAAAACACTGACATTTTATAGTATGTGAATGTGCTAAAATTCCATTTTACCCATTGCTTAGGAGCAAATATTGAACCCTGCTTAGGAGCAGTTTTGACCCATTCTGATAATAAGATGTGATTGCTGGCTCAGAACTCTTTAGCCTGCTCACCTAGAAAGATAAACAGATTTTTCTCCCAGGTGGCTTTATCCTCTGTGAGCACTCTGGTTTTCCTTTTTTTTTAAAATTTCCTTTGATGTCCAGGGAATGTTTTAGGAAGCTCTTTAATGTGTAGCTTCCTCTTTCACTGGAGAATAGAGGTGGGACAGTTGGAGCAGAAAATGAGTGAAATTGAGTTCCCCAAATCGAAGGGACTTTTCAAGGAGAAAGTTTTGAAGAAAAAAACAGCAACAAGCCAAGGTTTGCTTCAAAGCTGTTTGGTTTCTAATAATAATTCTCATTGGAAAACATAAGAACAGAAGAGTTGCTTCTCATATGAGAGTCCTGGGGGTTTTTTGGTTTTTTTTTTTTAATTTCTATTTTAAATTTTAGCTTTGTGGGCATTTCAAACTTGAAGTGTGTAAATTGAGCAGAAGATCTGAGGTAAATAGAGCATTCTGTGCTTTTATTCAGCTCATCTTTCTGTCTTCTTTCTTAAAGGAGGGGAATGAATGGGGAGTTGGCCAGATAGGAAATATCCTCAGAGTGATCTGAATGTAGGGATGGAACCTTTTGACCCAATGAAACCTGATGATGGAAAAATCTTATTTTAGAAATAACCAAAATTAGAAAAGCTCCCAGTTTTCAGTAATCAAACCCACATAACACAAGGTGGTGGTGACAGAGTTATAAATGAAGAGCAAATTTATCCTTCTGTTAACACATAATAAAAAAACCCAGTTCCTTCTTCCTTTATTATTTCTCTGTTGGTACTGGGGTGACAAAGGATTTGTGTTGCATGGAGCTTTATGGCTTTGGAACCCAGAGGTTTGCATCATCATCATCATCATCATCATCATCATCATCATCATCATCATCATCATCATCATCATCATCATATTTCTGCTAGGAACCTGGCCCTTGGGTAGGGTTTAATGGAGAGATCAATAACAAATCTTTTATAGTCAGGGGGTCAAATCTTAATTGGAGCATTTAATTATATCACCATTTACTGATCTCTTCATTGTAACAGAGGGGTTTCCATAACAGCAAACCCTGGAGAGAAGAGGCTGCTCCTGCTCTTTCCCCCAGTGTACATCAAAAGGCTTCACAAATGAAATTATGCACTAGGAAAAGATAAAGATCTGAGGGGGATTCTTGGAATTAACATCCTGTGGCCAAAGCTGTTAAATATTGAACCCTCTGAGGTGCCTCTTTCTTTTTTATAACCAAAAGGAAAGAAAGAGAAAGAAAAAAAAGGATTTGAGGGCTATAAATGTTTGTAGTGACAGGGAAACTGCAGGTGTTGAGAAGAGCATAATCACAAATACCTGCTTTCTGATGGTGAAATAGAGATACCTCTGCTCTAACCTATTCAAGAATAATATGGATTTTTTTCTCATCCTTAGTATCATAAAATGGTTTTGGTTGGAAGGGACCTATAAAGCTCCTCCATTCCCACCCCCTTTCCATGGTCAGGGACACCTCCCACCAGCCCAGGTTGCTCCAAGCCCTCATCCAACCTGACCTGAGACACTGCCAGGGATGGGGCAGCCACAGCTTCTCTGGGAAACCTGGCACAGGGGCTCAGCACCCTCAAATTCAACAATTTCTTCCTCAGCTCCATCCTCAATCTCCCCTTTCTCTCCAAGTTTTAACCCATTTCCCTTCTCCTCTCCCTACCCCCCCGTGTCCAAAGCCCTCCCCCAGCTTTCTTGGAGCCCCTTCAGATATTGGAAGGTTGCTCTGAGCTCACCTGGGAGCCTCCTCTTCTCCAGGCTGAACAACCCCAATCCCTCAGCCTGGCTTCCCAGGGAGGTGCTCAGCCCTCTGAGCATTTGAGTGCCTCTCCTCTGGACACCTTCCAGGAGCTCTGTGTCCTTCTGCTGTTGGGGACTCCAGAACTGGACCCAGCACCCCAGGGGGGGGCTCAGCAGAGCAGATGGGGACAGTCACCTCCCCTGACCTGTTGGTGACACTGCTGGGGCTGCAGCCCAGGACATGGTTGGTTTCTGGGCTGTAATCCTACATTGATGGCTCATGTTGAGCTTCTGGTCCACCATCACCCCAAAATCTTCTTTTCAGGGCTGCCCTCTGTCCTTACTCCTCCCAACTTGTATTTATTTGTCCATGGGGGCATTCTTTGCATCAGACATTGAAGGAAATTGCCACCCACTGCAACATCAGGGCTGGTTTCTGAGTTTTCTGATCAAGAGGGGTTTTCAAACCAAGCTTGTGCTGGATTTCACTGGAGGTGCTTGTGCTGAAGGCCATAAGGACACCCCACAGCCCTGGGTGCTTTATTAATCCAAACAGTGGCTTTTGGTGTAATTCCTGCTCTGGAGTATTTTTCATGCAGACATCATATCACTGAAATAAACAGGGGGAAAAAACCCATCATTCTGTGGATGCAACTTCAGGTGATTTATCTACAGCTCAACCAGCTGGTTCATTTTCTGTGTTTGCTTTCAAGCTGTGGCAAACGACCTGCTCATCCCAGAAAGCTTTTCTTGCCAGGCAATCCACAGGACTCTGCCTTGAGCAATTTGTGACTTTAAAAATACTTGTGTTGATTTTTTTTTTTGTGTCTCACATTTTGGTGTCATTTTCCACGTTCCATAAGAGGTAGATTTCTCTTCAGGAGGGAAGGCCACAGAACTGACTGTTGTACAGTGCCTCAAAAGTAAGAATTCAAAACATCAAGGACATTTTAGTGCTTCTTCACTTTGAAATAATTTTGTAGTGTTTTTGTTTAGAGGTGAAGACATTTATTACCTAACCTGGATATAAAATGATAATCTGTGAGAAACTTTGTAATGAGACTTTTTTTTTTCTTTACCTCCCCCATGCAGTTCAATATGTTCCAAAAACAATAATCCCATTTTTATTAAGATGTTCTACATGAGCACTTCTCAGAAAAAGGTTCTTCATGATACTCTGTGCTTGAAAGAGGATGTTCTGGGGATGGAAAATCAAACAGCTCCAAGCCTCTGAGTCTCAACTTGTCAGGATAGAAGTTGTGTGCAGAGCAGGAGATCTGGAGAGGTTCTGGTGGGAAGAACCTTGAGTAGCTTTGGATTGCTCCTTCATCAGCTGTTGCTGGAAAAGTTGATGGGGAGTTTGGTGCAGATGCTTTTGTTACTCTTCATGCTTCACTTTGCTGCTACTTGTGGAGAAGTTCCTGCACCTGGTTGGGAGACAGAAGCAATTTCTAAAGATCTCAAGAGTGTTAAATAACAGAACCATATGCTGGCCTTATTAGTAGCTTGTTGACCCAGATTAGCTGTGGGGAAGCTTCTAAGCTGCTCAGCCAGTCCAAAATGGAGAGGTGTCATTGCAATTAGGAGGAGAGACTGTGACAAATGGGGAGACAACAATTATTCAGATAAGAGAGAAGAGAATCTTAGTGGCAAACATCTTCATGCTGGGATGACTTAGTAAATAAAGTGAGGTTCATTTTGAGAAGGACCAAAACATCCTTTTTTTTGTGTTTTTTTTTACGGTGGATTGAGTGTCATTTTGCTCAAATGACTCAAAATGTTGCTTTAGTGTTGTATCCATAGAAAGATTTCTCTTCAAGAACTTCCATGTGGGGCTTGCCTGGTTTTGCCTCTTGGTAACATATGGAGGTGAGGTTTTAGGCTGATATCAGCCTATTCCCAACATGGAAATAGCATTGAACTTGATCTAAGCCTGGGGATTTTGAGGTGGCACCTGATGGGACAGTAATACCCTTGTCCCCCATCTGGCACAAGTGCCTTGCATGCCATCAGAAGGGGTTGGGCACCCCAGGACACCCAAGCTCCTGTGTTCTGGAGATTTCTCAGATGGACAGACTCACAGCTTTATTTGGGGATAGACTGGATCAGTGTGGCCACCAGAGGGGTTGTGGATAAGCAGTGAAGGTTGTGGCTTACAAATGGGCAAAGGAAGAGAGAAGCATCTTGCCCCAAAATGGAGCTTTTAGAGTGGTATGTGTTTAGATATTAAAACCCTTTTGGTATCACAGACTGGCTTGGGTTGGAAGGGACCTCAAAGCTCCTCCATTCCCACCCCCTTTCCATGGGCAGGGACACCTCCCACCAGCCCAGGTTGCTCCAAGCCCCATCCAACCTGACCTGAGACACTGCCAGGGATGGGGCAGCCACAGCTTCTCTGGGCTCCTTTACCAGTGAGAACACTTGATGAAATTTCTGAGTCTCTTAAATACTTGAGCCCAGGTTCTTCCCACCACCACAAACTTTCACTGTAGTTTGGGGAGATTAAGGTTGGAGATGAGGAAGAAATTGTTGAATGTGAGGGTGCTGAGCCCCTGTGCCAGGTTTCCCAGAGAAGCTGTGGCTGCCCCATCCCTGGCAGTGTCTCAGGTCAGGTTGGATGGGGCTTGGAGCAACCTGGGCTGGGGGAGGTGTCCCTGCACATGGAAAAGGGTTGGGAATGGATGAGCTTGAAGGTCCCTTCCAACCAAGACCATTCTCTGATTGTAAACTCTTAAAATATTGATTGTGCCACTCAGTGATGATCAAGCACCATGTCTGAGGCACTAAAATTAACTCCAGGAAAGCCCTCCCAGATTGCCAGAGTAGTTCCCACTGGTCAGAAAGTCTCTGTACATTTTTTTTTTTCCATAAGACCAAGCATCAAGGTCTATGAAAATCATTTTAGTAATACTCTCAGTTATTTGAATGCTAAATTTTGCCAAGCAGGTGCAGACTCCTGCATTTATATTTTTGGGGCAAACTGGGAGAGAGAGTTTATTGAACGAGGTATCAACAAACAAAAAAGGGGGAAAAAATGGGAAAAACCCTAAATTCTTGCATCTGTAGTACATAAAACTTGGTGAGTTCCCTTTGTGGTCCTTCTGGAGCCAACATCTTTTGAAACTCTTGTGTTATGTCAGACATCTCCATTGCTGCCACCTTCCCTTGCCTCTGGGCACAAAAAACCAGGGCGTGAAACCATGACTTGGCTTTCTCAAAGGCAAATACTTCTTTTTGTCTCTTTTTTTCTCCCTTTTTCACCCTTGTCTTGCAGTTATACCTGCCACCACTTTCGGAGATATGTCTATGTCTTGGACAAACTGTATTTCCCTCACTCTCACTGCTCCAGGCTGCAGCATTGCTTCTCGACCCTCAGTGACAATGGAGAGGAACTCTTGTCTTTAACTTGTTCTCACATTCTCAGATCCTATGCTGCCAGGTTATTAACCTCTGCTCTCCCTTTACTGCATGCTGCATGCTCCCTGACTGCTCCCTGCATGTTGGGAAGTGCACCCATCAGTAACTTGTAAAGCTGAAAGGGGATGGTTTGGACCTTCAGGGCATCCTTGGTGTGGATCCTAAAAAGTGGGGTAGAAATGGGGATTCTAATCAATGAATTAGCTTGGGTTTGCTTTTCAGGTGGGTTTTTAGTTTTTCTTGTGGTTTCCACTATAGGATGCAACGTCTGAAATGAATGTGGAAGTTTTAAATGCTTTTAAATACCTTAAGCCTTTTCCCAAGCTGTGACACCACAAAATGAGTTGGGTTTCAAGGAGCTTCCATACAATCCTGCAGTTTGGAATTAGTGTGGAGATAGAAGTTGGGTTCAGTATACAGTTCAGGACTTTTTAGGATGTCAGGGAGTGATTGGAACAAAGGAATGGATTCAAACTAGAGGAGGGGAGACTTAGATTGGAAGTTAGGAATAAATTCTTCACTCTGAGGGTGCTGAGCCCCTGTGCCAGGTTTCCCAGAGAAGCTGTGGCTGCCCCATCCCTGGCAGTGTCTCAGGTCAGGTTGGATGGGGCTTGGAGCAACCTGGGCTGGTGGGAGGTGTCCCTGCCCATGGAAAGGGATTGGGAATGGAGGAGCTTTGAGGTCCCTTCCAACCCAAACCAGTCTGGACTTCTATCCTGGAAAAAGCTCACAAGGGGTGCTGCATCCCAAACCTTGCTGGCATGATGCTTCTCCCCCTTTCCTCTGCCCTGGTGAGACCACGTCTGGAGTGCTGTGTCCAGTTCTGGGCTCCCCAGTTCAAGAGGGACTGGGATCCACTGGAGAGAGTCCAATGGAAGGCTGGGATAAGGGAAGACTGAGAGGGGCAACAGGGACAAACTGGAACATGGGAAGTTCCAGCTCAGCATGAGGAGAAACTTCTGTCCTGTGAGGGTGAGGGAGCCCTGGCCCAGGCTGCCCAGAGAGGTTGTGGAGTCTCCTGCTCTGGAGGCTTCCAAACCCCCCTGGATCTGTTCCTGGGGGATCCTGCTGGGACAGGGGGGTGGGACTGGATCATCTCCAGAGGTTCCTCCCAATCCCTGACATTCTATGAATACAAATGATGAGAATCCATCAGCCCAAAATGAGCACAGAAAATCCATGCTGCAAATTTAGAAATGTTCTGCAGTGCCTAAAGAGGAGCAGGGACTTGAGATTGTAATTGCAATACCCAAATGTTTTCTCTGAGCTGTTTACCCCAAGTAAAAACACAGACAGGCTTTATAATTTCACCCTTGACACTGCAGATAATTTCATGTATTAATTGAGATGCTGGAAGCTTTAGGAAAACAAGGGGAAAAAAAAAAAAAAAAAAAAAAAAGAAATAAAATGGCATGACAGGATGGATCAGAACATGGAAAGCATCCAGGGTGGAAATGCAGCTTCCCAGCTAAGCCAGTGTACAACAGCAACAGACCACACAGTCAACATAAGCAAAACCATCCTGATTGTCAAGGGAAGAAAAGATGACATGGAAGCTGAAATAGCTCTTTTTGTACCAAAGACATTTTCTGGGAGGAGGGAACGATGGAAAGTTAGAAGGATCTCCACAGGAAGAAAAAACTGAGCTGTCTCAGGAGTGTGCTCCCCATTCATTTGGACCAAGGCTGGGGGAGTAAAGTAGACAAAACCCCTTCAGATTTCAAAGGCATTATTTAAAAATGATTAATAATGATGAGGGCAGCCCAGACCAAAATCTCGTTGAAGTTGGAGAGTTTTTACATGGAGGAGTGGGAGCCTGAAAACATCAAAGGAATAACTGAAATAATTCCAGCTTGTTCCAGTCAAGTTTTGGTCCTTCTCTCTGATGGCAACACTACATTAAGATGCCAGAATCCTCCCTGCTCCATGGATATTGCATCTTTCAGGTGGTTTTATGGATAAAACTAAGCACTGATAATATAAAATACCTTCTCATTTACCAAGCTGCTGTAGTTTTCAGAAGTAAAAGTTGGTCCTCAGATGGCAGCTGGTGGAAAAATATTTGAGTGGCAATGCTTTCTGAAGGTTGGGCATCAGTTGAGAGAGATTTGAGTATAAGAGCCTGGGAGATGGTAAGAACTCAGGGTTTCACTCCAGGCTCTCCTTTTTTTCTGAGAAAGAAGGAGGAGAGAGCAGTGTAAATGGAAATTGCTGCTTAAAAAAGACATAGGTAGCAGTTTTTAGCAGCTGGTTCTCTGTTGTTCTGCTAATCTGTGATTTAAAAAGTGTGTGCTCAGGAGACCTGCCTGCCTAAATCTGTCAGGAGCATCAAATAAAGTTGCTGGTATAAAAGTGGTATAAAGTGGTATAAATGGAAGTGTAGAAAAAAGTGGAGTTTGGGGGTTATCCAGGCATCCCTCTTGGATTAAGCCCTGCAGTATTTTTTCCTGTGAACAGCTTGCTTGGGAAAGAGGTGGAATGCATCAATCACTTCAAGGCAGTGGATAATTAATAATGACAATTTAGAAATCACAACCCTCTCACCCAAGCATCTTTGCAGGACTCCTGATAAAGAATCTGAGTAATGGCTGGTCCTAAAATTCAAGTTTTTATGATTATTTCTGTACATTTTGTGAGCAAATCTGAATTCCCCCTCTCTGGCAGTGTCTCAGGTCAGGCTGGATGGGGCTTGGAGCAACCTGGGCTGGTGGGAGGTGTCCCTGCCCATGGAAAGGGGGTGGGAATGGAGGAGCTTGAAGGTCCCTTCCAACCCAAACTCCAAATGTTTTGTGTGGATCCAGTTCCTAACCTGGGATCACAGGTTAGGAGATGAAGCTTTGGGTTTTTGGTTTTTTTTTGTCACTGTAAAAATATTTCCCTGAAATCAAGCTCATTTCATTAAGTCCCTTTGAGAAAAGAAATAAAATTTTAAAAAGAAAAAGACATGTCAGGGGGCTGCTGAATTAATGTAATTTAATGTTTTCTTGCTTTTAGATTGTGATTTCTAGTCAGCTGCTGATAATTTTATTGAGGAGTAGGGGGGTCTTAGACTGGAAGGATCACATTGCACTCCACATTGGGTGACTTGGCAGAGGGAAATTGTTTATAAATAATTCTTTTGCAAATTATTTGTCTTGGTGCTGTGCAAGAAGCCAGGGAGATAGAAAAATCAATGCTGTGGGTCTTGGGTGGGTGAAAAATTGCCTCAGAGGTCTCAGAATGGAGTTGAATTGGATGCTCATCAAGTCCACAAGGAGTGGAGACCCTGATGTGTTGGTTCATTAATTCCTGACCTGTCTAAAATCAGGGATGGAGGAGAATTTTCAGGGAAGCAATGATCAGTGAAGGGGAAAGATTGCTGATAGCAAGTAACCATCTGAGCCTGGTGGGTTTTATAGCTGCCCTCCAGTTCCTGAAGGGAACCTCCAGGAAGGCTGCAGAGGGACTTTTCCCAAGAGTGCCCAGCAAGAGGAGAAGGGGAAATGGTTTGAAAGTGCAGGAGAAGAGGTTGAGGCTGGATGTGAGGAAGAAGTTCTTCAGCAGGAGGGTGCTGAGACTCTGGAACAGATTGCCCAGAGAAGCTGTGGCTGCCCCCTCCCTGGAGGTGTTCAAGGCCAGGTTGGATGAGGCTTGGAGCATCCTTGTCTGGATGAGAGGTGTCCCTGGGCATGGCAGGGAGCTTGGAGGAGATGAGCTCTGAGCTCCCTTCCCACCTCAGCCATCCTGTGAGAACACTGGGGTAAAATGTTATCAAGTTGTCATTTCCTGGGCTTTTCACTGTGACTTCTCCTGGGTAACATCTTGAACTCAGCAGAGCCAAGGGGGTTTGGGAATCCCCACCCTGTTCCCCAGCTCTCGTTCCCCTGAGGAAGGACAACATCAAATTCTCTTCACTACTCCCAGTTAGAAACCTCTTTCTGGGGGGGAGACTGAGCAGGTTTCCTCCTCTTTTTCTTTATTCAGACTCCCATCAGCAGCCTGTTCATGAACAGGGGGGATTTGTAAAAACCAGTGAAGAGCAAACATTCAGCTGCCTTATTCCCTGGGCTGCATCTGAATGTGTGGTGCTTTCAGCTGCAAACTCTCTCTCCACAGAGAGAGATAAATAGATGTTTGGATAAATAGGCTTTTTACAAGAAAAGAGAAAGAACTAGAGGTGAATTTCAAGGCCAGGTTGGATGGGGCCTTGAGTGACCTGATGCAGTGGGAGGTGTCCCTGCCTGAGGAGTTGGGTTGGATCTTGGTGACCTTTCAGGTCCCTTCCAACCCAAACCACTCTGTGATTCCAGGATTCTGGGAGATACATCCTTGTCTGGATGAGAGGTGTCCCTGCCCATGGCAGGGAGATGAGCTCTGAGCTCCCTTCCCACCTCAGCCATTCCATGATTTTCATCAATTGTAGAATTTCATGCACACAGACCATGCTCTGGGGATGAGAGGTGCAGACAGCATTGACTTTGAAAGGACTTCAGAGAAAGAAAAGTTTTAAACTGAAAGAGGAGAGATTTAGATGAGATATTAGGAGGAAATTCCTCACTGTGAGGTGGTGAGACACTGGTCCAGGTTGGCCAGAGGAGCTGTGGCAAACCAATATAGGATTCTCTGAGGACTTGGAGGTTTACTAAGGCAGCTTTATGAGGTTACTTTGAAATGATTTGGGAGATTTGGGGGTAAATAAATTCTTTTAAAAGGGCCCTTTTAATATTCAGAAATAGAGTGTGCTCCAGTAGCCGGAATCTGAAGAAAAAACACTTGAGACTGGCTCATATTTTTTGACACGCTGGATGATTCACTGGAATGGTTTAAGAGAGGCTTTGGATTTCCCAAGATTGGAATTTTTAAATGAGATTGGATGTTTTCCTAAAAGATATGTCCAAGTCCAGCCACAGCTATTGGCCTTGAAGGAGGAAGTAGCTGAGGAGATTCTTATGGCTTGTGTCAGACACACTGCTTTTGGCATTACAGAAAAAAAAAAATCCAAGTTATGGGCAGATTACCACGTGGGATTTTGGGGTTTTTTTTGTCTTACGGATTTCTTTCAAAGGCTGCATTTTGATTTTGATTTTTTCCCCTACCACCTGTCACCTTCCCAGGTACTATCGCCCAGGTGATCTGGGGGATAATGATTAAAATAATAATTAAAAAAAAAAAAAAAAGGTTGCCAAAATCCTGCATTCTCACACACAAAATAAATAAGTGAATAGATTTGAAATGGAAAAACTGGAAGAGTTTTCTTCTTTCTATCTAATAATCTTTATTCCTCTCACCCTGGTAAAAATTTATCACAGACATGATCTCCACACATTCTGCCCCCATTAGCACGTGGAACTAAACCACAGCTCCATCAGAAGGGATTATTTTTAATTGGATGCTTATGAGCCCATGTTCCCAGGAGATGATGTTGGAACAAAAGGACTTTCACACATTCCCATTGTTGCAACATGGTCAGAATTCCAGGGGTTTTGTGTTTGTGTGTAATGTCTGGCAAGTCATCAGGATTGAGGAGGGGGTCTTCTTTTAGAAGTCTTGTCAAGAAGCTATTGTTTGAGGGCTAAAAAATAGAATAGCTTGTCTGAAATGATCAGGAGAATGCTGATAAAATGAGGGTCAAAATAAATGTCATTTAATAGTTTGTAGCTGAAAGCAGCAAGGATTTAGGTTCATGGAAACCCATCTTCTGCTTAGCCCAAAGCACCTTCCTGAGCTTCAGCTCCTCTGAATTATCTACTGATTTTCCTAGGGTGCTGAGCATGACCTCTTGGGTGCAGAAAGTCACCTCACCAGCAGCTTTGATAAATCCTTGTCCCTGGCAGCTTGAAATTCTTTATTTTGTCCATCCAGGTTTAGTTACCTGGTTTAGGTTCCCAAACAGCATTATATGAACTTGGGCTAGCAAAGGCAACTTCATGAAATGGGTGATTATTGCCTAAATATAGACAATTACCCACTTAAAAAATAACAACCACATGTTGCTAATCCAAAACATCTTCATTTTCATGTCAAATTAAAGCACTGATTCTGAGCACAGCCACGTTTTGGCTGCTGCAGAAGGTTCTCTTCATCACTGCAAATCAACAGAGACCATAGCTGTGATTCCAGCATTCATTATGTTGGGATCAAACCAGTGGAAAATACTGGCTGCAGCTGGAATTAGCACCAGTGCTAATTGGGATTAAGATGTTCCAACCAGAATACTTCAAGTCAAGCATGAGAGTGGATATTTCAACTTATAAATAGCAAGGAGTGTCTGCATCTTGCAATGAAATGAGAGCCAAAAGTTTCATCCCCACACCTGGATATCCTGGAGCTGCCTCAAGTACTAAAATACTTCCAAAAACTCTGCAATCCTGAGTCATGGATGATTCCCCAGTGCTCCAGAAGGTTGGTGGAGGGAACGACTTTGCAGGTATCTCTCAGAGAAATTCAGATCAGGCATGGGAGCAGTGGTGAGGAATGAAAGACCCTGAAAAACAGAAGCAACAAGAGATTGATGTTGTTAATGTAGGAGACAAGATGTTGGCTTTTGAGGCTGGTCCCCCTCCATAAAATATATCAATTTTTAGTTCAGGGCTAATTTTGAATTCATCAACCCAACAACTAATATATTGTGCAGTTGGAAAAAAAAAAAAACAACACAAAAAAGAAAACCCCAAAAGCCCAACCTCTCAACATATTCTTAAGAGTGTAGGTGATTTTACTTGAAATGTTATTTGATTCTTGGGATCTTGTGGAAGATGTGTGGTTGAGCACTCTGCTGATTTGGGGTTGCAAGGTTGTTCTGCAGGTCCTGTCTGATTTCAGGATACTTAATGGTATGTTAGCTTCCAAGTGATGAGTTCCAGAGATAAAACAGGTGGTTAAATCCAGATTTAGTTTTTGAAATCACCTCAGATTGTCTTAAAGCTGATGTTTTGTTCTGTGCTGCAGAGATGTTCTGCTCAGGAGCCCCACCAGCTTACCTGAGAGTTTTTATTTCCTCAATTATTTGCAGCCCTTTTTCAAAATTAAAAAAAAAAAAAAATCATCTTTAATAATCTGATTAGCAAAAGAAGTGATTAGAAGCCTCATCATTAGAACCCTGATCCAAGTGCAAGGTTCTCCACCTGGGTCACCTTGCCCAAGGAACTTTTTGAGACATTTTTGTGTCTCTGTTCCTCACCACATCTTAGACCAAGAAATGCATAGGTGGGGATGGGAAAAGAAAAGGAAAGGGGGGAATAATTAGTCAGCTTTTTATTCTCATGCTCCCAAAGGTTTGCTTTGGGTTGTGTAAGGAGGTCTTGGATCTCCACTCTCCAGCAGGATGTAGGGGTTGTGAGGCATGAGCTATTCTGAAGTGTTTTTTTGTTCTTTGGTGTTTTTAAGCTTGAACTGGTGAGAAAGCATTGACGAGAATGCTCCCACTGCATGGATCAGAAACAAAAAAAAAGAGGAAAAAAAAGCAGTGGGAGAGGAAAATTAAGAACAACCACAAGTGGTTTCCAAAGATGAATAATCCTGCAGGTCCAGTGTAACCCCCAGGACAGTGATTAGCATTTGGCTTTTCTTCCAGAATGCTGGAAAAGTTGTGTAGGCATCAGCCCAGCTGAAAAGTGGCTGGAGACTTGTCCATGACTGAAAGGAGATTTTTCAAGTTTCCCTTTGAATGGTCCTGCCTCACTTCTGTGCTTACTTTCAATATTTCTGGGCGTGGTGTTCTTTATTTTCTTATTTTAGTTATCAGAATATTTTAGGAAAGAGGGAGTTTTCTAGGGAGGATCAAATAAAGCAGCTCCAAGAGATGTGTCCTATCAGGAGAGCTTTCAAATCAGGAATAGAGGGAGAGGGATTTTTGACTTCCAGTTGGTGGGAAATTCAACTCTTCCATTTATCCCTTGCATGGATTGAAGTGGTCTTGGAGAAGTGAGGAACCTCTACCCTGCTGAAGGTGACCCTGCCCCCTGCTGACACCAACTCCTACAAATCCCAGAATCCCAGACTGGTTTGGGTGGGAAGGGACCTTCCAAGATCATCCAACCTTTCCCATGGTCAGGGACACCTCCCACCAGCCCAGGTTGCTCCAAGTCCCATCCAACCTGACCTGAGACACTGCCAGGGATGGGGCAGCCACAGCTTCTCTGGGAAACCTGGCACAGTGTTTCTTTTCCCTTTGTCCATATAATATTCCTGAATCCAGCTGGTAACATCTGGAACACCTTTTTTACCTGAAGATCAGAATTTAAACCTCCTGGTGAGTAAAACACTTGGAAAAACAGGAGGTTTATTTTATCCCTGATATGGTTGGATTATAAAACATGGA
The DNA here is from genome assembly GCF_036169615.1 of Heliangelus exortis. Classification (NCBI taxonomy): domain Eukaryota; kingdom Metazoa; phylum Chordata; class Aves; order Apodiformes; family Trochilidae; genus Heliangelus; species Heliangelus exortis. The sequence goes on from NC_092454.1 coordinate 2,392,405, forward strand.
TAAAAGCAGCTTTTTGCTGAATATAGGAAGTGTTTTATAAAATTTGAAGGGAATGGTCAAAGATGGAGCTCCCTCAGGATCCTGAGGAGCCTTTTCCTGCTGGGAGCTGTGGTGATTTTGGTCTCAAGTGTTTGTACTTCCAGAGAGAGAGACAAAAGTTTGGGTAGATTCGTTGGTCCAAAGGATTTTCCTACTTTAAAGCCTTCCAGATGAGCTGTTTTGGAGCTGCCATCTCCCTGCAATGATGAGTAGTTTAAATACTTTATATTTCTGAAAAATTTTAAATTTCTGAAAATGTTCTGTAGGTGCTGAAGGCCACAGTCTTGTCATTGTACTTGGGTCAGTCCTTGCTCTGTATTTGCCTGATTATTTTTCCTTTTTCATCTGTAGTTTGGGTTTTTAGAGGTGTGGAAGAAGAGGGGGAATATCAGTGAACTCCTCAAACTGAGGATGCATTTTTAGGAAGGGCAACTTGGCTGGTGCTATGATGTACAGGCAATGAAGCAGAGAAAAAGCCCTGGTGTTGATTTGAACAGATGAAGGAATGGGCATGGGTGCTTTTCAGGGGCTGAAGCTGCTAAAAAGGAAGGAATAAAAAACAAATGACAAATGGGAATTATGAAGATCCTTCCCAGGATTTTGGTGGAGCACAGGAGCTGGGCAGGGGCAGGCTGGGGCTTCCTTGAGTCAAATTACCTTTGATTGTAACCTTTTCCACAGTAAATTGAAGCCTTACAAACTGCTTCACTACCCCTTGTTTTGTTCAGCATCTGCCTGTGTTGGCTTCTGGCTCTATATTAAAATCCTTTTAAGAAAATCAATTAAAAATGAGGATTCTCAATAATCATTTTCATGCAGCGACGTGGCTCTTTTTTTTTCAGGATTTAAAAACCTAATTTGTATTTCCTATCTGTTTTGACATGAATTTTCCTTTGGAAAGAGGTTTATTTATGAGTTCCTACACTTTGCAGGTTTATATTTAGGTGCATGAATCCTGAGGGGATTGACATGACAGTGAAGGATGTTGACAATTTTTACTTGTGCTTTTGATTTTTCAAGTGCAGCATTGTTAGGCTGTCAGAGGAAATATTTAGTAATGGAGATGAAACTGCATCTTGATATAGAAAAGTATTTAATCTATCACATTAATTGGAAGCATCCTGTGTTTTTGGTGCATTTTCCCTTTCATTCAAGTCATAGCTTCATGTGCCTTTGAAAATTTTGAAGCCTTATCAGAGTATTTACACCTTGTGTATCAGTGCTATTTGCAATTAGGAAGTTAACATGGTATTTCCAACAAAATTTCTTCTTTCTTGGAGGATGTATGGATGCCCATACATTTACTTTTGACCGGATACTGTATTGTGAATTCTGAGTTCATGGTAAAGTATCATACATTCTTAATAGAAAGCTCTGCCCTTTATTAATTTCAATGTATTTCATGTCCAACCTGATTTATGCAGAAAGGAATCCATCAAGAAAATTTGAAAATGGCCTAGAAAATTCTGTATTTACCAGTTTGAATCCACTTCAGGAATTGCAGTTTGAATATCAAGAGAGAACATCCATCTGAATAACTGCCTGGTGACACTGGAGAGGAATTCAGTTTTTAGTTGCAGGAATCAACTTTTTAGGTTTTCCAGGCATTTTTTTCACGCCTTAGAGCAACCTTCCAATATCTGAAGGGGCTCCAAGAAAGCTGGGGGAGGGCTTTGGACACGGGGGGGTAGGGAGAGGACAAGGGAAATGGGTTAAAACTTGGAGAGAAAGGGGAGATTGAGGTAGGAGATGAGGAAGAAATTCTTGAACTTGAGGGTGCTGAGCCCCTGTGCCAGGTTTCCCAGAGAAGCTGTGGCTGCCCCATCCCTGGCAGTGTCTCAGGTCAGGTTGGATGGGGCTTGGAGCAACCTGGGCTGGTGGGAGGTGTCCCTGCCCATGGAAAGGGGGTGGGAATGGAGGAGCTTCCAGGTCCCTTCCCAAACAAACCAGTCTGGGGTTCTGGGATTTGTAGGACTTGGTGTCCTCTAGAACACTGGCTTCTCTTTCCTAAAATATTCTGATAACTAAAATAAGAATATAAGGAACACCACACCTAGAAATATTGAAAGTAAGCACAGAAGTGAGGCAGGAACATTCAAAGGGAAACTTGAGAAATCTCCTTTCAGTCATGGACACCCAAATCATTCCATGACCTTCCAAGTCTTTTCCAACCGTCAGGATTCTCTGACTCCTAACAAGGCTCCAGAATCTTCCCTGTCAGTGTGAGCTCAGAGAGGCACAGGAATTGGCTCTGCAAGTGTAGCAAAGAGCCAGAGAATTGGGGATGTACCCATGCAGTGTGTTTGAGCCAAGCCATGCCAAATAGAATGTCCTCAGAGGGGAGGGATTTGGAGCCTGGCTTGCATGGCAATGATGTCTTCTTCATTTTTTTCTTGTTGTTTCATTGTTCCATGCCTGTCTTTGGGGTTTTGGGTGGGAGTTTGGTTCAGGCTGCTTTCTCCAACAATTTCCTCTGATTCTCACCCCCGGAGTTTTGTCCTAATTCAAGACAAATGTCTTCATCTCAGCAGCTCTGAAACTCTTCTCCTCTGGAATTAAAAGCAAGTGGATGAAATGGAATTCTTGCAGACCCCCTTGGCCTTGCAGAACTGTTGTAAAATATTTACAAGAGAAAGCCAGGAAATATTGAAAGAAATTATCCTTATGCCTTGAGACACTTAGGGCAGGTTCAGGGATATTTAGCTCAGAATGAACCTTGTAAGTGGTCTGAGCTTTCCAAACATGTTTTTCCTCCATAGCTTGAAGCTTTCCTGGATTTAGTTTGCCACTTGCCACTCAATGAGAAGAAAAATCCTCAGATTTTTATAGCTTACATCAACCATGCCCTGGTTATGGAGTTTATACTCAAATACAACCTCAAGCTTGGAAGGTGTTGCTTCCAGGTGCTGCTCCTCCCCCTCACCTGACTCTATCCTGGGATTACAAGGATGTTATTTGGCATGCCAGACACAAGGAGGATTGAAATGACCTGGGCCAAGATGCAGGAGAAGAATTTTACTGCTTTCTGGGCCTTTTTTCTTCTCTTGTGATGGGAGCATCAATTTCCCAACAGCTCTTGGAAAGTGGTCACGAGCTGCTTAAATTTGTGCCTTGAGTTGAAAACTACATTTGCTGCTCAATGCACGTGGAGCTCTGGGCTGACTTTGGTAAATATTTAACATCTCTCCTCATCAAATCCCTTGTTTCTTTTTTTCCCAAAGTCTATTTGTCTTTCTGGTTCCATTTGAAGAGGAAATCTTGTTCATTAATGGAAAAACCTCCATTAATTGTTCTCATGGTCTGGAGCATCAGTCTGAGGAGGAGCTGAGGGACCTGAGAGGAGGTTGGAGCCAGGGGGGTCGGGCTCTGCTCCCAAGGAAGAAGGGATGGGAGAAGAGGAATTGAGCTGGAGGTTTAGATTGGAGCTTGGGAAGAATTTCTCCCTGGCAAGGGTTGTCAGGGCCTGGCCCAGGCTGCCCAGGGCAGGGCTGGAGTCCCCATCATTCCTGGAGGGATTTCCAAGCCCTGGAGATGTGGTGCTGAGGGCCATGGGGCAGGGGTGGCCTTGGTAGGGCTGGGTTAAGGGTTGGACTGGGTGATCTTCAAGATCCTTTACAACCAAAATGATTCTAAGATTCACTGTTGCTCCTGAATTTGCTTTTGCCTCAAGGTGGTTGTGTATTTTTCTTTTTGTATTAAGAAGTTGTGTCTAGGAGACAGAATTTGGAATGTGTTCATCCCTCTCTGTCCATATGGAAGCAGTGCCAGATAAAACAGTGTTCTTGAAAAGGGATGAGAAGCTTTTGTTGTCATCAAGTTCAGCATTGCAGAATGAAAGCAGTGGTCTTGAAAAGCTTTCACAGGACCATGGGTTAGAAAGAATTAATTTATCAAACTTACAATAAAATACTTTATCAAGCTTTAGGATTGATCCTGAAATAGCAGGGGGCTGAGATGCACAGACTGCTGCCAAACAAATCCTATGAGGAGAAGCTGAGGGAATTGGGAATGTTGAGTTTGGAGAAGGCTGAGAGGAGCCCTCATGGCTCTGCACAACTCCCTCCAAGGAGGTTGCAGGGAGGTGGGTGCTGGGCTCTGCTCTCAAGTGCACAGTGCCAGGAGCAGAGGCAATGGGCTGAAGCTGCACCAGGGGAGGTTTAGCCCAGCTCTGAGGATGAATTTCCTGCCTGAGAGAGCAGTCAGGTGTAGGAATGGGCTGCCCAGGGAGGTGGTGGAGTCCCCAGCCCTGAGGGATTGGAAAGCCATGTGGGTGAGGCACTGCAGGACGTGCTCCAGTGGGTGACACAGATATTGATCAATATATTTTATTCAGGGGGAATGTTGGACACAGTGATCTCAGAGCTCTTCTCCAACCACAACAGTTCTGTGATTCTCTGAAAGCACCAACCACCAAAATCACAACAAGCCCAAAACCAGCCTCACGTGGACCCTTTGCTACATGGGAGAAGCCTTTTTCATTCCTTGATCCTTTAAGCCCTCTTGGGTGAAAGAAGTCCATCAGTGGTGCCCAGAAAAGCCATTTTATTGGCATAGTTGAGCTTTCTGGAGACTGCACACCCTCTGTCCCTTGGTTTCACATCATCTCCACAAGCCAGATGGACCTATAGTTACTGAATACAGCAAAGCTTTGTTCAGCAGAAGCTCATAGCTCTCTTGGTGAGATGAGAAAGAAAGATATAAAAGTATGTTCTTATTTTTTTCCTGAACAATTTGATATCTTAATTGGTTAGCTTCACTTCCCTGGGATCCCAGATGTCTCCCAGGTTTTAGAATTGGGTCCAAGTGAAAAAGAGCAGTGTCCCTCCTGGAGTCATCTGGCCCAGATAGCTCATGGAGTTCTCTACAGCGGTTCTCTCTGTGGTCCATTGCAGCTTGGATAATTCACATTCAAAATGCCTCAAGGGCTCTTCAGTAGATGTGGGATTTGTGGGATATAGTGATTTTTCTATATTTCTTTATGGTGAATGGATTTCTTCCAGGGCCTGGTTCCTGAAGTGCTTACAGATCCCTTCTCCATCACCCACAGACAGCTCAGCTGCACTTGTTGCACCCATCCCCATGGGTGATTGGCAATGATGACATTCCATCCAATCCCAGACTGGTTTGGGTTGAAAGGGACCCTAAAGCTCCTCCATTCCCACCCCCTTTCCATGGGCAGGGACACCTCCCACCAGCCCAGGTTGCTCCAAGCCCCATCCAACCTGACCTGAGACACTGCCAGGGATGGGGCAGCCACAGCTTCTCTGGGAAACCTGGCACAGGGGCTCAGCACCCTCAAATTAAAAAACTTATTCCTAAAATCTCATCTTTATCTCCTCTCTTTTAGCTTGAAACCTTTCCCCCTCATCCCATCCCTCCCTGCCCTTGTCCCAAGTCCCTCCCCAGCTTTCCTGGAGCCCCTTCAGGCACTGGAAGGTGCTCTAAGGTCTCCCTGCAGCCTTCTCTTCTCCAGCCTGAACAACCCCAACTCTCTCAGCCTGGCTCCAGAGCTGCTCCAGCCCTCCCAGCATCTCCAGGGCCTCCTCTGGACTCACTCCAACAGCTCCATCTCCTTCTGGGGTTGGGGACCCCAGAACTGGACCCAGCACCCCAGGGGGGTCTCCCCAGAGTGGGGCAGAGGGGGACAATCCCCTCCCTGACCCTGCTGGGGATGCAGCCCAGGACAGGGCTGGTTTCTGGGCTGCCAGCACATCCAACATCCCCCAGTCCTTTTTCTCAGGACTGTTCCCAATCCATTCTCCACCTAACCTGGATTTGTGCTTGGAATTGCCCTGACCCACATGCAGCCCCCACTTGGTCTTGTTAAACTTCATGTTTTTTTCATGGGCCACTTCTCCAGCCTGTCAGGATGATTCTGACTTGGATCTGAAAGTGTGTGGTGCATTTTTTGGGGTGAGACTTCTCCTGTGAGCATACATGAACCTTTCCTTCTTCCCAGCACATTTGGATCCTTTGCTTGGAAACGGCTCTGGAGGCATCTCCTCCAGTCCAGGAATAGAATTTTCCTACCATGCCACTCTTTTTTATTGTAATCCATTAAAAGTCAGGTGAAACCCCCAGAGTGTTCCTGAAACCTCCAGGAATTAAGGTATGCTTTTAACTTGTAACCATCAGCTTTCAAAATGAAGATATTTGGGGAGTTTGCCACATGAAGGCTTTTTGGTTGTGGTGTTTATGGGTCAGCAGAAAACCCTCTTGTTGAAGGAACATTTGTTTGGTGTTCAGGGCTGAAAATTAATTCTTGAAAGTGGGGAACAATAGGACATTTGGCATGGATATAAAGTGGGAGGAGGAGGAACAGCACAGAGTGGGGCTGAATTGTTGGAGAACATTCATCATCTCATTCTTTGATTGGTGGAGCTTTACCTTCCCAGCAGCAGACGGGGCTTTATGTTTGTGGGCTGTTCAGTTTCTTGGCAATAAACTTCTGAAAAAGAAGAGCAAGGAGAAAAGATACCAAAAATCTGAATTTCCAGGCTTCAAATAAATGGTGTTGAGCTTCAGTTCTCAAGTGATTAAGTGTTCAGTGCATGTCGAATATTTTTAATTGAGATTTTTTGTTCCTTGAGAAGCTCACAAGTGATTTGGGTTGGGAGAAATCCAATTCTTACTCCTTCTTTTGTGTCACCTGGCTCAACCTGACCTTTTTCTTCATGAACATTGGCTTGTGATTTCAGGTGGGCCAAGGAGAAAGTTTTAAAGAATTCCCAATAGTGACTTTTTGGTTTGTTGGTTGGGTTTTGGGTTTGGGTTGTTTTTTTTTTTTAATCCATAAGCTTTGTGGATTTGGCTTTTTGAAAGCATGAAGTTTGTCTCTTACTGGTTTAAATTTTATTGTGTGTGTAAATAATGCATAATCCCATGACTTTGTGTTTAAGTAACCATTGGTGTTTAGTCTGGAATCATTTCTTGGTTGATGGGGGCTCCTAAATTCAGCAGAAATGCTTTCTCTTTGTAGAGACAGTTAAGAAACTGATGCTTTCATAATTCCTAGAAATTCAGAACTTTGAGACTGGAGTCTTCCTCATTGGCTGAGCTCATCAATGGTTTGATGAGTATTTCCCCTTCTTAGGAGTCCAACCTCTTGGAAATTCTACAATTGATGAAAGTCATGGGATGGCTGAGGTTGGGAGGGAGCTCAGAGCTCATCTCCTCCAAGCTCCCTGCCATGCCCAGGGACACCTCTCATCCAGACAAGGATGCTCCAAGCCTCATCCAACCTGGCCTTGAACACCTCCAGGGAGGGGGCAGCCACAGCTTCTCTGGGCAATCTGTTCCAGAGTCTCAGCACCCTCCTGCTGAAGAACTTCTTCCTCACATCCAGCCTCAACCTCTTCTCCTGCACTTTCAAACCATTTCCCCTTCTCCTCTTGCTGGACACTCTTGGGAAAAGTCCCTCTGCAGCCTTCCTGGAGGTTCCCTTCAGGAATGGGAAGGCAGCTCTGAGGTCCCCATGGAGTCTTCTCTTCTCCAGGCTGAACAATCCCAGCTCCCTCAGCCTCTCCTCACAGGCTGGGGATACAAAGAGGAGGTGATGAGAAGGGGGAAAAGTGGGAAGCTTGCTAGTGGATCTTTATTTCTGCCTTTTTCTTCTCTTTTTAACTGGAAACCTTCCTGATAGCTGTGAGTTACTGGGAGATTGGTCTCAGTCCCAGGAATGACACCTTGAGGCTGGGTTATAGAATCATGGAATGGTTTGGGTCGGAAGGGACCTTCAAGCTCCTCCATTCCCACCCCCTTTCCATGGTCAGGGACACCTCCCACCAGCCCAGGTTGCTCCAAGCCCCATCCAACCTGACCTGAGACACTGCCAGGGATGGGGCAGCCACAGCTTCTCTGGGAAACCTGGCACAGGGGCTCAGCACCCCCAAATTCAACAATTTCTTCCCAATGTCCAACCTCAATCTCCCCTTTCTCTCCAAGTTTTAACCCATTTCCCTTCTCCTCTCCCTACCCCCCCGTGTCCAAAGCCCTCCCCCAGCTTTCTTGGAGCCCCTTCAGATATTGGAAGGTTGCTCTGAGCTCACCTGGGAGCCTCCTCTTCTCCAGGCTGAACAACCCCAATCCCTCAGCCTGGCTTCCCAGGGAGGTGCTCAGCCCTCTGAGCATTTGAGTGCCTCTCCTCTGGACACCTTCCAGGAGCTCTGTGTCCTTCTGCTGTTGGGGACTCCAGAACTGGACCCAGCACCCCAGGGGGGGTCTCAGCAGAGCAGAGGGGCAGAATCCCCTCCCTTGACCTCTGTCTGTGCTTCTGCTGATGCAGCTCAGGACGTGGTTGGTTTCTAACAGCTCATGTTGAGCTTCTGGTCCACCCCCAACTCTTTCTGCTTAGGGAAAGTGTTGGATAACATGAGGGGAAAGGCCAAGATTCCAGTTTTCACTGCATCCCATGCACTGGGTTCCCCTCAGAGCAGCAGATGTTCTCATAACCACCCCAGAGGTTTTGTCATCTCACCCCTATCAGTCCTCTGGAAACTCTGCTTGAACTTTGAGGATGGTAGAACCTTCCCAGGAGCTCTCATGGAGGTTAATTCCATGCTTTAAGTGCAGTGGTTGTACTTCTAATGAAGTTGTTCATCTGTTGGGAGAACTATCTAGCTGGCAGAGGTGTTGTGAGGGGTGGAATGTCTTGAGTTGGCTCCTGAGAGGTGTGATTTGGGCTTGAGAAGCTTAACTAATTCCTTGTGGTGCTGAGAAGTGTTGGAGAAACCTTTTCCTGAGGCTCTTGGCTGGCAACCAGGGGTTAAGCACTGAGACACCAAGGAATCTACTCCTGCCCTCTGTGATGGGTACAAGATCAATGGTACATTTCAAGTAAAAAAATAAAAATTAGAGGATGTCTCCAAATGCAGCATTTCTTGAGGCAGAAGAGCTTTCCAAGCATGTGCCTCCAAGCCCTGAAGCTGTCTTTCAGTTCAGGGAACAGAGACTGTGTAGGGTATAACACTGAGGTAGTATTTTGCCACTTATTTTTTTGATTAGTCATCTGGCTGCATGATTTTTAACTGAGCTTGGTGAACCAGGAGGTTTCCATTGCTCCTTGTCCCAAGTCTCAGCCAACTCCCCAAGCAACATGAGTTAATTTTCTTGGTGCTTTTTTGTCCAGAGTCATTTTAGGGAAGCCTGTGGTGCTCCAAAACGAGCCAGAAGAATGTTTTTAAATGCAGATATCCTAAAAATATGTGAGGTATACTAATCTGAGGAGGAGGAAAATGTGTTAGCTGTGGATTCAGTGATGTTACAGAAATAAATGACTCCTTGAAGCCACCAAGAAATTCCTGGTGGCCTTTGTCCACTGCTTCTTTTCTCATCTCTCCTTCCACTATCACAGTCAAGTTACATTCTCCTGATAAATCAGATCATGTCATCCTCTGACTGCCACTGCCACTGTCTTTTTTTCAAAAGGCATGGAAAAAAGGTCTATTTCTCTCTGTGAATAAGAAACCTTTTATTTCAAAGGGGATCCCAAGGGGGCTTCCTGGGGAGAGACTTTTTAGGATGTCAGGGAGTGATAGGACCAAGGGAATGGATTCAAACTAGAGGAGGGGAGATTGGATTGGAAGTTAGGAAGAAATTCTTCACCACGAGGGTGGTGAGACCCTGGCACAGGTTGATCAGGTGGGGTGGAAGCCCCATCCCTGGAAGTTTGTGGGATTGGATGGGGCTTGGAGCAACCTGGGCTGGTGGGAGGTGTCCCTGCCCATGGCATCCAGGAACTGGATCATCCTAAAGGTCCCTTTAAGCCCTAAAATTCTATGATTTATAAAGCTGAGGTAAAGCTTTCTTCCTTGACTGAAGCTAAGATAGATTTTGAAAGAATAATAGATGCTAGCAAAAGGCAAAAACAGCCTCCAAATACCCCAAGCTCCTGTCATACCCTTGGATTCTTCCTTCTGAGCCCTGAGATTGTTGATGTGGGTAACACATGGTGCTTAGGGATGGTTTGCATGAGGTGCTTCTCTTAAAAATTGCATTTTAGCCACTGCACACTGGTTGTGAACTAAAGCTGCATGTCTGGTGTTGCTCCTGTTCTGCTCTGACTGGTGAGGATTTAACCATCAAGACATGATGCTCTTCATGGTCTTTCTGGGCTGGAATGTGTCTAATTCCAGTCCTGCTGTTGCTTCACCCAGATATTAAAGAAATAAGTCAATTCTATAACTCTTGTGCATCCAGAAATGGTTTTTAGTCAAGTTTATTGAAACCTCTTTGGACTGGAGTGTGTTAAGGATTTCAGGACATTCTTCTAATTAATTCTTTTCATTTTTTTTTTTTTTCTCTTTCAGTTTATTTTCTTTGCTGTCTAAAAAACACAACAAAGTGCTGGAGCAAGCCACTCAATCCTTAAGAGGTTCCCTGGGCTCCAGTGATTCTCCTCTCCCTGATTATGTGAGTATCAAACATCATCTTTTACCTGGGGCTTCAAACCAGAAATGGGACATCCTAAAATCTCCAGAGATTTCCCAAAATCTTTCACAGCTCAGCAACCACCAACACCAAAAGAGAGAAACCAGGAGGAATGATGCCATGGCTGAAATTGTCTGTAAAAGCACCAAAAAATGAAACCAAAGAAAAAAAACCAACCCCAGAACATAAAATAACACAAATGGCAAAACAAACTCTTCCTAGCTGAGAGTTTTACAGTTCCTTGTCCCTTTGCACTTCTCCAGTTGGTTTGTAGTTCAGGATTTTGAAATCCTAGAGTTCAAATAATTTAGTTTAAAGAACTGAGCTAAAATGCTCACCCCCCCAAAAGAAAAAAAAAGGATTGAAAACAATTCCCAGTGATCCTTTGGGAATTCCTGCAGGCATGGGGCAAATTGGTATCTTCTGAACACAGGGACCCATCAAGGTTCTGCAGCTGATTGAGGCAGAACCCAGAAAGAGGCAGCAGTTTTGTAATTTCATGGAATCACAGAAAATCACAGAATGGTTTGGGTTGGAAGGGACCTTAAGGATCTCCATCCTGAAGCTCTTTTCCACCCAAGGTGGTTCTGCATCACAGAATTTAATGGGTTAAAACTTGAAGTGGGGAGATTGAGGTAGGACATGAGGAAGAAATTGTTGAATGTGAGGGTGCTGAGCCCCTGTGCCAGGTTTCCCAGAGAAGCTGTGGCTGCCCCATCCCTGGCAGTGTCTCAGGTCAGGTTGGATGGGGCTTGGAGCAACCTGGGCTGGTGGGAGGTGTCCCTGCCCATGGAAAGGGGTTGGATCTAAATCATCTTTTAAGGTCCCTTCCAACCCAAACCATTCCATGATTTCTAGCTACATAAAAAGAATTATTATAATTCACATCAATTTTTTTTTAAGTTCTAAATTTTGGCTGTTAAAGAAATTCATTATTCTTATCCTGATGGAGCTTAAATGTATTTAGGAAAAATTCTAAAAATAACCTCACTTAGTGCTGCTATTTTCAATCATTCCAGGTAAAGGGCTGTCACTTAACCACCTTTTTGCTGGTGAAGGTATTTTGTGAGTGACAGAAGTAATGTAGTGTTGGGTGAAGCTTCTCCTATTTTCAGGTGTCCTCTTGTAAGGAGCCATCCTTTAACCTCCTGTCCAAAATCTGCTGGTTCTGTGTCATTGAAGGTGTCAAAAAGAATGCTGGCAATCCAAAAGAGGAAAAAAATACAAAGAATATGAATGCCATGAGCTCTGGATGTAGATGGCATCCCTGGAGGGCTTTCAAAGCCCTGGAGATGTGGTGCTGAGGGCCATGGGGCAGTGGTGGCCTTGGCAGTGCTGGGTTAAGGGTTGGAGCTGAAGATCCTAAAGGTCCTTTTCAACAAAAATTATTATATATATATACATTTATAAATATATATATAACCAATCCAGCACCCAGGGAGGAAGAACCCCCAAGCCACCAGTGGAGGTTGGTGGTGAACCAGTTGGAAAGCAGTTTGGAGGAGAAAGATCTGAGAGTCCTGATGGAGGGCAAATGATTCCTGAGCCAGCAGTGTGCCCTTCTTGCCAGGAAGGGCAACAAAATCCTGGGAAAAGAGTGTGGCTGGAGCTCAGGGGAGGCCACTCTCCTCCCCTGGGGTGGCCACAGCTGGAATCCTGCATCAGGTCTGGGCTCCCCAGTTCCAGAGAGACAGGGATCTACTGGAGAGAGCCCAGAGGAGGGTGACAAAGGTGATGGGAGCATCCCTGAGGAAAGGCTGAGGGAGCTGGGAATCTTTAACCTGGAAAAGGGAAGGCTGAGGAGACCTTATCAATATCTACAAATATCTAAAGGGTGAGTGCAAGGAGGATGGAGCTGGATTCCTCTCAGTACTTCCCAGGGACAGGAGGAGGGGCAATGGGCACAAGCTGGAACATAAGAAATTACATCCAAACAGAAATAAAAATGTATTTACTGTGAAGGTGACAGACTGGCCCAGGTTGCCCAGGGAGGATGTGGAGTCCCCTTCTCTGGAAGTACTCCAGACCCACCTGGATGCAGCCCTGGGTGATCCTGCTTTAGTGGGAGAGTTGGACTGGATGATCTCCAGAGGTCCCTTCCAACTCTCTGTGGTTAATTCTACCTCCTGACATTCCAGGGAGCCCTGTGCATGGCAAGGAGTTTGTCCCTTCTCCTCATAACCTGAATTAAACTTGGCATTTGGGTGAGGAGATACCTATGTTTCTTTTTGCCTCCTCACTTGGAGCTCCAGAATGGGCTAAAAAAAGTCCAATCTTAATGTTCTTTGAGTTCTCCTTGGGTTATCTGGCAAATGGAAAGCAGCTGCCCCTTTAGGCATCTTCATTTTCAAGCTCCTAAGCCTCTCCAGCATCATCTGGAAGTCATGGAGCTTGTAAAGCAAAGCTAAGAAGAAAGAGCAAAGCTTGTTTTATGTGGGATGAGCAACTCCACTTGAGGTCCTTCTCATTCAGCTTTTCACAGGGTTATTAAAAAGCAGCCTTGCAAAAGTGCTTCCCACAAGAAGAAGTCATTTTACTAACTTTCCTCCTTGTTCTTAGGGTTTGATTACATTCCAAGCTGCAAGTATTTCATCAATAGTCCCTCTTTCCAGTTTCCTTCACTTCCCTTGCCCTTGCCCTTGCCCTTTCCCTTTCTCTTTCCCCTCCCCCTTTCCCTTCCCCTTCCTTGTGTAGGAATGACATCAAAACTTCCAAAAATCCTGGTCAGCCCTGCCAGAGTTAGTGGGAAGAGAGTTGGAAGGGATCTTAAAGCTCCTCCATTCCCACCCCCTTTCCATGGGCAGGGACACCTCCCACCAGCCCAGGTTGCTCCAAGCCCCATCCAACCTGACCTGAGACACTGCCAGGGATGGGGCAGCCACAGCTTCTCTGGGAAACCTGGCACAGGGGCTCAGCACCCTCAAATTCAACAATTTCCTCCTCAGCTCCAACCTCAATCTCCCCTTTCTCTCCAAGTTTTAACCCATTTCCCTTCTCCTCTCCCCACCCCCCCGTGTCCAAAGCCCTCCCCCAGCTTTCTTGGAGCCCTTTCAGATATTGGAAGGTTGCTCTGAGCTCACCTGGGAGCCTCCTCTTCTCCAGGCTGAACAACCCCAATCCCTCAGCCTGGCTTCCCAGGGAGGTGCTCAGCCCTCTGAGCATTTGAGTGGCTCTGCTCTGGACACCTTCCAGGAGCTCTGTGTCCTTCTGGGGTTGGGGACTCCAGAACTGGACCCAGCACCCCAGGGGGGGGTCCCAGAGGGGCAGAAGTGACATCTGCCAAGCCAGGTTCTTCTTGGGTATCCCTGTCTCCACCCTTGCATTGAGCCAGAAGCCTATAAATACATTTTCTAAATATTAGTCATGCCCTCCTTCAGATGAATTATATTTTAGTTTAAAGAATATCACTCCTACCTAAACCCCCTATTTTTGTCTCCTTTAAAAAACAGCAATTTCAGAATAGACAGAAATAACCCACCTAACCCAAATTTAAAGCAAGTTTTTCTATTGAGAGCCAAATTCTTCACTTCTATCAGTCCTTCTCTTTCTCAAAAAAAAAAGAAAAAAGAAAGAAAAAAAAAAAAAAAGCTGCGTAAATTCAACCGAAAGAACAAACTATCCTAAAATTCTGTGGTAAAGACATTGATAAAGTTGGACCTCTTTAAATTTGCATTTATTAGTGGGAAGGACTTACAGAGGTGTCTTTAATAATTGCTTGTGGTTAAAGGATTTCTGGGCAAATGTATTGAAAAGAATCAAGAAGAATCAAGAATCTTTTTCTTGAAGAAGAATTTTTTTCATCATCGAGGAGCTCCACAAAAGTTTCATTGCTGTCTTGTGTTGGTGGTACCTTGATGGCAGGAAGCCTCATTTCACATAAAAATCCTCAGGATTTGGGAAAATCAGGATGAAAATTCCTCTTTTTCTGGAAATAGTATTTCTTGTTGCAGCAGCATTTTTCTGATCATTCAGATAAGTTCCTATGCTATTTTCATCTTATAAAAAACCTTCTGTTCTTTGGATTTGTGAGATTTGAGAACAAAATTAAAGAAGTGGGAAGAACATTTGGAATTAGCAGTACAAACACCTACTGAGGTCCTTTGATTTTGGTTGTTACACACATTTTAAGAAAACCAAACATGAACATCGTAGTATTTGAGGTATTTCCCTCCTTTAATAGTTGTGTGGGTTCAGGACATTGTCGTTTTTGCATTAAGGGGTGTAAATGATGACATTTGTTTGCATTTTTGTACTCAGAAGATGTTTGTTTTTAAAAGCCCACTTAAATGAGTGTCCTTTAAAGAGAATTTAGCTCAAGATAGAATTGTTTGATTGGAAAATACCCTGAAGATCATAAAGTTCAGCCATTAACCCAGCACTGCCCAGTCTCACCACTGAAGGTCATAACATCATGGAATGGTTTGGGTTGGAAGGGACCTTCAAGCTCCTCCATTCCCACCCCCTTTCCATGGGCAGGGACACCTCCCACCAGCCCAGGTTGCTCCAAGCCCCATCCAACCTGACCTGAGACACTGCCAGGGATGGGGCAGCCACAGCTTCTCTGGGAAACCTGGCACAGGGGCTCAGCACCCTCACAACAAAGAATTTCTTCCTAAAATCTCACTTCAATCTCCTCTTTCAGCTTTAAAACCATTCCCCCTGATCCCATCCCTCCCTGCCCTTGTCCCCAGTCCCTCCCCAGCTTTCCTGGAGGTTCCCTTCAGGCACTGGAAGGTGCTCTAAGGTCTCCCTGCAGCCTTCTCTTCTCCAGCCTGAACAACCCCAACTCTCTCAGCCTGGCTCCATAGAATATTTGGGTCAGAGGGATTAATAATTTTTTTTATTTTTTAATACAATCAACCCAGGTTGCTCCAAGCCCCATCCAACCTGACCTGAGACACTGCCAGGGATGGGGCAGCCACAGCTTCTCTGGGAAACCTGGCACAGGGGCTCAGCACCCTCAAATTCAACAATTTCCTCCTCAGCTCCAACCTCAATCTCCCCTTTCTCTCCAAGTTTTAACCCATTTCCCTTCTCCTCTCCCTACCCCCCCGTGTCCAAAGCCCTCCCCCAGCTTTCTTGGAGCCCCTTCAGATATTGGAAGGTTGCTCTGAGCTCACCTGGGAGCCTCCTCTTCTCCAGGCTGAACAACCCCAATCCCTCAGCCTGGCTTCCCAGGGAGGTGCTCAGCCCTCTGAGCATTTGAGTGGCTCTGCTCTGGACACCTTCCAGGAGCTCTGTGTCCTTCTGGGGTTGGGGACTCCAGAACTGGACCCAGCACCCCAGGGGGGGTCTCAGCAGAGCAGAGGGGCAGAATCCTCTGTGGAAGTGTTTGGATGAAAGAAATTAACAGTACTGAGCTCTTGAAGCTGATTTGGTTTTGATTGAAAGATGTTATGCTGCAAAACAAGAAATATTCGACCACTTGTTAGAAACATCTCACTAATTCTTTGTTTGAAACTCCCAGCCATATAAAGCAAAGGAAAGGGATGCACAAGGAGTCCTGTGCCAGGCCCTTCTGGGTACTAAATCTTTAATGTGAATCTTTGATGGTTTGGAATCATTCAAGATGAGGGATTGGTGAAATGTGAGAACTTTTTGATGCCAACTTCTCTTCATATTTACAGGAAAGCTTAGGGGCTAAACAGGGATGTTTTGAAACTCTTTTAGTTGTTGGTTTTTTTTTAAAATCAATCCATTTATATTGATTTTATGATACAGATAGGATAATAGTAATAGAAGAAGGAGAGTAACAGAGACTTTTAAATTCTCTCTTTGCAACTTATCTATGATTTGGAAAAATTTCTCCCTGGCAAGGGTTGTCAGGGCCTGGCCCAGGCTGCCCAGGGCAGGGCTGGAGTCCCCATCCCTGGAGATATTTTAAATTAAGCACCAAATGTACCCTGAGGCCTCTCCTGCCACCCATAAGAAAAATCCCATGGAACAAAATAAGCCACTTATTGAAAACTTGATTTTCCCTTCACCTGGTCTGGAAAGCAGCATTAAAAAACCATAAAATATAGGATTTAAATTTGGTTTATCCCTGGTGACAGTGGTGGATTCGTCTTTGTGAAATCTTGGTGAATATAGAGGATGTTTAGAAGAAATAGAAATTCAGAATTATTTCTGTTTTTCATGTTTATTCTTTAAAGTCACCCTGATGTTTTCAGCAGCATAACTGGAAAAGGGAATTTGTATTTCCCTTATATGTAACCATCAATTTCTCTTTATTTTCCCATTTCTTTGTAGTTTATAAGCAAATTAGAGGAACACATCACACATGACCTACACTAAGTTTTGGAAATAGGCATTCTTCCCCACAATCAGTTCATTACAGGAACAGTAGCCCCAAAATTTTTAATTTTACCAATTTTTAATGTGCCATGAGGAACAGGATGGTTAAATGGCTCTGTGTGATGGTAGTTACAAGAACTTGTAATTAAATTGTATCTCAACACATTGGCATTGGGATGAGGGGAAACCTGTGCTTTCAGTCTGCTGTCTGGCTTTTGAGGGTTTCATTTTCAAGAAATTTTGGATTAATGCATAAAAGCTCTTATTTACCTGGGTTTTTTAAGCTATTTTGTTTTTCAAGGGGGAAATTTCCAAACCCTGAAGCCAATACTCAGAGTCTCCACACAGCAAACCTAAAGCCATTCCAGGGAATTTTCTTTTAAAACATTCAGAACAGAAAAAACACTCAAAATTTATTCTCATTATTTAATCCTCCTTTATTCTTCCCCCCAACACCACTGGGAGATTTCTGCCATTGCTTGCACTGCTCTGAAACAAAGCAGAGAAGAGGGAAGGGATTTTTTTTTTTTTTTCTTTTATTACCCTTCAGATATGGTATTGGAATGGGATGGGCTTTTTCCAGACCTGTTCTTGGACATATTTGTGCTTGAGCCCAAGCTGAGTGAGCCATGGGCTGCTACAGGAAGAGATGACATCTTGCTCAAGATGTTCTGCTGCATTTTTCTTGATACCAAGCTGGCACCACATTTGCAGAGGCTGTTCCACTCCAGGCTGGCCCCAAACACTTGACCAAAAAGAAAGTGTTTGCTAATAACAAAACCCAACCATCCAACTGGAAAGAAAAAAAGATGGATATAACACTACAGGGTAGATGGAATGTTTTTGTTGCAATAGGAATCAAAATCTCCAGTACCTCTCTTCCCTCCAGAGAAACTTGACAAGAGAATGGATGTTGCAGCTCCTAAAAAAAGGGGCTTTCAAGTTGCAAATAAATCAGATGCTTACTCAAGGCAGAGAAAAAAAAAAACAAACAACATATTATCATAGAATCATAGAATGGTTTGGGTTGGAAGGGATCATAAAGATCATCCAGGTCCAACCCTCTTGTATGGCCAGGGATACCTCCCACTACACCAGGTCTGCTGGAAAAAAAAAAAAGTCTGGACTAATAATGACAAATCTGAACAAATAATGACAAGTTTTCCCATTCCCACCCTAATCTTTTAGATTTTGATGAGTGAAACTTGCAGCTCCTTTCCAACCAGGATGGTTCTAAGAAGTGAGAGGCAGAAAAATGGAATGAGAAAAATTGAATTTTCATGGAATTTTTCTGGAATTGAACATTATTTTTCTACAAGGAATTCACCACTTTACCTTGAGGTGGACTCTGCTAATTCAAATCCATTAGAAAACTTTGCTTAATTTATTATTCAACAGTCATAATTGCTTCCAGGATTTTGGTGAGGAACACTTGACTGGCTCCAGGATGGAGGTACAAGATCCCCAAGTGCTTCTCTGTCTTTCAGACATGGTGATCACTCATCCACTGCTGCACTTGATGAACCAGGCTGCACAAAATGAAGTTTTGTCCCAGAAGAGATGAGATTTGATAAATATTTCAGGAAAATGAGTTGAAGAATGCAGTTTTTATGTCTTTCTATCAAGAGTGTTTTTTCTTCAGCATTGGAGAAAATGTCATTTCTTGCTTATAGTTCATTTTGGAACTGGTACTTGTAGTACTTAAACCTCTAGAATTACTTTCTGTGAGTTCTGGGGTTTCCAAATCTCTGTTAAAACTTTTTTTTTTTTTGGTGTTCAGGCTACAGCTGCTGTGTGCTTCCCCATAATTTGGCAGGAAGCAGAGCAGTGGTCATTATCTTGTGGCTTTATCAGAATTGCTGCAGGGTCCAGGGGAATGCATTTGAAAAATAAGATGGAATGTAGTAAAAACAACTTTTAATCTAAAAGTTCTTCCATTTAGTTGGGTTGCCTGCTCTCAGCTCTCAAAAGGCTGCTTCTCATCTGCTCCCTATTTGCACTTGATTCAACAGGAGGGAGCAGAACCAAGTTCTGAGGGTTTTTCAGGCCCATCTGAGTGGGATAAATGATGCTGCTTCTGTCAGTGACTGAGTTTGAAGAAGTGGTAAGGACAACAACTCAAACCACTTTATGATGTTTTCAAAGGGTTTTACCTATTATGAGGACCAACTTTTTAGGAGGGACAGAACAAGAGGTGAGGGACTTAAAGAAGTGTTTTATAATGAAGGTGCTGAGACCCTGGCCCAGGCTGGAGGTGGGAGAGGTGGAGAGGGATCTGGCCAGGCTGGATCCATGGGCTGAGCCCCATTGAGGTTCAGCCAGGCCAAGTGTTGGGTCCTGCACTTGGGTGACCCCAGCCCCAGGCAATGCTCCAGGCTTGGGGCTGGGAAGTGCCCAGAGGGAAAGGAGCTGGGGGTATTGGTTGATTCAGCTGAACAGGAGCCAGGGGGTGCCCAGGTGGCCAAGAAGGCCACCAGCATCCTGGCTTGTGTCAGGGCAACAGAGCTGGGGAAGGGTCTGGAGCAGAAGGAGAAGGTTCTGGAGAAGTTGTGAGGAGCAGCTGAGGGAGCTGGGGGTGTTGATCCTGGAGCAAAGGAGGCTGAGGGGAGAGCTTCTGGCTCTCTGCAAGCCCCTGAGAGGAGGTTGGAGCCAGGGGGGGTCGGGCTCTGCTCCCAAGGAAGAAGGGATGGGAGAAGAGGAATTGAGCTGGAGGTTTAGATTGGAGCTTGGGAAGAATTTCTCCCTGGCAAGGGTTGTCAGGGCCTGGCCCAGGCTGCCCAGGGCAGGGCTGGAGTCCCCATCATTCCTGGAGGGATTTCCAAGCCCTGGAGATGTGGTGCTGAGGGCCATGGGGCAGTGGTGGCCTTGGCAGGGCTGGGTTAAGGGTTGGACCTGATGATCTTCAGGGTGTTTTCCAACCCAAACCATTCCATGATTCTGTGGAAAGCTGAGCCAAGCTTCTGTGCAGCTCAGAGGCAGCTTGGGGACAGGAGCCCTGTGGTGAGGACACTTCTCATGTGGCAGCTGAAGTGACTGTGGAGCTGCTGAGACCTCAGGCTGCAATTATGGAGGAAATGGCCTCAGGGAGATTACCAGAAGTCTTCAAAAAATCTCTTACTGTCTCTGAAGAGCTTGTTTCATCCTGAGAGACAGCCTCATATCCACTCTTGCTTGAAAACCTCTCTTCATAACATCATAAGTGACTAAAATTGGGGTTTGCAGATTACTTTTATTTTCCACAGCAAGAGGAGGAAAGAAAACAGAAAGTAAAATCCTTTTTTTTTGTTTTGTTTTTATTGGACATTAGAAGCCATGAGGGTTAATTAAGCAAAGTTGCCACGTGGTCATGCCTCCCTTTTTGCCTCCTAAGAACTGGAGGCTGGAGCTTTGCTTTCCTTTAGAACACAACTTTTTTAAGCAGTTCTCTATTATTATAAAAATAAAAATTAATTTTAGGCTGAAATAAATTCAAAGGATGAACCCTTGGAATTTTTCAATGAGAAAAGATGGGTCACATAAATTGAGCAGGTTTTTGGCAGCACTGAGGTCACTGCCAGTGATACATCTGCTTTATCTTTTTTTTTGAGTAAATATTTCTGTAAGGAGCACACACCCAGGGTTTGGTGTTTTGGCTGCTTGGCTATGCTGATATTTTATAATCCATATAATTTTCATTGGTTTTTACACATCAGTGTCTTTCCAGCACTGTTGAACCACCTGGAATTGCCCAGGAGGGTGTAATTATTAGTTCTATTGCAGTAAGAAAAGGAAGATTATTCTGGGATGGCCAGAGCTGGGGACATCCAGCTCTGCCTGGCGTTTTCCTTGGCTTTCTTTGCACATCTGTGTGTCCCTTGTTAGTGTTTATCAAACTCCAATTATTTGTCTCCAGATAATGTTCTCATTCCTGTGCTCATAGTGTTTTCCTCTGCATCCTCTTGGCTTGTTCCCATTCTCTTTTCTCTGACTTTATCACTTGTTTGTTCCTTTTTCTTTAAAAAAAAAATAAAAATAAATAAACCCAGGCTACCCAGGACTGCATTTGCATCACTTGTGGCTCTTATTGCCAACATTGGTCCTTGTGCAACTGGAATCTGACCAAACAGCTGGCTTTTTGCCTCAAAAATGAAAATCTTTGCAAAAAACCTGCCATGTTTAATCCTGACAAGGAGGTTTCTGTCTCCTAAGATTATAAAAAAAAAAAAAATTACCTAGGATTATCAATTATTTCTGTGGGCATAAACAAAAAAAAAAAAAGGAAAAAAAAGGAAGGGGAGAGCTGGTATGTTGCTATTCTCTGAGACCTCTTTTGTAAATACTCATACTTTTCAATTTCTGAATTTGTCAACTTCAAGCAATAGGAAAACCCCATTATTTGGAACTCCTCTTAACTGTCCTATTTAATGGATTGAAACTTTCCTACCTCACCCCCAACATCATGTAACAGCCAATTCAGTAAAAAAAAAATAAAATATATGACATTCATAGAATGGTTTGGGTTGGACGGGACCTTAAGGCTCATCCAGTTCCAGTTTGGGTGGTGTTTTATCAGCTCTTACAGTGTTGCTCCATTGTCTCATCCAAACACCATCCTTGGCTTTCTGCTTGTTTTTTCCTGTTTTTTTTTTTTTTTTTTTTTTTTTTACAAATGCTTTCATCACTGATTATTTCATCACTGAGCATTTGTTCTCTTGGGATAACATACATGCAAGGCTGGGATTCTGTCCCACTTCTTTGATGGAGCTCACTCTTCTTAGAATTTTTGTTATCTGCTCTGGTATGGGTGAAAATCTTCACTGTGCCTCCTGGCTTTCTTCATCTGGGTCCCAGGTTCTTCACCTAGAAAGCTGTAGCTGGAAGAAAAGCAAGAAAAAAACCCAACAGATGGTTGGTTCTGACCATCAGCTTTTAAAAACTTTTAAAATAATTCCTAAGAAATTACCTCTGTTAACTTTTAATTGTTTGAAGCTGACCAGTAGCAGCTTTTTTCTTGAAAAAACATGTTTGGAGGTGTTTAGCAGCACTTTCTATTTAAACTATCTGTGCACTGCCCAGGTTTTAAGGTGAGCTGGTTTTATTAAAAAGAATTGATATTTTGTAAAGCAATTAATTGTGTGGTTGCTACTTTTCTGGTAACTGGAAAGATCTCACTTGAATCCATAATGTTTCTGCCAAGTAATATTTTCTATATTTTAAGATAGTGGCTACAGCATTCTGTTCCATTGGATTAGAATCACAAAATCCTTTTGGTTGGAAAAACTCCTTCAGATCAAGTCCAGCATGAAACCCAGCACTGCCAAGCATGACCCTAAGGTGACATTTTAAAAGGTGACATTAGGGTTTTAAAAACCCCCACAACATACCATATCCTGCATTAAATCCAAGTTGAGCAGCATGTGCCACTCCATATGTCAGCCAGGTCTGGATGTTTCTTTTTCTGGATGTTTGTTGGAGTGTGTGCACCAAATATTGGTCTTCAAAGAGGAATTCCCAAAGGTTTTTGTCATCTAAATCTCCTCTGGATGTGCAGGAGACAAGCAATGGGGAGAATCCAATGAATGTGGTTAAGGGTGAGGATGGGTGCTCCCTTCTCCATGCTCCTCAGCAGCATGGAAGAGATGGAGGAGTAGGGTCAGGGAATCATAAAATCATGGGATGGTTTGGGTTGGAAAGGACCTTAAAGTTCATCCAGTTCCAGCCTTTATCCATGTGCAGGGACACCTCCCACCAGCCCAGGTTGCTCCAAGCCCCATCCAACCTGACCTGAGACACTGCCAGGGATGGGGCAGCCACAGCTTCTCTGGGAAACCTGGCACAGGGGCTCAGCACCCTCAAATTCAACAATTTCTTCCTCAGCTCTCATCTCAATCTCCCCTTTTTCAGCTTAAAACCATTCCCCTTCATCCCATCCCTTACCAAAAGCCCTTCCCCAGCTTTCTTGTAGAAGAAAAGCATCTTTGCTTTCCAGTAAAAGTAGCCAGAGCAAAGTGGTAGCAAATTGTGCTCTTTAGATGGGGCTCACCAGGGTAGTGCCAGGTTCCTGCCTTGGTAAGAGTATGTGTCTGACAAGTGATGGTTCTTTAGAACAGAAAACAACTCCACTGTGTAGAAATTGATTGACAGCCCCCCCAAAAAAAACTCTGTCACAAGTACACGCCTGTTAGGAAGGGTTCATGTGCCTCATGATAACTCAGAAAATGACTTTTTGGTGAAAAGCAAATGCCAGTGGTTTCAGTCTTTGTACTGAGCTGAAAAACTCCAGCTGGTTTGCTCTGATTCACCTTCTTGCCAGCTCTGTAAAACCTCACAACCCGACTTTGGATGTGGTGGAGACACCTAATGAGAAGACCAAAGGAGATTTGCCTTTTTTACCTCTGTCCCAAGGGAGGACAGGCAGCCCTCTGGGATATCTGGATATCCCAGGGAGAGGAATCCAGAAGGTTCTTGTGCTGCCTTGTTCAGCTTAGAAAGTTGGAGTGTCAAAATCCTCAGGAGTGCTTTCTCAAAGGCATTAAGAAGGTGAAAAGCTCCACAAATTTATCTTGAGTGTTATAGAGCACTACAAAAGCAGATTTCTTATTTTCTTCCTTTATTACAAGTATTCAATGCCAAAAATATGCACACACACAAAAGCCAAGGGCTGAGTCTAGAGAATGATGTCAGACTCAAGGTGTGATGGGATCTCAAACAATTTTCCTTCTCCTGTCTTTGCTTTTTTCTGTCACAAGCAGCTCTTTATTTTTCTGATTATTTTTCTCTCTCTGTCCCTATCTCTCCTCCCCAAACAGGGCCTGAACAAAACCCATAGTAAATGAAATTTATTCTGAAGTGTTTTTACTTAGAGTAGGAAGTATTGAAAAGGCAAAGTTGACTTCAACCCATAGTGATTTGGGGTGGTTACAATATTTTAATCAGAGAATTATCATGGTTGGAGAAGACC
Organism: Heliangelus exortis; assembly: GCF_036169615.1. Lineage (NCBI taxonomy): Eukaryota > Metazoa > Chordata > Aves > Apodiformes > Trochilidae > Heliangelus > Heliangelus exortis. The sequence continues at coordinate 2,416,106 of NC_092454.1, forward strand.
TCTAAGATCAGCACATCCAACTGTCAACCAGCACTCCCCCTCTATAAAATAAATAGTTTATTTATCACTATCTGCATCACCATGACCACTGGAGCATGTCCAATTCTAAAACCTGGGAGACATCTGGGATCCCAGGGAAGTGAAGCTAACCAGTTAAGATATCAAATTGTTCAGGAAAAAAATAGGAACATACTTTTATATCTTTCTTTCTCATCTCACCAAGAGAGATATGAGCTTCTGCTGAACAAAGCTTTGCTGTATTCAGTAACTATAGGTCCATCTGGCTTGTGGAGATGATGTGAAACCAAGGGACAGAGGCTGTGCAGTCTCCAGAAAGCTCAACTATGCCAATAAAATGGCTTTTCTGGGCACCACTGATGGACTTTTTTCACCCAAGAGGGCTTAAAGGATCAAGGAATGAAAAAGGCTTCTCCCATGTAGCAAAGGGTCCACGTGAGGCTTGGGCTTCTGATTTTGTTGGTTGGTGCTCAGGGTTTTAGAGAATCACAGAACTCTTGTGGTTGGAGAAGACCTTTAAGATCACCACATCCAGCTGTCAACATCCCCAAAATAAGTAAAATATGTGTATCAATATCTGTGTCACCCACTGGAGCACGTCCTGCAGTGCCTCACCCACATGGCTTTCCAATCCCTCAGGGCTGGGGACTCCACCACCTCCCTGGGCAGCCCATTCCTACACCTGACTGCTCTCTCAGGCAGGAAATTCATCCTCAGAGCTGGGCTAAACCTCCCCTGGTGCAGCTTCAGCCCATTGCCTCTGCTCCTGGCACTGTGCACTTGAGAGCAGAGCCCAGCACCCACCTCCCTGCAACCTCCTTGGAGGGAGTTGTGCAGAGCCATGAGGGCTCCTCTCAGCCTTCTCCAAACTCAACATTCCCAATTCCCTCAGCTTCTCCTCATAGGATTTGTTTTCCAGACCTTTCCCCAGCTTGGTTGCCCTTCTAAATTTCAATATTTCATCATCATCTGGACTTGCTCCAGACCCTTGGTGTCTTGTAATAAGGAGCAATCCTTTTTGCCTTGCTCCTGGTGAGAGGATCAAGCTCTGAGACTGATTGCATTGCCTTTCAGTTCAAATTTGGGTTCTTACAAGAGGAACCAGATCTTTTTCCAGATCCAGGCATTCCAGATTTCCTCACTGGTGAGATATTAACCAGCTCACAGCCCCGTTAAGTCCTTATTCCCCGTGCACTCTTTTATTACCTGATTTATTTTATTTTTCACAATGGGAAAGGGCACTCTGACCTTTTGTTCCTTTCTTAAAGGCTCAGGACCTGAATGTCATCGAGGAAGTGATCCGAATGATGTTGGAGATCATCAACTCCTGCTTGACCAACTCTCTCCACCACAACCCCAACCTGGTCTACGCTCTGCTCTACAAGCGGGAACTGTTTGAGCAGTTTCGGACCCACCCTTCCTTCCAGGATGTCATGCAAAATATAGATCTGGTGAGTGAGGCACTGCTTCAAGGGTGTTTACAGGTTCTTAGTTCATGTCTTCAGCCTTTGGAGAAGAGGGAAATACTCATCATCTCTAGCAGTTTCTTCTAGGAAGTGTTTTCTACCTAATTTCAATGCTGAAGATGACTTTTTAGATTTAACTTAAATGCCTGAGATAAGGAGGAAGGTGACAAAGATGCTCCAGGGGCTGGAGCAGCTCTGCTGGGAGGAGAGGCTGAGGGAGCTGGGATTGTTCAGCCTGGAGAAGAGAAGACTCCATGGGGACCTCAGAGCTGCCTTCCCATTCCTGAAGGGAACCTCCAGGAAGGCTGCAGAGGGACTTTTCCCAAGAGTGCCCAGCAAGAGGAGAAGGGGAAATGGTTTGAAAGTGCAGGAGAAGAGGTTGAGGCTGGAGCTGAGGAAGAAGTTCTTCAGCAGGAGGGTGCTGAGACTCTGGAACAGATTGCCCAGAGAAGCTGTGGCTGCCCCCTCCCTGGAGGTGTTCAAGGCCAGGTTGGATGAGGCTTGGAGCATCCTTGTCTGGATGAGAGGTGTCCCTGGGCATGGCAGGGAGCTTGGAGGAGATGAGCTCTGAGCTCCTTTCCCACCTCAGCCATCCTGTGAGAACACTGGGGTAAAATGTTACCATGTTGTCATTTCCTGGGCTTTTCACTGTGACTTCTCCTGGGTAACATCTTGAACTCAGCAGAGCCAAGGGGGTTTGGGAATCCCCACCCTGTTCCCCAGCTCTCCTTCCCCTGAGGAAGGACAACATCAAATTCTCTTCACTAGTCCCAGTTAGAAACCTCTTTCTGGGGGGGAGACTGAGCAGGTTTCCTCCTCTTTTTCTTTACTCAGACTCCCATCAGCAGCCTGTTCATGAACAGGGGGGATTTGTAAAAACCAGTGAAGAGCAAACATTCAGCTGCCTTATTCCCTGGGCTGCATCTGAATGTGTGGTGCTTTCAGCTGCAAACTCTCTCTCCACAGAGAGAGATAAATAGATGTTTGGATAAATAGACTTTTTACAAGAAAAGAGAAGGAAGTAGAGGTGGATGAGAGGTGAATTTCAAGGCCAGGTTGGATGGGGCCTTGAGTGACCTGATGCAGTGGGAGGTGTCCCTGCCTGAGAAGTTGGGTTGGATCTTGGTGACCTTTCAGGTCCCTTCCAACCCAAACAATTCCAGGATTGTGATTCCAGGATTCTGTGAGATACTGCTGTGGCTCACTGTGGAGGATGACTTGGGAAATTAAATTTGGAAATTAAAGTGTTCCTTAATTACTGCTGGTAGTGGCTTTAATGCTCATAGTGAGAACCTGAGTAATGATTCCTGCACAGAAAAAAATCAGATTTTAAGTACAAGAATTATTTCTCTGTCATCTACTTGGTGTTTGCAGAGCTTGGGCAATGGTGGAAGTCAACTTGTGTGACCAGTGGGTGTGGAATACTGGAAGGGGAAGCTGGACTGGGTGCTGAATTTCTTGCTGAAGTGGATAATAGCACATTTATTGCATGCAGTGGAAAATCTGCTGAGGGCTCTGTTTTCCTCTGCTTTTATTATAAAATATAACAGTAGGTGAACAGATTCCTGCTGATCCTTAAAGGCATTTTAAATGTTGGCCTGAAACCCTGCTCTGTACCTGTCCCTTCTTCTTCTCATCTCCCTTCATGTTTCCTGGTCATGCAATAGCCAAGGATTCAGAGCTCAAAACTCTCCCTACTTTTGGCAGCTGCAAACCACAGCCAGCCCTGAGACAGCCTGGATGGTGAGGATAAAAAATCTTCAAGCTGTGTAAAGAGAAGATATGAAGATAACAGCCATCTCCATTCCTAACTGAGAGAGGGACCTTCTCTGGTTCCTTGTCCAGCTCCAGGAAAACCAGGGCTGGTCAGATCCTTCTGCATGGCAGCTCCCACAGATAACAGTGTGTCCTTTCCCTTTCTAACAGTTAAACATAGGTTTTCCTCACCAATTTAAACAATTCCTCCCCAAAACTACTTAATATTAGGTTACAGCATAATGCCAGTTACAGGCAGGAACTATTTAAAGCTCTCCAAGGGAGCATGTTGAATTTTTAAATAGCTCCTTTGTTAGGGAATGCAGGATGTCAAGAAAAGATTAATTTTTTTTTATTTTTTATTTTTTTAATATACCTGTCACCAGCTGGCAAGTGATGAAAGCTGTCAGGCTTGAGGATCTGAATAAAAGATTAGATTCAGCTGACTCGTCTTCTACCCTGTCAGGTCCTCCACTTCAGATTGGCAGCTCTACCATCACAGATAACTGGGCTTTGTCCTGTGTGCTGCAGCCAAAATGTTCTAACTGCTCTTCCTACCCCTTAAAAAAAATGACAAAGTATTTTAATTTCAGTGTACACACAAGAGAATGTCTGGGACCATGTGGGAAGTATCTGAGAAGAGCCAAAAGGAGTTCCTGGTTCCCAACATTTATTTGCTTCAGCTTTTTCTCTCTGGTGCTGGAGATAAGAGCTCCATCCACATGGCCACAGGACTTTGGGAATGTTTGAGAGGAATTTGTGCCCTAAGAAGGAGTCAGAAGGAGTCAGCTGGGGCTTGGAGCAACCTGGGCCAAGGTGGGAGGTGACCCTGCACATACAGGGGGTTGGACCTGGGTGATCTTTAAGCTGCTTTCCAACCCAAACCATTCTGGGATTCTACGAAAAAAGCATGGAAAGAAATCTTTAGGGATTTGTGTCATCAAATTTCCAACACTGTGTGTTGCTGTTGCTTCCCTTCAAAGGGAAGATCTCCTGACCTGCTTATTTCAGCATCCAGAGACAGAGTACTGGTTGGACTTCTCCCTGTGACCAAGGCTGGTTGGGGAGGATGGACCCATCAGGAGGATGCCTGAGTATCACAGAGCTCTCTTGGGTCTCAGACTGCTGAGCTGAATGCAATTTGGTGGCCTCTAAATGGGTATAAATGGCAAATGTTGCAGTTTTTGGTAACTGAAGGGTGGGAAGGAGAAGTTACCTTTCTGAAGCCTCTGAGGCATGTAGGCAGGGACTGTGCTGCCTCCTGACTCCCTCCACTGCTTCTTTTTCTGGTCATTACACAGCCTGAGGAAGAGGAGGCCTTAAAACACCTTCCAGTGCCTGCAGGGGCTCCAGGAAAGCTGGGGAAGGGCTTTAGACAAGGCCCTGGAGGGATGGCTTGAAACTGGAAGAGGGGAGGTTTAGGTTTAGCACCATTGCCCTTCTCTGGACACACTCCAACCCCTCAGTGTCCTTTTTGTCCTCAGGGGCCCAGAACTGACCCCAGGATTCCAGGTGCCCAACTCAGGGGGACAATCCCTGCCCTGCTCCTGCTGCCCACACAGTGCTGACACAAGCCAGGATGCTGGTGGCTCCACAGTCACTTCAGCTGCCACATGAGAAGTGTCCTCACCACAGAGCTCCTGTCCCCAAACTGCCTCTGAGCTGCACAGAAGCTTGGCTCAGCTTTCCACAGAATCATGGAATGGTTTGGGTTGGAAAACACCCTGAAGATCACCCAGTCCAACCCTTAACCCAGCCCTGCCAAGGCCACCCCTGCCCCATGGCCCTCAGCACCACATCTCCAGGGCCTGGAAATCCCTCCAGGAATGATGGGGACTCCAGCCCTGCCCTGGGCAGCCTGGGCCAGGCCCTGACAACCCTTGCCAGGGAGAAATTCTTCCCAAGCTCCAATCTAAACCTCCAGCTCAATTCCTCTTCTCCCATCCCTTCTTCCTTGGGAGCAGAGCCCGACCCCCCCTGGCTCCAACCTCCTCTCAGGGGGTTGCAGAGAGCCAGAAGCTCTCCCCTCAGCCTCCTTTGCTCCAGGATCAACACCCCCAGCTCCCTCAGCTGCTCCTGGGCAGACTTCTGCTCCAGACCCTTCCCCAGCTCCCTTGCCCTTCTCTGGACACACTCCAACCCCTCAGTGTCCTTCTTGTCTTCAGGGGCCCAGAACTGACCCCAGGATTCCAGGTGCAGCCTCACCAGATCCCAGGGGACAATCACATCCCTACTGCCAGAGCTCCCACCTTTTCTAGAAGGTGTAACACTTTCCCAAGTAATTTCCCCCAAACTACAAAATAGAAGAGGTAAATACAATAAGAAAGTGGAGCCTTTTCCTTTTGCAGGAGCCTAAATTATCTTCCCCACCTACATGAGAGAGCTGTGTTTAAAATAAACCATGAAAACGAGCAGATTTCAGTTCCCTGCCCACCTACCTAGAAAAGGAACCAGAAAAAGCAAACTGGCTGCATGACATCAAATGACTTTCAAATTTAAGACCCAACACTGAATATAACTGTAATGTACAGAAAAAAAATCCAGGCAAGGAACTAGACTGAGAGATGAGCTTTCTCTTAATTTATTTTTTTTTGTGAGTGTGGCTCTTTTACAATATTCTGAAAATCTATTTTCTCATCAAACTTTGGCCTGAGTAAAGAGAAAATAACTTTAAAGACTGCTTAAGAAGAAGGATATAAGAAGCTTAACGTGGCACCATGAATTACTGGTAATGAAATGGCATCAGTTGGATCCTTTGCATCACCAAACCATTACTCCCCACCTCCTCTTGCCTGTTTTGCAACCAAAATTCTAGCAGCTCCCAGGTGTTCAACCATGAGGAACTTCTGACAAGCTCAGAGGAAGTATCAGTCAGTTTGCAATGGTGATTTTTAGATTTTTTTTTTCCTAAAAAGCAGCTTAAGTATAAAAATTCAATTAAAAAATATCTCCAGGCTGATTCCCCTTAAGTATTCACCCATTTTTGCCTCAGTGCTGAAGCATCCAGAGGTCATGTGTTATCTCCAGAGTAAATAAAATATCCAAATCCAGAGGGAAAGTCCAGAGTTGCTGTGACCAATCCATGTTGCAGATATTTTGGGGAATCTGGTGGAGCTGCAGAGCCACCTCCACATTCATCTGTGCCTACAGACCTGGTCTGCTCCATCCTCCTTAGTGTCATCCTGCCAAAAATCTGCTATCCAGAGGTCTCCAATGCTGAAGAAGGCCCTGGAAACCTACCACAGTGCTTTGTTATTACTAAACATTGCAAAGTCTTTCCTTATGACCTGTGAATCCACAAGTATGTGAGAAAGCTGATTCCCTTTCCCTTCCCAGCAGGGTTTTATTGGAAAAATAATCACAGCACCTTTAGCCTTCCTTTGGCTAATCAGCACCCCTTCCATTTGTCCCCAGAGCTCCTAACAGCTCTTATTTCTCCCTAAAATCTCTTCCATGGTGCCACCTGAACGTCAGCCAGGGGGTGCCCAGGTGGCCAAAAGGCCACCAGCATCCTGGCTTGTGTCAGCACTGTGTGGGCAGCAGGAGCAGGGCAGGGATTGTCCCCCTGTGAGGCTGCACCTGGAATCCTGGGGTCAGTTCTGGGCCCCCGAGGACAAGAAGGACATTGAGGGGTTGGAGTGTGTCCAGAGAAGGGCAAGGGAGCTGGGGAAGGGTCTGGAGCAGAAGTCTGCCCAGGAGCAGCTGAGGGAGCTGGGGGTGTTGATCCTGGAGCAAAGGAGGCTGAGGGGAGAGCTTCTGGCTCTCTGCAACCCCCTGAGAGGAGGTTGGAGCCAGGGGGGGTCGGGCTCTGCTCCCAAGGAAGAAGGGATGGGAGAAGAGGAATTGAGCTGGAGGTTTAGATTGGAGCTTGGGAAGAATTTCTCCCTGGCAAGGGTTGTCAGGGCCTGGCCCAGGCTGCCCAGGGCAGGGCTGGAGTCCCCAGCATTCCTGGAGGGATTTCCAAGCCCTGGAGATGTGGTGCTGAGGGCCATGGGGCAGTGGTGGCCTTGGCAGTGCTTGGACTGGGTGATCTTCAGGGTGTTTTCCAACCCAAACAATTCTACAATTCCTTAAATTGGTTCAAAAGGAGCTAAACATCCCCATTTCAAGCTGTAGTAGAAAACAACCTTTTTCCCAGGGAGCAAAATTCACTATTTTCCAACCAAAACAGTTCTGTGATGTAATGCTGGATGGTTTGGGATCTAAGGCACTAAACAAAAGCCTCTTCACATTTCTCCTCTGCATAACTCATATCTTGTTTTTTTTTCCTCCCCTTTTTTCCCTTATTTCCTTGGGGCTCTCAGTGGGTACCTGAGTATCTCTTTGGGGTACTTTACTACCAAGGATTAACTCTATACTGACTCAAGTAGTAAGGCAAATAATGCTTAGAGCTAAGTATTACTATTCAAGTAGATACTTTTAATTTCAGTCTTCAACTGCACACCAAAAATAGCCATCCCCAGCCTTGGGAAATGCTGACATAGCTTGAAAACTTTGGAGGCCTCTCACACTTTTGTTCTTTATGAAATCCAACTCAACCTTCACCACACAAACATAAAAGTCTTTCCAAAACACATCAAGATGGGAGGCAAAGTAGGAAACACCAGAATTCAGGTAGGGTCTGTCAGCCTCACTCACTTTTTTTATGGTGGTGGGGCATGAGAGGATTTGGATTTAATCTGAATATTCCATTTTGCTCCTCTTGTGGCTTAGCAGAACCTGAGCTATCCCAGCAGCTCTGGTGGGATGGATTCTCCACCTGAGCCTGCCCTGGGCAGGGACAGGATTCACCAACCCATTCTTGACAGCTGGGGAATGTTGAAATGCAAGAAGGTGTTTTCTTGGCTTTGGTTGGTTTTTTCTTTCAAAGTTTGTGGGCAACTTTCTCATTCCTCTCTGAGTTGGGAATCCTCCACCAGCAATTTGTCCCAGACTCCATGCCAAACCCAGGGAGCCCCACATGGAGTCCTCACACTTTTTGCACAAGCTGTTTCTTGCCTTTTTCTTCTGTAATTTCTGGTTCCTCCCTTTGCTTATGAACTCAGCACATCTTCCTACTCCTGCTTGGTTGGTTTGGGGTTTGTTTTTTTTTTCCCCCCCCCAAGGATCAGAGATCACAGCACTGCAGCAGGGCCTTATCTGGAAGAATGTAAAACCTCCCTGCAACATCTGCCAGAGGCAGGGAAATTTCTTCTCTCTATTCAAGCATGAAGATAATCATGGACAGGACAGAAGGTGAAACCTGAATTTTTTTTTCTTGCCTGATTGCCACATTTCTGTTCTTTCATACAGAACCAACCCAAAAAACCCAAACCACAACCCCAAGAAAGCAACATGCAGCAAGTGTCATGTGTTTCAGTTTCTAGAGAAAATTGCTCTGCTGTCCAGCAAACCTACTTGCTCAAAAGCAAGGGCTGAGGTTTTGGGGGGAATCACAAGAGAGGAACAACAAATTGGAATCTCAGAGTAATGGAACCATCAGCTGGCTTTGTTTTATGAAGAGCAACTGAGCTGGGAGGCATAATTAGGGTAATGGTTTCTGGCTCCAGCTTGGGTCTCATTGCAGAAGAAAGAGAGCTCTGCAGAGATTGTGTACTCTAATCCACTTTTCCCTCTCTTTTCCTTAAAAGAATTCACAGGGATTAATCCATGTGTTGGAAGCTGTGATTCAGATCCAAGTGGGCATTGCAGCTTCTCAGAGGAGAGCATCTCTGAACCCCAGGAGATGTTGGGGAGCTTGTGTGTGATTCCAGCCAAGGGGTAGCCATTTGCTGACTTGGGCTCCCCCACAAAAAGCCTCTTGAATTTGGTGTTGAAACTTTGCCCTGCACCTTTCTGGAGTTGTTTGGAGTTTGTCAGCCCAGCCTGACTGCTGAGTTTCTCTGGGATGGGGCTTTGGAAACTCTGCTCTTTTGGGGGTGAAAGGAGCTGGAGAACTGGAGTTCTGATGTCCCACATGGGGAAGTGCTGATGGGATGTCTGTGAGCTACTGAGCTTGGAGAGGGATAAAAGTTAAAGCCTGACCTGAGTGTGTCCTAGCTAACAAGGACCAGCTGGGTGACAGAAAAGGAAAATCTGGTGAAAAGCAGCTTGGCCTCACCAGGGAGGTACAAGGAGGATGGGAACAGGGAGAGGGAACATGCAGGTGCTTGGGGTCTTTGATGGAAAAGATAAATGGGGCATTTTGGGTGGTTGATTCGAGGAGAAAAGGAGCTTTGTGGGCTGTTTTATGCCCCCCTCCTCCAATTCCTGTGGCTTTGAAGGCTACAATCCTCCCAGGAAGCTTTGTAGACTCTCATAGCTGTATGGAGATAATTAATAGTTGTCTTAAAGCCTTCTAAGTGGCATTAAAACAGAATTTCACTTTTATGGATGAAAAGGAAATTTTGAGCCCCAGCTCTTAATAAGCAGGCTGGAAGACCTTGACAGTGCTGAGGTGCAGTATGGATGGATAGAAACATTAGCAAAGGTCAGGGTGGAATAAATAATAATAATTTTAAATAAATGCAATATTTAATAATAAATAAATAATGAGTGTAATTTTAATAATTCAGCTGTGTGTTGAAAATTGTCAGATGTCCCCACAGCTGTGACACATGCAACAACATCTTTATTCCTTTTAGAAGTACAGATCCATTCATCCAAGGTGACAGCTTTGGGTGTAAATTGACACAAAGATCTCCTTTTTATTTGCTTGTTTTGGGGTTTTTTCTCTTTACTTATGGGCTCTGCTTTTTCTTCCCAGGTGATCAGCTTTTTCAGCAGCCGATTAGAGCAAGCTGGAGCTGAGCTCTCAGTGGAGAGAGTTCTGGAAATCATCAAGCAAGGAGCTGTTGCATTGCCCAAAGACAGGCTAAGAGTAAGTACTCAAGACCTCCTTGATTTAATCACCCTGTTGCAATCAGTTACAGAAATATCTTTTATATCTGTAATGTCCAAGCCTCCTTCCTCCCATCAATAGCAGCTGATAAGGGAGGAGGTTGTGGATTGCCAGGGGGGTGTGATTTCATTGAAATCCCTAATTTGTGCTAAGTGTTTGGGAGAGTTTTCTGGGTAAGTTACTCAGCTGAAGCATGTGGAGGAATGAAAATTTGCTGAGGGTGAGGTTTTCTTCATTGTATTTGGGAGGTGGAGTCTCACCTCTCACTTCCCCATCAGTTGCTTAGTCAAGTTGTATCCAAACTTTGATTTATTTATTTTTTTTTTAATTAACTCTTCTTCCTCCATCTGGCTCTCTATAAAACACTGCAAAGATAAATTTCTGGGGCTTTCATAAACAATGAGCCACCTTTCTGAAAATCAGTTCAGGACCTCAAAAGCCTGGTCAGCATGGTGGTGAATCTTCTATAGTACCCCAAGCAGAACCTTCCCTTCTCCTTTGAACATCTCTCTGATCTTGCAAGGGTTTTGAAGAGGCTTTGGGTGACTAAAATCCATGAATGTTTAAATACTCCAGTATTTAAATATTTAAATACTGAAATCAGTGTAAGTAGGCAAGTAAATAACTGGGAGTTGGGTGTGCTGGCTGAACACAGAAAGAAGTTTTCCTCTGTTAACCAGAGTGTATTTGAAATACTCTCTGCCCTACCCCAGGACCATCTTTGCTTCTGCTTCATGGTAAGAGAACCAGAGTGGCATCTCAAGACCTGTTTCTTTTGGGGCAGCTTTAGGAAAATACCATTTGCTGAGGCACACTGACAGCTGGAGATTTATTTTATAAATAATGGTAATTTTAAAACCCCCAGTGGGAGTTGTTAGCTGGCTGCCTACACTCTCATCTCTCCCTGTATCCCTGAGATGGTGCTTACATAGTCACTTGGACTGAATTAATGCAGGTGAGAGTGGTCAAGAGACCCAAATCCTGAGCTGGTGGACAGGACTAGCTTAAGTAACTCCAGAGGAATTGTTGGATGCAAATCCAGCCCTTCAGGTTCTGTCCTTGCTGTGCTGTGATGCTGTAAACACAGAGAAACACTGGGCCTTTTGCTTTTCCTGTGTCAGTTTATTCTTACCTGCAGATAAAGCAGAACTCTGACTTTAAGAGGCTGCAGAGATTCCATCCTGGCATAGAACCATCCCTGAATAAATTTGCTGCCTAATAAAAAAGAAGGGTTTAGCAGTTAGTGAGCCAGATGACCTACAGGGTGGGCCATGATGCTTCTGGAGGGAATTCTCCTCATGTTTAAGTTTCTGGGCATTAATGATATCCAGCACTGAAAGTGTTGGGTTTATGTTGCCACTTGAATCAACAAATGAAAATTTTTGGACCAGTGGCAAGCTCTGGAAGTCCTCACCAAGGTGTTGAGTGGAAAGATGCTTGGAGCACTGATTTTTGCTCTGAAGGACTTAAGTTTAGGGACAGGGTAACCAAGTGAACACAGTTTGGCACAGAATTCTTCTGCATTGGCACTGAGACCTGCTGGGCTTTGTTATTTTTTGTCCAAGTCCTCTTGCTGAGCAGCAGCTTGTCCAGAGCAGGTTATTCCTACATGGAGAAAAGTTGGTGACACTTCTTATCTGTAATGTCCTGCATTAATCTGTAACTGCATGCAAGGTAATCATGGAATCACTGAATGGTTTGGGTGGGAAGGAACCTCTCAGGGCCATCCAGTCCAACCCCAGGGACATCTCCAACTGGATCAGGTTGCTCAGAGCCCCATCCAACCTGACCTGGGATGGTTCCAGGGATGGGGCATCTCCCACCTCTCTGGGAAACCTGGGCCAGGGTCTGACCACCCTCAGCATGAATAATTTCTTCCTTCTGTCTAGCCTGAATTTCTCCTTTTTTTTGTTTTATAAACCATCACCCCTTGTCCTATCACTCCAGGCCCTGCTAGCAAGTCTGTCCCCATCTTTCTTACAGGGGACAGGAGTACTGAAAGGTCACAATAAGCTCTCCTCACAGATCTTCTCCAGCCTGGCTTCAGCCCTTGGATCATTCTTGTGTCACTCCTCTGGACTCACACCAACAGCTCCATCTCCTTCTGGTGCTGGGGACCCCAGAACTGGACCCAGCACCCCAGGGGGGTCTCCCCAGAGTGGAGCAGAGGGGGACAATCCCCTCCCTGACCCTGCTGGGGATGCAGCCCAGGACAGGGCTGGTTTCTGGGCTGGTGGTGCACATCTCTGGCTCATGGTGAGCTTTTCACCAACCAACACCATCAAGTCCTTCTCCTCAGGACTCCAGCCCTTCATCTTTTACCCTGTGCTGATCCCAGGAATTCCCCTGACATGTGTAGGATCTTGCACTTGACTTTGTAGAACTTCATGAAGTTCACACTGACCCACTCCTAGATTTTATCCACATCCCTCTGGACACCATCCAGGAATGGTCCCTCAGGAATGTCAAGTACACCACCCAGCTTGGTGTCACAGAAATGATGAGCAGCACACTGGGTTCTTCCTATAGAAATGTCCTTGTGAGTCTTCATGCCCCCTGTCCTTGTACCTCTGTCCTTGGAGTCTGACAGTTCCTGCTTCACTTTCTGAGGTTTTCAGGGGAACCTATTCTAAAGCTCCACAAAATCATACACAAAAAGATAGAGTTGCACAACTCTGAAGAATTTCAGTGTCTAAATCAAGGAGAAAGCTTCCATCCACAAGTCTTTAATGACCTTTTTTGGGCATTTCTGGATGGGTGAGAGCATCCCTACCCACAGCTGCTTTGCCTGCACAAGGGGTTCTGTTGCTAAGCTCACCTCCTCCTGGATGTGAGATGTGAGTCCTGGAGACCAATTAATATTGCCTGCTGAAAAGACAATTTTCTATCAGGGAGTGGCTTGGGGACAGCCTGTGGCTTCTGGAGAGGGGTTGGCTTGTGCTTGGACAACCCAAGGAGGAACTGGATGGTGTTTAAGGTCCCAACCCAAACTATTTTAGAAAAGATGGAGCTGTTGCATCTGGGTTGACACAACCTACATGTGGTTACAACCTGCCAAGCTGTGTGTTCATCTTCAGAATTTCTAGGCTGGCTTGGCAGTTAATTGCCCATTAATTTTCATAATCAAAGTGCTCTAGAGTAGGAGAGACCCTGGAGAGACATCACTCCTACCTCCTGGAAATTCCCACCTCCAGCTGGAGCACCCTGAGGAGGGCAGCTGAACACAAAATGGTTCTGATGGAGCAAAATGAACCTTGCAGCACCACTTTTCCTCCCTTCCTTCCTTGCAGCTCAGGCTATGGTGTGGTTGCTTTGCCTTTTGGGTTTTTTTTTTAATTACACGCAGGTCCCTAACATCTGGCCAGGTAAATAGAGGCCTCTTGGCAAGTTGCTTCTCTCTGCCTTGGTGGAGGAAGTGAATGTTTGAGAGGTGCTGCACTGGTTCAGATCTTCAGCCCCACTGCTTAGACCTGAGTTCTACCCTGAATAAACTAAAAATAACAGCACTTAGAGCCACAGTCCTCATCTGCATCATGGGGTTTATCAGTTTAGGAGCACAGCCTTGGGTCTCCTGCTCCTTTTCCCTGTGGGAAACAACACAGGCTGCAGAGTGAGCGTGTGTATTAATGAGAGGTCATAAATATGGGGTTTTTTTTTTTAATCATAGAATTGTCAGGGTTGGAAGGGATCTGTAAGATCATCCATTCCCACCCCCTCCCATGGTCAGGGACACCTCCCACCAGCCCAGGTTGCTCCAAGCCCCATCCAACCTGACCTGAGACACTGCCAGGGATGGGGCAGCCACAGCTTCTCTGGGAAACCTGGCACAGGGGCTCAGCACCCTCATGGTGAAGAATTTCTTCCTAACTTCCAATCTAAATCTCCCCTCCTCTAGTTGAATCCATTCCCTGGGTCCTATCACTCCCTGACATCCTAAGAAGTGCCTCCCCAGCTTTCTTGTAGCTCCCTTCAGATACTGGAAGGCCACAAGAAGTTTGCTTGGATCCTTCTCCTCTCCAGACTGAATAACCCCAACTCTCTCAGTTTGTCTTCACAGGAGAGGTGCTCCAGCCCTCTGAGCATCCTCCTGGCCCTTCTCTAATCACACTCCAGCACCTCCATGGCTTTTTTGGGGTAGGGGCACCAGAATTGGACACATTTCTCCAGGTGGGGTCTCAGCAGGGTGAGGTAGAGGAGGAGAATCCCCTCCCCTGACCTGCTGGCCACACTTCTCCTGATGCAGCCCAGGACACAATGGCCATATTTATGTGTATGTGTGAGGAAAGATATCCTACCTTTTCTTGGCAAATAATTCTTGGGATAATAGGAGATCTAACTCATATTTTCCTTCCAGACAACCCAACCAGAGACAAACAATAACATTATTTTAAGCCTCTGCTTTTGGCCTGTGAAAGGCAGGGAAAAGTGCAAGGTGAGTAATTCACCTTCTGCATAAACAGAACGGGTGCTGAAATCAGGAGCTGGTTATTTCTCCTTGGCCTGGGGGAGGAGAGAAATGAAATGAGTATGACCAGGATGGAGAGAAGACACAACATGGAGATAGAGCTGTCTCCTTCCCAGACAAGCAGCCCACAATCCAGGCTCCTTCTTTTATTGCAGAAGCTTTTTGAAGGCAATTTTGAGATGATAGAGATAGGTGAAAATTGTTCTCCTTCCTTCTTGATTTGTTTTGTCTCTTCTTTTGAATTCTTAGCCTGCCTTTCTTCCCTTTTTTAGGAGGCTGGGAGAAGTTGGGCCTGTGGCAGGAGTCTGGGAGTTATCTCAGGCTTTCAAGTGGAGGTAGCCAAGCAGATAAGTGTGAAAACTTGTTGTGAATGCCAGCCAGTGACTGGAAGCTCATGGGTTCATGGAGCCATCACACTCAGGAGGCCACACTTAATGCTTTCCAAACAAAAAGTTCCCATTAGCTAAGCCACTTAAGGCAGAGATTTCATTTTCATGAAGGTGTTCTCAGCTCCTTTACTTTTTCCCCCTTGTCTCCCTGTCTCAGTGAGCATTTTGTCAGCAGTGTGCATCCCATCAGACTCCACAGAAGTGCCCTTCTGCCATCAGCTCACACTTTTTTGGGATGCTTCAAAATGTAATATTTATTTGAGTGGCTTCTAGCTTGACAGGCATGAAAATTTTGTAGAATGTGGGGAAGAAGAAGTAAAAGCTTTCAGTCTCTCAGCAGAACAAGGTGCTAAAAGCATGTCTCAGAGGTTTCTTCTTCTGTCAACCATGGAATTTCTTCATTTTCCATTTGTTACATGGGAGAAAGCCCCAAATCATGGAGACACCAGGCTGAGGTGGCAGTGAATTCAATGGAGGGCATCAAGCATGGGTACTTTCAACTCTGGAAGGAAAGTATAGCCATAAAAGCCATAAAAACCAGTGCATGGAAAGTCTCCAGAACTTGAGAGAACCCAAACAATCTTTTGGTTTAGTTGCTGAGCTCTCTGCAAAGCTTCTTCAGCTGCTCCTCCTAGGGAGGAGACATCATCTGGTTGATGGCTGTTTGTACCATCCCACCTTGCAGCACCCAGACAGTGCCCCAGATTGGGAAGGAATTTGGTTGTATGCACCCCACCTCATGTGGTGTTGATCCCAAGAGACCATCCATTGCCCCATCTTCCCTCACCACTGCTCCTGAGGTTAAGTTTTTCATTCCAGAGTCCTGATGTGGTTGTTATCTGTTTGGGAGGGTCCCCAAGGATCAGCTGCTCCTTGGAAAAAGCATGGTGTGGAGAAGATGAAGGAAAAACCTTGTCCACTTGAGTCTTAGGCTGGCTTCAGAATCCATATCCTTAATTCCCAAGCTTCCCAGGGCAGTGCTGGGTTCCTCCATGACATTAAATACAATAATCCACAGAAGTGCATCCCAAGGGGGGGAGGTAGGTTTGAGTATCAGGTTAGAATGGCTGACATGGTAACAAAAAGCTTCCTTATATTCCTGGTTAATTTTTTTTTTTGTTGTTTACTAACACTGAAGAAGCCAAGAGGCAAAGAAAAATCTGAAATTAGCTTTGAAATTCTTCAAAATTTGGCGATTTGTTGTGTTCCATGGTTTAAAAGTGAATTTCAGCAGCCTTTAGAGACTGGTTTGTAGCTGTGTGTGATGCAAATGAGGTCTTTGTTACAGCTGAGCAGATTTCTGGTTGAGTATTGCCAGCTCTAACAGGGTTTGGGGTGGACCATGGCATTCACAACCTCTCTTTGGAGCTCCCCAAATGATTTCATGCCCTCTGTAACTGCTCCCATGTTTATATGGCACTCTCATGGCTCTGTGAAAAGGTTCTGTGCTCCCCACCTCCCCCCAGGTGTCTTCTGAACATGAAATTTTCATAGCATCACTTTTTTATTTGTTTAGCATCATGGGGAAGGGCCCAAAAAAACCTCCCCCAGCCCTCAAATGACTCCAGGAAACTTCATTTTTCAAATGTCAGTGCTCCTGAGAACCCAAACGAGTTCAGTTTGCCCTCATGTAGCATCTGTCAGTCAGTTGGGGAATTGAAAACAGCTTTTTTTACTTCACTTGACTTCACTGGTTATAAATTCTTCCATTGAGGGGGGGACAGAGAAAAAATAAACAGTAAAAGTTGGCCTTGTTGACTAGAACAAGAAAACAAAAAAAAAAAAAACCAAAAAAAAAAAAGCTATTTTATGGAAAGCAGAAAATAATACCTCATGCTTTCAGCTTGGAAAGAGCCCCATATAAATCTGTTCTTCACAGGTCAAGAATAAATGGAGAACTTGGAGCTTGTTTTCTTCTGGGTCAGCCAAACATTGGTTGCTACCTTGATGCTCCAGAGATCCCTGGGAAAAACCCTGTGCTCCCTGGAGAGCTTTGCTGGTGCCTCCTGAAGGTTTTCAAGTTTCCTCATCAAGATGTTACCAGGCACAATGTGAGCACCACATTTTATCCAAACCTTAGGTAGAAGTCACCATCAGGTGTCTTCCTTGATATTAACACCTCGTGTTTGTCACAGTCTTGAGCAGAAGGCCACCAAGATCCTGGTTTAATTTGTTTTATTCCATTTTATTAGTTTTTTGTTCTTTTTTTTTTTCCTACAAGCTCAAACTTTTGACTTGTAGAAGTTCATATCTTGGTCTTTCAAGCTACTTGAGTTTCCTCTAAAGATGCTGGGGTTGTGGATCAGCTTTTTGACTTCTGGAAGTTCATATCTTGGTCTTTCAAACTACTTGAATTTCCTGTGGAGATTCTGGGGTTGTGGATCAGCTTCTCAAGAAGATAAAAAAGGAGCAAACATCCTGGTTCACCCTGGGAAGTGGCATTTCCATAGAGCAGAAACTCAGGGCTGAGCTCACGTTGAGGCAGGTTGATCATTTGACAATTCTGCTATTTATTAGTAAGCCCAGCAATCACTTTTATGAGGATAAAATAATAAAAAAATAAATTACTGTTTAAAACTGAGGCAAATTATAAACTGAGGGAGTTTACAAAACTGGGAGCCGCTCAGCTGGCGGCTTGAGGCAGCCCGGAGCTCCTCTCGCAAACTCATCCTTCCCAGTCTCACTAATGCCAAAACCTCTCCAATAATGAATGATTTATCCTTCTGCATTTAGTTTTTTGGTGGTGTGGGTTTTTTTTTTCCTGTTGGAAGGGCAGAAGGGAAATTCTAACCTCCAGAAAACCATGTCACTCCTAGCACTTGGCTGCTGAACGCATAAACAACGCGGCGGGTTACAAGTTACGTTGTCCCAACTCCTGCTTTATACAGCCATGTGTTGGATAAATTCAAATGTAATACAAGACATTGTGATGGAGCTGGGTTGGGGGTTTT
Organism: Heliangelus exortis; assembly: GCF_036169615.1. Taxonomy (NCBI): domain Eukaryota; kingdom Metazoa; phylum Chordata; class Aves; order Apodiformes; family Trochilidae; genus Heliangelus; species Heliangelus exortis. The sequence goes on from NC_092454.1 coordinate 2,434,030, forward strand.
TTTGGGTTTTTTTTTTTTTTTTGTAGGGGGGTAGGATCTTGCTTGTTGATGAAGCTCTATCACCTTACGCCTTGAAACGGGGAATCTGGTACCGGCGGCGTTGGGCTGTTGCCTTTTGGCTGGTGGTGATAAGCAAAGAGACAGTCTGGCTCCTTCCAGGAGCCTCTCAGTTATGTCTCAGCTCTTGCTGGTTCCCAAAGCCTCTGGCTGACTTTTTTCCCCTGTGGACAGTTCGTTTATCAGGAAATGAAATTGGTTACAGGATTTCACCCCTTGCCAAACCTCACTGACGAAATCGGGTTCGTTCCGACTTTCACGAGAAGGAAGAAGGTGTTAACTCTTTATGCCTGGGACTTGCTTTTAGTGTTTTGGCTTGGGGGGGGGGCAGGGAAGCTACTTTCTCTTTAATTTTTAAATTTTTCTACAAATTCCTGATGTAGATAATGTGTTAGAAATGCAGTGAACTCGATAATTTCACCCGTTATGTTTGTTCCACTCCATCACGGTCGTGTCTGGCTTTATAAATATTATTTTAGGGCAGTTGGAATTGCTTTTTTCATGCAAGATTTACCACCACCTTCTTGGTTGAAAAATGTCTAAAGTAGAAGAGGGAAAATTAAGATTTACTAAAATGCAACAGGGGTGGAACCAGATAATCTTTAAGGTCCCTCCCAACCCAAACCGTTCCCTGATTTGATGATTCAAGCCAAAGCTTTTGATGATTCCAAAATACAAACAAGACTTTGTTGGTTACAGGGAGTTTTTAAAGCAGGTTATACAATGTCTAGAACCTTGAGGGGAAATGCAGAGAAATAGATTTTGATTATGCAGATGGGATGACAACAAAAAACACCAAGTGCCAACGGGGTGCAGTTGTTTCAGGAATGTGTTGCTGGGTTTGGGGTGTTGTTGGGCACCCAGTTGCTTTTTCTAGGTGTTTTTTTGCATGTCCTTTTTGCTTGTTATGTATCAAAAGACCAATGTGCTTTTAAAAATCTCCCAAATGAAAAAAAAAAAAAAAAAAAAAAAGCATATTTTTTGGAGACTTGCCAAACTTCAGGCTGCTCTGTAGTTCCCAGGGCAGTGCTGGTTGGCAGCTGCTTCCAGGGGAGCAAATCCTCAGTGGGGGAGATTGCAATAAGACAGAGAAGTCCATTTAGTTGCTACTCATTTATTTCTCTTGATCATAGAATCCCAGACTGGTTTGGATTGGAAGGGACCTCAGAGCTCATCCAGTTCCCCCCCATTTCCATGGGCAGGGACACCTCCCACCAGCCCAGGTTGCTCCAAGCCCCATCCAACCTGACCTGAGACACTGCCAGGGATGGGGCAGCCACAGCTTCTCTGGGAAACCTGGCACAGGGGCTCAGCACCCTCAAATTCAACAATTTCTTCTTGATGTCTCACCTAAATCTCACCTCTCCAAGTTTGAAACTGTTCCCCCTCATCCCATCCCTCCCTGCCCTTGTCCCCAGTCCCTCCCCAGCTTTCCTGGAGCCCCTTCAGGCACTGGAAGGTGCTCTAAGGTCTCCCTGCAGCCTTCTCTTCTCCAGCCTGAACAACCCCAACTCTCTCAGCCTGGCTCCAGAGCTGCTCCAGCCCTCCCAGCATCTCCAGGGCCTCCTCTGGACTCACTCCAACAGCTCCATCTCCTTCTGGGCTTGGGGACCCCAGAACTGGACCCAGCACCCCAGGGGGGTCTCCCCAGAGTGGAGCAGAGGGGGACAATCCCCTCCCTGACCCTGCTGGGGATGCAGCCCAGGACAGGGCTGGTTTCTGGGCTGCCAGCACATGTTGAGCTTCTCCTCACCCAACACCCCCAAGTCCTTCTCCTCAGGGCTGCTCTCAATCCATTCTCCTCCCAGCCTGGATTTGTGCTGGGAATTGCCTGGTCCCAGGTGGAGAACCTTGCCCTTGGTCTGTTTGAACCTCATGGCATGAGCCCACCTCTCCAGCCTGTCAGAGCCCCTCTGGAGGGCCCTCCCTTCCCTCCCAACAGTTTGGTGGCAGCAGCAAAATTCCTCAGGGTGTTTGAGATACTCCTGGGGACTGCACATTTATCCAGTGCTCAAAGTCTGCCTCTTAAGACCCTCTAGGTCTTGTCCCCAAGCAGCTGAGCTCTCTCCTGCTGCAATTGTGCAGCCACGTGTTGAAAAGGAGATGGAGAAATGAGTTGAATCACTTGAATCCTTTCAGTCTGCCCAAGGATGGGTCACAGGGGGAGGTTTTCAGCCCTAACGTGTGTTTTGATGCAATCAGTGGTTGTAACCTCCTCTGTGTCTGACATTAAATAAGCATCTGGTAATTATTAGGTCTGGAAGTGGCTCTGCATGAATTACCAGCAGTAGCAATTCACTTCAGTTCACTGCTGCTCAGACCAAGAGCCTGTAAACAGAATTTTTGTCTGCTGTTCTAGCAGAATTCTTCCTCCCTTCCCCCCTCTTTTTATTTTTTTTTTTTTTTTTATGAAGAGTGGGTCACTGTGAAAATATTTAGAGCTCCCTCAGCTCATTTAGCTTTGGATCCTTGATCTGTAAACAAAAAGTTGCTGGAAACAGCTCATCTGCAACCTATGAGACCACTCTGTGGGTCTTCCCATAGAATCCCAGACTGGTTTAGGTTGGAAGGGACCTTCAAGCTCATCCATTCCCAACCCCTTTCCATGGGCAGGGACACCTCCCACCAGCCCAGGTTGCTCCAAGCCCCATCCAACCTGACCTGAGACACTGCCAGGGATGGGGCAGCCACAGCTTCTCTGGGAAACCTGGCACAGGGGCTCAGCACCCTCACAACAAAGAATTTCTTCCTAAGATCTCACCTGAATTTCTGTTTTTTCAGTTTGAAACCATTCCCCTGTCCCAGGTTTTCGTGTGTGAAAGTCACTTCTGAGGCTTCAGAAATTCCAGGGTGTCCAAGCCCTTCTTGGAAGGTTCTGCTGAAGCATCATCAACTTAATTGTGAGTTCCTCACTGCACATGGACATGGAGATAGGACAAGGGGGAAGGGAATCCAGCTGCAACCCATGAGAGCACCGTGTGGGTCTTCCCATAGAATCCCAGACTGGTTTGGGTTGGAAGGGACCCTAAAGCTCATCCATTCCCACCCCCTTTCCATGGTCAGGGACACCTCCCACCAGCCCAGGTTGCTCCAAGCCCCATCCAACCTGACCTGAGACACTGCCAGGGATGGGGCAGCTTCTCTGGGCAGCTGAGGCTGTGCTGGGGTTGCAGGAGCTGATGCCATGGAGGGTCCCTGTTGGCAATGTCTGTCCTGAAAAGCTGAGATGTTAAATAAGAAGAAAAGTAGGGAACTTGGCCATAACAGCCTCATGAACATCAGGTGCTTGCAGAGCTGTGTCTTAACTTCAAGATATTACAGATTCAGCATAACCTTGCTTTTAAAAACCAAGTGGTTTAGTAGGACAAATACATTTTTCCTTTGAAACCCCAGACATTTTTAAATATAGGAGAATCTCAGTGTTGCTCCTTTCCATTCTTAACCAGGGGAGCCAGAAATTTGCACTCTTGGTGATCCCTCATGTCTGGCAGTGGAGAAACTCTTGATGGTCAAGGCCAAAGTGGGACTGACACTGCAGTCCATGCATGCTTGAATAATCAGTGACCTTGGCATGATCCCAAAAAGACCATGATAATCATCAGGGGAAGCCCCAACCACTTTAATCCAGTTTCTTTCTTCAACCCTTGCATAAGATCTTCATTTTCTGTCAATACCCCCAGGAGAAATGACTGAAAATAGACAAATTTGGAGTAACAGTACTCAGAACAATTGTAAAAATGGAAATACAGCACAGGGAAACCTTACACCTAGGGTTTTCAGCAGCAGTGGTGAGGCTGCTGTTTGCTTCAGGGTTTTGGTGGCCTGAGTGGGTTTTAAATGGAAGATTTGGTGTCTTTTTATTCTCATCTCCATTACATCCTCCTCAGAGTTTGATGGTAATTCTCTGGGTAGGTGACTGGAATCCAGAGAAGCCAATTGCATCTTGAGATAAAGGAGTAGAGCAAGGGCTGAGGGCTGGCTGCACAGGAGGACAAGAGAGGGGTGCTGGAGTGTGTCCAGAGAAGGGCCAGGAGGATGCTCATAGGGCTGGAGCAGCTCTGTGAAGACACTGAGAGAGTTGGGGTTATTCAGTCTGGAGAGGAGAAGGCTCCAAGGAAACTTCTTGTGGCCTTCCAGTATCTAAAGGGGCTACAAGAAAGCTGGAGAGGCACTTCTTAGGATGTCAGGGAGTGATAGGACCCAGGGAATGGATTCAAACTAGAGGAGGGGAGATTTAGATTGGAAGTTAGGAAGAAATTCTTCACCATGAGGGTGCTGAGCCCCTGTGCCAGGTTTCCCAGAGAAGCTGTGGCTGCCCCATCCCTGGCAGTGTCTCAGGTCAGGTTGGATGGGGCTTGGAGCAACCTGGGCTGGTGGGAGGTGTCCCTGCCCATGGAAAGGGGGTGGGAATGGATGATTTTTGATGTCCCAACCCTGGGAATTCTGTGATTGCATGGCAAGGTAGCTGGGGAGGGTGGTGCTGAGGGTGAGTGACTTGAGTAACAGTGATCCCTTGGTTCAGGAATGAGATGCATTGGCCAAGATGAAGATGAAGGGTGGGCTAGCACAGGACACTCCTATTCCCAAGCTGTTGTCTACATGGAGATTAATATTTACATGGAGCCTTAATATCTGTCCTCTCCACCCTTGAAAACTCTTCCAGTTACCTTCTGGAAGCTGCACTCTGGATTCAGTCACTTCATTCCAGTGTAATTGCTTTCTTTGCAAAGCTGAACAATTACACTGGAATGAAATCACCTTCTTCTGCAGTTACCCAGCTGCTTCCAAAGAGCTCCTCAAAAATATTTTATGCAGGTCAGCCTTCTGCAGAAGTCTGGAGAGTGTTTCATTTCTGCAAAACCAGCTTTGAGAATGAACTGAAAAGTTCAGCTGACAAAGTCCTCTCCACCCAACCAGGAAAAATTGAATAATAGCACTTGAGTTGTAGAAATGCAAATATAATAATATTATAGAGTCATAGAGTGGTTTGGGTTGGAAGAGACATGAAAAATTGCCAAGTTTCAGCCCTGTGCCATGAGCAGGGACACCTCCCACCAGCCCAGGTTGCTCCAAGCCCCATCCAACCTTCAACTTCCAGGGATGGGGCAGCCACAGCTTCTCTGGGAAACCTGGGACAGGGGCTCAGCACCCTCAAATCAAAGAATTTCTTCCTAATATCTAACCTAAATCTCTCCTTTTTAGTTTGAAACCATTCCCCCTCATCCCATCCCTCCCTGCCCTTGTCCAGTGTCCCTCCCCAGCTTTCCTGGAAGATGCTCTAAGGTCACCCTGGAGCTTTTTCTCTTCTCCAAGCTCCACAACCCCAACTCCTTCAGCCTGGCTCCATAGGAGAGGACTTGATTAATACAAAAATACACATTGTTAATGATTTGGAGACTAATTCTTCAAAAGAAATATAGAAGGGAAGAGAAACCCTTCCAGAAGGAGGAGGATCAGCCCTGCAGGAGTTTCAGTGTTCCTCAGTGGGTTTCTCCTGTGGTTGTCATCACCTGGGCTTGGTCCCCTCTCAACCAGAACTGCAGTTCCAGCCCTGGACCCCACTGAATGTCTCAGCCTTGCCTGTGGCAGCTTGTGGGTTGTAATTAACTGCTTCCCATTAAGCCAGGAGGTGGGAATTCATGCAGTTACATGCTCAGGTTTTAGAAGGTGGAACAGTGGCCTGTAACAACAGCTATTAAGGTGGTAGTAGTTGAATTGGTTTTGTTGGTTTTTTTTTTTCCCTTTCTGACCTAGGATTAGGCCAACTGTGGATGTTGTGAAGTTAAAAATTCCTTTGAAGCTGAGCAGGGGCTGAGCTGGAGTCTGGGTAGGAGAGGGGAAGCTTATCAGGATTTTCAAATGCAGCACGTGGCCAGGAGATAATGAAGTGGTTTGGTCATGTTTGTGATTAACACACACCAAAAAAATTCCAGAGTGAGGTGAAAGCTGTTGGAGAAGTAGCCTGAGGAAGAAGCAGGAAGAGGAGCAGAGAATTGGCTCTTAGGGGTTTGGTTGGCATCTGGTGATAAAAAATAGGAAGGAATGATGCAGGATAACAAATGGTGAGGAAGAAGCACCAGTGGTCCTCTGGGTGGGGCTGGTTTCCTCTTAACTAATGATTAACATTTGCTTTTTCTCCTGAAACAGAGCAACAAGTACAAAATGGATGTTAATAAGGTTAACAAAAGGTATTTAAATATGAGCCTGAAGAAATAAACCTGTAATTCTTTCTGCAGCCTGTAGGGACCAGAAAAATATTTCTGGAATTGACCCAGGGGATGTCCATTGCAATTAACTTCTCCTTCCTTGGACCAGAAAAGTCTGGTTGTGCCTCTAGTGGTGGCATGAGAGGAGGAGCCTTTCAGCATCTTGGTTTCCTGACCAGTAAAAGATGCCCCAACCAGTTCTTAACCCAGGAGGAGAGTGGTTTGCAGGGCTGAGCAGGATCCAGTGCTGTCAGGGATGTTGTTTTGGAGGAGAGAAAAAGTGGGAAATGGGATTTTCCTCCTGTCCCCCAGGATGAGGGATGCTCTCCAGATGGCAAAGCATCCCTGCTCAAGGTGGTGGTAAATGCAGGGCTTGGTGGTAGGGGCAGGAGATGTCATACAAACTTCAGTTGCTTCTTTGGGTTGTCAGAAGAGATGAATCTCTTATTTTTTTATGCACACCTGAAGCCCCAGTCTTGGCCTTTCATTGTTTTGGGAAATATCCCACGAGACTGGGAGTGCAGCAACAGAATCTGCTCCATGTGTCCTCTTAGGACAAGAGGAAATGGGTTCAAGTGGCACCAGGGGAGGCTCAGGTTGGATATTAGGAAAAAATCTCTTCACCAAAAGAGTGGTGAAGAATTGGAACAGGCTGCCCAGGGAGGTTCTGGAGTCACCATCCCTGGGGGTGTTCCCAAAATGGGGAGATTTGGCTCTTCAGGAGATGATTTAGTGGTTATGGTGGTGTAGGACTTGATGATCTTGAAGGTCCTTTCCAACCATGATGATTTTATAGCATCTGAGCAGCTCCAGAGATGTTGCATTGCCTGTTCATGCATCTGCTTCAATGCCACTTAAAAATGAAGAAATATTCCTTAAATTTAATGATTCAGATACAGAAATGGGGTCATTTTCTTCCACTAAAGGATGGAGGGAAGCCACGTAGAAGAATTTCAACCTTCCAGAGCTCCTGATGTCAGGCTGTGTATCTGGTTGGTTGTCTCTGACTTCTTTAAACTGATTCTCATGGGTTGGAGGAAACTCCTACAAACCAGAGACATAAAATTACCAAGGCAGAAAGCAAGCCCTGAAGAAATGAGGATGGGAAAGCAGGAGGGGGGAGACTTTCCAAGTCACTCCCCATAGTAACAAATCTCTGACCACTGGTAAACAACCTTCCTAAAAGCTACTGCCACTCTGCTTGCCTGCCACAGGATTTGAACTCTCTTAACCTTCCAGGATGATCCCAATTTTTGAAAGAGAACACAAGAGGAGCTTCCCTGCCCAGAGCTGCAGAGCTCTGCTGACTTCTCAGCAGCTTTGGCCAGAGCCCAGGGCTCATGAGCAGCTCAGAACTCCCCATCCAGTGCATCTTGGAGGGCTCAGAGACAGAGTCCAGCCCCTGGTTAACTTCAGAGCCCAAACTAAATAACATTTCCCATCTCCCCAGAAAACCACCCTCTACTTTTGATTATGGTTTTTGTTGTGCCTAAATCTGCTCTGCACGTGGTCTGCAGCCTCCCCATCCTTGGTCACATATGTTGGGAGGCTCAGGAAAAGTCCAGTGCCAAATTCACTGCATGTGCCTGACGTGTTGTTTCCAAATATCTTGCAGCTTGGGTCAAAGCAAACTGAATTTGCACTGAAATGCTCTTTTTTTTTTTTTTTTTCTCCTCTTTTTCCTTTTTTTTTTCTCCTTCCTATTTCCAACCCACGTCTTCATTTTCTGCTGCAAAACCTCAGCCTGGTTGAAAAGTTGTGTTTTCAATGAGTTTATTATTTTTGTCAATTAAAATAAACTCACTTTTTTTTCTCATTCAAGAAAATAAAAGGAGTTAACCTCTTCTTTAAAAAAAAAAAATAATATGGTCGAGGCCAGCAGTTTTCTCCAGGAAGGTGCAAGATCTGAGCTTGGGAGTCAGGCAGCAGAATTTTATTTGATTTCCTCATACTTACCTGTCCCATCAGGTTTTACCAAGCTCCATCAGCTTGGCTCAAGCCCTTGGGTTGTCACCAAGAAAAAGATAAGAAAAAGATAAAGAATTTTGACCTGGATGCACAGGGAGGGGCAGATAGGTTGGAGAACAGGGACATCATTGCATTTGTGAATATCTAAAATTCTCTAAAACTTCTAGAATTCTCCAGAACTGTTTAATTCATGTCTTAAAGAGAGTCTTCAGCAGAAGAGGAGGTCTTAATACAGTGAAGATCTGGAAAAGCTGCATCTAAACCACCATGCACCAGAAAAGCTGAGTAATTTTTGTGCATTGTGGGAAGAGCCATTCACTCAAGGCCCTTTTTTAGATGGAGGTGATTGTTTGGTTTTGCAGAAGACACATTCTTTATGGGAAAGTGGTTTGTTTTTTTTTTTGTTAAACTGCTGGCTTCAGGAGGACACCAAGCCTACAAAGTACTTTTTGGATGCACTCAGCTCCTAACCCTCCTTGCTTAGAGGGAGATGCCATGGCCTTGCTTCAAGGCACATAAAGATGTGTCCTCTGTCTGTGATCCCTTCAAGGTGTCCTTGTCTTGCTCATCAGTAGCCAGCCCTTTCTCACACCTGCACTTTGCCTCTCTCATTGCCAAAATCTTCTCTCCAGTAGCTGATCTGAGTCCTGTCACAACCCTCATGAACTCCCCACCTGGTCTAGTGGGTGATGTCTCTACAGGAGAGTTGGAATGGATGATTTTTTAAGGATCCCATGATTCCATGACTACAATATCAAGGAAAAGGTGGAACAGAATGAGCAACCTAAAAGAAACATGGTTCTACACTGAGCTCAACCAAACCCCCCCTGGCTTGGGTGCCTCTTCACAGGGCTCTCAGCAGTAAGTAATAAATAAGTAAATAAATAAACAAGCTGTGAAGTCAACATCCAGAAAAATGTAAACCTCCACGTTTGGCACCAGTTCTTGGGTGCCAAAGGAGCTGGCTTCAGGAGGCTTCAGGAGGACACCAAGCCTACAAAGTACTTTTTGGATGCACTCAGCTCCTAACCCTCCTTGCTTAAAGGGAGATGCCATGGCCTTGCTTTAAGGCACATAAAGATGTGTCCTCTGTCTGTGATCCCTTCAAGGTGTCCTTGTCTTGCTCATCAGTAGCCAGCCCTTTCTCACACCTGCACTTTGCCTCTCTCATTGCCAAAATCTTCTCTCCAGTAGCTGATCTGAGTCCTGTCACAACCCTCATGAACTCCCCACCTGGTCTAGTGGGTGATGTCTCTACAGGAGAGTTGGAATGGATGATTTTTTAAGGATCCCATGATTCCATGACTACAATATCAAGGAAAAGGTGGAACAGAATGAGCAACCTAAAAGAAACATGGTTCTACACTGAGCTCAACCAAACCCCCCCTGGCTTGGGTGCCTCTTCACAGGGCTCTCAGCAGTAAGTAATAAATAAGTAAATAAATAAACAAGCTGTGAAGTCAACATCCAGAAAAATGTAAACCTCCACGTTTGGCACCAGTTCTTGGGTGCCAAAGGAGCTGGCTTCAGGAGGCTTCAGGAGGACACCAAGCCTACAAAGTACTTTTTGGATGCACTCAGCTCCTAACCCTCCTTGCTTAAAGGGAGATGCCATGGCCTTGCTTTAAGGCACATAAAGATGTGTCCTCTGTCTGTGATCCCTTCAAGGTGTCCTTGTCTTGCTCATCAGTAGCCAGCCCTTTCTCACACCTGCACTTTGCCTCTCTCATTGCCAAAATCTTCTCTCCAGTAGCTGATCTGAGTCCTGTCACAACCCTCATGAGCTCCCCACCTGGTCTAGTGGGTGATGTCTCTACAGGAGAGTTGGAATAGATGATTTTTCAAGGATCCCATGATTCCATGACTACAATATCAAGGAAAAGGTGGAACAGAATGAGCAACCTAAAAGAAACATGGTTCTACACTGAGCTCAACCAAACCCCCCCTGGCTTGGGTGCCTCTTCACAGGGCTCTCAGCAGTAAGTAATAAATAAGTAAATAAATAAACAAGCTGTGAAGTCAACATCCAGAAAAATGTAAACCTCCACGTTTGGCACCAGTTCTTGGGCTCGTGGTCCCAGCTGCAGCCTGGCACTCTGTCAGGTTTGAACTTGGGCTTTCCCATCTTGCTCCTCCGAGACAAACAAAAATGGGATTTCCTGCAGGGAAGGGATCAGAGCTGCTCATCTCATCCCAAGGTCTCTTGTTTGCTAAAGCTTGAGATCTTTTTGAGAAGGGATTGAATCCATTCTCCAGTTCTGGGGGAGATCAGGGAGCCAAAGGGCTGGAGACTCAACAGGGATGTTGGGCAGCACATCCCAGATAAGGCTCCACTTCCCATGCTGCCCTGATTGGAGAATTAATGGTGACAGCAAGTCTGTCTCTGTTCTCAAGTCATTGTTATTTTATTTTTTTTTTAATATTTACAAGCCTGGCTCTCTCAGATTAATAAAAAAAAAAAATAAAAAAAAAATCAAAAGGAGGTCTTCCTCCCTGGGCTCTCAGGGAGGGGAAGGATGTTTGGGCTTGGCATCTCGCCGCGTTGGGTGGGAGGGACCGGAGGAGGATGTCGGGTTTCATCTTTGTGGCTGCTGTTCTCTAAAAGCAGAACCTCATAAAATGCCCCCTGAGGAAACGTGGCAGAAATGTCAACCTCCACGAGACAGCTTGGAAGGTGTTGAGCCCCAAGAGTGCTCAGGGGTCTGGTTTCTTGGGGTGATGCTCGAAGCCAAAGCCTACGTGCTGGTTTGGAGCTTTGAGGAGAGATAAGGGAGAGGAGCTGGGTCCCTCTTGTCCAAAATAATGTTCTTTTTGGCTTGGGGGGATGTTTTGGATGCTGCTGGAGCCTTGCACTGATTTCCTGGGAAAGCATGTCTGGGACCTCATCATTGGAAAAATATGCAAACTGAATCACTCTGCTCTTCTCCTGCCACCTTTTGTGTTGGGGAAACATGTTCTGCAGAGCTAAGTGAGAAAAAACAAACAACTGGGACATTGGAGGAACTCGGGGGTTTTTGGTTAAAAGAAGCAAGTGGGTGAAAACAAGAGGTTTTGACCTCTTCATCTTCCCCAGAGAAGCAAAAAGGGCTCAGGGAGGTAGTTTCCAAAAGGAAAAATTGTTTAGCTGTCAAATGAATGATGGTTATGTTAGCATGCTTCAGTCCCTTCCCTGAAGAATAAGGAGATGAAAAGGACTTCATAGGTGGTCACCAGTTCTCCACCAGAAGGCTGTGAAAATAGCAGTGAGGTCATGGAATGGTTTGGGTTGGAAAGGGTTGAAGCTCTGGCTTCTAAAATCCTTCACTAGAATAATGTGCAAAGGTTTAGACAGCAATGGAAAGCAGGATGGGGGCAAGAAATAATGCTGTGAAAACTGGAATGCCCATTTCTGAACTCTTCCCAGAGGCACATGGTGGGAGTTCACATCTTACTGTACAGATTCACTGTTTGCATTTATTTGACAAACCTTTCCTCTGAGCCATCTGAACTTGGAAATCTCCTCTCAGAGATCCTGAACTGGCTAAACCAGTTAAAGCTCATCCATTCCCAACCCTTTCCATGGGCAGGGACACCTCCCACCAGCCCAGGTTGCTCCAAGCCCCATCCAACCTGACCTGAGACACTGCCAGGGATGGGGCAGCCACAGCTTCTCTGGGAAACCTGGCACAGGGGCTCAGCACCCTCAAATCAAAGAAGGTCTTCCAAATATCTCACCTAAATTTCTGTTTTTTCAGTTTGAAACCATTCCCCTGTCCCAGGTTGTCATTCTGACGTGTGTGAAAGTCACTTCTGAGACTTCAGAACTTCCAGAATTGGAAGTTCTGCTGAAGCATCATCAACTTAATTGTGAGTTCCTCACTGCACATGGACATGGAGACAGGAGAAGGGGGAAGGGAATCCAGCTGGGAGAGGAGAGATTGAGGTTGGAGATGAGGAAGAAATTGTTGAATTTGAGGGTGCTGAGCCCCTGTGCCAGGTTTCCCAGAGAAGCTGTGGCTGCCCCATCCCTGGCAGTGTCTCAGGTCAGGTTGGATGGGGCTTGGAGCAACCTGGGCTGGTGGGAGGTGTCCCTGCCCATGGAAAGGGGGTGGGAATGGAGGAGCTTGAAGGTCCCTTCCAACCCAAACCAATCTGGGATTCCCTGAGCTGTAGCAAAGCATCCAAAACCTACTTGTAATATTTTTACCTTCATTATATGGAAATCTTCTACATCCATTGGCATTCCAGTTTTAGCAGCATTATTTCTTGCCCCCATCCTGCTTTCCACTGCTGTCTAAACCTTTGCACATTATTCTAGAGAAGGGTTTTAGAAGCCAGAGCTTCAACTTTTTTGCCTCTTCCATAGCACTGGTACAAACTGGGTCTGATGGTACAAAATGGGCGTTGGCTGCAGATCCATCCATGCAGATCCATCCACTTCATCGTTTCTGAGTTGATGGATTTGTCCCCATTTGGGCAGTGGTGTCCTTTAATGCCAGTGAGAAATGGGATTATTCTGGTTTTCGGGTTTTAATGCCCAAAATTCAAAAGCACACAAAGGATTTGGCTTCTTTACCTGAGCAATGAGGGCGTGTGCATGGCAGGAGGGTGAGTGCAGGAGCCACGTCAGGCACTAGAATTGTATTTGTGAGCTGGACCAGTAGCTTTCTGCCTTTCATGTGGTTGAATTTTTTTTTTTCTTTTTTTCTTCTTTTTAAATATTTTTTCTCCTTTTTTCTTTTTTTTTTTTCTTTTTGTGGCTTTTTTTACCTTTCAGTTATCAATACTGAAATCAGTATTTGAATTTTTGCTATTCAACATGCCTCACTTTTCCCTGTCATCATTTTGAGGTTGTTTGGGTTTTTTGCTCAGATCCCACCTTCTTTCTTCTTAAAAAAAAAAACCAAAACCCCTCAGTATTTTCAACAATTTATTGAGCTTTCAGGTTAAGCTATGCCGTGGATGAAAGTTCCATTTTTTTATCAATAGGACCACATCTACACATCATGCCTTCATACTCAGGCTTAAAATATAATTATATATATCAGTCCTAGTCCTTTTTTTTTTTTTTTTTTTCCTTATCATTTGGCAACCCCAGCCTGTATTGTATTTTCTGCAGTGTAATGTTCCTGTTGCAGTTGCCTGTCTCTGGCAGCAAGTCATGGCTCTGGCTGGCTCCAAGATATCTTGGAGATGTTCTAAAAAGATGTGTCTCTGTCTAGACAATGTGGTATTACAGAACAGCACTGACACAGCAAGGAACTTGTAATTAGAACTGGAAACCCACAAATTGTGGCTCTGTTCTTGTGATACAGATGATGTTACGCCAAGGTTCACGATGCTTAAAAATCTGAGTTCTTTTTACAGTCTTTTCATCTTCTTCAGCTTTTCTTCCTAGTCCAAAATTTTCTCCAGGTAGACACAGGGAGAGCTGAGCAGGGATCTCCTGGGTTTTCTCCAACCATTTGCTTAAGGGATTTTTCTTGGGATCAACTTTTTTGCTGAAAAAGTTGCTGGACAGTTTATTTACTGCTCTCTCTTGAAGTATCCTAGAGTCAGATGTTTACAAGGTGGTCCTAGACTGAAGTGAGTACCCAACCTCATCCAAGGCTCAAATTCCTCCTTTTGTATGATATTTTTGGTATACAGACTCACTTTTTCAAGGCACCTTGTGCCATTTATCAGCAATATCTCCTCCTTGTAAGGAAAAGCACTAAATGTGGATTTATTTGCATCCCTGACTCCAGAAGGACTTGGAAGGTGTCAGGAGCTTGCCAGCCTATCCTAGAAAGAAATGCAATCATCTTTTCATGCAAAGCTTAAAACCCTGGCAGGGCAGCTGCAACTCTTTCACTTTTTGAAATCATCCCATCTTTCCCAATAAACATCAAGGAACAGCTGCTGGGTTGGTTTCCCCAAAACTGACCTGGCTTCTCAGTAGTCTTTAAAAAAAAAAATTTAAAAAATTACTATTTCTGAACTCTTCCCAGAGGCACATGGTGGGAGTTCACATCTTACTGTACAGATTCACTGTTTGCATTTATTTGACAAACCTTCCCTCTGAGCCATCTGAACTTGGAAATCTCCTGTCAAAGATCCTGAACTGGCTAAACCAGTTGTCTCCTGGCAGAGAAATTTCCCTGTCCTTCTGAACCAGGAGAATTCTGTCTCATTAGATGGGTAGGGGTCACTTAGTGAATTCTGCTCCCTGGGAAAAAGGTTGTTTTCTTCATCAGCTTGAACTGGGGTTGTTTAGCTCCTTTTGAACCTCTTTATGGAATTGTAGAATTGTTTGGGTTGGAAAACACCCTGAAGATCATCAACTCCAACCCTTAACCCAGCACTGCCAAGGCCACCCCTGCCCCATGTCCCTCAGCACCACATCTCCAGGGCTTGGAAATCCCTCCAGGAATGATGGGGACTCCAGCCCTGCCCTGGGCAGCCTGGGCCAGGCCCTGACAACCCTTGCCAGGGAGAAATTCTTCCCAAGCTCCAATCTAAACCTCCAGCTCAATTCCTCTTCTCCCACCCCTTGTTCCTTGGGAGCAGAGCCCGACCCCCCCTGGCTCCAACCTCCTGACTCACCACTTTTTTATTCTTTTTCTTGAAATTTGCACCAATTCCTTACACAGATCTTTGAAGGAGGTTTTCTGCTCATGCTTAGTCTAGCAGGTTTCCTGTTTGCTTCCTTCATCTCCCCACCATCATCTTCTGCTGGGCTCTCTGTATCTGAGGAGGAGGCAAAGATGGTATCAGGCACGTGTGGTGTAACCCATACAGTTATTTCACCAAAACCACACAGATTTTTTTGTCTGAAGTCCAACAGAAGCGTTGTACAGAGATCCAGAGAAAGATGAAATGGCACTGTCACCCCAGATGAAGTAAATAATTGCAGAATTTCAAACCCTCAGTAGCTTAGAACAAGTGCTGAAAAATTTTCTTCCATAAATCAGCCTCACTGAAAGCATTTGAGTGCTTCTGTTGATAGAAAAATTAAAATATATTGATGTTTACACATGTACCTGAATGTCTGTACAGTGTACAGTGTGCCAGGCATGACTGTTGGGTTGTCAAGTTCATTTCATATTAATTAGATTCAGATCAGGATGGTGAGGACCAGATTTCAAAGGGGTGCTTTGGATTTTCCAGACCCGTAGAAAAGTTCTTCCCCAGCCCAAACTGGTGCAAGGTTGTAGAACTAAACCTTGCTGGGGTGAATATTATGGCCCAATAAAGACTTGGGAAAGTGCTGAATCTGAATCCTTATATTGAATTTTTCTTTGCCACTTGAGCTCTTCTGCTAGTAAGGTCCAATCCTGCAGATGCTCCCCAGGTCAAACTACTATTTGGAGCTTGAAGCAATATGAAAGGTGTTAAAAAAAATGGGTTAAAAAATGTGGTTATGGTGGTGTTGGACACATGGTTGGACTTGATGACCTTGAAGGTCCTTTCCAACTGTGGTGATCCTGTGATTCTGTTTGCCAGTGTGTCACCAGATTCCCAACCAAGACCCATGGTAGGTTTTTCACACAAATCCCCCTTTTCAGAAAGACTTTGAAGCTCTGGATTGGTGGCAATGTGAATTTGGCTCTGAGATGCCTCCAGATCCCTTGGGAATGGTCCTTTTCCAGTCCCGTGGAAACACTGACCCGTGCTGGGGCTCTGTTTCAGTGTCTCTCACTGAGGCCTGGAGGAAAAGAGGATTCTCCAGCTTCATGTTAATCCAGGTTTTGATTTCTTTTTGATTTCTTCCTTCGAGGGCTGCTTTTCATCCAGCCAAACATCCACATCACCTAACAAATAAAAACACAACTTCCATCCATTGCTCTCCAGCTGCCCTTCCTTATGTTATCTGAGTGGACATCCTCCACTGCCATGACCCTGCAGCCTTCCAGCATCTCTGACATTTCATTTCAGAGGGGAAAGGGGATTTTTATGATTTTTTTTTTTTTTTAATTTATATATATTTTATTTTTTTTCTTTGATGTGTGGCTCAAGCCGTGCAGCTCAGATGCCACCTGGAGCCCCGCCAGGTGGAGTTGGCTGGCTGGGATGCTGTGTCCCTAATTTTTAACTGCCAAAAAAGAGAAGAAAAAAAAAAAATTAAAAAAAAAAAAAAGGGTAAAACAACCCCCATGTTGTTGAACTTTTGCAGCCGGGGAGTTCTTGCCTTTCAGTTCTGCATCTGGTCCTTGGACTTCCTGTGGTTTTTCATCGAATTGGGCGACTGACGGCGCAGACTGGTGCAGAGTCCTTGCTCTGTCTGGTTTCCAGCCTGGGCCCAACCACTAAATCTGACTTCTGCTTTGTCTGGCAGGAGGAGACAAGATAGGGTGCTGTGGTGGGTTGATGGAGCTGGGCTGATAAGAGGTGTCTGTGTTTAAATTGTGCTCTTGGACTCCTCGGGTTACCTCCGGCTCTTGAGTTTTCGAGTGTTGGCTCAGGTTGGGTTGGTTGAAACTTGGTGGGGTTGTCCCTGCTCCAGGAGTTTCTGGAGAAAAATGCAAATATTGGCTCTGCTCAGCCTGTTTGTGGCAGGGCAGGGAGTTAAAAGAAACTGAAGGAGTGAAGCAAATGGGTGGTTGAGAGCTTGTGCATCTTTCAGCACCATCCAGATGGATGAGCAGGGCTCTGAAGAAAAAATAGGGATCATAGAATGGTTATAGTTGGAAGGGACCTTCAAGCTCCTCCATTCCCACCCCCTTTCCATGGGCAGGGACACCTCCCACCAGCCCAGGTTGCTCCAAGCCCCATCCAACCTGACCTGAGACACTGCCAGGGATGGGGCAGCCACAGCTTCTCTGGGAAACCTGGCACAGGGGCTCAGCACCCTCAAATTCAACAATTTATTCCTCATGTCCTACCTCAATCTCCTCTCTTCCAGTTTAAGACCATTCCCCTCTTGTCCCATCCCTCCCTGTCCTTGTCCCCAGTCCCTCCCCAGCTTTCCTGGAGCCCCTTCAGGCACTGGAAGGTGCTCTAAGGTCTCCCTGCAGCCTTCTCTTCTCCAGCCTGAACAACCCCAACTCTCTCAGCCTGGCTCCATAGAATATTTGGGTCAGAGGGATTAATAACTTTTTTTATTTTTTAATACAATCAACCCAGGTTGCTCCAAGCCCCATCCAACCTGACCTGAGACACTGCCAGGGATGGGGCAGCCACAGCTTCTCTGGGAAACCTGGCACAGGGGCTCAGCACCCTCACAACAAACAATTTCTTCTTGATGTCTCACCTAAATCTCATCTCTCCCAGTTTGAAACTGGTTTCCCTCATCCTCTGCCTCCATGCCCTTTTCAGAAGTCACTCCTCAGCTTTCCTGTAGGCCCCCTTTGTGATTTATCCCACATCAAGACCTTTCCTCTATTTTTAGCACCATTTAAGTGGCCGTAGAACAGTCCCTTTTTTCCAAAAGTACTAAAAATGAGGTTCCTTTGAGTGTCCTCAGCCAGGAAGCAAATACTTTTTTCAGGGTTAAGTTGGACACAACTGCAGCAAAGCAGGAGAAAGTGGTTCTCTACATGATAAAACTGATTTTAAAAAAGCTGAATTTATGATAAAGCTGAATTTAAACATTCCTTGAAACTTTCAAAACTCTTTGTGGCATGGGTCTCATTTTTTTCCGTGGTGCTAAACCCTTGCTTTTTAAAATGGTTTTAAAGTAAAAAATATTTTGAGGTGACTTCAGTGTGGTCATTTTTGAGGTGCCACACCCACAGTGTCCACCTTCACCCCCTTGGTTGTGTGAGATGGCTGCAAAGCCACCAAAAAGTGTTGGTCCTGGCCTCTTCTGGGCTCTGGGCAGGCTCAGGGAAGGGGTTTAGGAGCAGTCAAGGAGGTGCTGGCAAACTTCTGCTGAGAGCAGTTTTGGGGTGGGCAGAGCTGAGCTGTCTGGAAGCTCCAGCAGACCTGGTAGGGTGGGTGATGCTTCCTCAGGAGTGCTACTCCCATAAATAAAATTTTATTTTTTTTATATTTTTTTTCCCAAGGGAGGAGAGCAGAGATGCTGCCATGGGTTGCCATGAGACTGTCACCTTTCTGACAGCCTTGTGACCAGTTTTTCTCCATGCATCCTTCAGGCTTTTCCCCAAAGGACTCTGAGGGAAAGAGCATGAGAACAGAAAGGTGCAAAGTGGTTAAATTATGCCTCGACTGTAAAAGAAATCCCATCCCTCCTGGATGGCTGCTTTCATGCTCAGTCCTTCAAGGTGGCCTAAGAGGGAAAGGTGGGGACAGACTTTTCCCCAGGAGTGACAGGACAAGGGGTGATGGGTTTAAAGTAAACCAGAAGAAATTGAGACTGGAGAGAAAGAAGAAATTTTTCCTCCTGAGGGTGGTGAGAGCCTGGCCCAGGGTGCCCAGAGAGGTGGGAGATGCCCCATCCCTGGAACCATCCCAGGGGAGGTTGGAGCTCACCACTGTGTCCAGGTCTGGGCTTCTCCCTTCCAGAAGGACATGGAGGTGATGGAGGAGAGCAGTGAGGCTGTGAAGGGAGCAGGGGGAAAGCCTGATGAGGAGAGGCTGAAGGAGCTGGGGGTGTTTATCCTGGAGGAGACCCAGGGGGGGCCTCATCCCTCCCTACAAGTCCCTGCAGGGAGGTTGGGGTCAGGTGGGGTTGGGCTCTGCTCCCAGGCAGCAAGTGACAGGAGGAGAGGCCACGGCCTGAAGCTGCCCCAGGGGAGGTTTAGGTTGGATATCAGGGAGCACTTCCTCATGGAGAGGGTGTTCAGGCATTGGGATGGAGGCACCATCCCTGGAGGTGTTTAGGGAGAGGCTGGAGCTGGCACTGAGTGACCTGGTCCAACCCATGTGGGGATGTTTTAGGTCACAGGATGGACCTGATGCTCTCAGAGCTCCTTTCCAGCCTCAAGTGGTTCTCTGATCACAGAATCCCAGAATGGGCTGGGTTGGAAGGGACCTCAGAGCTCCTCAAGTCCAAGCCTTGCTCCACTCCCCCCGTGGTTCCCAGCCCATGGCACTGAGTGCCACATCCAGGCTCTTTGGAAATATCTCCAGGGCTGGAGAATCCACCCCTTCCCTGGGCAGCCCATTCCAAGGTCTGATCACCCTCTGGGAAAAGAAATTCTTTCTCATGGCCAACCTAAACCTCCCCTGGCACAACTTGAGACCTCTTGTGCCCTCTTGTCTTGCTGAGAGTTGCCTGGGAAAAGAGCCCAACCCCCCCCTGGCTCCAACCTCCTTTCAGGGAGTTGGAGAGAGTGATGAGGTCTCCCCTGAGCCTCCTCTTCTCCAGCCTCAACACCCCCAGCTCCCTCAGCCCTTCCTCCCAGGAATTCTGCTGGATCCCTTCCCAACCCTGGATCCCTGGTTGTAGGGAGGTGGGAGAAGATGGTGACAAAAGGGCTACTGGAGAGCTTCTCTACCACAAACTGCATGTCTGATGCAGGAAATGAAAGCTGATGTCCTTTTGGGGTTCTGGGCTTTGAGTTTAAGAGGAATTAGATGCAGAAGTGCCTTAGATCTTCTCTTTTAGCTGCCTGAGCTTCTCAAAGAGAGAGAACAGTGCTGGAAACTTTCCTCCTCTCCCTGCTTGCTGTAAGGATGAGCTCCCCACACCTTCCAAAGTCATCCAGGAAAATAACAAGAGCCACACTGCCGGCCAAGATGGTTCCACCCAGGTTACACTTTGATTTCCAGCTCCTCAGAGCTGTGCTGCTGAAGGACCTGATCCCAACAAACTGTAGCAGCTCCAGGATGTTGGAGCATCCTGGAAGGTGACACCACGGATCCTCCTCAATCCACCAGCAGTCCTCATCCATCCTAGACTGGTTTGGGTTGGAAGGGACCTTTAAAGGGCCACCTCAACCTGCAGTATATCAGGACATCTCCAATTAAACCAGTTTGCTCAGAATCCACCCAAGCAGGTGGTGGAATGAAGTCCAGTTGGCACCCGTGGGGCTCGGGGCAGTTGCTCAATATTTGCACCAAACTGCAAAGAGGGAAGGAGTAGAATCAGGAGTGGTGTTTTTTTGTCTCCAAGAAGTTAACCTGGGTGTGTAAAAGTTAAATAAATAACCCTGAAAGCCAAGGGGCTGAGAAGTTCCTCTGCAAAGGAGACTCTTCCACCCACCCAGGGTCTTGTGTCCTGGTGCAAGGAAAGAGGAAACTGGGAGCTCAAGGAAGATGATAGGATGCCCCTTCATAATTAATGGGTAAAGAGGTTTCTTGGCCTTTCCTGTGCTTGTTCTCATCATGTCAGCCCATCAGGTTTATTCTTAGTCTTAGCCACAGCCTTATAAATAATAAAATGGGTCCTGTTTTATCTTAGCCCAGTGATCACTGTAATGTGGCTTCTACCTGAGCCTCTGCCAAGCCCTTGACATGGGCAACATTTAGAAGGAGGTACAAAAGTATTTGTTGGAAAGAGTCCAGAGGAGGCCCTGGAGATGCTGGGAGGGCTGGAGCAGCTCTGGAGCCAGGCTGAGAGAGTTGGGGTTGTTCAGGCTGGAGAAGAGAAGGCTGCAGGGAGACCTTAGAGCACCTTCCAGTGCCTGAAGGGGCTCCAGGAAAGCTGGGGAGGGACTGGGGACAAGGGCAGGGAGGGATGGGATGAGGGGGAAGGGTTTCAGATGGGAGAGGTGAGATTTAGGTTGGACAAGAAATTCCTGTGACATTGTAAAGGGGAATGGTTTCAAACTGAAAAACCAGAGATTGAGGTGAGACATCAAGAAGAAATTCTTTGTTGTGAGGGTGCTGAGCCCCTGTGCCAGGTTTCCCAGAGAAGCTGTGGCTGCCCCATCCCTGGCAGTGTCTCAGGTCAGGTTGGATGGGGCTTGGAGCAACCTGGGCTGGTGGGAGGTGTCCCTGACCATGGAAAGGGGGTGGGAATGGAGGAGCTTTGAGGTCCCTTCCAACCCAAACCATTCCATGATTCCCTAATGACCTTCCCAAAAGTACAGAACTTAGAGCAAAGCTGGAAGTGTCCTCCAGAACCCAGAAGTGGACCCCAGAAGCCCACCTGTGGGGGTCTGGTTGTGCTTCCCAGGTTCTTCCATGCATCCTGGAGGAAAAGCATTTCCCTCTTGGCAACTTGTACCTGCAGAAAGGGTTTGAGAATGAGAGGGGGGAGAGGTGAGCTTGGCATGTTGCTGGATTCCTGAAAACTCAGACAAGGGTCATTCTTCCAGCCTTTCCAGAGGATTCTCCAGCTGAGAAGCAGAGTGCAATTACCAGGAAAATTTTTTCTTAGGGAGAACTGCAGTCAACAGGTCTGTATGTGTGCGAGCAAGAAGGGAATTGTGGGGCTGTTAAAATGTCAATTTCTCTAAAAAACCTTTGCTTTATGTGAGGGATTCCCACGTTTACTCTTTGTGAGCAGGCAAATGGAGTGTGACCAGCAGTAAAAGGGCTCAGCACAACATCAATTCAAAGAAGAAATGATAAATAAATACATGAAATGAAAGAAACTTTTTATCCCATAAATATCTTCAGCTCTACTGGTTTGGTTCCTGCCATTATGTTGCTTTCTTTCTCCACCCCTCTTTCTTCAGGCAAGAAACAAACATCCAAACCTCCCCTTCTGTTGCTTTTCTTGCAGAAATTCCCCGAGCTGAAGTTCAAATACGTGGAGGAGGAGCAACCTGAGGAGTTCTTCATCCCCTACATCTGGTCCTTGGTCTACAACTCCGCCGTTGCCCTCTACTGGAACCCCCAGGACATCCAACTCTTCACCATGGATTCGGGTTGACAGGAGCTGTTCCATCCCAGCCATCCCAACTTCTGGAAAACCCAACTCCACGCCGCGTGTTTAATACGTGTGACCCCTTTCCAGCGTGCACCCCTCTTGACCCCAAAGCTTTTTGGAGAATGAAGCTTTTTCCTACTTTCCAACCCAATATCCGTGTGTCCGGAGAGGTTTCCCACCTCTGCTGGGAGGAACACAACTTTGTGTTTATAGCCCTTATAACTTAGAGCTTGTTTGAGGAAAATGAGGCCTTACACCTGGGGTCTGATGTTCCTACCAACCACCAACCCTTCTGACTTCAAAGGGGTGGGGAAGGATGGGGAAGGCAGTGGTTGTGGTTTTCTCTTTCTTTCAAGCAAGGCAGCTTCGTTGGGTCAAGTTTTTCTGTGGGCTGGTGGGTTCTGCCATGGGTTGCTCCCTACCTGACCCCCTGCTTTCCCTCAGCCCCTTTTTCTTGGCAGCAGCACCAAGGTGAAATTCCCACCCGTTGTGAAATTGGTGTCCCCACCATCACCCAAGTCAAGGGAAAGCAGTGAGCTCCCTGGCAGATCCAAAAGCCTTGGGTTAGATGTCAAAATGGCTGTAGGAGGATTTTCACTAGCAAATTTATTTCTTTTTTTTTTTTGTGGCAAATACTCTATGGAGGGCTCAAAACACCAACTTTGAGAGTCAGGTCCCTTACAGACTCCAACATTAAAGTTCTTCCTGGAAATTTTGGGGATGTGGGGGGGAAAACCAAAAAGGCTCCAAAGAAAATAGTGATCAGATTGTAAAATAGACCCAGGTCCTGTAAAAATGTGTGTGATGGTTACAGCATGTCACAAGGGATCCTTGGCCAAGTTCTGTCTTGAAAATCCCCTGTTTGCTATTAAAGGTTTTATGGCAGAAGTAGAAATTTATCTGAATGGAAGATCCTTTTTTTTTTTTTTTGCTTTTCCTGCTTGTTGTTTAAAAGTGTCCTTTCCTGATATTCCTGTTTCTGCAGTTGGGAGGACAAAAGAAAAAGGTTTGATTTGGAAACAACAACTCAGTTTTCTAAAGGAGGAGCATTTCTGCTCCTGATGGTGTCAGTGGCACATGCATGCCAACCCCCTCCTAAGGCCCATCCACTGGTGCCTTGCATGCCAAAAACCAGAAAAATCAAAGAATTAATTGCTCACCATACCTGGCAACCTCCTGGATTCACCATCCAGCATGTCCTGTTTTAGTTGACCTGAAGAACTGCCTGGATCTGCTTTCAGACTGTCCCTCCAGTGGCTTTAAATAGAATTTCTCTTGTTCTTTTTTTTTTGTCCCCCCTAAAGGATGCTCTGGGATTCTACTTTCCTTTGATCTGCTTTTTTAAAGATCCAGCTGAGTCCCCCACGAAGGGAAATGCTGGTTTAAAAGAAAAAAAAAAATAGCTTTCCAAATTTATTTAAATGTATTATCCAATAAATTATCCAGATTTATTTAGGGCTCTAAAATGACAGAAACTTTTGAGTAAATGGAATATTAAGACTAGGAGATACAGTTTTTCCTAGGAAAATACGAGAAATGACTGAGCTGCACATGTTTATGCTGTGGTTTGGATTTATTTTGATTTATTTTCTTCTTGGGTCTTTGAGCAAACGTCGAAGGGGAATAACTCTTCATGGTTCCTGCAGTGCTTTGTAGTTTGGTCTTCATTAAAAGGTGGTGGTGAATCAGCAGGGCTGGCCCCACCTTTTGGAAAGGTCAGGCTGAAGATGCACTTTGGGGATGCTGAAGCTCTTGGGATGCCTCAGTTTCCATCTCCCTTCAACCTGTTTCTTCACCAAAGAAAGTTCAGCCAGAGCTGGTGCTCAACAACCAAGTGTCAGAGTGAAGAGAACTTGGTTTTGGTTTTTTTTTCCCTTTTGATAAAGAGCAGCAACCTGATAAAAGAGGTCAAACCAGCTGCTCAAGCACTCTAGATTTTTTCTCTCTTCCTCTCAGGATGGCATTGAGTTGAAGTACTGAAGTGGTGGCATTTCCTTCTGTGTTGAATTAATATGCAATGCTCCCAGGCCCCATTTGTTTTGGAGCTACAACCCAAAGCCCAAACAGCAGAAAAATTTTGTGCTGAAAATCCATATTCACCTCACTTTTTCCAAGAGTTTGGGGGTTCTGTAGGTCTGGCAGTGGCTGCAGTCTGGCATGGTTGCAAATATTCTGTTTTCCTTCAGGTCTGTAAAGTATCACCCTAGGGAGCCTTTTCATTACTTTGAAAGATTTATTATACATAATAATAATTTTTAAAAAAGCAACAAACCACATTGAAAAGAGTAAAATGCAGGCCTGCAGTTGTGTGTGTTTGACATCATAGCTGCTGCATGGTGATGTTTGGGTCTTGGTGTGGTCATCAGAGCTTTTGTAACGTTGCCCTTGAGGTGATATTAAAAATAACATTTGATTTATTGTTTTTTATTTATTGAAGTAGGTGACTGTTTAAATCCCTACCTGGTGAAAGAAGGAACATGGATCCCACCCAACAAGGGTGGCAACAGGGACAACCTGGAGGAGGACACTGGAGGGACAGGACACACAGCCCAGATGTGAGGTTTAGGAGCCAGTATGTAGGCAGATGATGCCTTTCTGGTTTGGGGGTTTTTTTTTGGGTTTTCTTAACGTGCCCATGGTGTTGCTCTGAGTTCTCATCAGTAGTGACACCATCTGTGAAGGCCACTTGAGTCCTGGTGGAGAGGGAAATCCACTGCCTCAAAGCTGGGGGGGGGGTAAAGGGGGAGGTTTGCTCTGTCCTCACTCAAGGACCAGCCCTTCCATGGGTTTGAAGTTTTTGGGAGGAAACCAAATTTCTGGGGGAGAAGTGGAGGTTGTGAAGGTGGAGCCTGATGGATGTGTCCCTGCTGAGGGAGAAATTGTCCTTCCTGGGGGAATTGAGAGAACTTCTGCTCTTGCTATGGAAACAAGGTGGTGGGTTGGAAGCCAGAAATGAGTCAGGCACCAAAACCCAAAAAACCCTCCAGGTGGCACTTCTTGACCCCCACTAACCTAAAACCAAAGAGGCTTTAGCAAGGTACAGGGGAAAAAACCCAACAAAACAAATCCAAAGTGTTTTCCACATTGATCTACCAGTTAAACAGGAAAGGAAGAAGCAAACAACCCTCCCCTCACTGAAAGGGAAACTCCCAAAGCTTTCTCTCCAACCTTTTCTCCTGGCTGGATGTTTTATCCTTGGGTACCTTGCCTAAAGGGGCCAATTAAAAGACAACTGCCATCTCCTAATTAGTCAGCCCCAGGTTCTCTGCTGCTCAGCAGAAATCTTCTGTCCTTGAAGACCCCAAGTTTTCTATGGGATTGCTCTTCTATAGCCAGAGAATCCCAGACTGCTTTGGGTTGGAAGAGATCTTAAGGATCACCCATTCCCAACCCCTTTCCATGGTCAGGGACACCTCCCACCAGCCCAGGTTGCTCCAAGCCCCATCCAACCTGACCTGAGACACTGCCAGAGAGGGGGAATTCACATTTGCTCACAAAATGTACCAAAATAATAATAAAAACTTGAATTTTAGGACCAGCCATTACTCAGGGCTACATCTTAGATTCTTTATCAGGAGTCCTGCAAAGATGCTTGGGTGAGAGGGTTGTGATTTCTAAATTGTGATTTCTAGATTTCTAAGTTGAAGCTCTGGCTTCTAAAACCCTTCTCTAGAATAATGTGCAAAGGTTTAGACAGCAGTGGAAAGCAGGATGGGGGCAAGAAATAATGCTGTGAAAACTGGAATGTGAATGCATGTGTAAGATTTTCATATAAAGAAGGTAAAAATATTACAAGTAGGTTGCCAGGGATGGGGCAGCCACAGTTTCCCTCTGCCACAGTCTCACCACTCACACCAAAGAATTTTTTCCTAATTTCTCATCTAAATCTCCTCTCCCACCTTTACCCATCAGCAGGGCTTTGGCCACCTAACCAGCCTGAAAAAATCTCAGCCATTGGTGCCTCCAAAATTCAAGGTTTCGTCTGCTTTTTCCTTTGGTTTGTTGTTAATACGTTGGGGGTTTTTTGTTTTTTATTTTTTGGGGGGGTTGAGGTTCCTCCAGATGGTATTCTTGGGATCAGTTCTTTTCCAAGCACATACCCACACCCAGAAAGCTCCAAGAGGTTTATTTTCTCTTTAATTACATGGTCATCCATAAAACTTTGAGGAAAATTGTCCTCTGCTCCCTTAGCTGGCCAGACAGGAGCCATGTTCTCCTTACCTCCTCGTGAAGATCTATTGGGACCTCACACATTCAAGGTCTCATCTGCTTTTTGCTTTGGTTTGTTGTGGGTTTTGTTTTTTATTTTTTGAGGGTTGAGGTTCCTCCAGCTTGGTATTCTTGGGATCAATTCTTTACCAAGCACATACCCACACACAGGGAGCTCCAAGAGGATTCTTTTCTCTTTAATTACGTGGCCATCCATAAAACTTTGAGGGAAATTGTTCATTGCCACGTTCTCCTCACCTCCTGCAGATCCATCTGCTGGGTCCATCCACACTGCTCCATCTTGACCATGTCCCCATGCTTGGGGACAGTTGGCTGTCCCAAAAAGCTCTTAGCAGCCAAAGGATGATTCCATCATGCCAGCTCCTGGCCATCTTCCAGCAGAAATCCTGGTGGCCACGAACTCTCAGTATGGAACAAATATCCCTAAATTCTGCAGGAAAAGTTGTCCCAGATGTCATGAGGTTGATTTTTTTGGGTTGGGGGGTGGGAATTATTCTGGGCTTGCTGAGGAGGAATTATTTTTCGGTGATGTGGAATTATATTTTTCATGGTGCTTTTTGTTTGTGATGTTCAGATTCAGGAGGAATTCTCTGGGATGGAAATGGTGCCAGGCTTCAGGGATTGTGGAAGCAGGACCTGGAATGACAGGACAAGGGGTGATGGGTTTAAACTGAAAGAGGGGTGAATCAGTGTAAGTAGAAAGCAGAAATTTTTTATGCTGAAGGTGGGGAGACCCTGGTGAAGGTTTCCCAGAGAGGTGGGAGATGCCCCATCCCTGGAACCATTCCAGGTCAGGTTGGATGGGGCTCTGAGCAACCTGATCCAGTTGGAGATGTCCCTGGGGTTGGACTGGATGGACTTGAGAGGTCCCTTCCCACCCAAACCATTTGGTGACTCCACACCTCAATCCCAGGCAACTCTCCCATGGGACAAACCCTCCAGGGCCCACTGAGCTCCCTGCAGGGCAAAGATGCTGATTTTGCCCCAGAGTCAAACCTCCTGCATCCCCTTCATCCTTGTGGTGACAGAAAATATTCTTCTTTGCATTTTTTTTTAGCCAGAAAGTTTCTCTCCATCCTTTCTTCTGCCTGGGCAGGATGTGCCAGGATCAGACCCAGAAAGACGATACTGAGCCTCAGGAGGGGCTCATGATTGACTCTGTTATTGACATGACACTGGTATGACTAAGCATTTAATAATAATAATAATAATAATAATAATAATAATAATAATAATGATAACAATGAGGAGGAGGAGGACGACGACGAGAGGGATGAGAGGAGGAAGAGGAGGAGGAGGAGGAGGAAGAGGAGCAGGAGCAGGAGCAGGAGCAGGAGAAGGAGAAGGAGAAGGAGAAGGAGAAGGAGAAGGAGAAGGAGAAGGAGAAGAAGGAGAAGAAGGAGAAGAAGGAGAAGGAGGAGAAGAAGGAGAAGAAGGGGAAGAAGGAGAAATAAATCAATTTCTATTTATTTAACACAATAAAATCACTTGCTCTCTCCATCCCCCACCCCAGAACCCTCCTGGAACCAGCTGCCTGCCCCTGGGGTCCCATCTTGGGGTGGGGAAGGGATGAGTGGGGAGAACTGAATCCCCACACCCACCCAGGGCTGCCCAGGATCAGACACATCAGATCCTGCAGGATCAGACACCCACTGCTCCTGCCCTGGGCCCAGCATTTGGTGTCAGGGTGCTGAGCCCCTGTGCCAGGTTTCCCAGAGAAGCTGTGGCTGCCCCATCCCTGGCAGTGTCTCAGGTCAGGTTGGATGGGGCTTGGAGCAACCTGGGCTGGTGGGAGGTGTCCCTGCCCATGGAAAGGGGGTGGGAATGGAGGAGCTTGAAGGTCCCTTCCAACCCAAACCAGTCTGGGATTCCCTGGGAAGACCCACACGGTGCTCTCACAGGTTGCAGCTGGATTCCCTTCCCCCTTCTCCTGTCTCCATGTCCATGTGCAGTGAAGAACTCACAATTAAGTTGATGATGCTTCAGCAGAACCTTCCAAGGAGGGCTTGGACACCCTGGAACTTCTGAAGCCTCAGAAGAGACTTTCACACGTGAAAACCTGGGACATTGTAAAGGGGGTTTCAAACTGAAAAACTGGAGATTGAGGTGAGATATTTGGAAGAAATTCTTGAATTTGAGGGTGCTGAGCCCCTGTGCCAGGTTTCCCAGAGAAGCTGTGGCTGCCCCATCCCTGGAACCATTCCAGGTCAGGTTGGATGGGGCTCTGAGCAACCTGATCCAGTTGGAGAAGTCCCTGGGGTTGGACTGGGTAGACTTGGAAGGTCCCTTCCCACCCCAAGCGGTCTGTGATGTTGTGATCTGAGACTTTTATGGCTCTCTAGCAGGAAAATAAACCCAATCTTGGACTTCTCCTTCTTGGAAGTTGGACTTCACCTTCTTTGAACTCCTTCAGGGAGTGGTGATCCCATGGATCTCTCAGCACAGCACCTTCCACCAAGGATTCCCAGACTCCAGACACATTTTTTAATGACAATTAATAGAGACAGACCTCAAAAATGTTCTTTTTTTTCCTATTTCCCCCTCCTCCCTCACAAAGTCTACGTTTTGGAGGTCTGAAAACTTGCAAGCCTTTCCTACAAAGCCCAGAGGACCAGAAAACAAGGACTCAGCAGCAGGAAAAGTCAACAGACATCCAAATCCCTTATTACAGCTTGGCAGCTCTCAGGAATACTGGAATGTGGAATTATTATGGAGAGCTGGGATTCTAAAGAGTGACCTACATGGGGTTCTTGCTTGGGTGAGATTATAGTTCATGGCAATTGCACAGTGAGGATTATAGAAAGCAGAGAAGCTTTTTTTTTTTCTTTCTTTTTTCTTTTTTTTTTTTTCTTTTTTTTCCTTTCTTTTTTTCTTTTTTTTCTTTTTTCTCCTCAGAGAGAGGAGCAGAGCCAGTTACACCCCGAAATTAAAGAAAAAAACCCCAAAATCACTTCAGTTCAGTAGGAAAAAGCAGCTTTGGGAGCTGCAAGCTGCCAAGTGTCTCCCACCTGAAATATGAAGAGAAAAAACCCCTCAGTTTGAATTCTTTTCTTGCTCCTAAAATCCCCCCCCCCCCCAAAAAAAAATCCTTTTTTCTTTTTTCCTTTTCTTTCTTCTTTTTTCCCTCTCCTCCTCCCTGTGGTTCCCACTGGCAGTGTCAGACACCACTTGCAGACACTGAGGAGCACCCAGGAAATGGAGTTTAACAACAATTCTCACAAGTTTTTGGCCACTTTGGGGTTGGAAACTGGATCAGGGTGCTCAGAGCCCTGTCCCCAGAATCACAGAATTATTAAGGCCTCACTTATTATTATTTTATTAGTTAATATTATTATAAAAATATTTATGATATATATAATACGTGTAATATAACATATATAATATATATTATTATATAGTATATATTATTATATAATAAATAATATATATTATTATATAATATATAATATATATCTGATATAATATATATAATTATATATTATACAGCATATTGTATATATCATATATTATATACTATATACTATATATTGTATTATAATTATTATAATATAATATAATATAATATAATATGATATAATATAATATAATATATAATTTATTACATCTATAATATATATTGAATATATTATAAACTATAATACAATACATAATTATATAATATATAATTATTATGTTTATATATTAATATATATTTATCTAATTATATATTTTTATATATATATTTATAGATAATATATATTTATATATTCATATATTCATTATACTAATAATTTATTATATATAATTATATATAATAGTATATACTTATATATTATATATAATGTATATTATATTATATTATTTTATATTATATTATATATTATTTATATTTATTATATATTATATTATTTTGTTACATTTATTATTAAAATTTATTCTTTATTTTATTATTTATTATTAAGCTTTCCTTCAGTTTAAACTGCCTTCAAAAGCTTTCAACCAGGAGGTAAAACAGTAGCAGAAATCCCAACAGCTCATGTTGGATGCTCAGCTCTTGCTGTCCCATCATCTCTCAGCTTAAAAGAAATCACATTTTCAGGCAACAAGAAAAATCCAGTTTATTATTAAGCTTTTCTTCAGTGTCACCAATAACTGTGATTGTACCCAAGCAATTCCATAATCAGTTTTGGATTGAAGATTTGAACTCCCTGGATCAGCCTGGCCTCTCCCTCACACTCAACGTGTGCCTTCAACAGGCTGCAGCTTCATCTTGGGGATGGGGAGAAGGTCTGGAGCAGGGAGGTTTTTAGGGAGAGACAGAACACACGTTGCCCACCTGTGACTTCAGGTGTGTTTTTATCAGGAGAAGGTCAGGAAGGGCAAAAAAAAAATTTTTTTTTTTTTTTTTCTGATGGTCCCCTTGAAGAGTGGCCCCAAGATCAGCTCAGGAAGGAGACTGAGGTGCTGGAGCAGGTCCAGAGAAGAGCAAGGAGGCTGGGAAGGGATCCAGCAGAATTCCTGGGAGGAAGGGCTGAGGGAGCTGGGGGTGTTGAGGCTGGAGAAGAGGAGGCTCAGGGGAGACCTCCTCACTCTCTCCAACTCCCTGAAAGGAGGTTGGAGCCAGGGGGGGTTGGGCTCTTTTCCCAGGCAACTCTCAGCAAGACAAGAGGGCACAAGAGGTCTCAAGTTGTGCCAGGGGAGGTTTAGGTTGGACATTAGAAAGAATTTCTTTCCCCAGAGGGTGCTCAGACCTTGGAATGGGCTGCCCAGGGAAGGGGTGGATTCTCCAGCCCTGGAGATATTTCCAAAGAGCCTGGATGTGGCACTCAGTGCCATGGGCTGGGAACCACGGGGGGAGTGGAGCAAGGCTTGGACTTGAGGAGCTCTGAGCTCCCTTCCAACCCAGCCCATTCTGGGATTCTAGGATCAGAGAACCACTTGAGGCTGGAAAGGAGCTCTGAGAGCATCAGGTCCATCCTGTGACCTAAAACATCCCCACATGGGTTGGACCAGGTCACTCAGTGCCAGCTCCAGCCTCTCCCTAAACACCTCCAGGGATGGTGCCTCCATCCCAATGCCTGAACACCCTCTCCATGAGGAAGTGCTCCCTGATATCCAACCTAAACCTCCCCTGGGGCAGCTTCAGGCCGTGGCCTCTCCTCCTGTCACTTGCTGCCTGGGAGCAGAGCCCAACCCCACCTGACCCCAACCTCCCTGCAGGGACTTGTAGGGAGGGATGAGGCCCCCCCTGAGTCTCCTCCAGGATAAACACCCCCAGCTCCTTCAGCCTCTCCTCATCAGGCTTTCCCCCTGCTCCCTTCACAGCCTCACTGCTCTCCTCCATCACCTCCATGTCCTTCTGGAAGGGAGGAGCCCAGACCTGGACACAGTGGTGAGCTCCAACCTCCCCTGGGATGGTTCCAGGGATGGGGCATCTCCCACCTCTCTGGGCACCCTGGGCCAGGCTCTCACCACCCTCAGGAGGAAAAATTTCTTCTTTCTCTCCAGTCTCAATTTCTTCTGGTTTACTTTAAACCCATCACCCCTTGTCCTGTCACTCCTGGGGAAAAGTCTGTCCCCACCTTTCTCTCTTAGGCCACCTTGAAGGACTGAGCATGAAAGCAGCCATCCAGGAGGGATGGGATTTCTTTTTCAGTCGAGGCATAATTTAACCACTTTGCACCTTTCTGTTCTCATGCTCTTTCCCTCAGAGTCCTTTGGGGAAAAGCCTGAAGGATGCATGGAGAAAAACTGGTCACAAGGCTGTCAGAAAGGTGACAGTCTCATGGCAACCCATGGCAGCATCTCTGCTCTCCTCCCTTGGGAAAAAAAATATATAAAAAATAAATAATGCTATTTTTGGGAGTAGCACTCCTGAGGAAGCATCACCCACCCTACCAGGTCTGCTGGAGCTTCCAGACAGCTCAGCTCTGCCCACCCCAAAACTGCTCTCAGCAGGAGTTTGCCAGCACCTCCTTGACTGCTCCTAAACCCCTTCCCTGAGCCTGCCCAGAGCCCAGAAGAGGCCAGGACCAACACTTTTTGGTGGCTTTGCAGCCATCTCACACAACCAAGGGGGTGAGGGTGGACACTGTGGGTGTGGCACCTCCTCCATGGTATAATCCGTATAAATTATCCTACTCTCCAAGCTAATCCTACAGGAATACAATCCTTACAGGCTGGAAATCACACCGAGGAGCTCTAGGAGCTCTCCCCCCAAAAGAAAAAAAAGAAAAAAGAAAAGAAAAAAAAAAAAAGAAAAAAGTCACTTCTTTTGCCTTCAGCCAGGGCTCAGCCATCTGGGTGGAGTATGGGTGGGTTGCCAGTGACAGCATGGAAGGATGTGGGTTTGCCTGCAAATTCCTGTGTCTTCTCCTGAGCTCATTTCACTCTTTGTTTACTCTTATCAGGACCTCTGCAGCCAAGAATTAATTAGCAGCACTGCCTCAGTGCAGAAGGGTCCCACCAGTTCAAGGCATTGTATGCACACAAAGCCAAGAAGATCTGCAAAGCTTAAAATATATTTTTTTTAAAAGGAAACTATTACTAAAGCACTATTACTGGTAAAAAAAAAAAAAAAAAAGAAATTAAAATCAACTCCTTATACCAGCACAAATAAACATTTAGGTTGGGAAGACCTGCCCAGCTTCACTGAAGAAAGCAAGTGGTGGTGGTTAGGAAGATGTTTTAGGAAGGATTTGAGAGGCTGGGGGGCTGAGTCTGTGAAAACTGCAGAAAGCAGAACAAGGCCAAGTGCAAGGTCCTGCAGCTGGGTTGGGGCAATCCCAAGCACAAATCCAGGCTGGGTGGAGAAGGGATTGAGAGCAGCCCTGAGGAGAAGAAGGACTTGGAGGGGTCTTGGGGATGAGATGAGAGATGAGATGAGATGATGAGATAGATGAGATGCTCAGCATTAACTTGCAGCATGTTCTGGCAGCCCAGAAACAACCCCAGTCCTGGGCTGCATCCCCAGCAGGGTCAGAGAGGGGATTGTCCCCCTCTGCTCCACTCTGGGGAGACCCCCCTGGGGTGCTGGGTCCAGTTCTGGGGTCCCCAAGCCCAGAAGGAGATGGAGCTGTTGGAGTGAGTCCAGAGGAGGCCCTGGAGATGCTGGGAGGGCTGGAGCAGCTCTGGAGCCAGGCTGAGAGAGTTGGGGTTGTTGAGGCTGGAGAAGAGAAGGCTGCAGGGAGACCTTAGAGCACCTTCCAGTGCCTGAAGGGGCTCCAGGAAAGCTGGGGAGGGACTGGGGACAAGGGCAGGGAGGGATGGGACAAGGCAGGGATGATTTTTAATAGAAAGAAGGGCAATTTAATTGTGGCTACCCCAGCCTTGCCCTGATTCAGGTGATGGAGCAACCTGGGCTGGTAGGAGGGGTAGCCCTACTAGAGGCAGGGATCTACCTGATCTTTAAGATCCTTTCCAACCCAAGCCAGTTTGGCATTCTGCAGATCCATAATTCTATGTCTTGAGCCATTTTTTTTTTAGCTTGCTGAAGAGCTTTTTTACTGCCTTCCAGCATACCTGGTTCCTGGATATCCAGGCCAGGCACCTTCAGTGATTGCATTGCCTGGGGTGAGTGCGAATTTTTGCATTTCTGTTTGGTTGGTTGCTGCTGTTTGGTTTTTTTCTTTTCAGAAGGATAAAAAGCATCCTAAACAGAGCAACGCTGTCTCGCCCGGGCATTAATGCAATTCCACTGAGGTTATTTGCTTCCTCTCTTTGCTAAACTAAATAAACTCTGTGCAGATGAAGTGCTGAGCAAGGAAGGAATCGCCGTACGCAGAATTCCCCAGCAGACCCTTCCATTTCCAAGATAAGATACATGGTGGCGAGGGCTGATGAACTACAGGCTTTCACATGAACCTCCTACCACTAACTGCTAGTCCTACTAAAAATATCACCTCGTTTTGCTTGCTAAAATAAACATTTATAATGCCCAGATAATCCCCAAGCTCCCATGCATAAACCACCCGGTGATGGGGAGCTCGAGCGGTGCCAAGAAGGACCTTGCTGCAATTTGCCTCTTCAGAGGCTCTTTTCTGGCCAAAACCATTGGCAGGAGTTGGGACAGGAGTGGAAGAAAATCCTGATTGCAAGCCCCCTCCCCCCCCAAAAAAAAAGAAGATAATTATTTCTTTTTTTTATATTGTTTTTAATTAGCAGAAAATATTTTCACGTCATCATTTTCATGCTGATGAGAGCATCAGGTCCAAATAATAGGAGTCTGGTTTCCTCTTAGGAAAAAAAGCTCTTGAAGTCAGCTAAGCTGCCACACAGCTCCAGCAGAAGATTCCTCACAGCAAAAAAGGCTTCAGGAGCCCTTTTCTTTTATGGAAAATGTTCTGGGAAGCTCTGCATAAACCAACCCTGGTATCACAGCCCCAGTCCCAGTGTCCTCCCATCACCATGGAGCTCCATGCCTGGCAAGTAGACATCCTCAGCTGTAAAAAGGTTTCTGACCTACAGGAGGCATTTAATTGTGTGTGGGTGGAGAGGACACTGAATAATCATTTGTCAGACAAAACCAGCCCCAGAATCTGAAACCTTTTCCAGCAGATGGATGAGAAACTCATTCAGGTGTTGCTGTGTAACATTTCTGCCCAGTGACGCCCGTGGCTCTGCTTTCACCTGAATATTTCACAGGAGAGTGTGGAGACACAAAGTTACCCTTCACAACACAGATCTGATTCTTTTGTTTTTTCCAGGATGGACAGAATT
Organism: Heliangelus exortis; assembly: GCF_036169615.1. NCBI lineage: Eukaryota > Metazoa > Chordata > Aves > Apodiformes > Trochilidae > Heliangelus > Heliangelus exortis. The sequence goes on from NC_092454.1 coordinate 2,468,869, forward strand.
TAGCCCTTTAACATCATTCTGGGTTCAAGCAAGGCAATCCACAGCACCTTGGAAGAATCGTTGAAGTTCTTCACTAAAGTCTTGGTTGTTGATACCCAAAAAAACAACCATCCTGGGGCAAGGTGGAGCCAGATATGTTGCTGTGTTCATTCTTTTGGACCAACCCTATCAATAGCAACCTGGGTTGTATTTTTTTTTTTAGGCAAATCACACCAACTGCAGCTCTCAGTTCTCTCCAGCTCCTTTTGACCCCCAAGCTTCTGCCTGGTTTTTGCACAGGATGGGAGCATCCCATGAGAGGCAGCACCACAACCTTGAAAGAAAACAACCCAGCTCTTAAACCACGAGGAAAACAGCTACCAGGTTTTACAGACACCAGGGTTTGTCAGGTAAATCTGTACACCAAAAAAAAAAAAAAAAAAAAAAAAAAAAAGTGAAATACAAGCCAAAACCATGTACTGGAGCTCAGGACACATAAATCCCAGAATAAAGATAAGCCAGCCTAACCATCTGGATATGCATGTCATACAACAATCTCTGCAGTTTGTTTTTTTTTTTTTTTTTTTGCTCTTAAATCCTCCTGGCCTGAAATTAAAAATACATGTATAAAAAAAAACAGATAAACTTTAAACAGGTGCTTTGTTTGGTTTTTTTTCCTCCTGCAAACATCTAAATTGGAAAATCCTCAAGCAGCCTGCTGCTTTTCTATCCCAAATCTTTAAAAACCCCCAAACAAACAACAAACCAGAAAACCTGAACAATTAAATTCACAGATGCCATAGAAATCAGTGCAGAGAGCCACCTCCCCCCCCTTTTCAATTCCAGGTATTTATTTTTGTGCCTGGTAGAGGAGTGAAAGAAAATATCTCAATTTTTGGGTTGACAATGTGGCTTCTAAGAAACAATTTTCCAGTGCCAAGAAAGATCAGTCACAGTAGCACTCCCACAAGCTGTGATATTCTTTACCTGCAGATGAGTGGTTCTTGAATAGATTTTAAAAAAAAAAACAAAACAAAACAAAGCAAACCAACCCCATTTCCTGCATTTTGAAGAGATGTGAAGGGGACCCAGAAGGATTTTGAAATTGCTGTGGTGGGTGAGAACCTTCAGGCAGTGGTAGCATCAAAAGTGAGGAGAAAGGACCAAATTCATCCAATATTTAACTGGTTGGAGTCAATCAGCCCAAACTGGGGATGAGTTGCCCTCAGCAAAGCTGGGGTCTACAGGGTGCTGTGCTAATGAGTGACAGGAGAGCAGATGTGATGACTGACAGCAGGAGTAGGTATCTAAACATATATCTCTCTGTCTATACATATGTATATATAAATATCTGGAAATAGCATACAGCACTTCAGAGGAATGAAACCACAAGTCTAGGGTAAAATTAACAAAGGTGCCAGCACAATGCAGAAGCCTATTTCCCAATTTAAAAACAAAAAAAGAAGGAAAAAGAAATATATATATTATATATTACAGTCTACAGTGGGAGTCTGAAGCCAGACTCCTGTAGTCACTTTGTCCAGAAGAGGAGACAGGGGAAAAAAAAAAAAAAAAAAAGTGGTGAGTTAGGAGGGTTTGAAGGTTTGAAAAAGAAAACTCAGCATGAAAATCACTGGGCACTGGTGAGGCTGCCCCTGGAATCCTGGGGTCAGTTCTGGGCCCCTGAGGACAAGAAGGACATTGAGGGGTTGGAGTGTGTCCAGAGAAGGGCAAGGGAGCTGGGGAAGGGTCTGGAGCAGAAGTCTGCCCAGGAGTGCCAGGGCATGGAGTGACAGGATGAGAGGGAATGGCTTCAAGCTGAAAGAGGGGAGATTGAGGCTGGAGATGAGGAGGAAATTGTTGAATTTGAGGGTGCTGAGCCCCTGTGCCAGGTTTCCCAGAGAAGCTGTGGCTGCCCCATCCCTGGCAGTGTCTCAGGTCAGGTTGGATGGGGCTTGGAGCAACCTGGGCTGGTGGGAGGTGTCCCTGCCCATGGATAAAAGTTGGAACTGGAGGAGCTTTGAGGTCCCTTCCAACGCAGAAGAGTTTGGGGATCTCCTGATTCTGAAGCTGAGGTTCCCTTGCATTCCTCTCATCACTCCATACCATTGCCTGCCATCACTTTATGGGCATCTTCTCCTGAGCCACCTCTCCCAGAATAATATGGATTTCATATTATATCACAAAGTGACAGGAGGATCTGGTGATTTGTGTCCCCTCTCCATGTCATTTCCCACGAGGCCTAGAAAAGCTCATCATACTTTATTTTATGATCAGTGGGTCATTCATCTAGATGAATGCTTTGAAGCCCTAGGGGACTTTTTGCCAATCACCAAGAGAAACTAAGTAAACAGAGCCAAACAGTGTCATCTATCTGTGTGGTGAGTAACTATGAGGGATTCCTCTTTAAATAGATGCTTCAGTAAATATAGAAATATCATTTTACAAAGGCTGGCTCCAGGGGAGGTGTTGGGGACACTACAAAGGAGGGACACCTTGCTGACACCTGCACCCCAGTGAGGGCAAATGTGCCCCTCTGCTGTGACTGAGTACATGGCCAAGGGGTTTTCCATGGCCTCAAGCTGTGCCAGGGAATGTTTGGATTGGGTTGAAGGTGGAACATGGGAAGTTCCAGCACAGCATGAGGAGAAACTTCTGTCCCGTGAGGGTGAGGGAGCCCTGGCCCAGGCTGCCCAGAGAGGTTGTGGAGTCTCCTGCTCTGGAGGCTTCCAAACCCCCCTGGATCTGTTCCTGGGGGATCCTGCTGGGACAGGGGGGTGGGACTGGATCATCTCCAGAGGTTCCTCCCAATCCCTGACACTCAATGATTCTATGGATCTTGGGAAGAAGGGGCTGCCCAGGGCAGTGGTGGTGGTGGAGTCAACATACCTGAAGGTATTTAAGAGCTGCATAGACATGATACTTAAAGATAAGAATTAGTTAAGGTCTTGTCAGTGTGAGGTTGATGGTTGGGCTCTATGATCCTGAAGGTCTTTTCCAGCCAGTGGGATGCTGTGATTTGTGGTGGCTTTCTGCAAGGCAGCCTCCTCGAGGTGGAGAAATGCTTTTCCAAAGCTTCATTCATAAAAATGTCCTTTTCGTGGAATATTTTCACTCTAGTAGGCAAGGCTCTTCATTTCCCAAGGAGGCAACTGTGGGACCATTTCATGGAACATGCAGGGCCATAGTGCAATAAACCCTTCTGTACCCTATGGATGTGTTTATCTGTCTTTATTATCACCCTGCAGCACCCAATCCCTGGTGCTGAGGCTGAGTTACTTGGCCCCTGCCCATGCCTCCAGGATGCAGGATTCAGCCTCATCCCTGCTCCTTGAGCTGTGGGCCACGAGGTGGAAAATTCCCCATGGTTTGCTACCTGTGAGGCAGCAACTGAAATATTAAGGATGGGTTGGCTTGGGAAGCTCAGGGGAGAGGGAAGAAGGAAGGGGATATAAAGAGTTTCAAACCACCTCCTTAACCATCTCCAGGTGGGACAAGTGGCTGATGATTCCCACTGGAGCTGCCAACATGAGGACCATGATGTTTCAGCTGCCCAGCTGAAAGATTTATCTCCCAAATCCCAGGGATGGGGGCATAGAGGGAACAGGCATGCACACAGAAAAGTGGGGCACCCAAATCCAGAGAGGGAAGGGAATGGGTCCCTTGGAGCATCTGGGGTTTGCATGTTGACTGTCATCATATTCCTATTGTTTGTTCTCCTTCCCAATCCTCCATCCTCCCCTCCTCCAGATGAGAAAAGTTGTGAACCACGAAGGAAGAAAAAAAAACCAAACTTTTGCAATAGCACTGCCCCTGTTGGAAAAGAAGCTGGCACAGAGGCCAGGAGTCAGAATTCCATGCAGAGGGAGCCAGGAATGGGACATGGAGTGTTGCAGGAGGAGGTCCCTTCTTCCCCAGCTCCCAGCAGCTCTGAGCTCAGCAGGGTTATGTGGCACAAGCCCAGATCATTGTTTGCTTTCTATCAAACAGGGGCTGTGACATCACTTTTTTTTTTTTTTTTTTTTTTTTTTTTTTTTTTTTTTTAAGGAAAATTGCTGCTTTCTGATTGCAGCTGCTCAGCAGGAGCTGTGACTTGGCACATGCCCTGGGTTCAGCCCAAACTGTGGCCCAAGAGGTCCAGGGAGGAGGAGGTTCTGCTCCTCTACTCTGCTCTCATGGGACACCTCCCCCCCCCCAGGGTGCTGGGTCCAGTTCTGGGGTCCCCAAGCCCAGAAGGAGATGGAGCTGTTGGAGTGAGTCCAGAGGAGGCCCTGGAGATGCTGGGAGGGCTGGAGCAGCTCTGGAGCCAGGCTGAGAGAGTTGGGGTTGTTGAGGCTGGAGAAGAGAAGGCTGCAGGGAGACCTTAGAGCACCTTCCAGTGCCTGAAGGGGCTCCAGGAAAGCTGGGGAGGGACTGGGGACAAGGGCAGGGAGGGATGGGATGAGGGGGAAGGGTTTCAGAGGGGAGATTGAGGTGAGATCTTAGGAGGAAATTCTTTGTTCTGAGGGTGTTGAGCTCCTGGTGCAGGAGCCAGGGAGGGGATTGTCCCCCTCTGCCCCACTCTGGGGAGACCCCCCTGGGGTGCTGGGTCCAGTTCTGGGGTCCCCAAGCCCAGAAGGAGATGGAGCTGTTGGAGTGAGTCCAGAGGAGGCCCTGGAGATGCTGGGAGGGCTGGAGCAGCTCTGGAGCCAGGCTGAGAGAGTTGGGGTTGTTCAGGCTGGAGAAGAGAAGGCTGCACCTCATTGTGTCCCTTCAGTACTTCAAGGAGTTTTAGGGGAAAGATGGGAACCAACTTAATAACTGGGCCAGTTCCAGCAGGACAAGGGGTGATGGGTTTAAACTGAAAGAGGGGTGAATCAGTGTAAGTAGAAAGTAGAAATTTTTTATGCTAAGGGTGGTCAGACCCTGGCCCAGGTTTCCCAGAGAGGTGGGAGATGCCCCATCCCTGGAACCATCCCAGGTCAGGTTGGATGGGGCTCTGAGCAACCTGATCCAGTTGGAGATGGCCCTGGGGTTGGACTGGATGGACTTGAGAGGTCCCTTCCCACCCAAACCATTCAATGATTCTGTGAAGCAGAAGCACCCAGGTGTGCAGAGGCCCCATGTCCCCCCATGCTGCTCCTGACCTCCTGGTCTGCCAGGGTTGTTTGGGGTGCAGATTGGTGCTGGGGAGCAGCAGCACAGCACCTGCTTATTCCTGGTGTTTCCCCTGGACCATGCAGCTCCTTCAGCATCAGGGTCCCACCTAGGTTACCACCCACACTGTGATGGGTGCTGAGGAAATGGAACAGGAATTGCCCTCTGGAAGGATTTTTCTCCCTGAAAAGAGCTTAGGTGGCTTTAGACCAAAAATCTGACTTTCTTCTGCCCAGACTTAGGTGAACACCACCTCAGAAATGGCCTGGCCTGGCAAGTACCAATTGTGACTGTAATTATTTCTTGTCAATGTGAAATTGGTACATGAGTTAATGGATTTTTTTTTTTTTTAAATCCAGTCTAGAGAATAGAGCCTTGGAAGGTGCTGGAACAGAAACACACACTGCCCTCAGGGGTGCAGATAATGGCATGGGATTGCTGTACGTTACAACATTCCTTTAAAACCATGTCATCTAATGACAGACTTTCTTCTCTTTGTTTGGGAGGAGAGAGAGAGAAATTACCTCTTTTATACAATTTTTTTTCCCCCTCTTAACTATTTCTCATTTCAATTTTCAGATGGATGTGTGGTGTCATGTGTTAACTAAATAAAAATGTCTCCTGCTTTGCAGTCCCTGCTTCTGGAGGGTCTTGGAGGAGCAACCATGCAGCCCTGGATGCCATCCCTGGAGGAGGAATTCTGCAAGGAACTTGGTGGTGAGCAAGGGTAGAGCTTGGTAAACTGAGGCAGGGGATTGACCCTGTTAAAGGGCCTCACAGAACTGGGATAGAATGATGAATATATGAATAAATTAAAACCCCAGACTGGTTTGGGTTGGAAGGGACCTCAAAGCTCCTCCATTCCCACCCCCTTTCCATGGGCAGGGACACCTCCCACCAGCCCAGGTTGCTCCAAGCCCCATCCAACCTGACCTGAGACACTGCCAGGGATGGGGCAGCCACAGCTTCTCTGGGAAACCTGGCACAGGGGCTCAGCACCCTGACACCAAATGCTGGGCCCAGGGCAGGAGCAGTGGGTGTCTGATCCTGCAGGATCTGATGTGTCTGATCCTGGGCAGCCCTGGGTGGGTGTGGGGATTCAGTTCTCCCCACTCATCCCTTCCCCACCCCAAGATGGGACCCCATGGGCAGGCAGCTGGTTCCAGGAGGGTTCTGGTGTGGGGAATGGAGAGAGCAAGTGATTTTATTGTGTTAAATAAATAGCAATTGATTTATTTCTCCTTCTTCTCCTCCTTCTCCTCCTTCTCCTTCTTCTCCTTCTCCTTCTCCTTCTCCTTCTCCTTCTCCTTCTCCTTCTCCTTCTCCTTCTCCTTCTCCTCCTTCTTCTCCTCCTTCTTCTGCTTCTTCTGCTTCTTCTGCTTCTTCTGCTTCTTCTTCTTCTTCTTCTTCTTCTTCTTCTTCTTCTTATTATTATTATTATTATTATTATTATTATTATTATTATTATTATTATTATTATTATTATTATTATTATTAAATACTTAGTCATACCAGTGTCATGTCAATAACAGAGTCAATCATGAGCCCCTCCTGAGGCTCAGTATCATCCTTTCTGGGTCTGATCCTGGCACATCCTGCCCAGGCAGAAGAAAGGATGGAGAGAAACTTTCTGGCTAAAAAAAATGCAAAGAAGAATATTTTCTGTCACCACAAGGATGAAGGGGATGCAGGAGGTTTGACTCTGGGGCAAAATCAGCATCTTTGCCCTGCAGGGAGCTCAGTGGGCCCTGGAGGGTTTGTCCCATGGGAGAGTTGCCTGGGATTGAGGTGTGGAGTCACCAAATGGTTCTGGTTGGAAAGGACCTTTCAAGTCCATCCAGTCCAACCCCAGGGCCATCTCCAACTGGATCAGGTTGCTCAGAGCCCCATCCAACCTGACCTGGAATGGTTCCAGGGATGGGGCATCTCCCACCTCTCTGGGAAACTTGGCCCCAGGCTCTCACCACCCTCAGAGTAAAACATTTCTTCCTTCTATCTGGTCCAAATCTTCCTTTTTTCAATTTAAACCCATCACCCCTTGTCCTATCTCTACAGACCTGCCTAAAAACCCTGTCCCTATTTTCCTAAGCCCCCCATGAAGTACAGAACAGCCTCACCAAGGTCTCCCCAGATCTTTCTCTTCTCCTGGCTGAACACCCCCAGCTCCCTCACCCTCTCCTTGCAGCAGGGATACCCCATGCCCAGGGGAACAGAAGATGCACCCAGAAGATGCTCAGCTGTGGTGTGGTTGGCATCCCCCTCCCCAGGGATGCAGCCCAACTGGTGCTGTGCCAGGGGGGGTCACTGATTTGGGGCTGTTGTCAGCAAAATGTTGTATGCAAGGTGGTACATCAGTGCTTGAAAGAGCTCAGCTGTATAAAAAAATAACAGCTTTGCTTAGGAGACTCTGAGTAGTGTTGGGTGCACGCTAAGCCAAAGCAATTAAGAGGACTTTCTGGCTTTACTTAGCCTAAATTAGCACATTTTTCTCTAATGAATATGTTGCAAAATGGTTTTAACTAGTCCAAACTAAATGAGCCTTCAAATCAGTGCCAGTTTAGCTTCCCTGCTGGGCTGAGAACTGGCAGCATGAGGCAGAGGAAGATGATGGGGACCCTCCAGAGGTCTGGAGACAGCGTGTCCTGGTGTTCCCAGCTTCAGCTGAGCAGCTGGGATCTTCCTGTCCCTTTCCTCAGCTCTCCCATCAAGTTTGGCATTGAATTCATGGCTTCAATCATTGGGGCAGCACATGGACAGATGGAGTGCTCCAGCTTGCGTGGCCAGATGTGTTTCTGCTTGGGTCAGATCTGTCACCAGGCTGATGTGAATGCTCCTTGTCATTGAATCATAGATTTATAGAATGGTTTGGGTTGGAACACTAAAGCTCCTCCATTCCCACCCCCTTTCCATGGGCAGGGACACCTCCCACCAGCCCAGGTTGCTCCAAGCCCCATCCAACCTGACCTGAGACACTGCCAGGGATGGGGCAGCCACAGCTTCTCTGGGAAACCTGGCACAGGGGCTCAGCACCCTCAAATTCAACAATTTCTTCCCAAAATCTCACTTCAATCTCCTCTTTCAGCTTTAAAAATGTTCCCCCTCACCCCATCCCTCCCTGCCCTTGTCCCCAGTCCCTCCCCAGCTTTCCTGGAGCCCCTTCAGGCACTGGAAGGTGCTCTAAGGTCTCCCTGCAGCCTTCTCTTCTCCAGCCTGAACAACCCCAACTCTCTCAGCCTGGCTCCAGAGCTGCTCCAGCCCTCCCAGCATCTCCAGGGCCTCCTCTGGACTCACTCCAACAGCTCCATCTCCTTCTGGGGTTGGGGACCCCAGAACTGGACCCAGCACCCCAGGGGGGTCTCCCCAGAGTGGAGCAGAGGGGGACAATCCCCTCCCTGACCCTGCTGGGGATGCAGCCCTGGACAGGGCTGGTTTCTGGGCTGCCAGCACATGTTGAGCTTCTCCTCACCCAACACCTGATCATGGAATATTCAGAGTTGGAAAAGACCTTTAAGATCATCCATTCCCACCCCCTTTCCATGGTCAGGGACACCTCCCACCAGCCCAGGTTGCTCCAAGCCCCATCCAACCTGACCTGAGACACTGCCAGGGATGGGGCAGCCACAGCTTCTCTGGGAAACCTGGCACAGGGGCTCAGCACCCTCAAATTAAAGGATTTCTTCACTTAAGGATGTGTTTGGAATTGATGCTGCAACCTGACAAAAATACCTCCCTAAGCAGGACTTGGCCAAGAACTGGTGGGGTAGCCCTGGAGAGCTCTTAATTCCAATGGGCACCTTTTGGAGGTGAAGGCTGCAGGAGCCAGGATGGTCTGGGGAAATCTGAGCTGCAGACTTCCTAGGACCATCCCCATCAACAGAGGGAATTAATAATAATAATAATAATAATAATAATAATAATAATAATAATAATAATAATAATAATAATAATAATAATATAAGTTCTGGTACTTAGCAGGTAAGGACAATAGGTGGTGGGGCTGGGAGTGGGTGGGTTCTTGCCAACCTCTGGCTCTGGTGCCAGTGATATCAGGCAGTCTGCTGCTGGGGTTTCTTAAGGCCTTTAGGAGGTGGTAATTGTCTCACTTTTGCTCTAAACACGGTGTTAATTACAGTTTGAGACAATGGCTATAAACTCAGCCTTTAATTCGTTGTGAAGTGCTCTGGTGTCTCTATGATTGGGGGGTGTGGGAAGAGTTAAATACTGGGGTTATCAAATGAGAGAAAAACCCAACAAAACCATCAAACCAAAAAAAGAGAAACCCCAAAAATTTAATTTTTGCAGCTGATGCATTTTAATTTCAAAGTTGGGTCTCTCTTAGAGCTTTTAGACCCAACCCAGAGTTGGGTCTCTCTTAGGCACATTTAACCAACACAGGAGCCACTACAGTGCACTTACCCTCAAATAATTTTTTTTCTCTGTTCCTGGGTGGTGTTGGGTGGTTCAACTTTGTGTCATTCAAGCCCCCAAAATTTTTAAAATGAAAAAAAAAAATCAAAAAGCCTGTAATATTCTTAGGATATTTCAGTTCCAACGTTACTTTCATGCCACTGAAAAAAACAAATATTAATACATTTGGGAAATGCAGTGCCCAGGAGACCCATCCAACAGCCCACAGGTATCTCTGGTTTTACGTCCTCAGAGAATATGGATTTTTTTTTTTTTCCCTCTTAAATGAGGAGAACAAGTCTGGGCCTCTTTTGGATTAATCACTGCTATCAGATGGCATGCCCTCTCCCCTCCAGATGAAATGAATGAAATTGGGTAATGTGCTTTTGAAAATTCAATCTTTAAATTACACTTTACTTTTTTTTTTTTTTTTTTTTTTTTTTTCCCTCTTCAATTTATGCATTTGGGATTGTGAAATCAGAGCAGATGGTTCTTGCCCAATCCTATATTTCTTGTTCACCTGAAACCCCCTTATTTTACATCCAAAGGGAGTTTTTCATCCTGCAGGTCGTGACCATCAGACTGGGGTCCCATTTCCATGCTGCTGCCACTTTCCAGTTCTCAAGCAGTTGCCATCACTTGGGTATTTTGGAGAAAAAAAAACCAAAACAACAAGCCCAACAACCCCCAGTTCTGAGGAAGTTGTTTTCCCTGGAACAGAGCCATGTGGATGATTGTCATAAAAGCATTTCTGTGGGGTTTAATATTTGTAAAAAGCTATTAAAAAGAAAAAAAAAAAAAAAAATAATCCCAGCCCTGCATTTAGACAAATGAGGAGTTTTCAATTCTCTGTTTTAATGCACTGGCTCTACTAATTCATAAATTATTGAGTACCAAGGGCTATTCCTCCTGTCTAGACTTCCCACCTGAGTAACTCAGACCAGGAAGGCTCCCTGCATCTGTTCAGGTTTCAACCAGCAGGAGCTCATCTTCTGGATACCACCAAAACCTCACTTCACAATTATTATTGACAGAGCAACCACCACAACCAGTGGTTAATTACCCGACCTGGATCACTACTGGCGAAAAAAATGATGCTTTGGTTCTTGCTTCTGTTCTCCTAGCAAACCAGACAGCTTTGGGTTCATCCTGTACCTTTGAGAGACTCAAGAAACCATTATCAAAACTTTTTTGGTTTTTGTTGTTGTTGTTTCTTTTTTTCTTTTTTTTTTTTTTTTTTTGTCCTCAGGTGGAACTTTTGTGCCCTAAGCCACTGGAGCATTTTAAATAACGACTTTATTTGTTCTGCAAATGCCCAACTGCATCCAAAGAAATGTGGGATCCAGGGAGATCTGGTGAGACCTTATCTGGGAGCCCAGCACAAGAAGGATGGGGACCTGCTGGAGCACATCCAGAGCCACAAAAATGATCAGGGGGCTGGAGCAGCTCCCTAATGAAGAGATATAAAGTGTGACAGAGTTGGGGTTGTTGAGGCTGGAGAAGAGAAGGCTGCAGGGAGACCTTAGAGCACCTTCCAGTGCCTGAAGGGGCTCCAGGAAAGCTGGGGAGGGACTTGGGACAAGGGCAGGGAGGGATGGGATGAGGGGGAACAGTTTTAAAGCTGAAAGAGGAGATTGAAGTGAGATTTTAGGAAGAAATTCTTTGTTGTGAGGGTGCTGAGCCCCTGTGCCAGGTTTCCCAGAGAAGCTGTGGCTGCCCCATCCCTGGCAGTGTCTCAGGTCAGGTTGGATGGGGCTTGGAGCAACCTGGGCTGGTGGGAGGTGTCCCTGCCCATGGATAAAAGTTGGAATTAGATGATCTTGAAGGTCTTTTCCAACTCTGAATATTCCATGATCAGGTGCTGGGTGAGGAGAAGCTCAACATGTGCTGGCAGCCCAGAAACCAGCCCTGTCCTGGGCTGCATCCCCAGCAGGGTCAGGGAGTGGATTGTCCCCCTCTGCTCCACTCTGGGGAGACCCCCCTGGGGTGCTGGGTCCAGTTCTGGAGTCCAGAAGGACACAGAGCTCCTGGAAGGTGTCCAGAGGAGCCACTGAAATGCTCAGAGGGCTGAGCAGCTCCCTGGGAAGCCAGGCTGAGGGATTGGGGTTGTTCAGCCTGGAGAAGAGGAGGCTCCCAGGTGAGCTCAGAGCAACCTTCCAATATCTGAAGGGGCTCCAAGAAAGCTGGGGGAGGGCTTTGGACACGGGGGGGTAGGGAGAGGACAAGGGAAATGGGTTAAAACTTGGAGAGAAAGGGGAGATTGAGGTTGGAGATGAGGAAGAAATTGTTGAATTTGAGGGTGCTGAGCCCCTGTGCCAGGTTTCCCAGAGAAGCTGTGGCTGCCCCATCCCTGGCAGTGTCTCAGGTCAGGTTGGATGGGGCTTGGAGCAACCTGGGCTGGTGGGAGGTGTCCCTGACCATGGAAAGGGGGTGGGAATGGAGGAGCTTGAAGGTCCCTTCCAACTATAACCATTCTATGATTAATTATTCTACTTTTGGAGCATTTTCTAATGATTTGCATGAATCCTCTGCATTCCCTCTTAAGCATATAACAATCAGAGCCCCAAATGGTGTCATCTGGAGATAAAATGCTCCTATAGAAAATGAATATAAGGAAGCAGAGGAGAATTTATCTTGGATTTGAGGACAAGAAATCTAAAACCTGTTGCCCAATGCAACTGCAAGGCTCTACACTGAAAATGCCAGCATTGCATCTTGGGTGTCTGAGCACTGATTTATTTGTTTCAATGTCAAGCTGTAGGTCAGTATGAAGGACACCAATCCTGACCAATCCACCATAAATGGGGAAATTTTCTTTTTGCAAGAGGCTGACTGGACAGAAAAAAAACCTTGGCTTCAGGGGGAATTGTCCTTGGATAAGACCATGGAAAGCATAGGTTGAGGACATGGCTGGTGTTTGAGGGAGAGGAACCAGCTCCATGACGCATCTGGCCAGGCCACCACAATAAACACAAAAAGATCCATCCCATTAAAAATTAACCCCCAAGGCCATCCCAGAAGCTGGTGATTTTCCTCTTGCTTTGCCTGCTGTTCTCCCATCCCCTTTACAACCCTCTCATTCTGTCAAATCGAAACAAAACAGAACAGCTTGGGTAGTTTTGTTTGATTTCTCATGAAGGGATCTGGGGTCCTTCCTGCTGGGGAATTGATGTGCTGTAGGCAGCTGACCCTGAAGATGGGCACATCCCTGCATTGTGGAGCCCACCTGAGCAGCCCAGCTTTCAGGAGCTGTTAAATTCCCCTAAAACCTGAAGCTTCCCACCCAGAGGCAGGGATTAGCTTGACAATGCTGGCACTGAAGTGCTGCTCTTGAAGTGATGGACACCCCACCCTTCCCTCTTTCCCCTGGGCATAGGTGTAGCAGTGTCCTAGGTACCAGATATTCAGCATCCAGGAGGCAGCAGATCCACACCTTGGATGGACCCTGGGGTCTTACAGGCAAATCAGAACCAGAAAGCTCTCTCCCCATCTCCAGTTGTCTGCATTTCCACTCCAGAGCTTTCAGGGGAAGGAACTGTGAGGCAAGGAACCTGATTTCCCATCTCAGCCCTTGGCTCTTGTCATGAGCTCAGTTATCTGGGCCAGAGCTTGCTGGAAGGGCCTACAAATGAAACTTTTGGTAAGTGGCCTTCCTTGACATGAAGAGGATTTGGATTTACAGCCCTGAATTAAAATGCAGGGAGGGGGATACCTGCTAAGTGTGCTGACCTTTAAAATGTTCCAGCCAAGATGCTGTGCTCTCTGTTCCTGTACAGAAACAAACAAAAAAAATCCCTTCTTGAGAGCTCACACACCAAAAGAAACACCTCAAAACATGTATTTGGGGTGAGGTGGTGTTTTTTTTTTATATAATGTTGTTTATATGTTCTTTATGTGTTGTATACTTTATATTAACATCGAGCCTCCCACCCTGCAGGATCCTGAGGAGCAGAAAGGCATCAGGATCCCAGGGTTGGGTTGCTGGAGGAAGAAGCTGATCCCTTCCTCCTAGCAAAAGGGATTTTGCAGCTTTTCTGCTACCTGTGAAGTCAAATATTCCACCTGCTCCCTCACCCTCTCCTCTGCTTCTCCCCTCCAGCATTCCCACATTCCCACACCTCTGCCCCACCAGCAGCTCCCGGGAGGTGACACCTTCTCCTCCACCGCAATCCTCAGCTCCTGGCTCATCTCTTTCCAGACTGCCTGACCTAAATCCCTCCCCATCTCACCCCCCTGGTCACAAATCCCACCGGTGACGTCCGGGCTGAACCTCATCCCCGCTGGTGACGCGGCACTGCCGTCACGGGTTCTTTTTGGGGACACGGGGGGGATGTGGGCAGGGATGGAGATGTGACAGGGATTAGCAGCCACGCTGCAGCTCCAAGTGACCACCAGAGAGGCCACAAAGGGCAGGCACCACTCCTGATATTACATACATATATGTATATAATTTTCTTTCTGTTACGAGGGAGCCCAGTCTAAAGAGGCTGCCTCGCGTTTGACCTCACCTCTTGACGGAAAACCTTCAATATTTATGTGGATGAACCATTAAAAAAAAAAAAAAAAAAAAAAAAAGCCCAAAAGGCTAAGAAAATTTCAGCTAGCAAAGCAGAGGTGTGAAATCAGGGACGAGTGAGACTGCTTTGATAAATTTTCTTTCCCAGGTCCCAGTGAGTCCCAGTACCAGCGCCTGCCCAGCCTCCTGATGGACCACTGGGATTGGGATGGACCAGTTCCCAGGGCTTGAGAAAGGAGCGGGTTTTCCTCATCCCTGAGGAGTACGGGGAAGGGTCCATCTCACCGGGTTTGTTGGTTTGGTTGTTTTTTTTTCCTTGCTGTGAACTCTTTCTGACAGATACAACGTTGCAGCATCCGTGAGCCCGGAAATTGATGATTTTGTGAGAAGAACGAGAGCATGGGAGGTCCCACGGCTCCCGGGGACCTGTGCAAGGTTGCTGGGAGAAGGGTTTTCTCTGCAGACCTGAGGTCTCGTAGCTTGCAGGAGTGGAAGGAGACCTCAGCTCCAGCCCAAATGGCATGGTCACCCCGATTTGGAGCATTGCTTGAGAGCTTTGCTCTGAAAATAAGGCACAAAAATAGAAGCAGGGCCACAAGCCTATTCCTAATGTGCACAAAAGGATGGGAGGGTGCCAGGAGCCTGCCTGCACTGCCTATACCCTGCCTGCAGCCTGGCTTGGTCTTTCCCACCTCCCTCGAATGGTTTTTCACTGCTGGTCAAGGAAAAAAAAAAAAAAAATGAGAGCGAGACATACCCCCAAAAGAGCAAAGCGTGCTTGTTATTGACCCTCGTCTCGAAAGTGTCTGAAGAGGGATCAGCTCTGTTTGTTTGTACCCGGTAATGATGTCAGGATAAAGGGTTTTGTTTTGTTTTGTTTCCTCCCACACCGCTATCCCCCCCCAGAGCCCCCCCAAGCCTGTTTTTTATCCCCTTTGTTGGAAGTGCCTTTGGTGAGTCTCACACCCCGGTGCTGTTAGCAAAACAATTAGGTTAACAGTGCCCTGGCTCCAACTGTCTGTCAAAGGCTGAATTGCAATGCAAATGAACTCGGCTTGAGCCCTTCAAAGGCAGCTGGGTTCAGGAAAGGTCCCCAGAAAACTCCAGCAGAAATTGAGGTCGAGGGCTGGGTGGGATTTTGCAGACAGGACCCCAATGCCTTTCGGGCGAGGGATGAAGGTGCATTAGCTAAATCTATCACAGAAATGTGATAAACCATACAAATCCTTTCCATACTCCAAGGGGGGTGTGAGAAGAAAAAGGGAGACAAGAGTTTTTTTTGCAGGGCCTGTAGCAACAGGACAAGGGGTGAGGGGGTTTAGGTAACAGAAAGGGGATTCAGACTGAACAATAGGAATAAAAGTTTTACACTGAGGGTGGTGAGACCCCGGCCCAGGTTGCCCAGAGAGGTGGGAGATGCCCCATCCCTGGGACCATTCCAGGTGAGGTTGGATGGGGCTCTGAGCAACCTGATCCAGCTGCAGCACCCCTGGTTCATTTGGGGACTGTTTTTCCAGGCTGACAGTGTCACAGGACAGGCTGTGAGTATCACTTTCCCCCCCCCCCTTCATCCCCCTCCTTTCAAAGCATCATCTCCCCAGCCCACACACTGTTTTATCAGCTCATTTCTGGATTTTTCCATCTGGACACATACATATGGTCTGTTCAAACGAGGTAATTAGAAAGCAGTTCTTTATCAGTTATTTAATATTTAGCAATTCTGTTGTTTTGGCGTTCTGTTCAGCTGCAGGGATCATAAGGACCAGCAAGCATTGATGTCACAGCTACATCAACAGGCAACCAGAGATCCCTAGTCAAAAGGATGTACCCGACACCACTTAGAGAACACACAGCGGGGACAAGAAAAAAAAAAAAAGCCCCCAAAACCCCACATTATAACCTCCTGGACCCCACCTTTATTCTCCATCCTTTCACAGCAGACACCTTTTTGCCATCCTGCTGGTGGCAATAAACGAATTTCACCACCAGGGGAAAACTTCTAAGAGATGTCAACTTCATCTATGACGGCTTTGAAAGTTTGAAAAAAACTTAATTTAATGCATAGATTAATGGGCACGTCCAGTTGTGTTTTTCACCAGCAGATACAAAAGGCAACTTTGCTTTCCCCCCCTCTCACTATCAGTTTACCTTGCGCGTCACAGTGGAAAAGAGCTTGAGGTTCTCTAAGGAAACGAGGAAATCATTCTGGGTATTCACCAGGTCACTCCGGAGGCTGGTGAACAAGATATTAAACAAAACAAAACAAAACAACGGTCTCAAATTTCTGTTTTCCAGGGGGGAGTGGCGACCATTTTAAAAAGAAGAGGATTTTCTCACCAGCACAGCAGCAGCAGCCACAGAAGCTGGTGTGCCAGCCTGCGGGCAGCTCGTACTCGAGGACAATAATTACTTGGAGGTGAGTCCATCCCTTTCCTTAGACTCTAGTTTTGTGAAAAAAACAAAACTGAACTAAACAACAATCCCTTAAATTTTTATTTTCCATGCTAGCAAGTAACACTCTTCCCCTCCTTGATTTTTTTTTCTTTTTTTTTTTTTTTCTCTCCCATCTTATTTATCACAAAGCAAGATTTGGAGTGGATTTGGGTGACTCATGAATGAATATTATCAGTTATTCTCAGGAATACTTGATAAAACTGACCCAGAATCTACCTCCTAAACAAATTTAGATCCAAAACAGCGTGACAAATCCCGGGCCTGGGAGCAATCTCCTGGCTTGCAAGACCGGGCTGTAAAATTCTCCTCCTTTCACCAAAGGCAGGGACCCAGGAGGGACAACCCTGGGAATGTTTTTTGTGTCGTTCCCCCCCCCCCCCCCCTTCCTTTGCTCTGTGTTTTATTGCTGGCCAAGCCACGCAGCCTCTTGGTGGCTCAGTTTCCCCATTCCTTGGCGGGGAGAACTTGGACTGGGGGATCTGTGGAGCATCCCGGGTGCCAGAAATCATTCCTGCTAGTAGGACCCGTCACAAGAATAGCGGTAGCGCTGCGTGCTCATCATTCCTGCTTCTCCTTTTTGGGAGAATTGGAGTATACTCAGCCACTATGAAATATTTTTTTCCTTTCCTTTTGGCGACAGGTGCTGTCAAAGTGCAAATCATTTTCAGAATGATTGCTTTTTCGTGCGCGCCAAATCATCTAGATGTATTTTTTTCCCCCCCAGATTATTATTATTATTATTTTTTTTTTCGTATCACATAATATAAATTATTGAGGTTGGAATGGACCCTAAACATCCCCAGGTTACACCCCTCTCCACGCCATGGGTGAATGTATAGAATTATCATAGAATGATGATGGTTTAACACTTCAATATACGCACCCAGGGGTGCTGGGGGTGCACGGAGGGTGGGCAGCCCCAGCTAGACCCCCCTTTTCGAGGGGCAGAGGGGTGGTGGGGAAGGATGGGGGTGTGGGGGGTGAGGAGAGTAAAAAGCTCCACAGCCCTCCAGCAACCCGAGCCGCCTCTTGCGCAAGGCGATTCGAGATAAATATAATAATTTATATATATATTTAATTTTTTTTTTTTTTTTTTTTTTTTTTCCCGGAGCGACACGGTGTCTAGACACCCACGTGACGGGGCCGGGGCCGGGCCGGGCCGGGGCCGCGCTGCTGCGCACTGAGAGCCCGAGGTGAAGAGGAGAGGGGGGAGAACCGGGGAAGGAGGGAGGGGGGGGGGTTTAGAACCGGAGCCGGGGCGAGGAAGGGGAGAACCGGGCTGGGAGCGGCTGAGGGTGCAGGGACGGTGGTGCTGCCACCCGGCTCCCCCGCAGGGAAAAAAAAAAAAAAAAATTAAAAAATTAAATAAAACCTAAAAAGACGAAAGCGCTGGTGCAGGGAGGAGGGAGCGGCGTTGCGGCGAGTGGAGGGAAGGGAAAAAAAAAAAAAATTAAACCCAGCCCAAGAAAGGAGGAGGAGGGGAAGGAAGGCAGGAAGGAGGAGAGAGGAGGAGGAGGAAAAAAAACCCAGAAAAGAAAAAAACCCCAGCGAGGCAGACGCAGGCAGCAGGGAGAGGGTCGCCGGCGGGCTGCCCCCGCACCCATGTAAGTGCGGAGGGGCGCGGAGAGGGTGGGGGGGGTGGGCAGCGCGGTGATTTCCCCCCGGGGAAAGGAGGGGACGCAGCCCCGCTTGCTTTATTTTATTCTAATTTTGTGTGTATGTGTGTGTGGTTTTGTTTCTTTCTTGTTTTTTTTTCCTAGCAGCCGGATCAAGACTCCTCGTGTGTGTGTGTGGATTAAAAACCTTGGGGAAGAAGGAGGCAGAAAAAAAAAAAAAGAAAAGGCAAAAACCACCCCAAGCCCCAGAGCAGGACGACCTGGGCTTTAAAAAAAAAGAAAAAGAAAAAGAAAAAAAAAAAAGAGAAAAAACCAGAAGGGGATACAACACTCTGGATGCGCTTGTTCTTCTCTTTGTGACAGATGCTTAAAGCGATTCCGACGGCTAAACCTTAGGGTTGGTGTTTTGGCTTTCTTTTATTTCTACACATTTTTTTTTCTTAATGTTTTTCAGCAGGCACCGTTTGAGCTCGATTTTTTGATTTTTTTTTCTTCCTTTTTTTTTTTTTTTTTTTTTTTTTTCCTCCTCTTCTTTTGATTCTGCCCTGCGCCGCATCAAGCCCGGCTCTCCCCCTCACCCCCCTCCCCCCCCCCTTGCACCCCCCTCCCTTCTCCGCCCCCCCCTCCCTTCTCTACCCCTCCCCACCACACCCCCCTCCCTCCTTCCCCAGCACCGGCGGGTTGATGGGAGCTGCGGCCCCCGGGAGGCCGAGGATCCCCCGCGGCTCCAGCCGCGCTCCGCACCCGCGCAGGGCGGCGCGGCGCCGGCCCGCTCAGCCCGCCTCCCCTAGCGCGATGCGCCGCAGACTCTAGACAGCCTTTTCATTACTATCATTATTATTTCATTTTCCATTATTATTCTTCTTTCCTTTTTTCTTTTTTTTTTTCGGGAAAAACCCCAGCGAGCAGCTTTCCCCCCTTTTTCTTCCCCTCCCTCCCTCCCTCCCTGAGATTTTTTCTTTTTCCTTTTAAATTTTGTTGGTTTTTTTACATTTTTAAAAATTTTTTAAATTTTAATTTTTTTTTTTTCTTTTTTTTTTTTTTTTTTTTTGCGGTTGGCAGCGGGCAGAGGCGCGGGCCGGCGCAGCCCCCCGCGGGAGGCGGCGGGACCCGCGGTCCCCAGCGCGGAGACTGGCGCATGCCACAGCCCGCCTCGGCTCCACCGCCGCCGCCGCCTTCCCCTCTCCGCCGCCGCCGCCGCCGCCCGCCGCCCGCCGCTGCCCCCCGCCGCTGCCACTGCCGCCGCCGCCGCCTCGTCTCGGCTCCCGGCCCCTTCATGCGCGGCGGACGACATCATGCCCGTTTTGTAGCCGGGGGCCCCTCCTCTCGTCCCGCATGTTCAGGACCAAACGCTCGGTGCTCGTTCGGCGGCTCTGGCGGAGCCGTGCGCCCGGCGGCGAGCAGCAGGAGGAGGAGGAGGCGGCGGCGGCAGAACCCGGCCAAGCGACGACGGCGACCGAGGCCCGGGCTCATGTCTGCGGCGGTGGAGGAGGAGGAGGTGGCGGCGGCGGCGGGGGGAGCAGCAGCAGCAGCAGCAGCAGCAGCAGCAGCAGCAGCGGGTGCTGCCCGGGCAAAACGGGCCGCGGAGGACGGGGTTCGGCGGGCGCGGAGGCGGAACTGAAGGCGCTGACCCACGCCGTGCTGAAGCGGTTGAAGGAGCGGCAGCTGGAGGGGTTGCTGCACGCCGTGGAGTCCCGAGGTGGGGCGAGGACCCCTTGCTTGCTGTTGCCCGCCAAGGCCGATTCCCGGTTGGGTCAGCACTGGTACCCGTTACCGGTGTTGCTCTGTAAGGTGTTCCGTTGGCCCGACCTCCGGCACTGCTCCGAAGTCAAGCGGTTATGTTGCTGTGAATCCTACGGCAAAGCTCACCCCGAGCTCGTCTGCTGCAACCCGCACCACCTCAGCCGGCTCTGCGAGCTAGGTAAGGCTGCGGGGCCTTGGGGAGAGGAGAGGAGCGGGGGGTGGGGAAGCTTGCGGGGCTGGAGTGGCTTTGGGGGGGGGGAGGGGGTGGATGGATTTGCGGGACTGAGGTGCTGAGGTTTGGGGGGGCTGCATCCCGCTTGCCTCACTTCCCACTCAACTTTGATTTTCCGAAAAAAAAAAAACCAAACCCAAAACCCTCAGAGCAAACCCCCCCCGGCAACTTTCCGTTCTATTTCCATGTCGTTTAATCTTTTTCTTGATTTAGGGGAGGGGGTGCCCCCCGCACCACCAGCCCCCCTCCCTCTACCCCCCCTCCTTCTCCCCGGCGCTGCCTCCCCGCCGTCCCCGCTCGGTGCCGGGGGATTAGGGGCCGGCCGGCCCCGGCGCTGCCGCGGCTCCGGCGAGCCAAGGAGGCCCCGATCAGACAGCCCGAGCGGCAGATAGCAGGGAGACTGGCGCCAGACGGCCCCTTTTGTTTATCTGACAGCTAAATATCAAGGCAATCACCGCCTCGCTGCCCTGCCTCCAACCCCCAGAGCTAAGACAAACAGTTTTGCTAAAAGAATGCCACTGTTATCATAAGTTCCTATCTTTTTTCTTTTTTTTTTTTTTTTTCTTCTTCCTTTTTTTTTTTTTTTTTTTTCCCCTTTCTCATGGCTCTGCCTTTATTTTCTCTGTACTTTTCTAATTTCAGAGTCTCCCCCTCCACCCTACTCCAGATATCCAATGGATTTTCTCAAACCAACTGGTAAGTGGACTTTTTTTTTTTTTTTTTTTTTAATCTCAATGCAGGTTTGTTGTTTTTTTTTAAAAAAGTGCGTTGAAAACTGTCACACTTTTTCAGAGTGTGATAACTTCTGGGGCTGCTTGCATGCCTCTGTGCCTTCTGGAAGAATGAACAGATCATTTATCTAAGGCACAAAGTAGGATTTTAAACCTCTGGCAAGGAGGTTGAGGAGGGACTGTGATGCAGCACAGGCCTTTGCTGCTCCAGTCACTTGGACAGCCAGAAAAATCATGGGCTCTGGTTATCCATGACAGTGGCTCCCTCATCCCTGGGTGGTTCTTTTTAGGGACTAAAGCTGGAATCCAGCACAGCTTGGGTTAGCATCACCCTGCTGGCTGGGAATCCTTCAGAGCCTTGAGAAATGGGAGTGGGCAGAAATAAAATAAAAGAGCATAATCCTGCCTTCTCAGGTTAAAAAAAAAAAAAAAAAAAAAAAAAGAAAAAACAAACCCAACAAAACCCAACCAAAATTAGAAAAGGGGTTTGAAATGTTACTTTAAATTTTTTTTTTTTTTTTTTTAGCATCACTCTGCATGCCTGTTGCTTGTAATTGAATGTCAGGGTGCCAGGGGAGAAGCCCATTTGAGGCTGGCACCAGCTCTTTTGCGGTTGTCTGCATAAACTCTTGGTTGGCAGGGAGCTCTCCGGGTGTGAGATAAATCGGGCTGGAAAAGAGGAGGAAAGGTGGGGAGAGTTGGAAACTGGGGGGAGCTTCAGGAGGAGTTGGCTCCCTGAGGGTCAGGGGGTCTCTGGTGGCTTGGCTGGAGCAGGGTGGCCGTGACCCTTTGGTGCCAGCAGGCAGGAGGGGGAAGACAGCAAAGAGGGAGAGGTATATTTTTAAAAGACCAAATACCAGGTCATATTTTTTTTGGCCAAAAGATCAGTTTCTGTCAAATTACTGCTCTTCAGTGTCTCGCGACTGAAGGAAACCCTGAACTTGAGGTTGTCTGAGACACATGGGGTACCCTTCTGGGGCTCCATCCTGCCCACTCCTCCCTGACAGGCTGGACTGTTGTTTTTCTGATCAAAGAAACACTTATCAGTCTTTTTTTTTTTTTTTTTTTTTTTTTTTTTCCGTGTGGTTTTTTGTTTTGTTTTTTTTTAATGCCTTGTAGGAAATAAGCAAAGCTGTTTAACAAACAATTGGGTTGCAAAGCATGAAATGTTTTGGAAAAACAGGAGATAAAGCCTTGTGAATGAAAGAGGGATATCGGGGAGGAGGCTCAGCATCTCAAGCCCATACTGGGATGTAGGAAGGGGTTGTTCCATAATTTTTATTTTGTGGGGCTGCTGGCTTTGAAGAGTTTTGTGGGTCTGGGTGAGACTGGCATTGTTATGTCTCTGATGAGGAATGCTCCCCCAAAAGTTCTGTGTTTTGGCTTTTATTGCCTCTCTTTCAACCCAACAGTGATGCTGGCGTGGGATGCAGAAGGGGTTGAGAGAAGGGTTAAAATCTTGCCTTGGGTTTCCTGTGAGGATGTTGGGATGTATCTCTTCTTCGCAGGGTTTAAACATCCCCATCTGCCCCTGCCAGGACCTCGTTCTCAGTTAGCCGAGTGATATATTTATTCATTAGCAAAGTGTTGACACAAGGTAGCAAAATGTGTGTAAACAGCAAAGCCGCAGAGCATTGAATGTGCCATTTCGAAAGGAAAAGTTATTCCTATCGGCCAATAGGAAGTGATTAACGCTGCCCATCGGAAACGCAGACACAACTGGGTTACTCACCAAAAAAAAGTCCTCCTTTTTTTTTTTTTAATTTTTCTTTTTTTTTTTCGCTTTTTTTTTTTTTTTTTTTTTTTGAAACTCAAAAATCCCTTTGGCAGCTGGACTTGACTTAACAGGGCCTGGAAATCTGTTGTTGCAGGTGGGTTTTGCAAGCTCAGGGTTTCTCAGCATTTCCTCTGCAGAGTGACTGAGGGTTTCCCAGCCTGGCACTGGTGCCATCTCTCTCCTGTGGCCTTTTTCCCAGCTGCACATTGAGGAGGACTCCCTGTGGGATGGCTGGGTAGGAAAGGGAGAGTAGATGGTGATGGGAAGGCGTGAGATTTTTTACCTGCCTGATGCATGTGAGCCATCTTCTCCCCTGGGACACTGGGTTGGAGCAATCCCCCAGTTTCAACTTGGGCAGCTGCAGCTGCTGGTGGAGCTGGGAATGTGCATCCAGGGGGAGACTTCTGCTTTTCCATTAAGCCTGATCGTGGTGATAAAAATACTGAAGTGTTTAATCTTTTAAATGTTTTGTCTGGATGGACAGAGAGTACCCAGACCAGCGTGGGCTCTGGCAGCATATACCAGTGCCCATGCTTATAGAATCATCAAGCTGTTTGGGTTTGGAGGGACCTTTGAAGGTCATCAGGTTCAGCCCCTCTGCCATGAGCAGAGCCATCTCCAACTGGATCAGGTTGCTCAGAGCCCCATCCAACCTGACCTGGAATGGTTCCAGGGATGGGGCATCTCCCACCTCTCTGGGCAACCTGGGCCAGGGTCTCTCCAACCTCAGTGTAAAGAAGTTCTTCTATCTAGTCCAGATCTCCTCACTTTCAGCTTAAAACCATTATGGTGGTGATTAATTTTTCTTTTTTTTTTTTTTTTTTTTTTTGTGGAAGGTGATGGAGGCTGAGGTGGGTGGTGTCCCTGGCTGGAGAACTGCATGGGTGGAGAGGGGAGGTGGAGGTCTGTGGCAGGCAGTGCAGTGCCACCCCAGTCTGTGTGTTGGTAGGACAGATCTGGTCTCTGTGAGTGGAAAGATCTGCCTTTGACAGCTGGGTTACCCATGGGAAGGCTGTAGGCCCAAGGAGGGCTTCTGTTTGTTGGGTTGGATGGTTGTAGGGATGGGGCTGGGCTTACCCTGCAATCCTGGAGGCATTCTCAGTATCCCTGCAGGAGATGCCACTTGTGGCTGTGTCAGGAGCCAGGTGGATAGCAGTGTCCCCAAATAATTCAGCTGTTTTCTGACCCATCATGAAGTGGGACAACGAGCTGCAGGTGCCTGTGTCCATTTTGCTCCTGGATGTCTGGTCATGGTGTTACTGGAAACCCACTGAGTAGTTGCTGCAGGGTTGAATGCTTTTCCCCTGCCATCGAGTTTTAGGGGAGCTGGAGGTTTGGCAGCTTCCAGGGACTATTCAGCACCTTGTGATGTTGGGCTGGTGGCCACCAGGAGGAATTCTGTGTCTCCGTGATGGTTTTGTATTGCAGGAAGGCAGTTTTGGGAGGAGATTCACATGAACTTGGCTTGGTCAGACCTCTGATGCTATGACCTCTCAGTGTTGAAAGTAAAATGAGCACAATTACCTGCTACCAGTGAGAGCCCTTGGCAGAGCTGTGGGTGATGGGAAGGGTACCAGGATGAAACCAGGCATGTGTAGGGCAGAGAGCCCAGGAGGGTCCCACTTGGGAGCTTGTCCCACACCTCACCATCGTGTTTACTCTCGACACCAGCCCTGTGTCCTCTAAAGAGGCTTCAGAGGGTAATGAGCTGGTGAAGGGAACTCACTGGGATGTGGGGAGGGAGATGAGAGTTTAAAGGCATCATAAAAGGCTGCTTGGGCTTTCCTTTGATGGATCAGGTCAGGGAGTGGTCCAGGTGTACAGGGAGGCTCTGCAGCTGGCCTTGTTTTCAGCCTGTTTTCAGCAGAAATGCCAAATGGATTCAGAGTCAAACTGGAGCAGCTTTGCCATAAGACCAACCTCACTCCATTGCACTGGGAGTGGGGACAGGATTCTCTCCTGCCATGCTGTGCAGTCTGGTCATGTATGATTCCTAAACTGCATGGAAAGGGCAAAGGATGGGACTCCTCAGGGAGCTGATGGAGCCCAGTGTGGGGTGGAGTGGTCCATCCTATCTTCAGAAGCCCACCTGGAGCCCAAGTGGTTGGGGCCATCTCAGTGGCAGGGCAGGGGGAATCTTCTGTCAGGACTAGGAAGTGTTAAAAAGAAAAGAAAAACCAGATTTCTTTAAAGCACAGAAAGCTTGAAGAGGCATTCAGAGAGTGTATCACATAAAGTATTTCACAAGTAAGTCCATTTCCTGCCTCCCCTATTGTTTTGGGTTTGATTAAGTGTATCCTGTTAAACTGTATATTCCTGTTAAGGCTTCGACTTGACTCTGATAAAATGAGGTTATGCAGGCAGGAATTTCTTCTTCACTGGGATTTCAGGGGAGGTAATCTGGAAAAAGGGCTTTATCAGTAAGGGGGAAATGATCTTGGCTCTCCTGGTGGTGGCCCTGGCATTGTGATACAGCAAAAAGATGCCATGAAGGAGCCCAAATTTGATGAAACTGAGAAGTCACATCAGCCTGCTGAGGACCAGAAGGTTGTGTGAACTTCATGGATCTCCTTGGTGTGCTTGAGCTTTTTTCCCCCATGGCAGTGGCTGAAAAGCTAGAGTAGAACCAGGGGATGGGTGTTGGCTCCTGGCTGTTGTCACCTGGAGAAGCAGGCTTGGGATGGGAAGGTCCAACCCCTCATCTTGATTGCCTCCCATACATCAAGAGAAGCCTCTCAACGGCGTGGCTGATCTTTCCCTTCCCTTTTGTGGTGCAAGGAGGAGTAGACCCAGTTGCCCACCTGGCCCAGCAGGTGACAGCTGAGTGTAAGATCTGCCAGCAGCTGTGTCTGTGTGTGTGGGGGTTGTCAGTGACAAAAACTGAGTATTGGAACTCAAACTTGGGCCGTTGGCCGCAAAAGGGCAGCGCTGAGATGTTTCTCTCTCGGTTCCCCTTTCGGGGAGCTCCAGGTGTTGGCTATGTTGAGTAAAACCTAAAGCCATGAGTTGAGCAGTCTGGGGAGGTCTCTTGCATCCCAACGGTGATGAGGACCTTGGTCCTCATTACCTGGTGACTGGACCAGAGAGGGTGGCAGCCAGTCTGTAATTTGGGCAGGTCTAGCATCAGCATTGGTCGGCGACGGAGAGCAGCGCGCTGCCTTGATTGAGGTGACGAGTGGAGGGTGGATGCTTCTTGATGAACTGCTGTCTTCTGTGGGGACAATTAGTAATTGCTTCCTGCTAAACCCTTTGGAATGTGTGTTCTGCTCGTGGCAATGCTGGGAGCCTGGGAAGAACTGCCTGAGCACTGATAATTTTTTTTTTTTTTTTCTCCAGCAGATTGTCCAGACTCTGTGCCTTCCTCCACTGAAACAGGGGGAACTAATTGTCTAGCCCCTGGGGGGCTTTCAGGTAAGACATCACTTCTTACTCTTGATTTTGGTGGTGGGTTGTGTTGACTGAGGGTCCCAAGGAGGATCCAGAGTGAGGCTGGGGGGTTTTGGGGATGCAGATGGTGCACACTCCGAGGGGGAATTAGATTTCTCGCTGCGTATCTCTCGTGCAGAGGCTGTGTTGAAATCCCCAAAAGTCTGTATTTCCTTTGATTTCCAATTTTACACTCCATTACCTTTTGGAGCCAGGTAGGAAGGGGTGTGTTGGAGAAGGTGAAGTGTTGGTTTGTGGATTATTGGAGTAGGTGTGGATGTGCCTTGCAGAAGGTTTTGGTGTCCTGATGCTGGTGGCACCTCTTGCCTCTGGGATGAGAGCTGTGCTTGGACTTTGCTCCTGGTCGGGTGACCAGCATCCCACATCTCATGCATGAGGTTTGTGTTGCCCAGAGTGGAAAGGTGACCCCATTTTTTGCTGAGATGTTGCAGAAGGAGTTTGACTCGATGGTTTTCATGGGTCCTTTCCAACTTGAGCTATTCTGCATTTTTCCTTGCTGTCCTGTTTGCCGTCTCCTTAAGCTTTCAGGTGCTGTTCTGGGATGGAGGTTAAAAGGATAATTTCCCCACCCTTCGTGGCCTTTTTATAGAACCATGGGATGGTTTAGATTGGTAGAGGCCTTTAAAGATCATTCAGTCCATCTCTCCCCACCTTTTCCAAGGTGTGATGCCTCCATCACCTCATCTCCTACCCCGGGCCAGCCAACTCTGTGGTTTGGGCTCTGTCTCTACCAAGATGAAAGTCACTAAAACCCGTCCAGTTCCATGTCCATGCTCATGTTTGAAGGGTCTTCCATTTGTGGGGTCGTGTGGTTGATTTTTGATTTACTCCTCATCCAGAAACTGGGATTAGGTTGTCGGCGCGTGTGCATCTGCCCCTGCCTCTCTCCAGGAACTGCGTTGGGTTTGGATGTCTTTAAGTGAGCCTTGTTTGTTTTTCTTTGGGTGTAATATATACCCTGTCTGTTATTTGAGAGGGGAGCATATTGTTTGTTCAAAGGCCCTAATGAGAATTAATCAAATGGAGAGGGAGAGGGAATGGAGGGAATTGTTGCTGCCTTTTTGTGTTTTGTTTTTTAAATGAGTGTTTTCTGTATGTTTTTTGTTTTTTTTTTTTTTTTTTTTTCCTTTTGGAGCCTATAGCTTTAGGGAAGAAGAAAAAAAAA
Source organism: Heliangelus exortis (assembly GCF_036169615.1). Lineage (NCBI taxonomy): Eukaryota > Metazoa > Chordata > Aves > Apodiformes > Trochilidae > Heliangelus > Heliangelus exortis. Next base: position 2,496,072 of record NC_092454.1, read on the forward strand.
AAAACCAACAGTAAAAAGGAAAAAAAAAAAAAAAGACAAGAAGCAAAACAACACAATAAGGATGTTGTTAGATCCTTTTTTTTTTTTTTAAATTTTTTTTTTTTTTTCCTTTTTCCTCCTGAAACGCACTCATTGCGGAGGGGAGGAGAGAGTCCAGTTCCACAGGATACCACATGAAATAAGCAGAGGAAGTAGTCTCTTTTAAAAGGGGGCTTTCTGTAAGGTTCAGCCGATTGATAACATCTCGTCTGGCTGCTCTGCTCCTGAAGGGAAGGCGGGAGGTGGGGGCTTGGGCTGCAGGAAATAACACTGCTCGTTCCCTGGTGCCTCCCAAAGGGCCACAAGAAGGGGAGCCCCAGCTCCTTACTTGAGCCTCCTCCCCCCAAAAACCCTACCTTCTCCCCCGTAAATACTTTCTTAAAAACTACTTATATTTTTATTACTTCATTGGGTTGGATTTTTTTATTGTGGGGGGGGGTCTTCCTTAGCAAAGAGTGTCCCCCCCCCCCCCCCTCCTTTTCTGCCTGGCAACAGAACCTTTTACGATCACTAACAGTTCTTTTTTTTTGTTTTTTTTTCCCCTCTTTCCCTCTTTTTTTTTTTTTTTTTTTTTTTTTTTTTTTGCGTCCCCAAATGTAATTGTAGCCATTTAGTTTAATGAGGAGCTGATAGGAGAGTTGACTCATGAAGGGATACGGTTAGCTACCCAAGCCCTGAAACAAAGCCGAATGCCTCCACATGAAAGAGCATTTGTTTTGAATTTGCTCTGATTTACTGGCATCTCCCTTCCGCGCGCCCGAAGCGCGGCGCTGAAAATTCCCAACTGGAGAGACCCAGTTGAGAAAGGAAAATAAACGCACTTCGCAGCAATCCTCCAAAGCTCCTTCTCATTTTTTTTTATTTTTTTTTATTTTTTTGTTTTTTTCTCTTCCACCTCCTGCATCTTTTAGTTTGCAGAAGAGTGTATCTGAGGAGAGCTTTAATGAGTTATTGGCACGGGGAACCCTTCAGCTTAAGAAAAGTTCGGGAAGGTGGAGACCCGGTGATGCCGGGTGGAGAATCCAGCATCCCTCATCCCCTCTAGACCAGAGCTGTTGGATTTGTGGCTTCTTGATGAAAGGGTGACTTTTAAAAAGAAAAAAAAAAAACCTGCCCCTGATTCTGGTAGATACGGAAACTGGAGCAGGAGGCTGAGGGAGAAGGTGCTGGGGGTGGGTTCCTGTAGCACCATAGGCTTTGGCCACCAGGGATGGGCAGTGGATGCTGGTGTAGGAGCAGTGCTGGAGTCCTTGTAGACCTGTCCTAACGTTTTCCAGAGAAGTTGTGAATGCCCCAATCCTGGAAGTGTTGGTTGGACAGGGCCTGGAGCAGCCTTGTCTGGAGGAAGCTGTCCCTGCTTGTGCAGGGGCTTGGAATGAGATGATCTTTCCTGTGATTTTTTTTTTTTTTTTTTTTAACATCTGAAAGCTTGCAGGGTAGGATTTAGTGAGGTAGATTGCTCTCAGCACCAGGAATTTGGGAAAGGGGTCAGGCTGGAGCTGATAGCTACTCAGGCAGGGCAACCACACTGGGGTTTGAGAGGATGATGGCAAGAGGAGCACTGACAAGGACATGGAGCATCCTTGCAGTCCTCCATGAGGCTCCTTGGATAGGGAGGAGGCTTGGGTCTGGCCACTTGATAATCTTCCAAAGGCTGCAGGTGGTTTCATTGATGGATACCAGAGATGCTGGAGGATGGGGGGGGGGGAGTGGTGGGGGCAGGGGGGATAGCCAAGGAGGGTTTTCCCTTTGTGATAACCAATCTGATCTTCTCCTTCCCCCCCTCCACTTTCTGTTCTCCTTCCTGGCCCAGGAGTGCAATATTGGGTAGTCCTGCACTCTGTCCTGGTGTCCTCACCCCACCACCACTGTCACTCCTCCATCCTCTGGCTGATGGACCTCTTGCTCCTCTGAGGTTCTGGCTCTCCTTTCCATATTCTTGCCTTTGGTTTATTTTCTTCTGTCTTTAATTTGCATCAGTGGTCACTCAGTGGTTAGGTCAGGACTCCTTGCTCGTGGTCTGTCCCACCAAGATGGTTGTGCTCAGGTCATTTGTATCCTGGCTATGATTAAAGGAGAGAGCAAAAAATATCCCATTGGAAAGAAAAAGAATTTCCGTAAATAGTGAGGCAGAGGGTGGTTTTTCCTGTATTTTGAGCTGTCTCCTTCCCAGGAGGTGTGTTTGGTTATGACTCTTCTTTCAAACAAGGAAAGCCATGCTTGGAAAGAGGTTGGCCTGTGGTCCTGTGGCATCTGATGGATGGGAGCTAAATTCTTGGATGATCCATGGAGGAGCTTTGCTCCCAGGTTAGGAGTGAGCTGGTGGTGCTTGATGGTTTTGTGCTGGGTCTCTGTGGGATGCTTCCCACCCACCCTTGGGCATCTCCTACCTGACTTGTATGGGATAGGGCTGGTGGCTCCTGGCTGAGGGAAGGTTGTGGTGCCAGTGGTGTGGGAGGACAGATGAATGGGGCTGGATCTGCTGGCAAAGCAGAGCTCTCCAGGAAGCCTGGAGCTGCTTGGCTCTGATGAGGAAAGCGTGATGAGCTGGCTTGTGTCCTCACCACCTCAGCTGCTTTTTTTATTTATAGAGGATATTCCTAAAATACCAAACCTGAGAGTTTACCCAGGTTTCAGCCCAATCTGGAACCTACCCCAGGGTCTCCTGTAGCCAGTGGACGTAGAGTGAGGATTTTTGGTGGGTACAGGGCCAAGGCTTGAGGCTGGGAGACCAGCAAGTCTTTTCCAGAGCAATCAGTTTCCCCCTCCCAACTCCTCTGTACCAGCAAGATGGGAAAAAACCTCAGGAGGTAAAGAAGCATCAGCATCGCTCCCTGCTTGGCAGTGGGACTTGGGCAGGTTTAAGGGACCTCTTGGCTGTGTGACATTTCATTCCCAAATCAAGGGCAGGCCAGGAATGTTTCACTATGCCTCTCATCCCTGCTGGTATCTGCTCATCAGGGAAGAAGCACCTTGTCCAAATCTGGAGCTGTTGGCCCCCAAAGGAGCTTTTCCCCCCCTATCCCCCCGTGTAAACAGGATCCTGTGCTCTTTCTCCAGCAGAATCCTACCTGCTTTCCCATTCCCCCCCCTTTCCCCTTCCCACCTCCCTCTCCTCCAGAGTTTATAACCTCCTGTGAAATGCCTTTATTTACAAATTGGCATCCTATTATAATCTGAAATTGTGACATCTTCCTGTGGAACTCGGGTTGTATATTTGTCCCAGGGATAAACAATTGCTTGGGAATTTTTTTTTTTTTTTTTTTTTTTTTGAGTGACTTATTCTTGGTTTGTTTTTGAGCATAACCCCTTTGAATTTTTTTTTTTTTTTTTTTTTAAATTATCAGTATTTTTATTTATTTATTTGCTTGGAGCATCACCCGGCGCTGCACCGTTTAGCTGGTCGGAGGTACAACCACCTCCACCATTAAGCCACCAATTTACTTGCCTAAACCCCACCATCCCCTCCTGGAAAGGACAAGGTTATCAGGGGTTAACGTCGAGATGACAGCACTGGAGCCTCTGGAGCAGAGCAGGCTGCCTGCCAGACTAGGAGCCTCCTCCTGCCTTGCCTTGCCTCGCACATCATCTGACCGTGGCCGGCGCTTGGCACCGACCCCGGGGCTCTTGGCTTGGCTGCTCCTTCAGCCCCAGGAGGGTTTGTTGTTTTTTTTTGTTTTTTTTTTTCTTAAGGGGGCATGGTCGTGTTGTCCCTGTGCTGCCACGGGGATGCTGGGGTCATCCTCCTCCTGGTTCTTCCCCCCCCAAAGCAAATTAGAACAATTTATTGATCACTTAAGACGCTCTGGAGCCTTTTCATCCTTTCCTAGATAGTCTTCTGGGATGTGTGTTAAAAAAATGATGGCAGAGGTGCTCCCCCCGTTAAATGTTTTAGTCCATCCCTGTGTTACATTCATTTTTCTGTGTGCTGTCCAGATTTTCATAGAATTCCAGGATGGTTTGGGTTGGAAGGGACCTTCAGGAAGGGATCATCTAGTTCCATGGGCAGGGACGCCTCTCACTTGACAAGGTTCCTCAAAGATTTTTTTTCTCAAGGGTGCCTTGAGAACCATTAAAACACAGAAGAAGACCCCACCACCAGCAAGTCCTTCATGGTGGGGACCACACTGGGGTCCCACTCAGTTGTTATCCCTAAGGGGAGGAATGAAGGCAAAAAAAGGGGAATTTTGGAAGTTAGGGTCTGCCAATCGAAACGGCACTCTGCTCCCCAAAGATTTTTTTTCCCAAGGGTACCTTGAGAGTAATCAAAACACAAAAGAGGACCCCACCACCAGCAAGTCCTTCATGGTGGGGATGACACTGGGGTCCCACTCATTTTTTATCCCTAAGGGGAAGAATGAGGGCAAATAGGGGAATTTTAGCAGTTAGGGTGTGCCAATCGAAACCACGCTCCGCTCCTAAAAGACGTCCCGGCCAGCACCGGCAACTTGATCGTTGGGGACATTTAAAACTCGACGGGACAAAAACACTCGTAGAGGAGCATTCCTGGGGCTGGCGGGGATGTGGGCTGCATCGTTTCCATCCTCCCTGTCTGCCAGGGGGTATCACTTACACGAGAGGAACCAGTCACATTCACCACACGCATTTCCCCGCCGCCGGCACGGAGGGAGGGGGATGCCTCTTCCAACCTCCAAGGTTGTCTCACCTTGGTGTTGCCTTCAAAAGGGGTCCACCCCGTTAGAGGGTGCAGAGAGGGAAAATGGGGTGTGCAGAGCCTTCCTCACTGGGTGTTACGGGAGGGTGATGGGTGCTGGCCAGAGCCTGGTGCTGGTGGGTGCCGTCCAGGCTGGCTTGAATGACCCACGCCGCGGCCTGGCCGCCTGCCCACTGTCACAAAGGAGCTTCCTCTCTGGTTTATTTTCAGTGCCGAGATATTATTAACTGCTGAGGCACGGTCTTTCTCTCCAAACCACCCTTGCTTTTTGCCTAAATTGCTTTGTTTCCCCTCCCCAACCCCCATCAACTCCTCCACCCGCGGGGTCCCAGCTGCGTCACGGCTGCTGTTGAGGAATGGGAGGTTCTGGAGGCCCAATCCTGCTCAGGGCTGAGGGTGGCCGAGGGAAGGAGCTCAGGATCTCAGGATTTCAGTTCACTGACTTTGGATTAGCCCCTTGGTTGGGGTTTGTTGGCTGTTTGTTTTTTTTGGGTTGTTTTTTTTTTTTATTTTATTTTTATATTTTACCTCCTTCTTTTAAGAAAAGAGGCCTCTTGGGTGTTGCTGGCTGCTTCCTTCTCTGCAGTTTATTTCACTTTTTATTTTATTTTTATGTCAAGCTTTTTCCCCTTCTCCTCCTTCTTCTACTCCTCCTTCTCCCTTTCCTCCTCCTCCTTTCCTTTTTCCTCCTCCTTCTTTTCCTTCTCCTCTTCCTCTCTTCTCCCCTCTCATTCTCTCCTCTCTCCTTCCTCTTTCTCTTCTCCCCTCTCATTCTCTCACCTCTCCTTCCTTCTTCTCTTCTCTTCTCTTCTCTTCTCTTCTCTTCTCTCTTCTCTTCTCTTCTCTTCTCTTCTCTTCTCTTCTCTTCTCTTCTCTTCTCTTCTCTTCTCTTCTCTTCTCTTCTCTTCTCTTCTCTTCTCTTCTCTTTCTCGTCTCTTCTCGTCTCTTCTCTTCTCTTCTCTTCTCTTCTTTCTCTTCTCTTTTTCTCTTCTCTTTTCTCTTCTCTTTTTCTCTTCTCTTTTCTCTTCTCTTTTCTCTTCTCTTTTCTCTTCTCTTTTCTCTTCTCTTTTCTCTTCTCTTTTCTCTTCTCTTTTCTCTTCTCTTTTCTCTTCTCTTTTCTCTTCTCTTTTCTCTTCTCTTTCTCTTTTATTATATTTTACATTTCAATGCAATAAAAGAGTTTTTCTGGGCTAACACTGCTGGGATTTTCTATCCCCAGGCAGTGAAGGGTGTGGGGGATCACGTCCCCATTTCAGGGACCTACATCAGGAGACACCCTTGGGGGTGGAGGGGTCTTTGCCAATGCACTTGAGCTGTCAGGTCCAAAAAAAAGCTTTTTCCAGGGATTTTTGTGCCCCTGGGGATGTGATGAGGTGGTTGCTAACAGATAGTGATTTCTTTTTTCTTTGCTTTTTTATTTTTCCCTTTTTTTTTTACCCTCCTATTCCCCTCTCCTCTTTTGGGTAGCCCTTTAAATACGTGATGATAACTTTCACCCTGTTAATTAACAGGAAACATTGGGACAAGACAGGAAATTACATCAGGCTTTTATGAGGAAAGAGCCAAGAGAAAAAAAAAAAAAAAAAAAAGGCAAGAAAACATACTTATTAGTGAAAGGAAAGAAAGTGCCAGGGGAGGAGGAGAAAGAAAAGGAGAGAAAAGGAGGGAAAAAAAAAAACCCAAACCAAACATTCCATGGCCCCCTCTTTTCCGAGGGAGGCTGCTCCAGGACTTTTATTTTCATTACATTGAAAAATATTTGACTAGCAGGGTCACCTTTGCTTGAGCACGACTCTTGAGCTTCCCGAGGAATCTTTTTTTTTTTTTTTAATTTCATGCATTTTTCTCAGCTTCCTTCCCCAAACTGTGAGGCCTAGGAAGCTCTTGGCCGGGAGACTAATTTTGGTTTGGCTGCTCAGCCCTTCAAATTGGTCCCCCACCCAGTGTCATTATCTTGGTTTTAACTTGCAAGGGGGGGAAAAAAAAAAACCAACAACCAAAGAAAAAAAAAAAAAAAAGAACAACAACCACCCTGTAAGAGCTGGCTCAGCCTTTCTCTACCCTTTTAACCTCGCTGCAGAAAAAAAACCTCCCAGCTTCAGCTGGATGTTGGGTACCTGGCCCTGTGGTCTTCCCTCATCTTTTCTCTGGGATGCTGATGCCCAGTGGGTTGGTTGCAGGAGGTCCTGGCTCTGTGGTCCTTCCTGTTCCTCTGTGGATGAATTGAGATGCTTGGTGGGGTGATAGGTTTTGGTGAGCTGTCTTTGGGGTGAAGCCCTGGCCCCCATGGGCTTTCTCAGCTTTGCCCTGAATACCTGAGTGAGGGGGAAAGGAAGGATTAACTCTTAAATGTCCATTAAATATCTCTTAAAAACTCTCTAAAAGAGATAAAAAATATCTCTTAAAAAACTCTTAAATATCCATTAAATGGATAACTCAGAGCCACACAGGCTGTTGCAGGTAGCAATATATATATAAAAATAATGAGGCTATGGATAGTTTATATAGTAAAAAAGCACCTATTCATCCTATATATATATAGAGAGAGAGAGAGAGAAAGAGAGAGAGAGAGAGAGAAAATAAGGTTAACAAAGAAAGAAAAGAAGGCTGAGAGGGGATCTCTGGATGCCCATCAATATCTGAGGGGGTGGGGGGCAAGAGGAAGGGGCCAATCTCTGTTCAGTGGTGCCCAGGAACAGGACAAGGAATAATGGGGGTGAAGGGAGAACATGGGAAGTTCCAGCTCAGCATGAGGAGAAACTTCTGTCCTGTGAGGGTGAGGGAGCCCTGGCCCAGGGTGCCCAGAGAGGTTGTGGAGTCTCCTGCTCTGGAGGCTTCCAAACCCCCCTGGATCTGTTCCTGGGGGATCCTGCTGGGACAGGGGTAGGGTTGGATTTAATCATCTTTTGAGGTCCCTTCCAGCTCCTGACAATTCATAGATTCTATGAGTCTATGATATAGGTCAGGTATATTTACACAGAGAGAATTGTATTCAATACAGTGAGTGTATAATATGTATAAAAAGTAGATATATAGATATTGAATATATTAAATATCTTCATTATATATTGAATATATAATGAAATATACAATGAGTTTATTAATGCATTGCATAAAATTATAGATAATAATAATTCTATAAAATTATATATCCTATAGTAGCTTAAATGCCATTCAAAATATTCAATATATTCATTCAACCTATAGAGAACCAGAGATTCGTTGGGGTTGGAAAAGACCCATCTGAGCATTGAGTCAGCCTGGATATATTCAACCTGTATATCCATAGTTTATACGTATATATATATATATAAAACAGATTTTGTTTGTCAGATTTGGCTTTACGTCAGAACAGCCCTGGTGCTGGGAAAGTGGTGGCAGTTCCAACATCCTTGGCTTTTCCAACTGGTGACGTTGGCTCCAGATCCGTTGATTTTTGGGGGTGGAAACCAATGGGTTGAGTTTGTAATCACTAAAAAATTGTTGGGTTATCACCACCACGGGGATGGAAAATAATACCAGGGGGTGTTGTGTGTCTGTTTGTGTCTTGGGGTGAGATTTTGAGTAGAAAAGCAGGGAAAATAGGGAAATGTTGGAGTGATGAAAGTGTGAGATGGGGTGCTGCTTGCCCATGTGGGGTGGCTCCTGGTGACCCCATGGCTGGGCTCCTGGGGAACCTTCCTGGGCATAGTGGATGGTGTAAATAACTCCATAAAATCATCCTTTGAGCAGGAATCAAATAACAGGAGTTTTATTTGGAAAAGGAGCTGGGAGCCTGAAGTTACATCACTGCATTTGAACTGATGAATTCATTTTCTTTGGAAGCCAGGCTGAGACTTTTTAGCTCATTATGAGGAACAAACCCATAAATCTTCCTGCGTGGAGGCCTGTAGCTTTCCTGTTCTTTGTCACAGCTGAAAAAATGGAAAATGTATCCCAGGTGTCAAGAGCACGAAGCTTTGACACACCTGAGATGTTGCACCAAAGTTATTTTTCTGGACCAGCTGGTGCCGGGTTTGCTGAGGCCAAAATCCCCTGGGAAGATGCTGTTGGGTCATGGTGATGGCCAAATTCCCTGAGTTTTGGCTCCCTGGGAAGATTCTGCTGGATATTGGTGATGCCCCACATCTCCTGAGTAGCTTGTGGGAAGACACTGTTGGCTTCTGGGGATTCCCCAATCCCCTGAGTTTTCCTCCACAGGAGGATGCTGTTGATTCTCAGTGATGCCCCAAATATCCTGAGTTTGCCCCCAAAGAAAAGTGATGCTGGATGTTGGTGGTGCCCAGGTTCCCTGAGCTTTGCCCCTGATGGAAGGTCCTGTTGGGTCTTGGTGATGCCCAATCCCCTGGGTTTTGCTCCCATGGGAAGACACTGTTGGGTCTGGGTCATGCCCCAAATCCCCTGGACCAAAGTCCCCATGGGAAGACAACTGTTGGTGTTGCCCCAAATCTCTTGGACTTTGCCCCCATGGGAAGCCACTGTTGGGTCTGGGTCATGCCCCAAGTCCCTTGGACATTATCCCATGGGAAGCCACTGTTGGGTCTCAGTGGTGCCCCAGATCTCTTGGACTTTGCCCCCATGGGAAAATGCTGTTGGATCTTGATCATGCCCCAAATCCCTTGGATTTTGTCCCCATGGAAAGACACTATTGGGTCTCTGTGATGCCCCAGATCCCCCAGACTTTATCCCTATGGGAAGAAGCTGTGGGTGATGCCCCAAATCCTCTGAACTTTGTCCCCATGGGAAGCCACTGTTGGATCTTGGTCATGCCCCAAATCCCTTGGACATTGTCCCATAGGAAGCCACTGTTGGGTTTCAGTGATGTCCCAAATCCCCCAGACTTCCCATGGGAAGAAGCTGTGGGTGATGGCCCAAATTCCCTGGATTTTGCTCCTGATCCCCCAGACGTTAGCCACAGGGGAAGAGCTGTGGACAGAATCCCCTGGACTTTGTCCCCATGGGAAGCCACTGTTGGATCTTGGTCATGCCCCAAATCCCTTGGGTTTTCCCCCCCTGGGAAGGTGCTGCTGAGTCTCCATGATGCCAACACAACCGTGGCACAGTTCCCAGGTGGGGCACAGCTCTTCCACTGCCCCCCAAAGTGGGATGAGCACAGCGAGCTTTTTTGGGTTAATTTTTTTTTTTTTTTAGGTTTGTTTTTTATTTTATTTATTTATTGTTGTTTTTTAAACTGGGTGCTGCCGACCTGCCCCGTTTTATAGCCTGGGGCAAACCTCTGCCAGCCTCCTGTCTACAAAAAGGGGGGAGGGGGGGGGGGGTGGTGCCAACTCCTCCGGAGCGCCGGGAGGGTTAATTACTTAATGAATGTAATATTCCCTTCTTAATTGCTCAGCTTTATTAATCCAGAGCAAAGTGAGAGGCGAGGGGAGGGGTGCCTGCATGGCCAGGCTTGTGAATTCCATCCAGACATCACCCACCCTTACCCCCTACCCAAGTAAAGGTGGTGGTGGTGGGGTTTCGATTCCATCCATCCCTCCAACCATCCTGGGTGGTGACCGGGTCTTGGCTGGGTGGTTGTTCCTCCTCCTCCTCCTTCTCCTTCTCCTCCTTGCTCTTAGGAATAGGAGTGATTAGATTATGAAGGCAGACAGAAGTAATGATTAACTTTTTCAGTCTGCACGCTGTCTCCAGTCTGGCGCTGGATGTTTTTTCTCCACACCCCCCCCCCCCCCCCCAAACCCCCCTCCTCTTCCTCCTCCCCACCTAAGTAGGGCCCTGGCCCCGACAGGGTATTAGGTTGTAAAGAAAGCCAGGAGGAATGAAGTGAGGGAGGGAGGGGAAAGAGAAGGTGGAGGGGGGGTGGGGGAGAGCCTTTTCCATCAGATCCGGGACTGGAATTTATTGGCAGGAATGCAGTAAATGCTCCAAATGCCAGCCCAGCTAAACAGTTTTCATAATTGTTACGGAGCGGGGCACGACGAGCGTGAAAAGGACTTTTGTTCCAACCTTCCTTTTTGTTTTTTGGGTTTTGTTTTTTTTTTTTTTTCTTTTTTTGGTTTTGGTTTTGGTTTTGGTTTTTGGCCAAGGTTTTCCATCCCTGGCAAGGGATGCTACTCTTGGAATGGGAGCTGGGGGGAAGTCTGTGGGGGGTTTTTTTGTTGGTTTGTTTTTTTTTTTTTTTTTGCACCGGGGGGGTGGGACACCCACATGTTTGACGTCTCATTTTCAGTCTTGGGGGCAGAATTTGTGTTGCTTTTAAAATTTTATTTTATTTTCTTCTATTTTATTTTATTTTATTTTGCCCAGAGGCCTTGAACACCCATGGAATGTGGTTAGGGTGGGGGGTGAAAGTTGGGGGGGGGGGGGGGGGAAGGGAGAAAAAAAAAAACCAACTGAATCCCAGCACACATCTGGGTATTAGGTATCCATTTGGAAATCCTAGACTGCTCTGCTTCAGTTTTTGTGAAGGTCTTTCCAAGGTTTTGAACGTGTCACCCCCAGAGCTGTGTCTTTGCCAGAGTGGCTTTCCTGGGGGATCCTACCCTTGCCCCCACCCTACAAGTGACCTCTCCCCATCCCCCTCTTGCAATGGGGGAGCTTTATTTTTAATTGAAAAAGTGGTTTTAAGGTCTTCATCCTCTAAAAACCGAGCTTGGTGGTTGCCTTGGAAAGGTGGGAGTGGGGGAGCTTGGCTTGACCCCCAGGGGCTGGCATGGCCTTTGGTGGCCTCTGGTGGCTTTGGCACCCGTGGAAGGGAGATGGGCAGGATGGTGGCTCTCATGGGAGCCTCTGGCACAAGCCAAGCTGGTAGAGAAGGGATTTTGGCAAGCTCCCCCTGAGATGTGATTTTGCCTGGTTGCAAGTCAGGAGCCCTTTGTGTGGTGGTTTCTCCTTCTCAGAAGGTTTCTGGTTGAGCTTTGGGTTGGGTATGGGTGGAGAAGAGGTGTGTCTTTGGTAGGGTGGAGGTGTTGGCTCATCTCTGGGAGCTGGGGCTGGTACCAGCCTCGAATGGCTCGAGGGTTGCACGGCAGCATCTCCTGAACATTGGCTTGGGCTCCTTGCATTATCCAGAGGAAACTCTTGGCTGATTGGCATTGCAATGTGATTATTCTGGGTTGTTATCAAAGCAGGAGAAAGGAGGATGGAGGGTGCTGTGCTACCTCCTGAGCCAGCAAGCCCTCCCAGGACAACCCCACCAGTGCCAGAGAGCAGAAAAAGGGGCATGTGCAGCAAAAACAGGATTTCTGGGGATTTTCCATGTGGACCCACATACCCTCACACCTACCTGGGTGGCTTGAGGGTCTTAAAAAAAACCTCATGAATGTTGGCAGCACCTCTCTGGAAGGGTCCCCCCTCCCCTTGAGGCATCCCTTCATTCCACCCAACTGTGCCAGGTTAGAGCCTGGGGAAGGGATTCCCGTCCTACTGCTTTTTGGAAAGAAGGGAAAAGTTTTCCCACACCTCTGAGGGGTTGCAGCAGGAGAGGCAGATAAAGAAGGTTCTCTGAAATTCAAACTTAAAAAAAAAAAAAAAAAAAAAAAGAATTAGCCTGGCTGTATACTAAACAACAGCAAAGAGGCCCATTTACTGTAAATATTATGAATGGATTTGGCTGCCTTCTTCATCCCCACCCTTCCTCTAAGGCTTTTCTCTGAGCCGAGTCGAAATTCGGCCTTCAGACAGCACAGTACTCTATAATTTGCATGGCTGATGAGGCCCCAAGCCTGGTACAGAGGAAGCTGGAGTCAGCTGGCTCCTCTCTAACCACTGGAGACAGCCAGACAGGCGTTTTTGGTGTGTGCCTGCGTAGTATTATTATTATTTCTTTATTTTTTTTTCCCTCCTCGCAGCCTGGCTTGCTCGGCTTTTTTCAAAAAGAAGACAGGGCACACAAAATGGTTCTTCTCTTCTTGGGTCGCTTTTGAGCCGTGGTAATTGATTAATCACCCTCATTAGACAGTAGCAGTGACTAAGAGGATGTTTATGAATCAAATTTCTGGGCTTCAGTGGACTCTGTGAACTCAGGAGTTTCACTTTGGTTCTTTCTTTGCCTTTGCCTCCTCCCCCTCCTCCCTTCTCTTTGCTGCTCTTTTGGTGCAAGGAACATCAAGGACATGGCCCTCTTCCACATTTCTATATTGATCAACCTATATTTTTCAAGGTTGGACATTCCTCCTGGGCCAACCTTGGCATTTGCCCTATTCTTGAAGCTTTGTAGATCTGCCACCACTTGCTTGCAGGGACCCTTTTCTGGGTTTGTTTTCTTGCTTTTAGGGCCCATCCCTGAATTAACCCTCAAAAGGTTAATTGGCTGGGTTCCAGCTGGGGAGAAGGTTGACTCAAGGTGTCACCAGGTTGGGATGGGAATATTTAAGGGATGTCATCTCTACCCACCTCGTTTTTGTCCTGATTTCCCAAGAGGTTTTCCCAGCCATGGTGATGGTGATGGAAGTTCTTGGCTGGATCACCACAGGACTGAGCAGAGCACTCCCAAGCTCAGGGCTGTCTCTAACATGGCTGAACCAAAGGCCTAGTTACAAATATCAGGAAATCTCACTCCTGGTTTCTGCTGAATTTGATCCCCTGTGTCCTTAAGGTTTCCCACCTCTTGGTAACATCTTGAGTTCTGGATACCAGCCTGTAGGAAACCTTGGAAAACTGAAGCCTTGGAGGCTTGGGGTGGGGGGGAGTCAGGTGGCCATTTCTTTTCCTGCAGGATTGACTTCTTTTGCTAGGAGCAAGGAGTCATTTAGGTGATTGGGTGAACGACTTGTTAATAAATTAAAGAAATCATCTTAGGGCTCTTCAGCCTGCGTGTCTACTGTACATGTTGAGTAATAAGAGCTGCCTAATTAGACGTAGACACAAATTTATGGTCTAGCCTGTCAATCCATGGATTAAGGACTCCATAAGTACCTGCTGACACGATGGGGCTCTAATGGCTTCTAAAGAGATGTTATGGTCTATCATGTCAATAATCCAGAGATTAAGGACTCCCTAAGTACTTGTTGACGTGACCGACTGTCCTGGCTCTTTTGGGGACCCTTGTGGTGGGAGGGACCCCGTGGGCCACCATGGGTGGTGGCATCCCTCTGCAAGGGTTTATTTTCTCTGCAAACAACAGGAGCTTAATGCATGGCCATCCTCTAAATTAGCCTTTCAGAAATCATCCTGGCCATCAAAAGCAGGGAGGAGGGGGGGGAAAGCTGAAGCTGTCTAGCCCTTGTGTGCAAGGAGATATAAAAGGTTTTGGGGCAAATATTGCCATGGGTGGTGTCTCCAGGCTGCCCACAAACTCCATTAAGGCCACAAAGACCCTGTTTGTGCAGCAGGATCTATCCTTTAATTTGGATTTTTTTTTTTTTTTTTTTTTTTGCCCTTTGCTTTTGCAAAGCGTACCTGGAAATTTGGCTTTGAAAGATTTTTCTCTTGGGTCCGGGTTTTTTTTTTTTGTTGTTGTGTTTTGGTTTGGTTTGGTTCTGGTGTGTGTTCCCCTGCCCAAGTAGCCTGTAAATTACTGGGAGACCGGAAAGGAAGCAAAATTTCCCCTTTTGGTGCCCTTTTTAAAATTTCCTTTGATGTGCTGCGTGGTTGCAAGTCATGTTTGGTGTTCTCCTCACCTTTTCTCTTCTGGAGTAGGAGTTCAGGGGTGTCTTTTTCCAGAGATCCTACAAAAAATTCCACTTGTCAGTAACACAAGGGGCAAGACTGCATCAGGAGTGGCCCAAGCTGCCCTGAGGACCCTCCAGAAGCCCATGCAGAAACCCATCAAAAACTCTGGGGTTTGTGTCTCCATCTTCTCCATCTCAGCAAGCAGGAGAAGGTGGGAGTCACAGCTCTGCCCTGGGCTCACAAATGGCATTTAAGGTCAGCCAAGTGAGATTACCAGGTGTGAGACACACTGAGCTTGGTCTCAACCTTGGCCCCAGCCAGACCACACGTTGTGCTGACACCAGGCCAGCTCATTTATTTATTTTTTTTTAAAATTTATTTATTTATTTTGAAGCACAGATGCCCTCGGTGTGAGCTGCCAGATAAAAGAGGAAGGACCACGGGGTCACCTGCTGATTGGCATTGTCCACATTGCTGGTTTTCCAGCAAAAAGCTGTCTCTTGGGATGTGAAGCATGGACCTCCCAACCTCTCTGGGTCTCCTTGCTTCTCCAGATGTTCCAGGATGCTCCAGGAGCACGTTCCATGGAACATGGTCCATAAGACCATGGAAAGGTCCATAAGCCCTGTCTCCTGGTGCTGTGATTTCTTGCTGGATATCTGCAGTAAATTATCCCCTGTCTTGACCCATTTTTGGGGGGTTATTGGCCGTGTCTGCAGTGTCACCTCTGCACATGTCCCAGCTGAAGGCACCAGGAAACCCGAGCCAGCTGATGTAGACAAAGATGGTCCTGCTCATTGCAAGGCAGGTTGGACAAGATGTCCTCAAAAAAAAATCCCTTCCAACCCAAACCATGTGGTCATCCTGTGAAAAGGGGGAGGTTTTGGGTCAGCAGTTTCAGGGTGACAATTGGAAAAACCTCTTGACTTGACCAAGATGGGAGTAGTCCCAGGGGTTGGGATTGCTCAGCGGGTGCTAAACTCGCTGTTTTCTTTCCAGGCTGCTTGATTACAGGAAAACCTTCAGCTATGTCAAAACAAAACAAAGCCAAACAAAAGATCTCCAGCCCACCTCCCCTCCACGTCCATGAACTTGGCACTGGGACAAGGCTGAGATCCAAAAGAGAGCCAGGAATTGCGTTGATTTTGGGTTTGTTTGTGTTATTATTTTTTTTTGTGTGTTAAATTCGGTTTTGACGAAATGTTTCAGTTCTTCCTTAATGAAAAAAAAAAAAAGGGAAAAAAAAAAGAAAAAAAAAAAAAGAAAGAACTTTTTCTTCCTAAAATTCTACCCAAACTGCTGGAGCAGCTCAGAAAGAAAAAAGTACAGAATCCCAGATTGGTTTGGGTTGGAAGGGCCCTTGAAGATCATTCAGTTCCAACTCCCCTGCCTTGGACAGGGACTCCTCCCACTAGACCAGATGTAGAGGTGCCATGGTTTCAGCATCTTAAAAGTGTTCATGTGTCTCAAAAAGCCCCACCAGAGATTTCCTGCCACTTCCAGGAGCTGTGAGATGTGAGCCCTCCTGCCACATCTTGAGAGAACCAAGCATGGGCCTGGTATGGGTAAATTTGGGTGTTTCCATGGTGTGACTTTCTTATACAAACCTCCATGTGGAAATCCTCATTTTTAGCAGCTGTTGATTTTTTAGGGTTATTTTATTTATCAGGGTTATGGCTCTGGTGTCTCATCCTCCAGGACTTTTGTGTTTTCTTAAACATCCCTCCCTGGAGCAGATTGATGCCCCAGGCAACATGTACACATCCCAAGCTAGAAAAATCCTGGCTCTGGACTATTATTGAACGATTTTGGATAGGACTTGATGTTCCTGAGGGTCAAGACAGAGGGTGGGAAACCTCCCAGCCTCTCATTCTGTGTTGGGAAGTAGCTGGGATGATGCTTTCTGGGAGGACACTGTCTTCTCCGAGAGATGCACAGATAGAAGTCAAGGCAACCATTCCAGAAGAATATAGGGGGGAAAAAAAAAAAAAAATCAGTCAGGTTTTTTGTTGTGAATGTGATGTTGAATAATGGGGTTGTGCTGGGGCACTGTCATCTTCATCACCAACCTTCCCAAAAATGGTACTTCAGAGACTTTGGGGTGCCAACTATTGCCTTAATTTCTCTTTTTCATGCAGAAATGTGCCCTGCTTTGGATGGATTTTCTGTGTAGACCCAACTATAAATGATCAGTATGACCAATTCTTTAAATTCCTGTGGCCAGCTCACTTCATTTTCAGTGATTTAAAAAAAATTTTTTTTCCTCCCCAGTAAGCTTGGACAATGAGCTGGGGGGGAGCCCGAATAGAGCCCCCAGGCAGGCTCTAATCCAAACCATGGGGAGAAAAAGAAGAAATAATAAAAATTAAAAAAAGAATAGACCACCAGTAGCAGCAAACAGAGGATGCTTAATAATGAAATAATAGCTTGGATGTTTAGGGCATTAAACATTATCATTGTTTGCTGGAATACGGGATTGCTCTCCATTTACTGGGAGGCTTCCAGGCATTTAGAGAGAGATGTGTTTGCTCTGAGAAGCTCATAAAAATGATCCTTTAAACTCAAAAAACAGGGATTCCAAAGCGTTTCTTAACTGTTGGACATGAGGAAGGATTGTGGCTGCAATTTTCCAGGGATCTGGGGTTTTCTTTTTTTTTTTTTTTTTGGGGGGGGGGGGGGGTGTTGTTGTTTGCAGCAGGCAGAGGTGGGAGTTGGATGGTGGGTCTGGATTTCCTGGGGGGAAAAAAAAAAAACAAAAAAAAAAACCCAACCCAAATTACCATCACTGTAGGAAGCATCTCTGTGTCATCTTTTCCTCCTCTCCTAACCAAGTGATGCCACCAGCTATTCCCACCCCTTTTTCCTGAAGCAGGGAGGGTGGGTGGGAGCTGGGAGGCTCCCCCAGGGTCCCAATAACCGTGCTGGGAGTCCTGGTCCTGTTTATCCCAGCTCAAGCCTCAGATTCTCATGGCTTTTTGACTAGACAGGCAGTCAACAGCCAAAGCCCACAAGAGGAAGAGGCTCTGGCATATTTAGACTGTTTGCTGGCATTGGCTCCTTAAAAAAAAAAAAAAAAAGAAAATAAATATTCTGGATTACCTAAGACTTGTCCTTGAGGTCTGGTCACCCCATGTCATTGAAAAACCTAGTGGGATTCATTCATGAACTTCCAGCCTTCCATAAAGGTCTGTTCATTCATAGCCAAGGCAGTTTTTTTTTTTATTTTAAGTTTTCTTTTTTTCTTTTTTTTTTTCTTTTTTTCCCCCAAATGTGCTGGCAATTAAACTCTGCTTTGGAAGCAGCAATGAGCTGCTTGTGAAGCGGCTTAAGCACAAATATCAGGTGAAAAAGTCTTCTCTTTTTCCTTCCCCCATCTCCTCCTGAAAGGGATGCTTTTTTTTGTGTGGATTCAAACCTGTAGGAATTTTGGTAGGGCTTTTGTTTTGCTTCAGAATGCCCTCAACTGCTGCAAGAGCCAAAACCCAAGAGATTTGGGGCATTTCTGGCAGGGCGTTAATGGGACTGTGCTGTGGAGGGGGTGCACTGGGTGGTTGAGATGGGGATAGATCCTGGAACATCATCCCCCTGAATCCAGGAGCATTTCCCCCCCTGGGAGATTATACCCCAGGAGCATCATTCCCCCACAGATCCAGGAATATTTTCTCCCCCCCCCCCGTGCATCCTGGAACATCATCCCACTGGATCCAGGAGCATTTTCCCCTCATAGGGTCCTGAGCCATCATCTCCCAGGATGCAGGAGCATCATCCTCTGGATCCAGGAGAATTTTCCTCCCTGGATCTAGGAGCATTTTCCCCCATGGATCCTGGGGCATCATCTCCCTGGATCCAGGAGTATTTCCCCCCCATGGATTCTGAGGCATTATCCCCTGGATCCGGGAGTATTTCTCCCCCTGAATCCAGGAGCATTTTCTCCCCAAGGGTCTGGGGGCATAATCCCCCAGGATCCAGGAGAATCATCCCCCATGGATCTAGGAGCACTTTGCCCTGTGGATCCTGAAGCATCATCCCTCTGGACCCAGGAGCATCATCTCCCTGGATTCAGGAGCATTTTCCCCCCATCAGTCCTGGGGCATCGTCCTCCCAGCATCCAGGAGCTTTATCCCCTTAGGATCCAGGAGCATCCTCCTTGGAACCAGGGGGGGATCACATTCCCATCACTGGATTCAGAAGCAGCAATTCCAGCAATTTCCAGCCCCTTGTCCCCCCAAATTCTTCTGTCTCCCAGGCAGGGGGGAAACCCCATCCTGAGGGTGCCTTTCCAGCTGCACCTTTGGGTGGGTGTGGGGCACCTTTGGGTGGGTGTGGGGCACCCCATTTGGGTTGGGGGGGAGTAACCCCATGTACGTGCAACAAAATCTTGGAAGGCACCAAAAAGTGATGGGCAAAAGGGGGATAAACCAGGATATCTTGATGGGTGCCATCCCAGGGACCACCCCCCTGCTGCTGGGCCCCCATCTCTGCCTTCACCCAGGAGCAAGGGTCCCTATTTTGGGGCATACAGAGTCAGACCCATTTTTAGTAGCTGCCTCCAGCAACTGGAGAAATATTTTCCTTTGCTGGCATGGAAATGAGGAAATTAAAAGTGTGTGGCTGAGCCTGCTGCCTTTTTTCTTTTTTCTTCTTTTTTTTTCTTTTTTCTTTTGATTTTTTTTTAAAAAATGTTTTTGATTTTTAAAAGCACAGCACACGGCTCCAAGCACGGCTGGGAGAGGGGAGAAAAATGCCTGCAGTGGGGAAAAAGGAGTTATTAATAACAGAAAATAAAGATTAAAACCAGAGCAGGCAGCATTTTAATGGGAGGTTGGGGGATTCTTAGGTGATTGAGGGGGAGGTTTGGGGAGCTGGGTGCCCACTCCCAGGGTGCAGGGGAATTGTTTTGGAAGCACTCGCTAACTCACATTCCCAGCTTGATTTGATTTTTTAAAGATAGTATTTCTTTTTTTTTTTTTTAAGCTACAATTATTGAGCTGAATAATTCCAGGTCTTAACATGTCTACTGAAGCTCAAAGGAATTACCCACTGAGCAGCACTGAGCTGCTGAGGATCCTCCTGTCAGATAAAGGCATTTTTTGTCCCATTTTCCACGCCCCTCTGCCCTGTCATATAAAGGGATTTTTTGTCCCATTTTTCACACCCCCCTCTGCCCCCACCTTGCTTTTTCCTCCTACCTGGTAACATCATGGTTCACACGGGGTAGCTACAGCAAAGGGAGTTGAGAAAGGCTACTGGATTGAATTTCTGGGGTTTTTGGAGGTTTTTTTTGGTTTTTTAGGGTAGTTTTGTTAACTTCTCTGGGAATCAGAGAATGGTTTGTGTTGGAAGGGACTTGAAAGTTCACCTGGCTCCGAATGTGAGCTTTCTGCCCCCCAGCCTATGGGCTGGGGCTTCACCTGATGTCTCCATCCTGCAGAGAAAAAAACCCCATGAGCTAAAGCAAGCAAATTCTTGTCCACTCCATAGGGTGACCTTCGATGTGCTTTTCTTAACAGCATCTCATTGTCTGGGGGGCATCTGTGGAGCAGGTGTTTAGGGAAGTGGATCCATCAAATGGTTGCTGGGAATTGAGGGTGTTTGGTCTTGCTGGAGCATCTCATCTCTCCTGTTGGAGACTGAGAGTGGTCCTGGTGATGGTGTGGGGAAGGGATGGCTGCACCACGGGTGCTGCTGGTGGGTCTCAAAGCCACTTCTGGAGGTGGACCTGGTGACCTGGGAGCTGGGAATCCAACACTGGAGCCCTCCAAGTTTGAGTTAACTTTAATGGTTTCTTTATCCCGTGGCTTTTGGAGAAAGGGTGGGGGTACTCTGGGGGTTGGTGTGTGCATGGAGAGCAGCACAAAGACACGGGCTGGCAAGCATGGTGTTGCTTTTGGGTTCTCTTCCTCCCCGTGGGTGCTCAGCATCTCCTTTTTGTCCCTTTCTGGTAGATTCCCAAGTTCTTCAGGAGCCGGGGGATCGATCACACTGGTGCGTGGTGGCATACTGGGAAGAGAAGACACGTGTGGGTCGGCTGTACTCTGTCCAAGAGCCCTCCCTGGATATCTTCTATGATCTACCTCAGGGGAATGGTTTCTGCCTCGGACAGCTCAACTCAGACAACAAAAGCCAACTGGTGCAGAAGGTCAGGAGCAAGATTGGCTACGGGATCCAACTCACCAAGGAAGTGGACGGCGTGTGGGTGTACAACCGCAGCAGTTACCCCATCTTCATCAAGTCAGCCACACTGGACAACCCCGATTCCAGGACGTTGTTGGTTCACAAAGTATTCCCAGGTTTTTCCATCAAGGCTTTTGACTACGAGAAGGCATACAGCTTGCAGAGACCCAATGACCACGAGTTCATGCAGCAGCCATGGACCGGATTTACCGTTCAGATCAGCTTTGTGAAAGGCTGGGGCCAGTGCTACACCAGACAGTTCATCAGCAGTTGCCCGTGCTGGTTGGAGGTTATTTTTAATAACCGATGACTTGAGACAGAGTGGACTCATGACATTTATACTACTTTGCTGCTATTATTTCCTTCTGAGTGCTTGCTTTTCATGCAAACTTTTTTTTTTTTTTTTGTATTAGGGGGATTTGTTTCGTTCGTTTGTTCGTTGTTTCGCTTCATTTGTTTGTTGTTACGCTTTGTTTTCTTTTCCCCTATCTCTTTGAGAAATAGCTTATGGAAAGATGATTTTTTTTTTCCTTGAGTATTTTAATGTTGAAAAAAATCTATTTTTTTTCCTAAGAAAAAAAGTGTGAATGACCAATAACTCAGAAGGGTGCAAGGTGTGGTGGTGGTGGGTGGTGGATCATGTACGATGGCTGTTTCACCCCTGGGGAAGGATTATCCTATGCATTGGATTCACAAGCCACATACTCCATGCTACAGCTCCTTCTCTCAGCTGACACAACAGGATACCTGTGATTTTGAAATTTACACCCCACCACCTCTGGTGATGGTGACACCAAGAGCCCTACCCAAGCGGTGCCAAACCCGCTGAAGGATGGTGCAGAACCATCTTTATGCACCCTTTTAGTTTTGTTTTTTTTTAATTATTGCTGGGTTCACGTCTTGCCCCTGTGTTCACTTTTTTGGGAGGAGGGGGATGGGTGTTTAATTTTTTGTAGGTTGTTTTTTTTTCTTCTGGATGGTCAAGGATGGAGAGAACAACAGTGGCGAAACCTCGCGCCGGGTCCCTGCGTTGGGGTTGGAGCTGAGATGTGAAGTGATGGAAAAGGAAGCCTAAAGAAAAACATAGAAGCAAACAGAAAAAAAACAACAACAAAACCACCCAACAACACAAATGAAACAAAACAAGGGGAAAACAGAACATTAATTGTTCACGATAGCTGGGCTGTTGTAACCTGCTTCCGTCAGGTTATCCCGGTACCATCCTATCTGGAAATGCAGTTGTGCTTTTCATTTCTTCTTGAATTCATACACAAGTATGATCCTTTTACACTGTTCTTAGCTCAATGAGCATGTTTAGACCTTAACATAAGCTATTTTTCTAAATATAGAAGGTTTAAATGAACAAGAGAGCATTCTCATTGGAACTTTAGCATCGTAGTGCTTTGGGAATAAAACACACACACACATACACAAAAGGACTCCTTAAAAAAAAAAGCAAAACCCTGAGATTTATTAAAGAAAAAAAAGTGTATTTTATGTTATATATAAATATATTATTACTTGTAAATATAAAGACGTTTTATAAGCATCGTTATTTATGTATTGTGCAATGTGTATAAATGAGAAAAAAATAAGAAAGATGCACTTTGCTTTAATATAAATGCAAATAACAAATGCCAAATTAAAAAAAAACCAACAAAAAGCAAACAAACAGAAAACAGAACACGAGATTGGTGGTTTTTTTTTTTTTTTTTTTTCTATGGGTGTTATCATCCAGATGAATGTTTTTTTCTAAAGGAGTTTATGTTCCATTAAAAAAAATAAAAAGCTACACTTGATCCCAGGCTGTGCTGAGTTGGTTCTTCTGTGGTGGGGATGAGGCAGGTGGGAGAGTTGCTCTTCAAGGGAGACTGTGGGGCTGGTAGTGGGGTCATCCACCCCATCCCCCTCTTTGGCATGGGTAGCATCAAGATTGGGTCCCTCTTGGGCTTTGGGGTTCTTTGGGCTGATTTGGTGCCTGTGGTTCTGGGTTCCTCACCTTGGATGTACCCAGTGAGCCCAAGTCTGGAGGGGTTGGTTGGGTCTGGGTAGGTTGCACAGGGATGCCTGCCTTGCTGTCCAAAATCTGCTGGGGCTACTTTTGTTATTATTCCTCTTTCCTCATAATTTCAACTTGAAAGAACCACCAAGTTCCATTCAACACTGTCCCAGACCCTGAAATATCAGGGGAGGCCAAGTTTCTGCTCTGTGCTGGGACACCTGTGCCACCAGGTGAAGAGGAAAATGTGAGGAGAAGAGGGGAAAAAAAGGAG
Source organism: Heliangelus exortis (assembly GCF_036169615.1). Classification (NCBI taxonomy): domain Eukaryota; kingdom Metazoa; phylum Chordata; class Aves; order Apodiformes; family Trochilidae; genus Heliangelus; species Heliangelus exortis. Next base: position 2,518,806 of record NC_092454.1, read on the forward strand.
TCCTCAGTGGGTTTTCCTATTTCTTGCCCCCTTCACCTCCCATGCCTCTGGGTTTAAAGGTTATTTTTCCTTTTGCCACTCTCACCCTGCCTTCAGGCATTCACCACTCTGCTGCATCCCATCCTGCAGAAGGATCCTACAGCTGGTTCCTGCCTTTTGTGGAGAGGAACCTTGAGTGGACACCACCAGAATCCTGGAGACTGAAGACTTTGAAGAAGTGGGAGGCTCAGATGGACTTGTAAGCTCCAAAACATCTGTTTGCCAGGAATATGACTCCCAACCTCTTCTGCCCTTTACGTGGCTGATGGCCATAGCAGTAGCATCACACTTGGTGAGCATCTGGACCAGGTTTGCTCAAGGCTGTGCCTTCCTGTTGGAGATGTTCCCAGCCCAGAGGGAGTTACTGAACTCCTATCTTTGGTTTGCTCTGCCTGGACTCTGCCTCCAGCTGGATTCATGCCATGGTGCTCAGCAGCCCAACAACTTCCCAATAGATTTGGGTCATGATCCTGCAAGCTTTGCATGGCAGTTTCAGTGTCCAGGATTGGAAAATAATCTTGGTGGGAGTCATCATCAAAGGCTGAGGTCAGAGTGGAGTCACCCACCCTGTCATGCTTGATAGGCACTAGGGGACACCTGGAAGGGCAGATGTTGGGACAGTGACATCTCCACTACATTTTGGCTCATTTCTCCTCCATTCTGTGCCAGCAGACTTGAGATATTTGGAAATCATGTCAAACCTTCTCTGTGGTCCAGCAGCCAGGCTGGCACTGGTGGCTGACATCAGAACCTCAAGGAGGTTCTGCTCTCACCTCTATCCTTGACAACTACCCAGGCAACACCCCATGAAAGGCCCATGAAGAAGATCCATCCCATAGATGAAGAAGGAAGCAGGAGACTTTTTTCAGGACTGTTGACACCTCCAGGCTTTTGTAGTGTTCATCTCCAGGATTGTGCAGGCATTGGGTTAGAAACATCTCTCCAAGTCTGGGAGCCACCATGTTGATGGTCACACTGATCACACAGCTGTTAAAAAAGTTGGCTTTTCCTCTTGGGTACCCAAAGGACAGGGAATGTTGGGTGTACTCATGCTTCTCCTCAAATTTGAGCTGTTGTGACCAACTTTGGGGTGGGTCTTGATCTGGAGGAGATGACAGGTTCCTTCTTGTTGGACACCAAAGTATCAGTGAGCCATGTAGGGTACAACCAGAGGTGTCTGCTGATGTTTTCACCTTGTCCCATGACTTGGTGCCATCCCATGGTGGTTAAAGCCCTGAAGCCTGGAGATTTGGGTTCTTGTCCCTGCTCTTTGGCCCATGAAATGTGACCCAATTGTTTCACCTTGCTGTTTCTCAGCATCTCCTTTGTGAGACACAGAGGCTTCAAATCATGAGAGCTGAAAGCAAGAGGGTGGAAATACTGTACCCCTAAATGAACACTTCACAGCACTTCTTCCCTTTCCAGGGAGAAATTGTTCCCAAGCTCCAATCCAAACCTCCAAGTCAATTCCTCTTCTCCCATCCCTTGTTCCTTGGGAGCAGAGACCGTGGTGCAGAGCCATCATCCCAGTTTCATTCAGGTGATGTTTAATATCTTAGTTGCTGCCCAAGGCACCTGTGGGCCCTTGTTTTGCAGTTTGTGTGCAAGCCCACTTGGTGAATGGACCTTTTTTTCCTGCAGGATGATGTGGTTGACAGGGGCTGGCATCTCCACGCAGCTCAAAGAGTGAGTCCTTGGAAAATTAATTGCTTTCTGCTGGTTGCACTTAGCTCTCAGTGCTCACTGGTGTCAAGCTGGCCCAGTGGAGCTCAACTCAGACTGCAACCAGCTGGCTCTATGTGTGTGTCCTGGTCTGCCAGAGCTTCTGGAGGCAAAGTGGTGAAGAAGTGGCTTAAATTGAATGGGTAAAAGCCACCAGGAGATGGGAACAGCAGGTGATTTGCCTCCGGGTGTTTAAGCTTGATGGTTGGAGGCAAGATGTCATCATGGGGATAGATCTCTGATGGCTGAAGGGAGGAGATGGAGGTGGGCTGGGACAACCAGCTGGGATGGATCTGCTCCTGTGCTGTTTATTTGTAGCCACAGGGACTCACATGGGGTCCTGAGCCTTTTGGGGTGTTGTGAAGAGAAAGACCTTGCCCTAAGCAGCCTACACATGAGCTGTGTTCTGCTGGGGATGACAGCAAGGCCAGGATTGGGTCCAACCCCCCAGTCCATGGTGGGAGAGGTCTGTCCCCTGTGACCTCAGTGTGTCACCAGGCTTTGGCAAGAGGAGGACATCCCTGCTCAAGCTTTTGCCCAAGGGAGTCAGAGGGACACCCCTGGGTCCTCCAGTGAGTCACTGTGTAATGTTTTTTTGGGGGGATTGCTTAAAGATGAAATGAAACCAAACCCGAAACACTTGAGAGGCTCAGGTGGACTTCTGGTGGTTCACAGGGAAGTCACCACTGTGTCACGTTTACCAGCCAAGGTTCCTGTCACCAGCTCTGGTGGAAAACCCCAGGACAGTTCCTCTTCATCATGCTGATTGGACAAGTGTCATAAAATGCCAAAGTACTCCTTGGTGATACATATGACCATCCTTTTTTGTTTGGGCTGCCTTGTTTCGTTTTTTTTTTTTTTTAAACAGTCTGGTTTCTGAAAGCCAAAGGTCTCTGATGGTCACATCTCCATCTGGCCATCAGCTGCACACCCTGAACCTTGTGACAATGTCATCAGCTCAGAAATCCTGGGGGAAACCCTGGGGGCGTGGTGGAATTCAGTTCCACTTCCAGAAATGCAAGAGGCTGGGTGGAGGGAGAAGATCTAAACTCGCAGCTATCTTGGAGCAGGTCAAGCTGTGCCATGACTTCTCCTCCTTGAAGGACACCAAGGCTGTGCTCTGGTGTCTGGCTGGGGCAGTGCTCCTTTGGCAGACACTTTTCTGAGTTTTTAGGAGATCAGGGAGCAAGGAGCAGAACTCCAGCTTGGTGGTTCAGACCCCCTGTGCAAGGGGATGTTGGTGTCCCCAGCCCTGCCCTTCCCCTTGTGCCTGGTGCCATGGGCAAGCTACAAGGACATAGAGATGCTGGAGTGAGTCCAGAGGAGGCCCTGGAGATGCTGGGAGGGCTGGAGCAGCTCTGGAGCCAGGCTGAGAGAGTTGGGGTTGTTCAGGCTGGAGAAGAGAAGGCTGCAGGGAGACCTTAGAGCACCTTCCAGTGCCTGAAGGGGCTCCAGGAAAGCTGGGGAGGGACTGGGGACAAGGGCAGGGAGGGATGGGATGAGGGGGAATGGCTTTAAATTTAAACAGGGGAGACTGAGGTGAGATCTTAGGAGGAATTCTTTGGTGTGAAGCTCAAAAGGATTCACAAATCCACCTTTACCCAAGGGTTCAAATCAAGCTCATATTCCAGCCTGGAGAAGAGGAGGCTCCCAGGTGAGCTCAGAGCAACCTTCCAATATCTGAAGGGGCTCCAAGAAAGCTGGGGGAGGGCTTTGGACACGGGGGGGTGGGGAGAGGACAAGGGAAATGGGTTAAAACTTGGAGAGAAAGGGGAGATTGAGGTTGGAGCTGAGGAAGAAATTGTTGAATGTGAGGGTGCTGAGCCCCTGTGCCAGGTTTCCCAGAGAAGCTGTGGCTGCCCCATCCCTGGCAGTGTCTCAGGTCAGGTTGGATGGGGCTTGGAGCAACCTGGGCTGGTGGGAGGTGTCCCTGCCCATGGAAAGGGGGTTGGAATTGAATGATCTTGAAGGTCCCTTCCAACCCAAACCATTCTCTGATAGTTATGGTGGAGGATGGGAAGCCCTTGCTCTCTTCCACACCCATTTGAGCTGGAACAAGAAGGGGTCTCCTTACTCCCTCCACCCACCCAAGCACCCACAGCTCAGTCCATGGGCACCACCAGGGACTTCTGAGCTCCTTCAACCAAGAGGACCTGAGCCCTTTGGAGCCTCAGGTTGTGAGCAGATTCTCCAAGCTCTTGGCTCCATCACATTTTGTCTTGGATCTTTGTAGACAAAGACCTAAAGGAAGGAAAGATCAGGGCCTCTTGGGTGCTCGAGCAGCTCTGGGAGTTAAATCTGGTTTTTATTTTTGGATTTTTATTTCTTTTTTTTTTTTTTTTCATTGGCTTCTGGCAGGGGGCAAAGTGTTGGCTAGGACAAGGAACTTAGCAGCATCAGTCAGAGGATGATGTGGGTGCTGGTGCTTACCAGGATTACAGCACACATGGAAAAAGAAAACCCCACAAATAAATCTCTTCCAAAATTATCTGTTGCACACAAAGCAGCCTGGAAAGGAAGGACTAGGCCAGCTCAGGGTCCCATCATTCAACTGGTGATGGGACATGGACACCTACTGAAGCTTTTCAGCTCAGTTTAGAGCCATCCTTCAGTGGGAAGATGGGTCAGAAAACAAAGTTTTGCCTCTCATCTACAAGCCAAGGCCAGAGTGAGAGCTTGTGAGAGGAGAAAAAAAAAACATAAAATGAAGCTGTTGAGGAAAGTGTCAGGGTATGTGGCAGACCCTGGTGGAGATGACCAAAAAGCAGCCAACCTCCTTGATCTTACTGGGGCAGCCAGGAGGGTGGTGGGGATGTGGGTGGTGGGAAGGCCACTTGGCTGAAGTGGCCTCAGGAATTGAGGAAGAACATAGCTGCCAACAAAGCCAACCCCCTGGAGATGTCCCCAGAAGTGTGTGTTTGGTTTGTTTTTTTTTTTTTTGTCTCCATCCCTTTGGAAGCCCAAGGCCCTGTGGTTTGATTTTTTCCAACCCAATGCGCCATGGGGAAGCTGGGTTGAATTTCATGCTTGGAGACCTTTTTCTGCTTTTAGTCATTGATCAGGAGTCAGCAGTGGGATGGAAAGGCTTCATGCAGGCAGTGGTTGGCTGCTTGCAGGCTCCCCAGCCCATCTCCTGCTTCCAACCAGGAGATGAAGCCACACGAGGTTGGAGTGGGACCATTAAGACCTTGGAGCCTCCACAGCCATGCCAAGGAGGTGGCTTTCATCTTCCTGCCTGCAACATCTGGAGCCTGGGCTCATAAAACTTTCCTTGTTACTTTAACCCCTCAAGATCTTTTTCTTTATGAAGGTTTTGGGTTTTGTTTTTTTTTTTCATTTTTCAGGACATGAGGCTGCAGGTGGTGGAGCACTAAGCCCATGTGGGACCACCACTAATTGGAGGAACCCATAGAGAGGGGAAGAGCCTCTAATTGGGACCATCCTATGGAAATCTCCAATGGGAGAAGCTGTTGGGCTGGACTACTGGTGTTCTAGAGGGTATCCTAAACATTTCTGGGGACTTTTGAGGCCTTTTGCAGGGATGTACCACCCACTCTTAGCAACGTGACTCCAGGATTGGTTTTCATCCCAGTCAGTCCTGATGCTCCTAACACAAAACCTTTCAGCTCTTGGAGGTCATGCTGAGTTCAGGAGGAAAATTTCTCACCTAGGGCATATTTTTTTTTTCTTATTGCAGGAAAACAGATCTTCAGATAGGGACCTGCTTTGCTACAGGAAAACGATCTCCAGGTAGAGACCTGGCTCGTTTCTTGGGAAGTTTCAGGAAGGTGGAGCTGGGGAGATTTTGGTGTTCAGAGCTCAGAAGCTTCAAATAGAGCCCCCTCCTTCCAGGGGAGATGGCCAGTCCAACCTCAGATGAACCAACAATGGGTTGGTTCATCAATCATCATAAGGCAGGATTTGAGGAATGTCTGAAGTGGTCCTGAGAGCAGAGATGGTCACCACGAAGAGCAGGAACCCATGGAGATCTTGGTTGTTTATCTCTGCCCTGAAGTCTCATCAGTTTTTTTATTTTTTTAAGGTCATTTCTTCAGTCCTTCAATTTCAGGATAAAGTTGAAACGTCCATGCTGAAGCCTCAGAGGTCGGATGGGTGAGGATTATAGGAATGATCCAGACTTTTTTTTTTTTTTTTTTTTTTTTTTTTTTTTTTTTTTTTATGGTTGTGTTGTTAGGGTTTGTCTGGGCTCTGGGACTCCTGTTGACAGTAGCTGAGAGACAGCCCCAGGCTTGCCATGCCCAAGGCTATGGAAAAGCTCCTCCATCAGGCACTGAGACCTTCTGACCTGAATGTTGTGGGAGATCATCTTGGTCCAAATCAGCTGGGCTGGGCTGAGTAGTGATGGGGGAGGAAGAAAAATGGGAGACCTTACACCGAGGCATTTCACACTGGATATGGACATGGCCTTCCATCTCCTGAAGCCACACAACTCTGTCTGGGTTTTTGGTTTAGTTGTTGTTTTGTTTTTTTTTTTAAATAGTTGTATCTATAAGTCTGCCCAGAACTCTAAAACTTGGGCTTCAAGCTTTTCTTTCAAAAAGAAAAATGGTGTGAGCTCTCCCTCACATCTCATGGTCATGCAGTGGTCCATGGTTGCCCTGCTCTGCCTGTTCCTCCCACTGCTGCAGCCTTTTGGATGCATGATTGAACCCAACATCCCTGAGCCTGAAGCTCTCTGGGGTTGGAGTTAGAGGCAGATGAGATCTTAGGAGGAAATTCTTTGCTGTGAGGGTGCTGAGCCCCTGTGCCAGGTTTCCCAGAGAAGCTGTGGCTGCCCCATCCCTGGCAGTGTCTCAGGTCAGGTTGGATGGGGCTTGGAGCAACCTGGGCTGGTGGGAGGTGTCCCTGACCATGGAAAGGGGGTGGGAATGGAGGAGCTTTAAGGTTCTTTCCAACCCAAAAGAGTTTGGGGATCCTATGACTTTGGGCCAGCTGCTTCTGCCTCAGTTTCCCTTTCCCTCAACCTCTGCCCCAGCCATCATCTGGGATGACTTTCCTCCAGCAGCAAAAGTTGTTTATTTTAGAGGCTGGTGACAGCTTCTCCCCATTCTCTATTTATACACCCATTGCCTAACTGGGTGCCAGAGATGAAAGCCACCCAGCTTCCCAAAGGAGCCCAGGCCGTGGGGAGCTGCAGCGGGCGCATCGGTGGTTGTAAAAAATCTCCACGCCAGGAGACATCAAAGAAGGTTTGGCACCCTCAGCTCCCAGGCAGCAAGGAGGTGAAATGCCCTTCCCGTTCAGGCATGCCTTGGAGTTTGCTAAAACAAAACCAACCAAACAAAAACAACAAAAAAAAAACCCAACAAAGAAGAGCAACAACAATCAAAAAAAAAAAAAAAAAAAAAAAAAAAAAAAGCAACACAAACCCCAACCCAACAACCACTTCTTATTAATCTGTGATTGAAACTGTAATTATGTCATCGCTCTGAACAGCCCCATCAACAAGTTTGGGCACGGGGAGAACCTGAACAGTCAAGCCTGACCATCTCTTGCTCTCTGTCAGGGTTATTTGGGCTGGCAAACCCCACTGGTGTCTTCTCCAGTCAGGCCAAACGGGTGTCAGGGTCCTGGGGGGCAAAGCTGCTCATGGGAGGTGTGATGGGTTTGGGTGCTGAGTGGTCACTGTCCCCCCTGCACCACTGCTCCAGGCATCTCCCCAGGGTACTGGTGGATTTCCCCAGCTCTGGACACCTTGAAGATTTAGCTTGGTAGGGTGCTGGGCCATCTTCATCTAAACTGTTTCTACCTAGTTGGATTGGACCAGATGATCTTTGAGGTCTATTCCAAATGATCTTTGAGGTCTCTTCCAACCTGGCATCCCAGGATCCCCATCCTGGTGCCATGAATCTGGGTGCCCATCCATCATCACCTTGGCCACCGTGGTTGGCTTCCTCCAGTTTGTGTCTGAATTGTTGTTTGTGTATTCGAAAGCACAGGGTTCAGCTGCTTCTGCAGGATGCTTCATCCAGACAGCAGACACTCAGCCCACCTGGATGGGAGGGGACAGGACACTGAGATCCAAAATACCCTCACTTTCTGGTCTCCCACCCTCCCAAATGCCACCTCCTGTGGCTGATGTTGCCCCTACACAAATCCAGAAGCCAACACAAACACATCAGCCATTCTGAGGATGCTGGTTCCTTCTACCACCCCTACAACCACATCTCTGTCTTCTTCCCTGCCCAGGATTTTCAACCTTTTCAGGTGTCCCCCTATCCCCCAAGAAGCCTCCCCCAGCCTCAGTTTGCTCCTGAAACATCAGTATACATCAGATTGTTTTTTGGACATTATTAAAGAACACAGCAAACGCTGCTGTTAATTAAAATTCCTCCTAACCGCTCCCTGCTCACCCTCTTCTTGTAACCCCTCCTTAAACTTAAAACCTCTTTTTTTTTTTTTTTTTTTTTTTATCTTCCCAAGGTGAGGCTCTCCAGAACCATCTTTAGTCTGAGTGTTTCTCCCTACCCTGCGTGCCTCCTCCGTAAAGAACCCTCTGAGATGTAAAAACACTGTCTGCTCTTCCTTCATCACCACCTTTCTGTCGTTTTGTCTGTCCTTGGAGCTTAAGCTTGAGGAACATCAAAAGGATTTCTGGTGCTGACGTTGGGCTTTATCACTTCCAGGAACACAAGAGCCTGCACTATCAAGAGATAAAGAACATCTCATGGAAACAACTTCTCATCTCCCACCTTCAGGGTTGGTACTGTGTACATCCCTCTGCACGATGACATTTTAGCAACTGAGCTCCCGTCTGTTCAGCTTTGTATCTTAAATATCTGGGACCATGTCTACTAAACCCCCTGGGATTTTTCCTTAGTTATGTCTGCTCCAGGTTTGTTTTCCTTTGTTTCAGCCCCTTGAGTGTCCTTGGGAGGTTTGTTGAGCTTGCTGGAGGAGAAGAGGTGGTGGTGGTCTGTAGGCAAGGGAGAAAAAATACTCAAGTGAGGCATTTCAAAATATATCCTTGTCGAGGAAGGAAAAAAAAAGTGAACAATTAAAAATGGGCCTGAAAGAGAACACTGAAAATCAGCTGGGATAGGACCAGGGGGAATGGATTCAAACTAGAGGAGGGGAGATTTACATTGGATGTTAGGAAGGAATTCTTCCCCATGAGGGTGGTGAGACCCTGGCACCAGGGAGGTGGTGGAAGCCCCATCCCTGGAAGTTTTTAAGGTCAGGTTGGATGGGGCTTGGAGCAACCTGGGCTGGTGGGAGGTGTCCCTGCCCATGGCAGGAGCTTGGGCCTAAATGATCTTAAAGGTCCCTCTCGACCCTGACAATTCTGTGATTCTATTTCCCTGCAGGAGCTTTATGACTCCTTGCTTCACCTTCCTCCTCTTTTATTCCCCCTCTTTCTCCCTCCCTCTGGCCAGGGACAAGATCTTTTCTAAGTTCCAGCTGCCTTGGTGAAGTGACCCTTAAACCAGGTTGTTTTAGGTGAGCAAAAGCCCCGCCAAACACTGCTGATTAATTATTACTTCCATCCTCCGGCTTCCCAACCTTGGGAACCTTCTCTGGATTGGGTAATTCCACCTTTAATTTTTTTTTAATTTTTTTTTTTTTTATGTTCATGAGTGGACAACAGTCAAAATACAATTTGCCAAAGGGAAAAAAAAAAAACAAAACAAAGCCAAACAAACACAACGAAATATTTCCTACCAAATATACAGATCAGAGAACTTTTGGAAAGGGGCCCGTGGGGGGAAGGATGCCCATGGGCACGTCCCAGCTCAGAGGCAGGGGTCAGGCTGGACTCCAGCAGTAGATTTTGGGAGCAGGAGTTCATGGTGACGTTGGTGGCCTGGCAAAGGGACACGGGGGACATTGGGGGTTACGACACGGAGCACTCCAGCCCTCTGCACGATTCCCATTGGCACCTGCATCAGGAGCCAAGCAGGAGACCTTTGCCCAGCTTTCTCTTAACCATTTAGGTTTAATTAAAGGAATTTGTCACTGGTCCCTCACCAACATGCCCATCTTTTCCTCTTTTTTTTTTTTCACTAATCTGTTTTTGGGATTGCGGGAGAGGGGATGGAGGCAAAGAGGATGCTTAGAAAATGAGATGGTAAGCTGTGTGGGGGCTCTGGAGGAGAAAAGGGAGGAAGATGCTGCAGTGTGGACAGAGATGTAGGAGTTTGGGATCATTGCCCTATGCTGGGCACTGAGGAGGCTGCACCTGGAATCCTGGGGTCAGTTCTGGGCCCCTGAGGACAAGAAGGACATTGAGGGGTTGGAGTGTGTCCAGAGAAGGGCAAGGGAGCTGGGGAAGGGTCTGGAGCAGAAGTCTGCCCAGGAGCAGCTGAGGGAGCTGGGGGTGTTGATCCTGGAGCAAAGGAGGCTGAGGGGAGAGCTTCTGGCTCTCTGCAACCCCCTGAGAGGAGGTTGGAGCCAGGGGGGGTCGGGCTCTGCTCCCAAGGAAGAAGGGATGGGAGAAGAGGAATTGAGCTGGAGGTTTAGATTGGAGCTTGGGAAGAATTTCTCCCTGGCAAGGGTTGTCAGGGCCTGGCCCAGGCTGCCCAGGGCAGGGCTGGAGTCCCCATCATTCCTGGAGGGATTTCCAAGCCCTGGAGATGTGGTGCTGAGGGCCATGGGGCAGGGGTGGCCTTGGCAGGGCTGGGTTAAGGGTTGGACTGGGTGATCTTTCCAAACAAAATGGTTCTGTGACTCCCATGTAAAACTCCCTTATCCATCCTGAACTAGAACCTTTTCCCTGCACATTTTTGTGCCTGGGCAGTTTTGGGTACACACACCCAAGAAGGGGGTTGAATGCCTCACCCCAACCTCCCCCAGGGTCCTGGTGCCACCTGTTTGTCCCCAAGAGCTGGAGATCTTGGGCCCTGGGAACCTCCTGGTGCCCACCCCATGCCCACCATCCCTGACAGTGTCCCCACTGTGCTGCCATCTGCCTCTGGTGAGTCAGGGTTGGGGGGACAACAGCAGGGTGACCAGGCTGCCAGCTGGCCCTTATCTCCTTCCTCTGCCTTATCTGCTTCCAGTTGAAACTGGGTTGGGAATGGCACCCCCAGGAATGAGGTGGGGAGCAGCTGATAATGGTGTTTCCAGGAGACTGGGCACTTGAGCAAGGACTTTGAGAAGGCAAAGCTGAGATGGGTGAGATAAAAAAAAAAAACCAAAACAAAACAACCCTCTGCAGAGCTGGATTCCTCTTCTGCCAGTTCTGAGATCCCATCTGACACCTCAGAAAAGAAACCAAGAGGTGAGAGACCCTGAGGACCTGGGGTGACCTTGTGAGGCTGGGGAGGATGGACAATGCTTGGTGGCCAAAGCTGCAGCTCCCGTGATCAGGGAGTGAACAGGGCACTCGAAGCAATGCCAGAAAGTGGGTCATTGGCTGGAGATCAAAACTTGTCCCTAAAAGCCACCCCGAGGCAGCAGGGTCAGGAAGCTGCCCATGGGGTCAAGTTACTGTGGGTCAAACACTGACGTAGGGTCAAGAAACTCCTTGTGACCCCCCATCCCATGCCTTGGTGGTCCTACATGGTGGGTGCAAATCCCCCCCCTGGTGACATCTGTCTGAGGTGGGGTTGGGGTTTGAAGACACCCGGGTGACAGGAAGGGACAGAGGTCACCAGTTGTCCCCTGGAGACCTCGGCTGAGCAGCCGGGGTGGAAAGTGCGGTGGTGCCCTGTGGTCTGGGCTCCCTTCCAGGCTTGTCATGGGACTCCCAGCAAATCCCTTGGGGCAATCCGATCTCCGGGACGCCTGGGCACCTCTCCCACCCTCCAGCAGGTTGGGTTTTCCATGGGTGAAGGTGCCAAAGTTCATTGAAAGCCTTGGTGACTCGGGTGTGCCCAACGTGGGTCAGCCAACGAGGAGGAAAGGCACCAAGGTGCAATAGGGATCAAGCCACTGTGTCCTGGGTGTATCCAACTTGGGGGTTGACAAATCCCACTGGGATGATCCATGATTTGTAATCCATCCTATGTAAACACCAGAGGCTTTCATAGAGTCTTTCAGGTTGGCAAAGATCCTTGGGATCATCGAGCCCAAGCTTCATCCCTACTCTTACGAAGTTCTCCCCTAAACCATCTCCCCCCAAAAACACATCCAGGGATGGTGACTCAACCACCTCCCAGGACAGCCTATTTTCTTGCTGCTGGTAGATGTTAGCTGGTTTTATTTCATGGAGCAGTCAGACTCGATGATGAAACTCTGTCTGAGGCTTCATGGAGACAAATGACACATGTTTCCCAGTAGTCCTTGAATGGCTATCAAATGTGTCATAGTTAGGAGCCAGCCTGGAGGGACTTTTTCTCCAGTAGCTCCTATTCCAGGAAATGAGTCTGCCCCTTTCGTGCCTTCCCTCAATGTGTCAGTGATCCAGGAGGCATCTTTGTTAAAATTAGAAGGTCCATTTTGGTCAAGTTTCTACTAACTCTTGAGTAATTTAGGAGGTGAAATAACCCCACGCTGAAAGCCTCCCGGCTGTTCTGGGAAGAGATGATCAGCTGGTTGGGAAACACGGGGAGTGATGTGATGTCACTGTCCCTTTCCAGTCCCAATGTGAAACACTCACCACCATGTCCTTGCATCAGCTCCCGTGGTCCAGAGGGGACCATCACCCCCTGAGTGAGTTGCACAGCCCCAGAAGTGCTCTCTGAACCACCCACACACATCTGTATGGGTGCCAGCAGCTTGCACAACCCCTGGAGCCAGGGTCAGGGATGTGGAGCATGGCTCCAGCTCCCAGGTCTGTTGGCACACATTCAGGTGAGCAAATTCATCCCCACACCAGGGAGGCCAAATGAAAACTGAGAATCAGGAGTGGCTGGAGGATCCCTATGAGCCCCTTGGTGATGCTGGCCTGGAGGTCCAGCCAGTTGGCACGGCACCAAAAGGAAGAAATTTTTTATGCTGAGGGTGGAGAGACCCTGGCCCAGGTTTCCCAGAGAGGTGGGGGATGCCCCGTCCCTGGAACCATTCCAGGTCAGGTTGGATGGGGCTCTGAGCAACCTGATCCAGTTGGAGATGGTTGGACAAGGTGGCCTTGAAAAATGTCCTTTTCAACCCAAATCCATCCTATGATCCTATGAAAACCATGACAAAATATTCCTGAAGCATCCATAGCGTGGAGTCGTGTGGTCCTTTGGCACTGTGTACCCACCCAAACCACTCCAGTTTTCTCCTTTACCTTCCCATCCTGGATTGGGCTGGGAAAGATCCAAGGCTGAAAACATGGGAAAGGCTCTGTCAGCTCTGGTCTACCCCAAGGATCATAAAATAAATGACCGTGACAGTATTTGGGCTACCACATCACCATCCGGAACTGAAAAGACTGAGAGAAGAGCTTTGAAAATACTGCTAGAAAAGCCTTTCCATGCAGATGAAGCAAACTCCAGTAAAATCACAGAAAAAAACACAAGTAATAGAAAACCCAAACCCTGTGCCCCTCCCTCTCCCCTCCCTCTCTCCACATGAACTCTTTCGAACTTGGAAAAACCAAAACAAACCAGGGCTGAGTTCAGCCTCAGTTCAAGTTGTAGATAAAGTTCAACCTACTTCTAATTTTATCCCAATGGTTCCCACCAGGAAACAGGCTCTGGAGCGATACCACAGGGAGAAGTCAGTCCTGACCTTCTCCCTTTCACCAACCCTCCTGGGTGTCCTCCGAAACCTTCTGCTCCATCAGCTGCCACATCCAGGTGAGACAACAAACATGAGGCCACACGTCCCAGACACCCCATGGGGACATGTCCTGGAGGTGACCTGCTTCATCATCATCCTCTGGGGCTGGTTGTCACCTGATGTATCCAACCAGGGAACCACCCTGGACTTGCTCAGGTGTCCAAGTGAGGTCTGCAGGTGGACTTGAGTCTCCTCAAAGCTCCTCTGGGGTTTGGTTATTATTTTTTTTTTTTATTGCTTCCCTTAGGAGCAGTGCTTTGAAGCAGAACCATGGGGAAAAATAGGTGGGGAAGGGGGTAATCAGGGGAGGAACTGGGAGGCAGTGGGTTGGAGTAGGAGGAGCAAGGGGACATGAGGGTCCCTGCCACCTCCTGGTAGCGGCGATTGCCGGTGAGATTTTGGGATGACCCACTCATGATGTTTGCTGCAGGAGAAAGAGCTAAAAAAAGGGGAAAAAAGCCCTCATGCAAGTCCACCAGGAGTCTAAACTGGAGATGTAGGGACTGAGGATGGTTGCTTGTCCCCAGAAGGGTGAGTGAAGATGGGAAGTGGCACAAGGACAATTCAGCATCCCTGAGGAGGAGACCCTGGGTGCAGAAAGCCAAGGTGCAGGATGTGTCCATGAAGTGACTGTAAAACCCATTGTGAAGTCTCCACATAGAACACAAGCCCTCCCCCAAATAGAATTGTAGATTCATGGAATCAGAATGATTTGGGTTGGAACGGACCTCCAAAGGTCACCCAGTCCAACCCTCACCTAGATCAGGGTGCTCAGAGCCTCCTCAAGCCTCACCTTGAGTATCCCCAGGGATGAGGCCTCACCCACCACCCATGAAATGCTTCCTGGCCCTGAAAAAAAAAAAAAAAAAAAAAAAAAAAAAAAAAAGCAAGATTTCAGAACAAAATCTTGTTTTGTTAAAAAAAAAAAAGCAAAAAAAAAAAAAAGCAAACAAACCATCTTTCAAAAGAAGAGCAGCGCAGACCTGGGAGCTGAGGATTGGATTTCTCCTCTGAGTTGTAAAATCCAGCCCTGGGGATAGAAGCTACCTTAGCTGTAAAACAATCCACCAGCAGGATTTCACAACCTTCATCATCTTTCTCTCCCCAGAGCAACATTTTACAGGCTTTGCCCTCAAACCAGTTTTTCATCAGACGACGTGATTACCACCAGACAGGTTTTTTTGGTAACCCCATTCCCTCTGTAGATTTTTTTCCTCCCACCCTTATGCTGTGCAGACACTCCCAGAAAGTTGGAGAGGGACTTTCTGTAAGGTCGTGGAGTGATGGGATGAGGGGGAGTGGTTTCAAACTGAAAGAGGGGAGGTTGAGATGAGATCTCAGGAGGAAATTCTTTGTTATGAGGGTGCTGAGCCCCTGTGCCAGGTTTCCCAGAGAAGCTGTGGCTGCCCCATCCCTGGCAGTGTCTCAGGTCAGGTTGGATGGGGCTTGGAGCAACCTGGGCTGGTGGGAGGTGTCCCTGCCCATGGAAAGGGGGTGGGAATGGAGGAGCTTTGAGGTCCCTTCCAACCCAAACCAGTCTGAGTATGATTTCATGAGTGTCTGCATGTGCTGAGAGGTGGAGAAAGATACTCCATGAGGCTTCCTGGTGTCTTGGACTTGTGCAAGGTCCAAATGTGTGGTTATGGAGACCATTGCCAGACTCCTGTGGGGAATGCTGGGCCACATGCGTGTCCTGTGGCTTTCTTCTGGGTTTTACCTGGGGGATTCTGGGATGCACATCAGCTGCTCCTTCATGGAGAGGCATTCATAGAATTCCAAACTAGTTTGGGTTGAAGGGATCCTAGAGATCATTTAGTTCCAACCTCCCTGCCGTGGGCAGGGAGACCTCCCACTTGTTCTCCTGGGCATGGAGATGCTGAACAAGCACCCTTCTCTTACCTTTAAAAATAATAATAATGAGCTGTGCAAGGGTCTTGCATTTCTTGGCACACAGCCCCATGCTCTAGGTGAGCCATGAGTGGCATCTGCCTGGTGGGGTCTTCCCCAGGTGTCAACCACAGCCAAAATATCTGTCATTGGCACCTTTTTCTCCATGGGATAAAACCCCGAGACGATCCTGATCAGTATTTACAACTCCCTGCCTTGACAACATCTCCTCAAGTCCCCGTGGTTTTTCTATACACTGGGTTAACCCTCCTCTTCTGGGGCCCAAAGCTGCAGACTTCCCTGGCCATGGGTGTCTCTGATGCCAAAATGGGCACAAACCACTCCCCTCCAGTGACCCTCAGGGCCAACACACGCAGTTCAACTGCCCCAGAATTTAATTGGCTTAATAGGAGAGTTTTCCAGAGGAGACTCCTCAGAAAAAGTGCATTTTGAATTTTTAGAATGGAGTAAAAGGCAGAAGTGGTTTGTGAGCTGGTAGCATTGGGTGCAAGGGATGTGATAAATGAGAGGGCCCTCCAACAACCCCCCCCAAGATCCAGCCAAGGTAGGACACCAAAAGATGGATGATTCTTGTGGGACAGGGATCAGGGACTGGATTGTCCCGGTTGCCAAGCCAGGAAAGGGGCTCAACCCCAATCCATCACCCCTGGACCTCCAAGCCCTTTGTCTGGGGCTTCATCCTCACCCCAGAGATGAGGATGAGGATGATGAGACAGGGAGAGGAATCAACCCCAACCAGGGCTGCAACACCATGAAGGATCCACCCCAGCTCCAGGGCAGGATCCCTCCCTCTGCTCCCTTCCCAAGCAGCCACCATTAGGGATATTTTCATCCCTCCCCTCCTTATCTTCCTTTTCTTCCACCCTAAACAAAAAAAAAACCCCAAGTCTCCCCCAGAGCAGCAGCAGTGCCTACCCACAAAGAGATGGGGGAAATGTCAAGCTTGAAACATTTATTACTCAGATGATGCATTTTTAGAGCATACAGTGGGGCTGGATGTTCCAGAAACAAAGACTGAATCTCCACAAAGAGTTTTTTATTCGCTCCCTTGTTTTAACAGTCTCTGAAATGCTGAAAATGATGAGTTTGTCTTTTCACTAGTATGAATATCTAGTCCTTATCCTCCCCCCAAAAACCTTTTTCCTTCGTTTTTTTTCTTTTAAAGCGCTTAGTTTAACAAATATGATTAAATTAAAAATGTTGCTTTTTTTTTTGTTTGTTTCAAATGCAAATAAATAGGTTAAAAAAAAAAAAAAAGATAATAATGAGTTGCTATAGTGCTAACTTCTGCAGGACACCACAGCTCCCTTGGTTACCCACAGTGGGCTATGCAACCCTCTGTGTTGTTTCTCCTGCAAAATAAAAAATACTGAGAGTATCACCATGATTGGCTAATAGCTAACACCAAGAGCAAGGTTAGTGTAGAGCCATAAAATACCCAGAAGGGAAAAAAATATTATAATAATTAAAAAAAAATTAAAAATAATATATATAAGATTTTGAGAGACTTCCGAGTGAGGGATGGTAGAAAAATAAGCAAGAAAATAAATCATAAGTTATTCTGACAAGTTTGCCTTCAAAGCCATCAATCATGCCAAGAATAGATATTAATTAATCTCCCATGGGGGGAAGAGGGGAATGAAGCAAATTGCTTCATTTTCCCTTTTTTCCACCCCCCCTCCCCATTTTCACTTCACCTCCACATACAGGAGATTTCTCCACAACGGGGGTGAAAACCCTCATGGGGAAAGCAAGCAAGTCACTTCATGGGTAGCAAAAAAAGAACAACCAACCCCAAACCTCTTCAGTTTGGAAAGAATTTCACCAGGAATGAGGTGAAGTTGACGCTGGGGAGTCAGCAAACCCTCTCTGCATCCACAGGGTGGGCCAGCACGGCGGTGCTGCAGAGCATCATTCCTCTTGCAAATCCTAAAGCCACTTGCCTTTAGGCTAGCCCAAGGTTTGGCCCCACAAATATTTGGCCCAAGGAGGTGTTTTTTTTTTCCCCTTGGTTGATGAAGCCTTCCAGGAAAAAAAAAAAAATGTATTAAAACCCCAGGTGGATATGTTTATGGAGCAGCCAAGAGGGATGGCTCTGGATGGTTCCAGAGGGGGAGGTGTAGCTGGTGGCTTCACACCTTCTAAAATGGATGTTGTAGAATTAACACTCTTTGGTGACTGTTTCTAAAGAAAACAAACAAATAAAAACCCCAAAAATATCCAAAAGAAGCCACCAAAAAAAAAAAAAGGAGAAAACACTCAATGACATCCTTAGGTGCTTTCACCAGGAATCCCAGAAATTCAGCGCTGATCCTGCTCCATCAAATGACCTTGTGGGACCTTGTGGTACCTCTTTTCCCAACATGGTTATTGATGTCACACACTCACTGGCTTCCTTCGGATAGACTTTGGGAAGATACCAGGGGCAGCATGTAATTTGGGGGAAAAAGAACCCCGTTTTTTGGTCAATGTTTTGCTTCTCGTGTCTGAACGGAGCGACCGGTGTATCCAAGTTGGGTGAACGCACTTTAATAGTGGGGAGAAATGGCAAGACATCAAAAAGCCCCAATGGATTTCACATAAGAGTCCTTCAGTGGGAGAAATCCTGGTGTTGGAAGGGCCAAACCCCATCGTTGGGGGGTTGCAGGACTGCATCCAAGTGGGAAAACTGAATAAACCCTCATGGCTGGCAGGGAAAAGCTTAAGCAGAAATACTGCCACAAGACTTCCACTTTGCTTCTGAATGGCACCTGATGCCCTGCTGGGTGAAAATTCTGATTTTT
The DNA here is from genome assembly GCF_036169615.1 of Heliangelus exortis. Classification (NCBI taxonomy): domain Eukaryota; kingdom Metazoa; phylum Chordata; class Aves; order Apodiformes; family Trochilidae; genus Heliangelus; species Heliangelus exortis. The sequence goes on from NC_092454.1 coordinate 2,536,928, forward strand.
AGAAGCAAAACGCCCAGTTCTCTGGGTTTTCTCTTGCATTTCTTCTTTTTCTTTTATTTCTTCCTTCTTTTTCTTTTATTTTTTCTTTTTCTTCTGTTATTTGTGTCTTCTTTAGCTATATCCCGAGAGAAAATTCCCTGGGGAAGAGAAAAGCTGCAGGGGCTGGAGGAGTGGTCTGGATTGCTGCTGGCAGGACTCCTGGCACCCCAACCCATAATTGTGTCCCTCCTATAGGACTTTTCTGTCCTTTAAAAAAGAAAACCAAGATAAAACTGATTTTCAGGTCTTCCCCCAGACGGACGCTGAGCTCGGGTGTGCCGTGCGTTAAATCCCCTTCTCCTTTTCTCCTTGAGAACCCAGGGAGCAGGAAAATCCAAGAGGAATGGGTACAACCCCAGGCATTAAAATACTGCTGGGCTTTGCCACCTTAATCAAGTTCCTCTGCTCATTAATACTATCAAACCTCGTTGCTCCTAATGAAGCTGACTCCACCCAAGGCACCTTCTCCGCACAAAGCTCCTGGGCTCCAATCCACAAAGCTGGAATTCTTTTTTCCAGACAGGTCCAATGTATCCAGGAATAATTTTGCTGCTTGCTGGGTCGACAGGGAAATGGAAGCTCCTGGTTCCAGCTTGCTCCATGTGAAGATTTGAACCCATACCAGCAGCCAACTGGATGAAAACTCAAAGTAATACAGAGAGAATGGTTTGGGTTGGAAGGGACCTTAAAGATCATCTTGTTCCCACCATGGCAGGGACACCTTCTACTAGACCAGGTTGCTCCATCCAACCTGGCTTTGAACACCTCCATGGAGGGGGGGAGGAGAACTTGAACTGCAGCATCAGGACTCTCATCTCCGGTGACACAACACATTTTTCTGCTGAAAATTTCTGCCCTTTGAAATTTTGCAGTGAAAGCTTCTTCCTCACCACTGACAGACCAACACATTCATAAGGCACCCGAGAACATCCTGCACATCCAAAGAGGTTGGGGTGAAACAGCTCTTCTCTACAAGCCACCAGAAACTCAACGTTCTTCTTGAAAAAAAGGGGTTTGAGCTGCTGAGTTCAGACCCAGGCAGGGTCTGTAAAAGCACCAGGAGTGATTTAGTGGGTAAAAGCATTATTAAACAAGCAAATGAAGAGACTACTAAAGTCTTGGTCATGATTTGGGATGTGGTGTGTCCCTCTGTCCCAGCCTCCTCATCCTTCAGGCATCTCCTCACCCAAGTGGCATCTTGACATCCTTCCCCACAACCATCCTCTCCCTCTGGATGCTCCAAAACAGAGCAACCCGGGGATGCCCAAGCAAAATTTCCCCCTCTGAAAGTGTCACCCATCCCTTGAGGACACGGTGCCACCAACCACAGGACAGAGGGGCTCTGGTGCACCTCACACTTAGAAACACGGAGTAGTAAATTCAACTAGTTGGAAGCCAGGCTCAAAACTTCTATTTTTGGCTTTTCCTATTTTTTTTTCCTCTGCTTTTTCCTTTTTTTTTTTTTTTTTCCTTTCTCCTTCTTTCTTTTTGCTGTTCACACCTTGTCTTCTCTTTCCCAGTTTCCAAGGAAAAAACATCAAACCTTCATTTCTCCCTCATCCTATACATTATTAGGCCCAACTTTAAGGGGCCTGGATTTAATTGTATAATTACAACCATGACAATAATTACAGTAAAGCACTCCTTCAATGGAAACAACAACAACGAAAGAAGAAATCATTAAAAAAAATAAAATAGATGGGTTATAGTGGTTGAGGGATAACGGTGACTTGAGCAGCAAGAGCCATAGAGCTCCCAGCTCAGAGGACACATTTCTCAACCCATCAAGGAGGTTACTGGCAAGATGATGGAGGCTTCTGCAGTGGACTCCTTTAAAATACTCCTTCTGCTTCAGCATCTTCATGTGAACCCAGCAGCCAGCTGGTGGGAAGGCATCGTGTTCTCCATCCCCAAGCTTTTCCTAAGGAGAAAACCCACCAAGGCTCGAGAGAAATGAAAACACACAGTGCAAATAAGAAAAGTCATCCCACTCTCCCATCCAAGGGCTGGGAGGACATGGAAAGTCAAAGACAAGAAGAGGAGGGGGTGGAAAAAAAAAATCCTGAATGCTCAACAAAGCCACCAATGATGAGTGCTCGGTGTGGTGTGTGTCTGGCTTTGTCCTCCCAAGACATCTGCTGCCTGCTGGCCAGGACACGGCAGGAGGATGGAGTGAAAACAATACTAACCCCCACTTGGATTCAGGGATTTTTGTTGTTTGTTTTGTTGCTTCTTTTTTTTTTTGTTTTTTTTTCCTGTTTGATTTGTTGTTTTTTTTTTTTTTAGCCCCCCCTCCCAAATTCTCTGACTTCTTTTAAAGCCAAACAATAACCCAGTGGGACGCGTGGCTGCTTGCTGGAGCAACGAGTTGAAAAATAAAATAAAATAAAATAACAGAAACCCCAAAACCACGGTGAGGTGGCACTTGGCAATGTGGCTGGAAAAAGAAACATGCTTCTCCCTCCCCACCCCACAAACAGATTCTCGAGCATGCTGGGGTTTGGTCTGCTGGGGGCTTGAAGCTCTCGCCGGATCCCGTCAAGGTGCGCGTCTTCTCCTCATCCCTTCCCACCCCACCTTGCCCTGCCCCCTCAAGCTGTCAGTTTCTGGATGGTTTTGTTGTAGTACTGCGTGATGGTGGGAGTCAGGGGGTTCCAGTTGTTGGCGTGCAGCTCGATGACCTCCAGGAGCAGGGACCTTGTCAGCATGGACTCGGAGGGACAGAGCATCTTGTCCCGTGCTATCGCCAACAGCTCCGTCATCATCTCGGGCAGCTGCTCCTCCAGCAGTCGGCCAGTGCTCTGCAGCTGTCAGGAGAAGAGAGAGGTCAACCAGAGAATCATTTGGGTTGGAAAACACCTTCAGGATCATCCAGTCCAACCATTAACCCAGCACTGAGAAGTTCGCCGCTCACCCATGGCCCTCAAAGCCCTATGAAAGCAGTGGAGTTAAGAGTGCAAAATGTCATTCACTGGAGTGCTTCCTGGAAGAATTTGGGGAGGGGGTTCTCACAAAATCATAGAATTATAGAATGATTTTGGTTGGAAAAGACCCTGAAGATCATCCAGTTCCAACCCTTAACCCAGCACTGCCAAGGCCACCACTGCCCCATGGCCCTCAGCACCACCAAGACAAGAAATCAGCTGTTGGTTTGCTGAGCAAGGACCTACAAAACCTGTTTGGTTTCTCAGCCACTCATTCTCTCTTTTTTTTTCCATCAGAAGGGCCATAAAACCTGAGAGCAGGAGAACCACCAACCCTGTCACCAGGAGACACACACTGCAACCAGCAGCCACTGCTGGATCAACCCTGCCTTAGGCAGTTACAGATTCAGAGAATCATTTCGGGTGGAAAAAACCCTGAAAATCATTGAATCCAACCCTTAACCCAGCACTGCCAAGGCCACCACTGCCCCGTGTCCCTCAGCACCACATCTCCAGGGCTTGGAAATCCCTCCAGGAATGATGGGGACTCCAGCCCTGCCCTGGGCAGCCTGGGCCAGGCCCTGACAACCCTTGCCAGACAGAAATTCTTCCCAAGCTCCAATCTAAACCTCCAGCTCAATTCCTCTTCTCCCATCCCTTCTTCCTTGGGAGCAGAGCCCGACCCCCCCTGGCTCCAACCTCCTCTCAGGGGGTTGCAGAGAGCCAGAAGCTCTCCCCTCAGCCTCCTTTGCTCCAGGATCTGGACTTCTCTGGTCTCTCCAGACCCTTCCCCAGCTCCATTCCCTTCTCTGGACACACTCCAACCCCTCAATGTCCTTCTTGTAGTCAGGAGAAGAGGAGGTCACCCATGGCATAGTGATTCCTTTGGTGTCCCATCCAACTTGAGATACTATTCTCTGATATTAAAACATTTTTGTAGCCAGGTTCCACCCCTCCAGCCCTCCCCTGCTCCATGTGGCTGGGAAGGCAGACAAGCTTGAAGGCATCCTGGCTTTGGAAAATCAAAAGGACCCCACAGGAGTCTCCAAGAACCCAACATGAAGGGTGAGGTTTTCCAAAGTGCCCGCGCCGGGTGGCTGGAGGAGTGAAATGGTTCAGCTCCCACTGACTTCAAAGGCAGCCAGGCTGGATTACTTTTGAAAAAGAAATATATATATAGATAAAAACCCCAAAACTAAAGCTATCCCACCTCCAAATCATGCTATTGCCAAAACAAAGTGCAGGCTGTGATGTGGTCTCCCTACTGCCTACCTGGCCTGTCATTTACTCGCTGATTCAGAGCTGTCAGTGACTCCCAGTCATTAATGGGAACAAGAGGAGGCCTCCTGTATGCATAATAAATCCTGCCCTGTCACACCACTCCTCTGAGGAAAGCCAAGGATTTCTTTTTAAAAAAAAAAAAATTACTCCTTGGAAAAACTTCCTGGAGCAGCAGAAGCTTCAGGTGATCCCACAGAGGAGAAAGTCCAAGCTTGGAGTGGACAGCAACGAGTCCACTACCCTGGAAAGGTTGTGGGGCTTGACCACAGAGTTCCTAAAGCTTTAAAAAAAATACATTAAAAAGTAAATTTAAAATTAAATTTCCAAAAACTTAAAAAATTCCAATTCTTCTCCTTGGCTGCCTGTTGTTTTGCTGGATTTCCAGCAGTCAGGCTGCCACTTCTCTGAAGGCAAGGATCCATCCCTGTGAGCCAGTCACTTCCCAAGAGCAGTCCTGCATCCAGCTCTGGGATTCTCAGCACAGGAAAGACATGGAGCTGTTGGGATTGGTCCAGAGAAGGCCCAACAAGATGTTCAGAGGGCTGGAGGAGCTCTGCTGTGAGGACAGGCTGAGAGAGCTGGGGTTGTGCAGCCTGGAGAAGAGAAGGATCTGGGGAGACCTTGGTAGGGAAGCCACAGTAGGGCTTAGAAGAAAGACAAGGAGAGGCTTCTGAGGACAGGATGGGTTTAAACTGAAAGAGGGGAGAGTAGAAGGTAGAAATTTTTATGCTGAGGGTGGTGAGACCCTGGCCCAGGTTTCCCAGAGAGGTGGGAGATGCCCCCATCCCTGGAACCATTCCAGGTCAGGTTGGATGGGGCTCTGAGCAACCTGATCCAGTTGGAGATGTCCCTGGGGATGGACTGGATGGACTTGAAAGGTCCCTTCCCACCCAAACCATTCTGTGGTTCTGTAATACAAAGGGGCAATGTGTCTGTTTGGCTTTGGAAACATCCAACAGGTTCTTGGCATGTGTGTAACCAGGAACACAAGGGGCAGCACAAGGAGGAGCAGGGTGGGTGGTGCAGGTGGTTCCCTACCTCCATGGAGCAGCAAAGCACAGCATCTTCCTTCACATCCTGAGATTGCAGCAACTGCAAAAGAGAGAAGGCAGAGATGCTGAGAAATACATGACCTCCTCCCTCCTTTCTTCCACCTCTTCATCCAGCCTGGCTTCTGCCTCTTTCAGGAGGAAAGGGCAGAAAAATCTGGAAGAGGGGAGGAAGGAGATTAGCTGAACCAAAAAATTAAGACAAAACACGGAGGCAAAGGGTGTCACCAAGTATATCTGGCTGCTGAGAGCCAGCAAGCAGGGGCAGAACACAGAGAATTTTGATTCACAGATTCAGAAAGATTTAATTTTTATTTAGGTTACATTGCTTCTTTTTATTAATTAATTTATTTATTTTTTTAATCCCAGGTCAGGCAAGGAGAAAATGCACTCATTTCATATCCCCAGCAATTCAATCCAACCAACTTTTGAGCAGCACAGCCCTGGGAGTGGCTTTTGGGAAGGACTCTGCCCAAGAGGCAGCCACCTACCACCAAAGCTCCTTGTCCTCACTGGGACACTCTTCTAACAACCACAAAATTACCCCCTGGGGAAGCATTATGTCCAGGACAGACCATAATTAATAAGGCTCCTTCTAGACTGGTGACACAGTGTGATGGGTTGGAGGGAAATGATGGTGTCTTACATGCACCAACTCCAACCCTGCTCAGCTCTCCAGGAAATTTGTATTAAAAAAAAAATGAGCTTGTAACCACAAGCAACATTCAATAGAGACCCAAAATGTTGCTATGCAGGGGGTGGGATGGTGAAGGGAGATGCTCATCCCTCTTGGTTCAGACTCAAAGGGTGCAGAGAGGGTTGATGACCCAGCAACAGCAAAGTGTAGGAGCTCAGCACATCTCACCCCACAAACCCAGACACCAAACTCTTGAAACCAGCTCAAAAACATCCATTTTTTTTTCTTTGTCTTTGTTTTCTTTGTTTTCTCTGTCACATGCACTAAGTCGCCGTTTCAGACTTTTTTTCCCTAAAACCACAAGAGAAATCACAGTTTTCTGGTTGGTTTTCAAGCGGATCATAAATACTGAGAGTCTCCATCAGCCAACAAAGTGAGCTGGAGTGTTATGAAAAACACAAATCTATGATAAAACCAATGGTGCTGGCAGCTCTTGAAGCTACATCCACTTCCCCTCCATCACCTTGGGCTGAATGAGCCTTGCTGAGCTAATCCCTGTGTGCCACAGGGAGCTGAGTGCATGCACTAAACACAGAGTAAAACTGGCAAAACAAAATTGGCCTCTTAAACATCTGAAATTCATTGGGGAGAGGCAAACTTGGGAAAAGGGGTTGGGCTCATTAAAACTGCCCATGTGCAAATTGCTCAGCCTAATGAAATGTGCTCCAAAGTCATCTCCTTTGAATAAAATCACAGTTCCAGTTCTCAACCTTATTCTTTTCCCTTGCCCCTCTCATTTTTTCATGTTTCCTTTCTTGTCCAAATAAATCCCCTATTTGTTGCCAGGGGAAGGAAAAAAAAAATCTAGGAAAAAAAAAGAAAGAGAGAATTCAAAGACTTATCATCCCTCTCATAGTTTTGTCTTTGCTTTTTTCTGTTTTCAGCAGGCAGTTTGTTTGCTTTGAAGATGATGTTCACAGCACCTTGGGGAGCATGTGGCCCATCAGTTTTTTATCTCACCAAAGGTTCAGCCAGAGTTTTGAAGATATCCACCAGTGTGTTGCTGTCCCCTCAGCCCCCAGTTCCAGTTTATCTTTCTTCTGAGTTGTTTGGGGAATGTTAGTGAAGCCCAAGTCCCATGCTCTGAGATAAGTTCTCACAAAAAGTTCATAGAACTTCTTAAAAAAAAAAAACCTGACAAAACAACCCAACAAAACAGATTGTTATAAACCCAAGAAGAACCAGGGAAAAATTAAAGTCAATTAGGGATAAATATAAACAGGCAACAGGCCAGAAATTCTCTCCTGGGGTATTTAGCTTGTGAGCATAGCAGGAAGAAAGATCTGCAAATTAAGTCTGCATTCACCTTTCCCATTTTTGTTATTCTTCAGTAAAAGAACATAACATGAAAACTTAAACCATGAAGTTAGGAAGCTCCTGTAGTGGCCCTCATTCCAGCCCTGTAGTCACCTCCATGATCCTGCTCCCTGCCAAGGATATGTGGTCAGGGGAAAGTTACAACTTTACTTGTGCTTTCTTTGCCCCAGCATCCCACCTGTAAAACTGGGATATGGTTCCCTATTCCAAAAGGTGGTTGTGAGGATGAACATGTCACAGACTGCTCAGATATTGCTCAGATACCTCAGACAAAACAGTGCCTACATCCTACCCCCTGACTTGGACAAGCATCCTCCACCTTCCTGCTGCCCTCCTGGAGCTCACCTGAGCTGCCATGGAGGAACAAGGAGAACCCAGGTGCTCCATCTTGGTCATGAGGTGGTCCACCTGCTCTACTGAGGCACCATGTCCAACCTCATCCATCCAGGAACCATGGAAGCACCCAGGAATCACGTGCCCCATGTCATCCATCCAGGAACCACCTGCTCCATCTCATCCATCCAAGAACCATGTGCCCTCATCCATCCAGGAACCACATGCCCCATCTCACCCATCCAGGAACCATGTGCTCCATTTCATCCATCCAGGAACCATGTGCCCCATCTCACCCATCCAGGAACCATGTGCTCCATCTCATCCATCCAGGAACCATGTGCCCCATTTCATCCATCCAGGAACCATGTGCCCTATTTCATCCATCCAGGGACCACGTGCCCCATTTCATCCATCCAGGAACCATGTGCCCCATCTCATCCATCCAGGAACCATGTGCCCCATCTCACCCATCCAGGAACCATGTGCTCCATTTCATCCATCCAGGAACCATGTGCCCTATTTCATCCATCCAGGAACCATGTGCCCCATCTCATCCATCCAGGACCCACGTGCTCCATTTAATCCAGGAACCACGTGCTCCACCTCATCCATCCAGGAACCATGTGTCCCACCTCATCCATGCAGGAACCATGTGCCCCATCTCATCCATCCAGGAACCATGTGCCCCATCTCATCCATCCAGGAACCACGTGCCCAAACTCATCCATCCAGGAACCATGTGCCCCATTTCATCCATCCAGGAACCATGTGTCCCACCTCATCCATCCAGGAACCATGTGTCCCACCTCATCCATCCAGGAACCACGTGCTCCACCTCATCCCTCCAGGAACCACGTTCCCAAACTCATCCATCCAGGAACCACATGCCCAAACTCATCCATCCAGGAGTCACATGCTCCATTTAATCCAGGAACCACGTGCTCCACCTCATCCATCCAGGAGCCACGTGCCCCATCTCATCCATCCAGGAACCACGTGCCCAAACTCATCCATCCAGGAACCACGTGCCCCATCTCATCCATCCAGGAACCACGTGCCCCATCTCATCCATCCAGGAACCACGTGCTCCATTTAATCCAGGAACCACGTGCTCCACCTCATCCATCCAGGAACCATGTGTCCCACCTCATCCATCCAGGAACCATGTGCCCCATTTCATCCATCCAGGAACCACGTGCTCCACTTTATCCATCCAGGAACCATGTGCCCCATTTCATCCATCCAGGAACCATGTGCCACATTTCATCCATCCAGGAACCATGTGCCCCATTTCATCCATCCAGGAACCACGTGCTCCACTTCATCCATCCAGGAACCATGTGCCACATTTCATCCATCCAGGAACCATGTGCTCCACTTCATCCATCCAGGGACCACGTGCCCAAATTCATCCATCCAGGAACCACATGCTCCATCTCATCCATCCAGGAACCACGTGCCCCATGTCATCCATCCAGGAACCACATGCTCCATCTCATCCATCCAGGAACCACGTGCTCCATTTAATCCAGGAACCATGTGCCCCATTTCATCCATCCAGGAACCATGTGTCCCACCTCATCCATCCAGGAACCATGTGCCCCATTTCATCCATCCAGGAACCACGTGCTCCACTTCATCCATCCAGGCACCACGTGCTCCACCTTGTCCATCTCAGAACACATGCCTCTCCTTATCCATCAACAATACCATGGAGTCACCAAGGGGTATCAATCCCAAGGGTTCAACCTCCACACGTGATACAGGGTTAGGGAAGCCCACGATTCACCCACCAACCCAGACACACAGTCTTGCACCAGGCAGCTCTGTGGTGAGAACCAGAGTCCAAGTCCATGCACACAGATGGTTGGTGGCCACCTGCATCAACGCAACCCTCTGAATCCAGGAGGATCAGAGAGATGTCACTGGTTCTCTGCATCTTCCTGATCATAACTGTGTTTCTAGCACAGAACCCCAGAATCCCAGACTGGTTTGGGTTGGAAGAGATCTTAAAAATCATCTGGTTCCAACCCCCTACTGGGGTTGGAAGGGGACACCTCCCACTGGACCAGATTGCTCCAAGCCCCATCTGAGCATGCTAAGGGGGGCTCTGGAGCTTCCCTGGGGTGTAGGCAGCAGATATTTGCATGCTGGGACAGAAAGAGACCTGTTGGGACATCAAAGAGCCCAGCTGGTTCTTCCTAGTCTGGCCTGGCCACTGAAGCACTGATGGAGGCAGACAGCAAGGACCATGCCACCTGGGGTCCCACCATCAGTGTCCACACCCACCCATGACATCCTGCATCATGAACCTCTCAAAGGGTGCTTCATGCCCACCCACCCATGCCCTGACAGCTCCGTGAGAAAAAAAATGCTGCAAATGCTTTGAGACTTCCAGGGAAATAACAACCTTGAAGGATGAGCACTTTTGTGACCATAAACCTGAACCCAAGCAATTGGGTTTATCATTTACAATCTAATTTGTATTTACTTCAGCTATTTTAACATAAACAGGCTATAGCCCTGATACTAGTGCTCCCACATGAGAATTATTATTTATTAACAATTTAGAACTGCTCCTCCCTGCCATGTCTGCCTCCTGAAATCCCACCACAGGCACCATCCCAACACCAGGTTCCCACGGGGTCCAAACTGCCTGAGAAAGGTGGATGAAGGAGTTGAAAAAGGAATCATAGAATCATGGAGCCATGAAGGTTGGAAAAGACCTTGGAGCCCAGCAAGCCCAACACTGCCATGCCAACTAAACCATGACCTGAAATGCCATGTCCACACATTTTTTGAACATTTTTAGGGATGCGGTTCTGGGGACTCGTTTGGGGTCCAGGGTGGTTGGTGTGACTATTTCCAGAGGGGCTTCATCAAAAACCTGGCCAAAAAATTGGCTCAAGTGGAGGAAAGAAGAGGAAAATGCAGGGTGAGTCCCTCCTTGGGATGCAGATGTTGTGGCATTAGGTCCTGGAGAACTGAGAAGGTCTGGGTCTTCAGTGAGGAATGGTTTGGGGTTTGACTGAGGTGGAGCTGGGAGAACCTGAGCATGGCTGGAGAGCATCTGACCTGTAGGAAATGTCCAGCACAGACTGCAAACCCCATCACTCCTCTTTCTGTGCCTGCTTTTAATTTCCTTTCATTGCAGGTGGTTCTGTTGGTGCACAGAAAACACAGTGGTGCTGCTTGTCTTGGAAAAGGCATCGCCTGGGAGACACCAGAGAGGCTTCACTTAAAGACAGGGAGGGAAAAAGGTCTGAAGGTCCCTGGAGCAGACCCCAAGGCTACAAACATGGGTGTCTCAAGTGCCTTTGGAATCCCTCCAGGAATGATGGGGACTCCAGCCCTGCCCTGGGCAGCCTGGGCCAGGCCCTGACAACCCTTGCCAGGGAGAAATCCTTCCCAAGCTCCAATCTAAACCTCCAGCTCAATTCCTCTTCTCCCATCCCTTCTTCCTTGGGAGCAGAGCCCGACCCCCCCTGGCTCCAACCTCCTCTCAGGGGGTTGCAGAGAGCCAGAAGCTCTCCCCTCAGCCTCCTTTGCTCCAGGATCAACACCCCCAGCTCCCTCAGCTGCTTCTCATAAGGTTTATAGGCGTGTGAGGCAGATGACAGGACAGGTTAGACTCACGTGCTTCTGGGTTCAGCCCCATCTCATCCCTTGGACGTTGGGGCCATCTGAAAGGAAAGCTTCCCTTTTGCTCTCCAGCTGGTTCCCCCCCGTATCGGGCAAATCTGGGCAATGAAAGCAGCAGTTCCTGCTGGAATGCAGACAAAGAGTCTGCCTGATTTCCTAAGAGAGGAGGCTGAGTGCCAAAATCTGCCCAGGCAGTCACACAATACCCAAACCTCAATTGCGAAAGTCTTCTCGGTTTTGTTTCTGATGCTGGACCAGCAGCTCTGAAGAGTGGTGGAAGATCTGAGACTCCTCCTCTCCCCAATTTCTGTGTCCTGCTGAGAGATGTGAGCACTGGAGAATGTCCTCTGTGAGGCCAGTGTGCCTGGGTGGGTTCTGAGTGTTCAATATTTCCTAAGGAACCCAAAATACATTTGCAGGAGCTGCTCCTGGAACGGCTGCAGCTTTGCAGGGAGGTTCTGGAATGCAACTGGGTTCTACGGCTTGACACTGGGACCAGTGTGTTCTGGCCTCTGTGGCCCCAAAACCTGCTCTTTACAGAGTAAACCCCATGAGGGGCATATAACAGTGGTTGGGGGTGTGGAGAAGCCCCAAAACTACAGCTGGGCTTCACCATCGAAGAACCAGCATGGCCCTCCTGAACAGTGATGGATGCACATGCAAGAGGTGGAGACCACCAGGAGCAAATCAGAGAGCTAAAGCTGAGGGGACTGACAAAGCCACCAAGCTTTGGGTTTATTATCTGCTTTCTGAGATCATTTGGGCTGCTGAGAAGCTAAAGTGCTTACTTGGGTGTTCTCAAGAGTGCCCAAGCCACGAGCTGGACCGGAGAACCTGTCCCACCATCCCTTATCACCAAACCATGGGGGTTTAATTGTGTTCTTCAGTGATTCTGCTCAGGAGATGGAGTGGGAGCAGCCTGAGGCACACTTTCTAGCTGCAACCACGTTTCTCCTGTGAGGCACAGGGATAATTATTGTGTAGGACATTGCTTGCAAAACGACACCGAAGCAACGCTTGCCACAAACAACCTCTTGGCATGCAGTGTCTTCTGCTGCTTTGGTGATGACTCCAGTGGGAAAGCAGAATAAAACTTGAAAATATCCACCCTGAGCCACGGAGAGGTTGGGATGTCCCTGAGAACCAGTGAAAGTTGGACTGACCACAGCCCTTGTGCCTCTTTGCCCCGGATTCCCTGATGGACATCTCAAGATGATCCATTCCGGTGACAACATCCATGGACACCCAGGCTGCCTGGGGTGTGAAGCTCCAGCCTTGCAACTGCTCTGCCCACAGGTATGCTTTTCATCTGATGTTTAGGTCACAAGGAGGTGCCTGCTGGTGTTTCCTCAGGGGAACATGGACCATGACTGCAGAGAAACCAAAGTGTTGGGAAGGCAAGGTCCAAGGTGGAGCAACCAGCTCACTGGGGTGAAAGGAGGTGATGGGTGAGACATGTTTCATTTTGGGAGAAGGAAAGAAACAGCTACTTGGGCCACTTGGAGCTAGAATAGAATGGACATGTTGGAGTTCAAAGGATGTAGGAGAGATGGTGCTTCCCAGCCCTGCTTTTAACCAGAGGAGCCCTTGGGAAAGGCCATGGTGGACATTGTCCTCAACAAGATGGATGGTGGGGATCAACATGGAGACCCTTCACTAAGGGGGTTTATAAGAAAGATGAGGACAGACATTTTACCAGGGCCTGTAGTGACAGGACAAGGGGTGATGGTTTCAAACTGAAAGAGGGGAGAGTCAAGAGTAGGCAGAAGGTAGGAATTTTTTTATGCTGAGGGTGGTGAGACCCTGGCCCAGGTTTCCCAGAGAGGTGGGAGATGCCCCATCCCTGGAACTATTCCAGGTCAGGTTGGATGGGGCTCTGAGCAACCTGATCCAGTTGGAGATGGCCCTGGGGTTGGACTGGATGGCCTTGAAAGGTCCCTTCCAACCCAAACCATCCGATGGTTCCAGGGTCATCTTACTACCAGTACTGTTAAAACACAGGGTGTGCTGTCCCCCTGAGCCAACTCTTGGTGGTCTAATGGACCACAGCTGGGGAACTCCTGGCCCCAAAACCTCCTGGAAGCCCCACACTGCTCCATGAGTTCTCCTGGGAGCACTTCACAAGACATCTATAGCAACTTTCTGGTTTTCCAGAGGCCCCTTACTGACTGACTGTTGCAAATCTTTAGGGAAGGTACCTGAAATAAGAGCAGTTTCTCCAGCTCCTTTTTTTTTATTGTCCCAAGACACGGAGGTGGGGGTGGAGGGGACAGTGTGTGAAAAAAGCCTAGACTGGGGAAAATAAAAAGTACAAATGAGGGTGTGGGAGATGAGTAATTTACCAAACACTCCACGCCAGTTTCAGGATTTCTACAATCTGCTCCCATTAGATGTATCAGCTCCTCAACTCAGGACATCAGAAGGTCAGCTGGGATGATCTTGCAGCCACCAACAAGCTGTGATTGTCCCTCCCTTACTAAAGGGGTCCTGGGTCCCTCTCTGGGTATACCCTGGGAGCTGGGGAAGTCAGGTGAGACCTTCCCGTAGAGCAGAAACAAGTGATTACTTGGAAAGAGAAGCCCTCTAGAAGTCCACAAGCAGAAGTGGCATCTTCTCTGCTCACCTCTTTGATTTTGAGGTTTTCCAAACACAGGAAAACTATTTCCCTTATGAGCTGCCTGTGCTGAGCTCTTCAGGAGGCACAGGTTCTCCTGTGCTCCAAAATGGTGTATGCTGGGCTCTAGAAACCCAGCTGAACTGGGAAAGGGAGGCTGAGTTGGGCTGCATCCACTGGGAGTGGTCCTTCTCCCTGCATGGCCTTCTGCTCAGCACCTCTTTGGGAATCTGGAGAAGTCTTCCAAGCTTACTGAAGATGCACAAGGTGCCAGCAGCCCATGCAGCTCATGGAGAGGTCTCTCTCTTCCCAGTTCCTTGACTGGTGTGGGCTGGTCTCAGTCTGGGTGAGAACATGCTGGCAACAACTCATGCTGCTTTATCAGGAAGAAGACACCAAAATGGGTCACTGGTGGTCCCACAAGCAACTGGGCAGAGGAGTGGCAGGACAAGAGGTGATGGCTTCAAACTGAAGGAGTGGAGAGTCAAGAGTAGGTAGAAATTTTTTATGCTAAGGGTGGTGAGACCCTGGCTCAGGTTGCCCAGAGAGGTGGGAGATGCCCCATCCCTGGAACCATTCCAGGTCAGGTAGGATGGGGCTCTGAGCAACCTGATCCAGTTGGAGATGTCCCTGGGGTTGGACTGGATGGCCCTGAAAGGGCCCCAAACCATCCTATGGATCAAGGGTCATCCCTTACAACCAGGAGGCTGACACACTGGGTCAAGGAGTATGCCCAGGTGGTTGCATCAAGAGCTCTGTCCATAAGAGGCACTTTTCCTAACTAAGTTTGGACAACTTCAAGGAGTTTGCTTTGGTCTACTCCTTTTACAGTGATGTGCTGCTCTCTGCTGAGGAGGAGATTTCTGTTCTCCTCTTACCCAACCAGGACTCCCTGGGAGGGTGATAAGAAGAGATTAGTTTGCTTATTGCACCAAATTAAACCAAAATGTTGGTTATCCTCCTCGATGGGCTCCTGAGGAACTCAGAGATACTTAACAGCAAATTGAATTAAGGGCAGAGGAACAAAACCCTGTACCCAGTCGTGGGAAACTCCTCCTACTCCTTTTCCACTGTAGACAAGGGAAACCATGAAACATGACTCTCCCTGGATCTGGAACAGCAGAAGGGATTCCTGCGAAGATGGAAACCATTAAGAGGCAATTACTGGAGACAATGATGAAGAAAATCTGGTCACTCATCAAGCCAGACACTGGAACCCAACAGTAGCCTGGTGGTTACACCTCTCCTGGCTGGAGGACCTCGAGGACCCGAGGCTGGGTGAGACAGATGGACAAGAGCCACCCAGTCTGAGCAGATAGGGAGACCCAGCCACCCAGACGGCCAGCTTCATCCTGCCTGGCTGAAGACATAATAACCCTGGGAGAAGAGGATGTGATCTCATCCCAAGGGTCCCGGGGCAACACAAAACATGGAAAGAAAGAGCGGCGAGACCATCGCGCTTGATTGCGCCGGGCTCCACCCTGGCTCGCCCGGACGCTCTCCCGGCTTTCCTGGCTCTGGGGAGGGAGGGAGAGGGACACAAATAGTTGTGTTTACATCCCATTGAAAGGGGTTTGGGGAGCTAACAATGCCTGGGCTGGAGGGCGAAGGGGAAAAACAAAACCACTCGAGGAGGAGGGACCATCCTGTGAGATGGTATCAAGCGGCGTTTTTTTATCTGCCCTAATTGCTTCCTCTGCCTCCTCTGTGGGTCCTACAGAAACAAGGAGACTGGGGGGGGGGGAAGGAGGGGGGGGGGGAAGGATGATTTCCCCTCCCCTGTTTCAAAATTTGGTTTTTCCTGCTGGCACGAAAAGAATCCTGCAGCTTTCCAAGAAAGCACAGAAAACAACTCGACAGAGCTGGTGGGCTGAAAGGCATCGCGCAGACCTCCTGGGCTCAGTCTGTCCGCTGCCAAGAGCTGACACCTTTCACCTCCACTCTGCTCTTTGAGTTTTCTCCCAGCTCTTCCCAGTTTTCAGTCCTTCTCTTCTGGCTTCCCACAATATTCCCCCACTTGTTTGTTCTCCCCATTTTCTCCTTCTTTCTCCCATGTCCCCGACACTTAGTCTCCTCTTTCTCCTCCCTTCCCTGGGATCCCTTCCCTACAATGCCCACGTCCCCCCTCCCTCCTTTCCACTCCCCAGTTTGTCCCAGTCCCACTGAACTGGAGACCAAGCCGTTTATTTTCACAAAATGAGGGGACCAGAAGGGGACTTTTATGAGGAAGTAACTCCCCTTCTTGTTTGCCCAGGGAGGTGGTTGAGGCCTCAGTCCCTGGGGATGTTCAAGGTGAGGCTTGAGCAGGCTCTGAGCACCCTGATCTAGGTGAGGGTGTCCCTGGGGTTGGACTGGGTGACCTTTGGAGGTCCCTTCCAACCTAAATTATTCTATGATTCTTCATACAGAGGACTTATTTCCTCTGGTTAAGTCCAGCCCCATGGAGCTACCTGGGTGGTGAGGGGTGAGGATTTTGGTCCCTTTTGTGTTTGCTCCTTCCATGAAGGAAAAATTATGCCTCATTCTTGGGCTAGCAACACAATCTTGACAAACACACTTTTTTGGGGGGGGCTTTTAAAAAAGTCAGCGTGGTTGAAAACTAAAACAAAACAACCCCCCCAATAATTAAAAAAAACAAAACCCCAACATGTTGAAAGAATACAATTTTCTTTTCCAAGCAGCACCACCCTCCCAGCTCATCTGACTGCAGCCGGGGAGGTTTTCCTCTCTCTTCCTCTGAAGGAGACAGTGGAAAAGGCAGTGCCCTCTTGAAGTTCAGACGTTAATTACTGCCTTGGAAGATTTTTTTGCTCAATTACACTGCATGGCCCCAGGAGATAACAGGCGTGAAGAGGAGGGAGGGAGGGAAGGGGAGTGGATCCCCAGTCTCCGCCGACTCATGAGACGGGGAGGATTTATCCTCCCTGCACCTCCACAAACCCCCCCAAGGCTTTGGGTTAGTGAAGGCAGGGGAGCTGTGGGAGCCTGCCAAGGTTTTCAAGGCTTGCTGGAACGGGACAGGCTCTGCCAACCAGACTGGAGGAGGTAGGAGAAGATTCCTGCGGAGAAGCGACCGTCCTGCCTGCTGCCAGCCTGCCAGACCTGCTCAACCCTCCCTTGGTGGGGCTGATTCACCTCTCCCTGGTGCTGCCCTCAGCCCCTGGGGTTGCTAAGAAGACCATAAAGTCATAGAATCCCAGGGTTGGAAGGGACTTTAAATCTCATCCAGTTCCAACCCCTCTGCCATGGGCAGAGCCCAGGTTGCTCCAAGCTCCATCCAACCCAACACCGCAAGGCATGAGGCAGACACAGCTTTTCTGGGCCAACGTCTTACCACCCTCACAGCAAAGAATTTCTTCCTCATGTCCAACCTAAATCTTCCTTCTTTCAGAATCCTCTCCCTCACCCTGCTAGCCACAGTGCAGCCCAGGACATGGTTGGTTCCTGGGCTACCAGCACACGTGGGTGGCTCACATTGACCTTCTCATCCATGGACACCCCCAAGGCCTTCCATCTCAGGGTTGCTCTCAATCCATTCTCCACCCAGCCCATATTTCTGCTTGGGATTGCCAAGATCCATGTGCAGGACCTTGCACTTGGCCTTGTTCAACTTCATGTGGTTTGCAGTGTCCCACCTCTCCAGCCTCTCATGGTCCCACTGACCTTGACTCAAGTCCATAAAAGCATCTGTCCTGGGTCAGGTATGTGCTCACATCTCCCTTATTTGGGGTGATAATCACACCACATAACCCCCACCCAGCCCAAGCAGCAACAACTTCCTCAAGCAGGAGGGACCTCTGTGAGTCAGCCACAGCTTCCTGCAGGAAGGAGTTTTTCAGTTTAATTGGTCTCTCTGCCATGAGCTGCTTCCTGAGGTTTGCTCCAAAACTGTCCCAACAGCCCCATCTGATACACCCATGGGTTCTGAAAGTGGGATGGTGTCACCCCTGAAATCCAATCCCCTTGTATCCAAGCTTGGACACCATGGGTGGACAACCAGGGGGGTAAAAAAGTGTCTGGATGTTTGGGTTGAGTTGTAGCTATTGGGTTACAACCCAACTCTGCCTGGAGACCAGTAATGAGGAGCACCAGGTTGCCTATCCTGGGATGTGCCCTATTTAGCATCTTCCTCCGTGACCTGGAGGAGGTGAGGAGCACATTCCTGTGAAGTCTGTAGATGTCATGGGATTGGGGGGGACACCACTCCATGTGCTCAAGGAGCTGCCATCCAGAGGCAACTCAGCAGGCTGGAGGAAGGAGTCGAGGGGAAGCTTAAACACTCACCAGGAAACAAGCCCTGGGCAGGAGAAAAGCATGGGTATGGGGTGGGATTGGGTATGGGGTGGGATTGGGTTCTTATGGGGGCTGAGAGGAGACCCACCCTGAGTTGCTTGCCCTGGTGGCACCTCACTCAGCAAGGTGCCTTGAGGGGACCCCAGTGACATCACCACCTGGCATCCTCTGGAGCTTGAGGTCCTCCAAGCCAGTTTTTCCACCTCCTTGCTCTGCTGCTGCAGGCAACTGCTCAGGTTACCTGGCTGTAAAAGCCACTGCTGAGTGACATCATGAAAAGAAACAAAAGCACCTAAAGAACCAACCACCTTGGCTGGAAGGAGCTCCTCCTGCAGAGGGATGGCAGGAAAGGTGGCAGAGAGGCACCTCCTGGGTTGGTGTCCCAAAAACATCTGCTGAGGGGGAGATGGAGAAGCCCAAAACCTCCTGACACCACTCATCTGTTCCAGCTTCTGCAGAGCAGGACCATGGCTCCAAGCTGGCTCTGACCCTTCCTTCCTCAATCATCCCCAAGAGCTGGGCCATGTCCCTCAGCACCCAATCCTAACATTACCCCTCCTCCCCAGCAGCACCAGGAGATGAATTTGGGGTTGGGGGGGGAACAAGCTGGGGTTGGCCCATGCCAACTCTGCTGACACAACGAGCTGGATGCAGAACAGCCAGCTCCAAGCATGATGTGGAAAGAGGGAAGGGAAGGCAGAAGTGGTGATGATCAGTGAAAAATAGATGGCAAATAACAATATTCATTATCTTTAAGTCTTCAGTAGCCACCCATCAGGTGCTGCACCAGGCAGAGGGCTCTGGAGTGTTCCTGCCCCACTGATGTTTCAAGGATTTGCTGATCTTTGGTCCTAACCCATTTTCTACATTTTGCTGACCCTGCTGGAGGCCACAGAAAAGAAAAAAACAAGGGGAGGCCAGAAGAACCAAAGCCCCTTTGTTGTTTTTCTGGTTTTAGTTTGTTTTGGAGGACAATGTGAAGTTTTGTTGGAAGCAGGGCCAGATATGGCCCTCAGTGTTTGGGTAGAGGCTTTGGGGCAGGATGGATGGAAGCATGTCCACTCCCCACCATCTTGGAAGGGCAGGTGGAGATGTACAGGGACATATTTGGTGTGTTTTTAGGAAAATAAGGGAAAGGAAATAAAGGAAATCAGAGCTGAGAGCACATGGGCTTTCAGGGCTGGGAGAAGGCAGTGGGACATCCCTCTTGCTTGGACCACCAAGAGTGGGAGGCAGGACAACTTCTCGAAACTGCTAAAAGTGTTTTTATGGAGTCAGATAAAAAACTCCTGGAGGAATGTGGTCCTGGAAGATGCCACCACCAGTTCCCCGTGGGAACAGTCAGGCCTGGAAGAAGACAAGGTCCAAGCCAATGGTGCCCTGGCTACAGGAAGCAGTCCTGGGGAGAAGCTTTTCCCAGGAACAATGACCTCTTCCAGCTCACCCTTGATTCCCCAAAGCTCCAAGGGAAGAATAGGAGGAAAGCTCTTTTATTTCTTTTTAACTTCTCAGCTTTGTTTTTCTTTTTCTTTTCCCAAGCTCCCCACATTTGATGGCTGCGAAAGTCCTCTGGTTCTCATCTGCACAGGGGCTCTCCTCTGCTCACCATAAAAATGCTTCCACACCCCTCACCATCTTCACTGACAATCTTTGGGCTGGGCTTGGGAATCCTATTTCCCTTCTCCAGCTTAATCCAGGTGCTATTCCTAGCAGAAAAAACCCTCTTTAAATCTAAAGAACCACCCAAAGTCACCACGTTCCATCAAAGCATTTTAACAGGAGCTGGGCCCACATTTTACTTCTTGTGCCAAATCATCCCAACATTGACCCCCCTCAGGCCTTGCTGTGAAAATCATAGAATCATGGAATTTTCAGGGTTGGAAGAGACCCTTAAGATCATCCAGCTCCACCCCCTGCCATGGGTCCCACCAGCCCAGGTTGCTCCAAGCCCCATCCAACCTGACCTGAGACACTGCCAGGGATGGGGCAGCCACAGCTTCTCTGGGAAACCTGGCACAGGGGCTCAGCACCCTCACAACAAAGAATTCCTCCTAAGATCTCATCTCAATCTCCCCTCTTTAAGTTTCAAACCCTTCCCCCTCATCCCATCCCTCCCTGCCCTTGTTCCCAGTCCCTCCCCAGCTTTCCTGGAGCCCCTTCAGGCACTGGAAGGTGCTCTAAGGTCTCCCTGCAGCCTTCTCTTCTCCAGCCTGAACAACCCCAGCTCTCTCAGCCTGGCTCCAGAGCTGCTCCAGGACCTTAATTAGGGGAGAGGAAAGGAGCTGGAGAGAGGAAGCTTTGCAGGGGGAAGAGACATTCCTGCTTCAGTCATCAGGCAACTTTCCCCTTCCTCTTGCTCCCTCCCTTGCTGACCTTTGCCTGAGTCTGCCCAAGCTATGAAGGAAAAGGGAAAAAAAAATAAATAAAAAAAAAAGGAGACAGAGGAACTAAAAAGCAAGAGGAGCTGAAAGGTCAGGCAGAGGGAGAGATGGTATCTCACCTCTGGTAGGGTTTATCCATCAAAAGATGGGTGGATGGAAGCAGAGGAAAAAGTGTGATGGACAGCACAGAAGGGCTCTGCTGGGGGAGGAGTTTGGGGTGAAGAGCTGAAGTTGTACCTGGAGATGTAAGAGCTGAGCAACAAGAAGAAGAGAAACCCCATCATGAGATCTACTGCACCTTGCAAACCCATTATAGAGCATGTAGAGGAATTGTCATGGCTGCTCACACCATGAAGCTCACACTTTTCCTACTAGGAAGCTTCCAACACCCCAAGGAGCACCCTTAGCCAAGGTCCCTGTCCTCTCCGAGGTGTGGATGGAAGAGCTCACCATCAGCTGAATCTACAGCCTGGCTTTAGCTCTGGTTGGCACCTATCACCACTGCCAGGTGGTTCTGTTCTCCTGGGTTGGCCCTGTGCATCAGGAGAAGATGACAGTGGCAAAAAAAAAACCCAAAACAACAAACCCAAACAAAGTGGCAAGACAAAAATCTATCCCAGAGCCATGGAAGAGGAATGGTGTGAGTGTCAAGGTGACAACCCCATGGAGTGAGCAGTCACAGATCATTTTGGGTAAGAGCTGGAAGACTCAGGCTCATTCATATCAGCTCAGATAAGAGGCTTCTTCCCTGGTGACACCCTGGGGACAGAGCTGTCCTGCTAAGGAGCAGAGATGTATTTTTAAGAAGCAAATCCATGCATGGCATCTCGATATAATTAGTAATGTTTTTTTTTATGGAGCTGCCCTGTTGTAAAAAATATCCCTGATAGGTGAAATTGGTGTCCTTCCATGCACCTCTAGGTCACCACCATGTCCCCATGAACCCAGGAGGTGACAGGAGGGACCAGGATGGCAGAGAGGAGTGGGCAAGGAAAAATCCAGGCAGAATCAGGGCTGGGATCTGCCATGACTGAGCTGGGAAGTGGAAGGGAACTTTGCTAGACACCAAGATCTTCCCATGAGGTGACACACAGTGCCGTGGGCTGGAATTTTGGGGAAGTTGAGCTATTCTTAGCACCCCTCTCCCACCCCCTCCCCTGGATCTGTGTGCCACGTCACCATGCCCCAGCTCTTTCTCACTTCCACAGTCACTGTCTGTGAACCCTACCCACAACATGACTGTGAAGGCAAAATGTTTATGATGTGTTTGCATCCATAGAAAACTTCCCATGACTGTAAAAAATGTCATTGCCAGCAGTTCCTCCATCCTTCCCTTGCTCAAGGGCTAGTGGAGAACTTATTTTACAGTGAGTTATTTATGGCCTGACAGAAGCACTACTGACAGTTTGAGATTCAGAGCTCCAAGCCTATTTTTGGACAGTCTTCTACAGGCAACAGCAGGAGACAAAACCACCTTGGAAACAGGATGGGGTAAAGCCCTCTCCCACAGTCCCTAGAGTCACAGCCAGAAGAGTTTGGATTGGAAGGAGCATTGGAGATCATCCATTCCCAAGCCCTTTCCATGGGCAGGGACACCTCCCACCAGCCCAGGTTGCTCCAAGCCCCATCCAACCTGACCTGAGACACTGCCAGGGATGGGGCAGCCACAGCTTCTCTGGGAAACCTGGCACAGGGGCTCAGCACCCTCACAGCAAATAACTTCTTCCTTACATCTCATCTCAATCTCCCCTCTGAAACCTTTTTTCTTCACCCCATCCCTCCCTGCCCTTGTCCCCAGTCCCTCCCCAGCTTTCCTGGAGCCCCTTCAGGCACTGGAAGGTGCTCTAAGGTCTCCCTGCAGCCTTCTCTTCTCCAGCCTGAACAACCCCAACTCTCTCAGCCTGGCTCCAGAGCTGCTCCAGCCCTCCCAGCATCTCCAGGGCCTCCTCTGGACTCACTCCAACAGCTCCATCTCCTTCTGGGGTTGGGGACCCCAGAACTGGACCCAGCACCCCAGGGGGGTCTCCCCAGAGCAGAGCAGAGGGGGACAATCCCCTTCCTGACCCTGCTGGGGATGCAGCCCAGGACAGGGGTGGTTTTGGAGCTGCCAGAACATGCTGAGCTTCTCATCAACCAACACCTGATCATGGAATATTCAGAGCTGGAAGAGACCTTTAAGATCACCCAGTTCCAACCCCTTTCCATGGGCAGGGACACCTCCCACCAGCCCAGGTTGCTCCAAGCCCCATCCAACCTGACCTGAGACACTGCCAGGGATGGGGCAGCTATATGTTGAGCTTCTCCTCACCCAACACCTCCAAGTCCTTTTCCTCAGGGCTCCTCTCAACCCATTCTCTGCCCAACCTAGATTTGTGATGGGATTGCCCTGACCCATCAGCAGGAGCTCACACTTGGCCTTGCTGAACTTGATGAAGTTTGCATGGATCCACCTCTCCTACCTGTCCAGCACTCCCTTCCCTCCAGTGGGCTGACCACACCACACAGCTTGGTGTCATCAGCAAACTTGCTGAAGGTGGACTCTATCCCACCATCCTCATTGCCAACAAAGATGTTCTTCTGCTCTACTTAGCATTAACACTGGAGCTGCCTGTTCTCTTTGTCCTCACTGAGGTTTCTGCCAATCCCAAACCAAGGGGAGCTCAGGCTCTGAAATAAGCCCATCAGGAGCTCAGGTTCTGAAATGTCCCCAAAGCTGGTGTCAGGGTTGTGTTTCTGCTGTGCTAGGTGGGGAATAGGGACATATGGGACCTCACCTCTTTCCCCTTTTCTTCCCCTTTTTCTGCCTGACCTCTTCAGGCGGCTTCATTTACTTTTAAGAAGCAATTTGAGCTCCCTTGAGGGGTGGATTTTTGCAATGTTGGGCTTTGCAAACCCTTGGGCCACGGGGTCCTGCTTGGAGGACCAAAGGCACCAACCCACATGCTTTTAATGAAGAGCAAGCCAATATGCAGGAAACCTCCAGGACTCCTAAAGCAAACATCCCAAAGGACCACGGGCACCTCAGCACCGCACCGCGACGGCTCGAAGGTGGGTTGGGCTTTCCCCTTGGGTGGTCAGAGCAAATTTTGAAGGTATTTACCTCCCTGAGGCAGGTATAAATGGGGCAGACGAGGACTCTGAAGGGTTCACCAGTGCTGCTCCTCATGGTGCCAAAGACTTCACAGAGGAAGGTGATGAACCCCAGCCAGCGCTCCACGTCCCGCTGCTGCAGCTCCTCCCGCATGGTGAAATCCTTCTGCAAGAGGGACAGAGACAAGAGGGCTGCATCAGCAAAACCACATCACCCAGGGAGAGGCAGGGGCTGTCTGGAGAGAGGACGAGGAGGAAATGGAAACTCGAGAGGGGTGGTGGTGGTGGTGGTGGTGGGGGTTGGGGGGGGATAGAGACAGACAGACCGACTCTTTAGTAACAACGGGGAGGTTACTCAAGGCAGATGGTGGCTGGAATTTCAACACAGCAAAGCCACCAGGTGCTGGAGAAAGAGCACCAAGCCTTGTAATAACTGTCATGGCTTGTCCCCATGTCCTGCCCTGCCCCTGACACACACACATGGGGACTCATTTTCAACCAAGGCTGAAAGAAAGCAGCAACGAAGATGTGAAAGGAAGTGCAGGATAAATGCAATGACTGGTGGTGGCCATGCTGGGCTTGGTGGTCCAGGTGGATCTGCCTGTTCATTCTGTTACCTGAAGGACTGTGGAAGGACACAGAGCTCCTGGAAGGTGTCCAGAGGAGAGGCACTCAAATGCTCAGAGGGCTGAGCACCTCCCTGGGAAGCCAGGCTGAGGGATTGGGGTTGTTCAGCCTGGAGAAGAGGAGGCTCCCAGGTGAGCTCAGAGCAACCTTCCAATATCTGAAGGGGCTCCAAGAAAGCTGGGGGAGGGCTTTGGACACGGGGGGGTAGGGAGAGGAGAAGGGAAATGGGTTAAAACTTGGAGAGAAAGGGGAGATTGAGGTTGGAGATGGGGAGGAAATTGTTGAATTTGAGGGTGCTGAGCCCCTGTGCCAGGTTTCCCAGAGAAGCTGTGGCTGCCCCATCCCTGGCAGTGTCTCAGGTCAGGTTGGATGGGGCTTGGAGCAACCTGGGCTGGTGGGAGGTTGGAACCACACAGAGGGTTAGAACTGGATAATCTTTAAGGTCCCTTCCAATCCAAAACCACTGTATGATCATTCTATGATATCTGCAGCTGATCCAATGTCCATCAGGACACATCCTAAAGGTCTGGCTGCTCCATGGGGTATTGCAAAATGACAGCAGAGTCTGTCTCCTTGCCAAACCAGAAAAGAGCAGGTTAGCCTGAGCTTGGTATTAAAAGGTCACCTTGCTCCTGAGCTGGTGGTTGCCATGACCAAGGATTATCCCAATGATGTGATTTATGGAGCACCACCAGGAAGAAGCTTGCAGGGAGAGGGCTGCCTCTCCACCAGTCCTCTACCTGGGGAGAAAAAACCAAACCACAGGGAGTTTCCTAAAGGCAGGATGGGAAAAAAGGGATGTTTGTGCTGGGACAAAGAGCAAGCAGCAACAGAGGAAAGCAAATAAAAAACCTCCCTAGAGGATGTCAAAACCATCCTGGAAACAGGATGGGGGAAAGCCCTCTCCTACAACCCCTGGAGTCCCAAGCAGAAGAGTTTGGGTTGGAAGGAGCATTGGAGATCATCCATTCCCACCCCCTTTCCATGGGCAGGGACACCTCCCACCAGCCCAGGTTGCTCCAAGCCCCATCCAACCTGACCTGAGACACTGCCAGGGATGGGGCAGCCACAGCTTCTCTGGGAAACCTGGCACAGGGGCTCAGCAGATTTATGGAGCACCACCAGGAAGAAGCTTGCAGGGAGATGGCTGCTTCCCCTCCAGTCCTCCAGCTGGGAAGAAAAAAAACAAACCACAGGGGGTTGCCCAAAGGCAGGATAGGAATACGTGTGTGTATCCTGTGTGCCACGGAGCTTCCCCCTGAAACAACCTTGAGAGTAGTAAATAAAAATAGTTTTGAACAGAAAGAGAAGAAAACGAATGAAGAAAAAAATCTGGGGGTTTGTAAGGAACTGTTTCAAAAGGGATGAGGGATAGGGTAGGAAAACACGTGTGTGTTGGGACGAAGAGCAAGGAGCAACCTAGGAAAGCAAATAAAAAACCTTCCTAGAGGATGGCATGAGAGAGTCATCACCCTCCAAACCAAAAGGGTTTGAGTCCCTGTGCTCTCAGTGATGCTGCAGAGGTCCTTGCAGGATGTCTCAGGAGACTCTGCTTGTCTGTCTCCATAGCAACCTCTCCTTGGTATTAAAAATCATCAGCCACTGAGCAGGGTGGGGGGAAATGAAAGAGCAGGACAAGTTTGTTCTCCACGCCGTGTGCTCCCAGCATGGGTTGCACAACAGTTGAAACCCAGCACCTAAATAAATCACCTTCCATCTTTCTCATCTCAGTTTATTCCTCCTGGCCCAGGCAAAGGGCTTTGCTGCCACAACCAAGCCTCCAGCCTCCACTCTGGAAAGCTGGGGGGATATAAAAGCCACCACAGCAAAATTCACTCTTGTGCCTTGGCCAGCACACAGGAGTTCTTTTTTAAATTTCTTTTTAGTATTATTATTGAAGCAAAAATAAGTAAAGCATGAGCTAAAAAAAAAAACAAAAACAAAACAAAACAAAAAAAAAAAAAAAGCCAAGCAATTATTATTATTATTATAATACAATTATTTTCATGACACAACTGCAGACACAGAGACAGGAGCCAGTCCGAGGTTTCATTACAAAAGGAGAGAAAAAAAAAACCCAACAAACCATTGAATATATTTGCATACCCAGGAAAAAGACCTGTCCAATAAATGAGGCACTTATTAACCAACCCGTGGTGACTAACTCCTCTCTCCACCCATTTCTCTAAAGCAATTGCCCAACTCTGTCTGCAACTCCAAAATCAACCTGCAGCCAAATCCTGTTGGGTTTTTTCAGACTCCTCTTGGGGTGTTTGTGGAGTTCATCCTTTCATTCTCCAGCCAGTCCCAGGGGAGTGGTGGAGGAGAGAGTGATTTGCCAGCTCAGGTTATCACCCCAGGGTTAGGGAATTACTCCTTGTGGAGCTTTCACTTGAATTTTGTTTTTAAAAAAAAAAAAAAAAAAAAAAAAAAAAAAAAAAAAAAAAAAGAAGAGAAATGACCTCCTGACTACTGAGAAATTAAAAAAAAATAAAAATGAGAGCATTTTGTGCCCCTTGTCTGCACCCATGGGGTCCTCCAGCCTTAGGGTCACCCCCCAACCACCTCTGCTCTGGGACAAATATCACCCTTTGAACCCCAAAGCTCTTCCTTGATGTCCCAAGATCTTTCCATCCTTTGGCACTGAGCTGTCTCCTGCATCTCACACAGCATCCCACCTGTCCCTCCCAGCCTGGATGTCCCCCTGTCCTGCCTGGGATGGTCCATGGGGAGCTGAGCCATGTTTTGGGATCCCTACGGAATGCTGGGAAATTTTCTGATAAAAAGAAAATAAAAGAAAATAAAAATCAAAAAGAAAATAAAAAGAAAATTTTTTCTTTCAAAAAGAAAATAAAATCAAACCAACCAACCAAATTTCCATAAACCAAATGATACACATCAGGCCTGGGATGGGAACTGGGCAGGAAGAGATGGCACCACCTTCCTTTTTTCATCCTATGGCACCCAGTGGGTGATGCCACCCAGCAGAGGCATCATTGAATGCTCTGCACCCAACTTCACAGCTGAGGAAAAAGACCCCTGGAAATGAAAAGAGATTGAGGTCCTCTCCCAACCTCACCAAGTCACCAAAAAAACCTCGTGCAGATTTTGACGAGGAAGGACAGGAGCAGGGGATGGAATGTGGGATGGATTCAGAGGTCAAACATGAAGGTTGTAACTCAGAATGTGACACCACAGAAGGAATGATTTTGCTCCATTTGCAACCTCAGGTTGGGACAAATTTCATGAGAACCCATGAAGCAACTCCCTGGGAGCAAAAGGAGATGGTTTGCATGTACTCTGCAAAAGCAAGGGTGATAAGGATCCCTTCAACAAATCAGGAAAAGCACTTTGCCAGCTGCAGGGATTACATTTTGTGGACCATGGCTGCCTACAGGCAAGAGTTGGGCTCACCACGACCTGAACCTTCATGGTGGTTGGACTTGCAGCACCAGGGCTCCCCTTAAGCATCCTGAGATGCCCATCTGCTTTGTGAGGTGCCACACCAGTGCCATGGTGAGCAGGAGAAAGGTGGCACAGGGAGCTTTGTCCTTAAATTTGGCCTTCAGACAGCAGGTTTAGTACTTGGCTGTGGTGTTAGTCAAAGGTTGGACTGGATGAGCTTGGAGGTCTCCTCCAACCTAAATATTCTGTGATTCTGCTTGACCATGGTATGGACAAGACAATACAAACACCATCCATGCAGAGGTGTTAGAATCCATGCAGAGGTGTTCCACATCCCTTGGGATGCTCGTGTTTGAGGAGACCTTTGCTGTCACTTAGGTAATTTGGTCAAGGGAGTCATGGTTGTGATTTACCTGGCCACATGTCAGCTATGCTCCCAGGAGGACCTGAGGCCCATCACACTGAGCATGGAGATTATGGGGAGCATCTCAACCACTTCTCCAAAGGGTTTGCAGCCTGGATGAGGTAGACCAAGAGTGTGGGAGAGGTGAAGAGTTGCCCCATGAGTGAAGAGCAGCTCAAGAGAGAAAAAAAACCATGTCCTGTATCCCTGGGGCACATCTGATGGAGCTGTGCCCTGACCTCCAGCCCTGAACACCACCCATGGGAAGCTCTGAGGAGGCTGAAGAGCTTTGAAACCAGACAGCTGGGTTACTGCCCTGCCTGGTGAACTTTATTTGCTCTGGAAATGCCTCGTGGAGTCCTATAAAAATAACGTGTGGGTTGGCTTGCACCATGTTTAGGTGGTGATGTCAGGGCAGTGAGCAAATGATCTTTCATCAGTTTGGCTGTATTTTTAAATGGGAACTGCCTGACTAATTTGGGGGTGCCCTGGGCTGTAGATAAACTGGAGGTGCCTTTACTGGGTGAACTTCCTTCATCTTAAAAGAGAATGGTTTTATACCAGGTAGTGGGGATGTCTTCCCTTGGGGGAAGACTTTGTTGGGAAACCATGAGGCAAGTAGAGGGACATCTAAAGAGGTGTCACACAGGAGAAGCTAAGGACATAAACTTGAAGACAAAGCATGAGCATCACATTGGGTCTCAACATGCACTGAAATCACAGAATCAGCCCGGTTGGAAAGGACCTCTGAGATCATAAAGTCCAACTCTTGATCCACTAATGACAGAGATGGGCTTGGCCCACCCTCTGACTTTCCTCCACTGGACTCTTTCTAAGCTTGGCTGAAGCTCCTGCCAGCAATGAATATAGAAAATGCCTTTATTCTGGGGCTCTCCACTCTTGCACCCAAGTGAAATCCCACTCTTCATCTCAGTGCAGAAGCAGCTCATAGAATCAGAGGATCATGGAATGGTTTG
Source organism: Heliangelus exortis (assembly GCF_036169615.1). Taxonomy (NCBI): domain Eukaryota; kingdom Metazoa; phylum Chordata; class Aves; order Apodiformes; family Trochilidae; genus Heliangelus; species Heliangelus exortis. Next base: position 2,566,003 of record NC_092454.1, read on the forward strand.
GGGTGGAAGGAACCTTCAAGATCATCTGATTCCACCCCTCTGCCATGGGCAGGGACACCTCCCACCAGCCCAGGTTGCTCCAAGCCCCATCCAACCTGACCTGAGACACTGCCAGGGATGGGGTAGACATGTAATATCTTCCTGTTTGAAACCCTTCCCCCTCATCCCATCCCTCCATGTTCTCATCCCAAGTCCCTCCCCAGCTTTCCTGGAGCCCCTTCAGGCACTGGAAGGTGCTCTAAGGTCTCCCTGCAGCCTTCTCTTCTCCAGGCTGAACAACCCCAACTCTCTCAGCCTGGCTCCAGAGCTGCTCCAGCCCTCCCAGCATCTCCAGGGCCTCCTCTGGACTCACTCCAACAGCTCCATCTCCTTCTGGGCTTGGGGACCCCAGAACTGGACCTGCAGGAAGACTTTCACTCATCCAACACTATACTTTCTTGGCCTAGAAAGACCTCTCCAAGACCAGGACCCAACAAGAAGATACAAATGGACTGACCACTCCACTGGAGAGGTGGAAGATCCACCCTCTTATCATTTTATTTCAAGTAAGATGAGAAGAAGGATTTTGCCATCAGATCTAAACCCTTGCTGCAATCCAGACAGCTACAGCTGAAAATTCATCCCTTGGGAGTTCACCACACATTTTTTTGTTATTTTAATTTTTACCAGATGAGTCCCAAATAACATTTCCCCAGATTTGGGCCCACAGACCCATGGCTGACTCTGCCAGCAGCAAGTTAAGAGGGGAAAAGTTGAGTGTGGGATCAAAACGAGGTTTAATTTAAGCATCGCCACCTTCCCATGGCCAAAAAAAAAAGACATTTGGGCTTTGATGCTCTGTAAACCCAGAGCTCTTCCTCTGGATGTTTACTAGGTCATTTTCAAGGAGGCAGGAAATATGGGGTAAAAAATAATGCATAAAAAGAAATCCAGAAGGTGGAGATATTAGCATGGGCGCGTGGTATAAAAAGCCAAGAGGGAATGCGTGGAATATTTGATGTTACTGGAGATGCCCTACAAAGGGTTGGAGCTTTAAATGGCTCTTTAGAAAGGGCCTGAGATAGATAAAATGGGCTGGAGGAGGGTGCTGCTGAGTAGGGGTTGGGACAGCATCTGTTCCTTGTCATTCTCCTGAAGGAAAGGGACAAATCTTGAATCCTGGGGTCAGTTCTGGGCTCCTGAGGACAAGAAGGACATTGAGGGGTTGGAGTGTGTCCAGAGAAGGGCAAGGGAGCTGGGGAAGGGTCTGAAGCAGAAGTCTGCCCAGGAGCAGCTGAGGGAGCTGGGGGTGTTGATCCTGGAGCAAAGGAGGCTGAGGGGAGAGCTTCTGGCTCTCTGCAACCCCCTGAGAGGAGGTTGGAGCCAGGGGGGGTCGGGCTCTGCTCCCAAGGAAGAAGGGATGGGAGAAGAGGAATTGAGCTGGAGGTTTAGATTGGAGCTTGGGAAGAATTTCTCCCTGGCAAGGGTTGTCAGGGCCTGGCCCAGGCTGCCCAGGGCAGGGCTGGAGTCCCCATCATTCCTGGAGGGATTTCCAAGCCCTGGAGATGTGGTGCTGAGGGCCATGGGGCAGGGGTGGCCTTGGCAGGGCTGGGTTAAGGGTTGGACTGGGTGATCTTCAGGGTCTTTTCCAACCAAAATCATTCTGTAATTCTACAATTTTGTGAGAACCCTCTCCCCAAATTCTTCTAGAAAGCACTAATGACATTTTGCACTCTTAACTCCACTGCATTATTCCCTATTTATAATTTAAATAATATTTGTACTTAGGTCCTGGCTTGGAGGAGGCTCTGGAGTGTGGCTTTGCTTTCTGGGATGTGTAATCCAGTAAAATGAGGAGTTTCTCACACCAGTGTTCAGAAGCAGCTCAGGAGGTGCTGGAGAAACCTGTGGGACCACCAGGGAATGACTAAACACCTCTGGCCATGGATGCCTGGGGTCTCACCAAGTCCCTGGGAACATCTCACTCACCATGGACACCACTATGGAAGCTGTGCTAAACCACTGGAAATGGTGGGTCATGAGGTGGGACCCTCAGCTCTACCATAAACACTGTTTTTTCTCCCACCACCTGCAGCAATACTCTTTACCTCTCTGTCTGCACCTTTCTGACACTCACCAGGGGCCAAACCATACAGAGATCCCACCACACCATCCCTAATGCCAGGGACAACACAAAGGAGGATGGAAAGGATGGAGGATGGAAAACCTGCTTGAGACAACAAGCTTCCATGCAGGATTGAGAAACAGGGGATTTATTCCTAGTCCTGCATGGGCTCCCATCACTTCTCTACCCTGGTTTCCCAGGGATTTACTCATCTTCCATGCTTTGGGGTGTGTGACTGAGACATGCAAATCACCCCAATTAGTATTACTCCAACAAAGGAGCTATTGACACTGAAAGCAGATAAAGCTTTTTAAATTCCAGGTGACACCCTTGCACCCAGGCTGGCAGAGGTCCTGGCTTCACCCAGCCATGAGACATTTCACTCCCACAGATTTTCATCACACCATTTCCTCCAAGCTGGAGCTGCCCCAGACGAACGCGCGCCGGCATCTTCTTGGGCTGTTTTGGTTGTTTTGGAAAAAAAGCAGCAAATCTGAGTGGTGGCCATGAGTGTAGCCCTGGTTTCATGATGGCCAAAGCTCTGTGAACATTTCTCAACACTGAGGTCTCCCAAATGCATCACGTGGTGAAGGTCCAGGTCAGCAGGACCTTCCAGCACCCTAAGGGCACCCACCACCCATCAAGTGACCACCAGATGATAAAGAACTTGTATGAAGTGCCACTGACCAGTGCCACAAGAACAACTCACCAAGGATCCTGAAGCCACTAGAAAGACACAAATAGTGCTTATTTCCCTCAAAAGGATTTGGGAAGGAAGGGGAAAAAAAAGACTGGAAAATTCCTGGTTCTCCTAAAGAAGATTCTGAGCCAACAGCCAGGATTAGGCATCCCCATGAATTTTAAATTCTGCAGGTTTGGGTAGCCAAGGCAGCTGATAATCAGAGGCAAGAGGAGCTGTGGGTACTTCTTGTGTCCCCAGTCACCCTGAGGTGACCAAGTGAGTGGGCACTTCAAGCTCCTGCCCCCTGGTCTCACCATGACCTCACAACCTGGATCCAAATCTGGGATCAGCACCAATTACCCCCTCAATGTGGCTGTCTCATGGCTTCAGGTAGTGATGTCTCTGAGGTTCTCAGGGGGCTGCAGAGGTGCAAGAGGTTAATTATTAGTTTATTATCAGGTGTCCAGAATCCAGGTAATAACATAATGATGGATGTGCAAACAAGAAGAGCTTTGCTGTTAACCTAACACTGGCTCAGTGAAAGCTCTGAGATGACCAGGAGGGGAAGTAGCACAGTCTCCACACCAGAAAAAGCAAACAACATTTTGTCCTGGTGGAAAAATCTTCTTTACTGATCTTCTGAGCACAAGGAAAGCAGTGAGGATAAGAGGCAGCTTGGAAGAAATCCCTGGTCCCCTATTATCTTTCTTTCTCTCATGGAGATGAAAATATCAGAACTGAGATGTGGCCACATCCTGGGAAGACATCATGTCCCATGGGACATCATTATCATTGAACTGCAGCAAACCTCACTCCCACCAGAACATATTCACATCTCCTCTGAGTTGCTGAGGCTTAAACCACATTATTGCAGGACAAGTTCTCCAACTGATTTTCAAGTGGGATAAAGCACAGAGCAGAAACACTCTGGAAAAGTGAGCAGAATGCTCTGGGAGCTTTGATTGTTTCACCAGCAGCTTGCTCCTCTGCAGTCTTGCAGAAGATCCTCTTCCAGGGATTGGGTTGGAAGATGGGATGGGGCAGCCACAGCTTCTCTGGGAAACCTGGCACAGGGGCTCAGCACCCTCACAACAAAGAATTTCCTCCTAGTATCTCATCTCAATCTCCCCTCTTTTAAATTTAAAGCCATTTTCCCTCATCCCATCCCTCCCTGCCCTTGTCCCCAGTCCCTCCCCAGCTTTCCTGGAGCCCCTTCAGGCACTGGAAGGTGCTCTAAGGTCTCCCTGCAGCCTTCTCTTCTCCAGCCTCAACAACCCCAACTCTCTCAGCCTGGCTCCAGAGCCCTCCCATCATTTTCGTGTTCCTCCTCTGGACTCACTCCAGCAGGTCCATGTCTTTCCTGAAGTGAGGCCTCCAGGGCCCTGTTGTGGACAGAGATGTTGGCTTTCTCCTTTAAAAGAAAGTAAAAAAAAAACCAAAAACCCCACAAAAAAAGAAAGATGGGTGTGGGGTGGGTGGGAGAGCACAGGGGGTCCTGCAGGCAACCAGCCAGCATGGGATGGGCTTTTTCCTTCCTGGAAATTGAACCCCATGGGTAAGGAACTGGAGGAGTTAAAAATCTCCCAGCCAGAGATATTTGTGGCACCCAGAATTTGTGTAAAGTTTCATATCAGGACCCTTTTCTAAATTCTTTTGGTCATGGGAGAAAACATTGCAACTGTTTAGTCTGCAGGGAGGTTGTGGCTCTGTCCCAGCACTTGACTTTGTTGAGTAAACACACTGGAAAACAAAGGGGCTGACAAATCCCTTATCTCCTCTGCCTGCTTCTCACCACCATCCCATGGGTATCAGGTACTGGTACCAGTGCTGGAGCTCCTTGCTGGAACGGGTTGTTTGGACTCCCTGCAATGGGGAACAAGCAACCACCAAAAGATGGGAGTTGCAGGTGAAGTATCAGCCTGTAAAAAACGTTATTTACACAGAAGAGCTCAGAAAATCATTCTCAGGGGCTAATATTTATACATCCTAGGAAGCCAGGGAGCTTCTGCTACAGCAAATGTGGCATTTGGCTATATATTGATTTTTTTTTTCCCAAGCTTTTCTGCTCAGCCCCTGAAGCACAGAGGTACGAAGCTCACCCTACACACTCTGCAACAGATCCAAGCTGACCATCCAAGCTGGAAAAACTGAGATCACAGAAAAAAAGCTGCTGAAAACAACATTAACCTGCAAAAAACCCTCAAGACCTCCAAACTTCCTCTCTCTAAAGGGATGCATGTGACTACTGGGGCATATTTTGCAGCACACTGCCTGTGAGCATCACCATGCTGAACTATTAAAGGGATGCAGGGAAACATATTTTATTCTTATTAATGATGAAGAAATGTTTTGGTTTTTTCAGACTGACATTGTTCCCTTTTTTGCTGTCCCTGTCTTCAGTTTCTGTTTCTGCTTCTCCTGGGTTGGAGGAGCTATCACTGGGTTTGGATTCCTAGCCCTGCCCGAGATGCTCCTCCTCCTCCCTTTTAATAAAAAAAAATAATAATATGCAGAGTAATAGTAATGAAAAAGAAAAAAAAAAAAGGAAAAAAAAAAAGAGAAATTTATCACTGTGAGGGAAGGGGGAAGAGCACAGACAGGACCCCATGGGTGGCAGAAGGTGTCATGATGGGGTGGCACCACCCAGACACATTTTGTTTGCTCCTTTCCTCAAGCCTCAAGATATTTGCACCCATATCAGTCTTGTTTGCTGGTGTGGGACAAGGACCTGAAATATTTCTCAGATTTCTCATTCCTCAACTGCTGTGTATCCTCTAGCTCTCCCAGGATGTGTTCCACCAAAGCCCCTCCATGCCACCCTTTTGTGTTTGGCTTTTTTAAGTGGCAGAAGAAGGAAAAGATGAAGCTGTGCAGAATTACACCCAGTGAAGAGGCAAAGGGGATGTGGACTCCACTTCAGCACCAAATCCAGATTTTTGTTTCACAAAAAAACATCCAGTGGTGTAAAAAACTTGAACCTAAGCTTGGCTGGAGGATGCCATGTGGTGACACCATGTCCCACAGGGTGCCACCAGCTGTGAAAATCCACTTGTGCTTGAGCACAGCAACCAAACCCCCTCAGCTGGGAACTGAATTAGCTACAAATGCTTGCAGCTCAGCTAGAAAGCCTTCAAAAAAACACAAAACCTCCCCCAAAAAAAAACCCCAACAAGAGATTTCCTGTTGGCCAGCACAAGAGTAGCCCCTGTGTCCTATGTGCCCGTGGCTGAGGGATGGGCAAAGCACCAACTATCCCATTTTTCCCCTTTCCCAGGAAAGAAAAAGAGGTGCTGCCCTCCCTGCTGTCCTTCTACCCAACCCCTAACTCTTGGCTGATTCTGGTGCCTCCATCTGAAGCCCAAAATCCCCCCCTGTGGGATGGCTGCAGCAGCCTGAGCTGGATTTAGGTTGGAGCAGATGGTCTGGCAGGAGGGTGCTGCAGCCTGGCTGAGTCCTTAGGCTGGCAGGAATATCCTCCTGCATCCCAGGCTTGGATTTGAACCTTTTAGGAGAAAACAGAGAGTCAGAGGTGATGCCAGTCCAGCCTGGGACTGGGGGATTTCAAAGCTGAAGTTTCCCCCCCTGCCTCCAGTGGAGCTTCCTCAGGCATTTCCTTACCTCTCAGCCCATGGATAAATGGATTTTGTGGCTTTTTGCCTCTCTCACCAAAACTCCAGGGGCCCCTCAGCTTCCTCACCCACCAGCAATGTTTGGGAGCAGCTAGAAGCCCACCCCACAGACAGTCCAGTGCCTGGAACTGACCCAGAGCTGCAGGCAGAGTACAGGCAGAGTACAGGCAGAGTACAGGCAGACTGTACAGTCTACAGTCTCCACCTAGAGCCCATCAGAGCTTCTGCTCCACATTTCCTCCAGCCCATGCACAGGGTGCCCATGGGTCCCAACACCCAAAGCCCCCTGGGTTGAACTTGGCAGCAGCTCAGCCCGTGCTGCCCCTCACCTTGCTGACCACCACCCCACACCCAGAGGACTTTCTGCTGAGTCCCACCACCACTGGAAGGTGCCCAGAGAGGGCTCAGAAGATGGGATACCAAATTCCAAGCTGTGAGCTGGGGTTGGTCCCTACCATGGCCTTGAGGAGCCTTGGTCCATCCAGGGAGAAAAGGAGCCCTGAGATACCACATGCAACTTATGTATGGAATGAAGGAGGTGATGGTTATTTTTTCATGGTACACCTCAGAATTCCAATATCAAATCTCACCAGCACGTTGAATCCAAGTCGAATATTTATTCTTCAGACCTAAGAGCTTTCTTTTTTTGCAGCTTTCATCCTCCTTCCCATCAACATCTCAATGCCCTGATACTCAAAGCTAAACACCTTCTCAGCCCAGAACCAGGAGCATGGTTGTGTTGGGTTGCCTCCAGCCTGGTGAGGATGGCCCTCCTGGCATCCCCTGTGATGCCCACTGTGACACTGGTGGCCCCATGGCCACCTTGAGCTGCAGCTCTGAGCCCTAGAACCCATCCTGAGCTCAGGCTGAGGGCTGATACGCAGTGCAACTCCCCAAGGTTATTGTTTTGGGGTTTGACTCAGCTATTCTCAGATGTCCTCATCCTCTTCCTTCCTATCAGAGGGAAATTGTTGCCTGGTTTTTCTTCAGTTTTTTTTTTTTTTTTTCTTTTGGCATTCCATTAACAGGCCAGATCTTGGGTCAAAACTCTTTCTGTACTCTATTTGGGCTGCATCCCCACCAAGGTGGGACAGGGGGTAAAAGGAAGTGATTCTGCTCTCTGCTCCACTCTGGGGAGACCCCCCTGGGGTGCTGGGTCCAGTTCTGGGGTCCCCAACCCCAGAAGGAGATGGAGCTGTTGGAGTGAGTCCAGAGGAGGCCCTGGAGATGCTGGGAGGGCTGGAGCAGCTCTGGAGCCAGGCTGAGAGAGTTGGGGTTGTTCAGGCTGGAGAAGAGAAGGCTGCAGGGAGACCTTAGAGCACCTTCCAGTGCCTGAAGGGGCTCCAGGAAAGCTGGGGAGGGACTGGGGACAAGGGCAGGGAGGGATGGGATGAGGGGAAATGGCTTTAAATTTAAAAGAGGGGAGATTGAGATGAGATCTTAGGAGGAACTTCTTTGTTGTGAGGGTGCTGAGCCCCTGTGCCAGGTTTCCCAGAGAAGCTGTGGCTGCCCCATCCCTGGCAGTGTCTCAGGTCAGGTTGGATGGGGCTTGGAGCAACCTGGGCTGGTGGGAGGTGTCCCTGCCCATGGAAAGGGGGTGGGAATGGAGGAGCTTGAAGGTCCCTTCCAACCCAAACCAGGCTGGGATTTTACAGTTCTATTAAGCCTCCCTCATTTCATCATCAGCTTCCAAGGAGGTGATGCCCAGCTCTTCCTTTCCACATTCCCACATCATGGAAAGGCTGGGAAGCATCCAGACAGCTCCTACAACCCTCTGCTTGGGAAAAAACAGGAAATTCAAGGCAGGAACTTGATATTAAATCCAGGGTTCTCCAAGAACTCCCAGACCTACCTGGGACCTGTCTGCCAGAGGTTCCCAGCACCCAGGAGGTGAAGCCAAGGATGGACTGAGGAGTTAATGTCAGAGCCAACAATAATTGATGCCCAACTCTGCTCTTCAACCTGCTGATGTGGGCAGGGTGCCAGCCCCCTCCCCTGGCTCCCTCTCCTGCCCACTGCTGACCCTTGCCTGGGTGATGTTGGGCCCTGGGGTGACTAGGAGAATTTTGAGAAAACACTGAAAATGATAGTCACAAATATGAAAATGCTCATAAAAAGGATAAAAAGAAAGAAGTATTAAAACAGGAAATAATAGTAATAATAATAATAGTAATAATAATAGTAATAATAATAAAATTAATAATAAATAAATAATAATTAAAAATAATCAGAGAAATAAAATCCTTCTCACCCTGTTACAGCATGAAAAAGCAGCTGAAGAGACAAAATGTGAGGGGGCAAATGAAGGGGAACTCATCTCCTCTCTGCTCCTCCCTTTCTCCTTGCTGGAGAGCAGGAGGATGCAGGGATGCTCCTCAGAGCCACCCAGGGGGCTGTGCTCCCCATCCCCCCCAGCCCTGTCTGTATGCTACACATTTATGTCTGTGCATGGTTTCAGGATTGCCTTTGAATTCCCAGAATTCAATATTCCCAGAAAGGAAATCCCACCTGCAGAGCTGCATTTCACAGGCAGCTTTTGCTGCATGGTGAGTCCCATGGTGGTTTATAAAACCTGGACAGGGCTGCCAACAGCAATGCAGAAATGTAAGGAAAAAGGTTTCCAAGTTCTGTGAGTTTCTGCAAACCCCTAAATGAAGGTGTTTGCACACAGGATACATCAGGTTCAACCAGGCCAAGTGTTGGGTCCTGCACTTGGGTGACCCCAACCCCAGGCAATGCTCCAGGCTTGGGGCTGGGAAGTGCCCAGAGGGAAAGGAGCTGGGGGTGTTGGTTGATTCAGCTGAGCAGGAGCCAGGGGGTGCCCAGGTGGCCAAGAAGGCCACCAGCATCCTGGCTTGTGCCAGCACTGTTGTGGCTCTCTGCAAGTGCCTGAGAGGAGGTTGGAGTGAGGTGGGATTGGTGACAGCACAAGGGGAACCAGCTTCAGGCTTCTCCAGTGAAGGTTCTGATTGGATATTAGGAAAAAAACTGTTTACAGAAAGAGTGGTCAGGCATTGATTGGAACAGGGATGCCCAAGGAGCCACCAGCCCTGGAGGTCTTCAAAAAAATCTGTGGGTGTAGCACTTGAAGACATGGGTTAGTTGGCTGGTGGTGTTGGGTTGCTGGGTGGACTTGATCTTAGAGGCCCTTTCCAAGCTTAATGATTCTATGATACACCCTACAGCACACCCTATAGCACACCCTATAGCATACCCCATTGCACACCCTACGGTGTACCCCATGGTATAGAGTGTACCCTAGTGCCTACTGTGTTGCATGCTCTAATCCATACCCTATGGATTAGACTATCCATAGAGAATCCATACCCTAATGCACACCCTATGGCATACCCTAAGAAGTCCCAAATCACATACCCTAATGCATACCCTGTTACATACTCTATTTCATGCCCTACTGCATACTTTATAGTATTCCCTGATGTATATACCCCATGGCACACCCTATGGCATACCCTAGTGCCTACAGCGTTGCACACTCTAACCCAGACCCTGTGACATTTTCTGTTGCATTTCCTATTGCATATCTTATGATATATCCCTTATTGCATGCCTTAGTGCACACCCTATTGCATGCTAAATTGCATACCCTGTTGCACTCCCTATTGCACACCCTATGGAACATCCTATTGTATTCCCTATTGCACACCCTGATGCACATCCCATTGCATTCCCTGTTGTACATCCTAGGGAGCATCCTATTGCATTCCCTATTGCACACCCTATGGAACATCCTATTGCATTCTTTATTGCATTCTTTATTGCACACCCTATCACACATCCCACTGCATTCCCTATTGCACACCCTGTTGCACACACTGTTGCATTCCCTGTTGTACATCCTATGGAACATCCTATTGCATTCCCTATTGCACACCCTATGGAACGTCTTGTTGTATTCCCTATCACACACCCTACTGCACATCCTATTGCATTCCCTGTTGCACACCCTATGGAACATCCTGTTGCATTCCCTATTGCACACCCTATTACACATCCTACTGCATTCCCTATTGCACACCCTGATGCACATCCTATTGCATTCTCTGTTGCACACCCTATGGAACATCCTATTGCATTCCCTATTGCACATCCTATTGCACGCCCTTTTCCACACCCTATGGAACATCCTATTGCATTCTTTATTGCATTCTTTATTGCACACCCTATCACACATCCCACTGCATTCCCTATTGCACACCCTGTTGCACACACTGTTGCATTCCCTGTTGTACATCCTATGGAACATCCTATTGCATTCCCTGTTGCACACCCTATTGAACATCTTATTGCATTCCCTATCACATACCCTATTGCACACCCTGTTGTACATCCTACTGCATTCCCTATTGCACACCCTATGGAACGTCCTGTTGTATTCCCTATCACACACCCTACTGCACATCCTATTGCATTCCCTATGGAACATCCTATTGCATTCCCTATTGCACACCCTATTACACATCCTACTGCATTCCCTATTGCACACCCTGATGCACATCCTATTGCATTCTCTGTTGCACACCCTATGGAACATCCTATTGCATTCCCTATTGCACATCCTATTGCACACCCTTTTCCACACCCTATGGAACATCCTATTGCATTCTTTATTGCATTCTTTATTGCACACCCTATCACACATCCCACTGCATTCCCTATTGCACACCCTATTGCACACGCTGTTGCATTCCCTGTTGTACATCCTATGGAACATCCTATTGCATTCCCTGTTGCACACCCTATTGAACATCTTATTGCATTCCCTATCACATACCCTATTGCACACCCTGTTGTACATCCTATTGCATTCCCTATTGCACACCCTATGGAACGTCCTGTTGTATTCCCTATCACACACCCTACTGCACATCCTATTGCATTCCCTGTTGCACACCCTATGGAACATCCTATTGCATTCTTTATTGCACACCCTGTTGTACATCCTATTGCATTCCCTATTGCATTCCCTGTTGTACATCCTCTTGCACTCCCTATTGCACACCCTGTTGCACACCCTAAGGAACACTTCTCAGTTGCACACCCTATCACATACCTATGCAGGGTTTCTTCATCATCTTAGTTTCATCTCCTGATGCCCCACGAATGGCCCTTCCTTGATTTTGTGCTGTGCTTTGCTCTGGTGGTAGAAACCTCAATTGAACCCCTGTGAGCTTTTTCTGGGGTTTTGGTGGACTCACCTGGGTTTGGGGTGGTTGGTGTGACCACTTCCAGAGGGGAAAAACCTGGCCAAAAAATTGTTGTTAGCCCAAGTGGAGGATGGAAGAGGAAAATGCAGGGTGAGTCCCTCCTTGGGATGCAGATGTTGTGGCATTAGGTCCTGGAGAACTGAGAAGGTCTGGGTCTTCAGTGAGGAATGGTTTGGGGTTTGACTGAGGTGGAGCTGGGAGAACCTGAGCATGGCTGGAGAGCATCTGACCTGTAGGACATGTCCAGCACAGACTGCAAACCCCATCACTCCTCTTTCTGTGCCTGCTTTTAATTTCATTTCATTGCAGGTGGTTCTGTTGGTGCACAGAAAACACAGTGGTGCTGCTTGTCTTGGAAAAGGCATCGCCTGGGAGACACCAGAGAGGCTTCACTTAAAGACAGGGAGGGAAAAAGGTCTGAAGGTCCCTGGAGCAGACCCCAAGGCTACAAACATGGGTGTCTCAAGTGCCTTTGGAATCCCTCCAGGAATGATGGGGACTCCAGCCCTGCCCTGGGCAGCCTGGGCCAGGCCCTGACAACCCTTGCCAGGGAGAAATTCTTCCCAAGCTCCAATCTAAACCTCCAGCTCAATTCCTCTTCTCCCATCCCTTCTTCCTTGGGAGCAGAGCCCGACCCCCCCTGGCTCCAACCTCCTCTCAGGGGGTTGCAGAGAGCCAGAAGCTCTCCCCTCAGCCTCCTTTGCTCCAGGATCAACACCCCCAGCTCCCTCAGCTGCTCCTGGGCAGACTTCTGCTCCAGACCCTTCCCCAGCTCCCTTGCCCTTCTCTGGACACACTCCAACCCCTCAATGTCCTTCTTGTCCTCAGGGGCCCAGAACTGACCCCAGGATTCCAGGGGCAGCCTCACAGGGGGACAATCCCTGCCCTGCTCCTGCTGCCCACACAATTTCTGATGTGATGGGGATGCAGGAGGATAGGATGCAATAGGATGTGCCAGAGGATATGCCATAGGGTGTGCTTGAGGGTGTCCCATAGAGTAGCCAGCAGGGAATGGAACAGGGTATGGAAGAGCAGGAACCCTTCTCCATGGACACCAAGGCATTTCCAAGCACTTGGCCATACTCTGTCCCTGTCCGTGGGCTCTGCTGCCCTGGGGTGAGATGTGCATTTCATGGTGGGTTTGGTTTGGAGGTTTTTTTTTAATTATTATTATTAAAAGAAGGTATCAGCCTTCTGTTTGATGTGCTGTTGGCCGTGGTTGCTAAGGGGAGCAGTGTACAATTACAGCCTCAGTGATGTCCACTCTAATAATACCCTTGGCTCTGCATAGCTCAGATGCAGACACTGCTCCTCTATAAAGAGCATGGCCATTTCAACAGAGGAATACTCCAACTTATGTTACATGTGAAGGGTTTGGGGCACGTTGCTTAACATCCCCCCCTCCAACAACTGAAAAAAACCCCAAAACAAACAAAAAGGAAAGAAAAAAAAAAAAAGCATTGCAGCCTGAGCATGCCAACTACAACAAGGAAAAACCTCTCTTGCTCTCAACTTCTTAATTCATTAATTTCTAGAGGGGTGAAGAAACCACACATGTGTCCACCAAGGTGTTCCTGAATGTCTCCATGCATTCAAGATCCCTGGGACCAACCCAGTCAAGGTCCATCCCAAGGGCTTGTGCAGCCCCCAGATCTCTTCCAGTATCAAAGACCAAGCCAAACTCAAGGGGTAGAAAATCAAACCCAAATGCTGAGCCCCCAAATGGCAGCATCTCCTCCAGCCCACCCCATGATTTCCTCATCCATGTCTCCCTTCCCAAAGGTTCACAGCACCCAAATTCAAGACTCAGCCAAGATTTGGGACCAAAACCACAGAGTGAAGGATATATTCAGAGTTTTCCCAATAGATGCCATTAAGAAATGGTGCAAGGCCCACAGGGGGGATGCTGCAATGTGACAACATTCCCGTGCTGGCATCTCTTTTGGGATCAAACCAAGCCCCTTGCGATCAGCTGTGAGCATGTGAAGCTCCCCAGCAAAATCACCTTGTCAACAGCTACAAGCACAAGAGGAGCCAGGTTAAAAAGACAATTTACTCAGTTTACAGCCTGTCTGGTGGGAGAAAACCCTTTTGCTGTCTGCTTGGAGGTCTGGTGGGATATAGGGATGCTGTCTGTGGGTACCGGGATGCTGGTCGGGTGGCTCAACGGGTTAATTTATGAGATCCTCTGGTGGGGCTGAGCTGTTGCCATCACAGTGCTGAGAGAAAGGGACAAACAAGGCTCTACAAAACAAGAAGCATCTGCTGGGAGCAGATGGGGGGGTGAGGGATCTGGCCCCAGGCGCCAGCAGCACGGGAAGGGGATCACGTTGATCCCGATTTATCACACCCCGGCAGAGTAATTCCCCAGCTCGCCAGTGCCCAGTAAGCTGAGCTCCTTACATCCAGGGATCAGATTAGTCTGAAAGGTGCTAGAGAGACATAAATCCAGCTCTGGAGCAAGCATTTTATTCAAGCTGGTTGCTGGTGTGTTTGGTTTTGGTTTTGTTTTTTTTTTTTTTAATTATTTTTATTTTTTAGAGTTATCTAGAAATGGCTGATGGAAAATATCTGACGGTGAAGGGGCCAGGACTGGACCTGGGTAATATTATATCATCAACCATATAGCAATATATCCAATTGTTATATTAATCTATCAATATGAGCCCCATATATCCCACAATATCCATATATTAAGCCTATATGATATCCACATTACCCCATAATACCCTCATATTATCCAATATACCCCACTGATACTGATAATAGATCATATATCAATACTATCAACCCCTTTATCTCACATCAAAGAAGCTGTGATGATTCCCCTGCACTTCATCCCCAGCTCTGCCTCCAACCAGGGTTATCAAGCCTGAAAACATCATAAAAATTCCTCGTTTAGGGCTTGACCAAAATCTTTCATCATTCATGTGAATGCAGCCAATTATGTGGGTTGGGAAAAAACCTCCTGTGCTTGGAAGAAGTCAAAATCCTTTACTATCAAAAAGGAAATGGTGAATTATTTAATTCCACATAGCACTTTGCTTTTGACCTGTAATGATCTGTCACCCCTTGCCCCATCAACACAATTTTGAGAGATGGGGCTGAGCAAATCCCTCTTGCACATTTTTCTATGCTCTTGCACATGAACTCAGTCCCAAAGCACACCCTGCTCAGCCTTTGCATTTCATTTCTTCCCAGCTTTCCACAATGGACATCTGAACTACATGTTCCTGGAAAGCACTTTGGGACCCTCTGGAGACAGCAGATGTATTATTTATCCTACATTCATGAAATGAAGAGATGAATATGAAGCCAGTGCAATAAGCACCTGATGCTGCAAGTATAAATCAGTCTACTGGTTCTCTTGGTGGGGGTAGAAATGCTGGGGCAAGAGAAGAAAGCAACTTGTAAGAGTCCTCCATAAGCCAGGACAGCCCTGATCCTTAATTTTTGGATGACCTTCACTCTTGGACTTAATTTTGGATTTCTTACCATCAATTAGCCAAGTAGGAGAAGACACAAGTGGCCTGGCATGGGAGGAGTAGGATGTTTAGATGGGTTAAAGCCCTTTCCAGCCCCTTACTCCTAAATCTGGGCCTCATGTTGGCTGCAATTTATCTCCTCCTGCTTTATAATACCATGCTCTGGAAACAAATCAATCAGAAAAAAATCCCCACCTGCTACACGAGAGAGATGCAGATCCTTGCACCTGGGGGTTACGCTAAACATCGATTTTTCATTATTATTAAAAATGCCAAAATTAATATATCAATATGACCTCCATAGTACCCCACAATCTCCAGAGGGGCAGAAAGATGAAGGCCCATGAGACACCTTCTCCAAACCCCCACTTTGATGGTGACACCACATAAAACACACTCCCCCCAGCAGAACACAGGCAGCAGAGGACAACCTCGTTTCCCCATCACCAGGGACCAGGTATCAGAATTGCTGCTTTTTTCTCCACCCTAACTTTGCTGGCACTGATGGGTTTGGAGCAGAACCATCATACCAATAAACAAATCACTCAGAATAATTAGCAGAGACACAAATTATTTAAGTCTGGGTTGCAGTCAGAAACCAGGACTTCACCTGAGCGACAGAATCACAAAATGGTTTGGGTTGGAAGGGATCCTAAAGATCCTCTAATTCCAGCCCCCCTTTCCACTAGGCCAGCTTGGTGATGCAACCAACAGCCCACTCAGGACCCACAACTTAACTTGGCATCTCTGAACTTCAGCCAAAAAAAAAGAGGCAAAGATCCTCCCCACTGTAAGAGCCTCCAAGTTCACTTCTCTTCATGCCGTGATGCTGCCGCCTCTGACCAGGAGCTGCCCCGAGCAACACCCTCAGTTCCCAGGTGGGCCTTGGCATGAGATACCATATTTCCAAAAATACCTCATCATTTTATCTCGTTACCTGCAACATGTTGAGGAGCAGACTCCGGAATTTGGTGCCTTCCACCATGAAAAGGGCCATTTTGTCACAGAGCTTGGCTGCTGTGGAAGCAAAACTGCGGTCCGTCACCGCTTTCTGATAGATGGTTTTGACTATCTCCCCCAGCATCTCCTCAGAGTTGGTGGAGTTCTGGGCTTCCTCCATGAAGGTAGTGAGTTTGGAGTCAACATCACTGCTGTTGTTCCTCATGCTGTTGAGGATTTCAATTAATTTGTCCATTTTGTTCTTTTCGGGATTGGTGGTTTCCACCGTGACTTCGTCCTGGTCCGTGAAAAGGGAAAGACAAGGCATCTGTTACACAAGGAAAAAACAGATATATCAGATCTTGTCCTTCCACAGACAGCAAAGGGAAAAGGGGATTGGAGAGACACACAAACAGAGAAAAAGCAAAGCACATTTTAGAAGCATTTTTTTTCAGAAGCAATTCTTTTTTTAGAAGCAATTTTTTTTTTAGAAGCAATTTTTTTTTTCTTAGAGACAACGGTCTCATCTCAGAACAAATCCTGCCCCAGAAACATTTGGTTTTGGTTTTTTTTTCCTTCCTAATTTCCCACAATTTCTTCCCCAATTTCCTCAGTCCCAGAGTTTTCTCCCTTGGCTCAGGGAGAAGATGTGCTCGAGGGTCCTGAGCCAGGGTGCTAAGACCTGAGCAGGGTTTAGTTGGCTGGTGGTGTTGGGTTGATGGTTGGACTTGATGATCTTAGAGATCTTTTCCACCCTTCATGATTTCTGGTTTTGATTCTGACATTTGACTGCCTTGGGCATCCTGGACAGGTTTCTGGGGTTGTCTTCAACATGATGATAATGGACAATTTTTTTTCCCAAATGCTCAGATAAGAAATCTACAAGCCCATATATTTTAAATAAGTATTTAATGAGCTAAAACAAGAGCAAAGATTTTTTTGTAGAAAAAAATCTTAATTTGTCCACCATTTAACTGTTAAAATTCTCACTTCCCATCATTACCAGGTAACTTAGTACTTCTTTTTAACATTTAATTATGCATTTGTCCCTTTTCCCCAGCCCAAGGCACACATCCTCTTTACTCCTGTCTGCTCCCTCCCCATCTCCCAGTTTCATCTTAAAATGTGCCCTTCAACACAAACCTGTAGCAATTTTTTTGGACAACCCTAATGGCAGCTGGCACTTGGAGTCATCCAAAACTCACATCAGAAGATTGGCTGTGTTGCCTAAGCCCACCTAAGAGTGGGTGTGTGTGTGATGTCTTTCTTATAAGACTATAAATTGACCAGGTGGGCATTAAAATGAATTTTCTGAGAGTTTCTGCAGTGCTTCCATTACTTTAAAGAAGAAAAAAATAACTAAAAAATAAAATCTCTTCCACCCCCTCAAGCCACACCCAGAAATAGTAAATGCACATTTCCAACATGCACTTCAGTGGAATCATCTATATTCAAGTTATTTTTGGAAATCTCACTGGTCTCATGGAAGAATTTTGCACCCTGGCAAAAGAATCTCAAGAGAAAGAATCTGAGTTTTTACAAGGGGGAGCAGGGAGGTACCATCTCCAAGTTCCTCAGAAAACTGGTTCCAAAAAGGATTTCTCCTCTGCCACTTGCATGCAATAGTTTTGTTATTGTTGGGTTGTTGGAAGGGAGGGGGAAAAATAAGGGCGTTTCAATTCATGGCTGAGATAAATGGATATCAACTTTTAAGTAGCTGACTCCAAGTGTTCAGCCCTCAAAAGTCCAAGCTCTGTAATTGTGGAGGGAAACTGGCTTTTTTTAAACTACTCAGCCCTCAAAAATCAAAGCTCTGTAATTGTGGAGAGAAATTGCCTTTTTTTAAACCACCCTGCAAAGTGGATGAGCTCTGCAGACCATTTAGGGTCAAGCATCAGGGAAGGAGAACCCACCTGTGGACCAGCCTTCCCCAAGGAACAGGGAGAGTTCCCAGCCCTTCTTGGAGAAGTCAGCCTGGCAGAAACCTCACCCAAGAAGTCAAGCTGAGAGCCATAGCTTTGTGCCAATAAAAGACCTCCTGAAGAAGCAGGAGTGCTGACACTGGGAGATTAAGTTAGGTGCATTCATGGAAAGGTCCCTTAAGCCCACCCCAACCTTTGTATGGGGAACGGCCAAGCGCCAAACTCTTGGAAAACCGAAAAAAACCCAAAACCAAACCCCTCCGTTTTGCCCTAAGAAATAAATACCTTTTCTTTTAGTCTCCTCCTCAGCCTGTCTTTGGAAGACTGAAGCAAATTGATCTTGGGCCTCTCCCCGTGAATAATGTCTTTCCTCTTGGTCTCTGACTCCTGGGGGTACTGCTGGGACTGCTTCTCCACAGCTTCCTGCCCTCGGGGAGTCTCCATGGGAACGTGCACCGTGCCGACGGCGGTGTCCTCGATTTTCAAATTCTCAGTCTCTTTGGCATTTCTGTGAGTTTCTTTGTCACTGGGGGAGTGTTTCTGGTTGTGGTGCCATCTCCTGTTCTGGCTGTAGCCATGGTGGCCCGTCCTACCTGAGGAGTGAGGGGCTTGGCCTCCTTGGTAGACTTTCTGGTGGTCCCTGTTGTGTTTGGTGCCACCTTGCTGATGATCTGCGTGCTGCTGAGGCTTGTTCCCACCAGGAAGTCTTTGTTGTCTCCTGGAAAGCCAAAGGAAGTTGTTAGCACACCCTTTCCCTCATGGAAAAGTTTTTGGTCAACACATCTACCCTACCCAAAACCCCTCAGCCTTGGTAGGTGGACACCACGGGTCTCCCTAACACAAAAGAAGAGGCAATTTTGGGGCATCTACCAAAGCCTAGGACCAATTCATGCTAAAGAGCCAATTTTTGGGTATCTAACACAGCCTTGGACCAACTCATGCTGAAGATCCAATTTTTTTGGTATCTAACACAGCCTTGGACCAACTCATGCTGAAGAGACAATTTTTGGGTATCTAACACAGCCTTGGACCAACTCATGCTGGAGAGACAATTTTTGGGTATCTAACACAGCCTTGGACCAACTCATGCTGAAGAGACAATTTTTGGGTATCTAACACAGCCTTGGACCAACTCATGCTGAAGAGACAATTCTTGAGTATCTAACACAGCCTTGGACCAGCTCATGCTGAAGAGACAATTTTTTTGGTATCTAACACAGCCTTGGATCAGCTCATGCTGAAGAGACAATTTTTGGGTATCTAACACAGCCTTGGACCAGCTCATGCTGAAGAGCCAATTTTTGGGTATCTAACACATCCTTGGACCAACTCATGCTGAAGAGACAATTTTTTTGGTATCTAACACATCCTTGGACCAACTCATGGGGCAGAAGCTCTTCCAGTAACAGCTGAGATCTCCCATGAACAGTGAGACAACGTGTCCTTGGTTCCCAGGAAAATCTCTCCCATGCCTCTGTGTTTTTTTTGTTGGTTCCACACTAAACCAGGGAAGATCTGGTTAGCCCCAGCTAAGCAGCAGGGAAGTCAGGCAAGAAATATTTTTTTTTCTGAAGACCTAAGGAGCTCTTGATCTGCTTGGCCTGCAGCACTGCTCGCAGTACCAGGAATTTCTAAGCGGAAAAAAAAAAAAAAAAAAAAAAAAAAGGCTAAAAAGCAAATCACTGAGTAAAAACAGTGCCTAAACCCAGTGGTTTTGTTTGGTCTTTCTGTATATATGTGCTTCATCATTGCTACATGGGGAGAGGATGTGTGCATGGGTGAAGAAGCTGAGGACCATGCTTGGCTGCAGCAGCACAGGGAGCCAGGACCATTACCTGGAGACAGGGGAGTGGGTGAAGATGGCTCCAAGTGGACAGCATGGAAATGCAGCAAGGACAAAGAGGAGGAATTGCTCTCAGATGGTTTGCTCAAGAGGCTGCAGAGGCTCTGCAAGAGTGTGCAAGCCCCTGTGACCATTACAGGTAGCCAAGATGGCAGGCCCTCAAAAAAAACATTGGTTGAATGGAAGAAATGCTTTGGCAGCCTCAGGCATTACAGAATTCCACAGGGCCTTTCCTGGGTGGAGAAGGCAGAGCCAGACTGCCAGCATCAATGAAGAAATCATTTTCTGTGAGGGTGCTGAGCCCCTGTGCCAGGTTTCCCAGAGAAGCTGTGGCTGCCCCATCCCTGGCAGTGTCTCAGGTCAGGTTGGATGGGGCTTGGAGCAACCTGGGCTGGTTGTATTAAAAAATTTATTAAAAATTTATAAATGTATTAAAACACCCCCCAAATATCCTGTGGAGTCAGGCTGAGGGAATTGGGATTGTTCAGTCTGGAGAAGAGAAGGCTGCAGGGAGACCTTAGAGCACCTTCCAGTGCCTGAAGGGGCTCCAGGAAAGCTGGGGAGGGACTGGGGACAAGGGCAGGGAGGGATGGGATGAGAGGGAACATCTTTAAACTGGAAGAGGGGAGATTGAGATGAGATATGAGGAAGAAATTCTTTGTTGTGAGGGTGCTGAGCCCCTGTGCCAGGTTTCCCAGAGAAGCTGTGGCTGCCCCATCCCTGGCAGTGTCTCAGGTCAGGTTGGATGGGGCTTGGAGCAACCTGGGCTGGTGGGAGGTGTCCCTGCCCATGGAAAGGGCTTGGAATGAGATGATTTTTAAGGTCTCCCATCCCAAACCATTCTATGAGTCTATGACCAAGAACACAATTACAATGGAGACACTCTTGGTGTCATCTGCCTCCACCTGGGATGACAGCAGCAGCTCCCTGCCTGCTTGCTGCCTGTTTCAGACTCAGTATTGGCTCTGAGAGCATGTTGGGATGCTCCAACCCTCATCTCCTTACCTGGGAGCAGCTCTGGAGCTTCACAAGGAACCCCTCCCCACCATCATCCCTCAAAACACCAGAACAACCACAACGGCTGCAGTGACCCCACTGGTTTGCACCCATCAGAACTCAGCCTCATCCCTCACCCCAGGCCCCCACTTCCATCACCAGCAGCATTTTTTTTTTTATTTTTTTTTTTTTGTTAAAGCCATCACAGAGTAATTCCTTTGATTTTCATCACCCTCAGGGCTGAAGGACCATTGACAAATATATTTCAATGGTCAGCGGCCAAACAGGCTCCAACCTTGCCTGCCAAAGCCATCTGCTCATCAAACGTGTGTTCCTTGGCATCCTCACGAGTTCAAACCCTCTTTCCCCAGGCCAACTGGCTCTTCCCCATCCAAAAAAACACCCCAAGGGCTCATGTTTAGCCAATGCAGGACCCAGAGCCTTGCTCATGGTGGCAGCAGAAGGAATTTGTCTTTCGTCTCAGCCCACCGGATCTGGTTTGCTGAGATTTTTAAATTTTATTTTTTTTTTTAAATAAAAACAAGCTGGATGACAGGGAATTTAAAAAAAAAAAAAAAAAAACCAAAACCAAAAAGGAGATGGGGGAAGCTTTCCTGTTTGCTGGAGCTTACAAGCATTTTATGAGGACAGATTCTCCACATCAAGTTTTCCTGGCGTTTCTGTGTTTCCTCTCAGTAATGCCATCACAGAAACCACTTGTAAAGAGCAAAGCTTCTGAAAAGGGGAATGTCAAAATAAAAGTTGGTTGCCACCCTTATCTAGTACCCATCCCTAAGCCTGGGAAGGGGGGGAAATAGTGTTGCTGATATCACTCAGCGTTTGCTTTCTGTGGTTTTGCTTGGAGCTTAACTGAGTTTAACTCTTTGGTTGCTCTCCCAGATTTTGCTTTTAAGCCAGAACAGGGCTGCTGCTGTACTGAAGTTGCAAATTTTTCAGAGGAATAACAAAAGCTGCAGCTTTAATTTAAGCAGAGGGAAGAAGGCAAAACGTCTTGGAAATGAGCTGGGAACCAAGCTCTGCTGTCAAGTCCTGCAAGAAATGCATGAAGGGACATTTATTTCCTAAAGACACAATGAGATTCTAAACCAGGCTGTTTCTAATTAAGGTTTTAAGATTGGAAAAAAAACCCCCACAACAAAAACATCCCCCCCCCCCCAAAAAAAAAAAAAAAAAACCAAACCAAAAACCAAACAAAACCAACACAAAAAAACACTTAAGCCAACGTGGAATGTGCAAGATTAAGTTTGGGGGTTTTCCAACGAGACAGGGAGAGGGGAGGCAGCTCCATCCCCATCCAGAGCTGCTGAAAAGCAACATGCCCATTGGCAAAGGAAATGCAAACTGAAAGTTCTGCAGCCGTTGACCACAGGAGAGAAAACACCAGAGTTAAACAAATATGGCAAAGAAAAGAAAAATATGTTAAAATGCAAGAAATAAAAGGCAAAGGAAGGAGAATGGCAAACAAGAAGCAACAGCCGTGACTTGGCAGCAGGCAGGGGGCTCGAGGATCATCCAGCATTCAGGAAAAGCCTCCTTGCCTGCTTTTATCTTCCCAACATGAAGAAGAAAAGCCAAGAAGGAACAGGACTCTGCAGCCAAGAAGAGACAAAGGAGGGAGAACGGGGGCCCAGACCTTAAAGCTTTTTTGGCTGCACAGCACTGCAAAGCTGGGGAGGTTGGGATGGCCCATCCTTCTTCTCAGGTGTCACCAAGGTGCTGGGGACATGGGGAAGCCCCAGAAAGGGCAAGGTGGGGATCAGGGTAGCTCTACCACACATACCAGGTGAGGGTTGGGTTGATGGAAACTGCCCCATGCTTGCTTGAGTTGGTGGCATGGGGTGGACCTGCCAAGCTTAAGGCACCAGCCCATGTAGGATTCCCAGCCCAGAGTTTTAGCAGTGTTTTTTCTAGGGTGTCAACATCTTCAAGAAGAAGAAAGAAGGAGAAGAAGGAGAAGAAGAAGGAGAAGAAGAAGGAGAAGAGGAAGGAGAAGAAAGAAGGAGAAGAAGAAGGAGAAGGAGAAGGAGAAGAAGAAAAAGAAGAAGAAGAAGAAGAAGAAGAAGAAGAAGAAGAAGAAGAAAAAGAAGAAAAAGAAGAAAAAGAAGAAAAAGAAGAAAAAGAAAAAGAAGGAAAAGAAGAGAAAGAAGAAAAAGAGAAAGAAGAAAAAGAGAAAGAGAGAAGGAAGAAAGAAGAAAGAAGAAAGAAGAAAGAAGAAAGAAGAAAGAAGAAAGAAGAAAGAAGAAGAGGAAGAAGAAAAGGAAGAAGAGGAAGAAGAAGAAGAAGAAGAAGAGGAAGAGGAAGAGGAAGAGGAAGAGGAAGAGGAAGAGGAAGAGGAAGAGGAAGAGGAAGAGGAAGAGGAAGAGGAAGAGGAAGAGGAAGAGGAAGAGGAAGAGGAAGAGGAAGAGGAAGAGGAAGAGGAAGAGGAAGAGGAGGAAGAGGAAGAGGAGGAAGAGGAAGAGGAAGAAGAGGAAGAAGAGGAAGAAGAGGAAGAAGAGGAAGAAGAGGAAGAAGAGGAAGAAGAGGAAGAAGTCACCCCAGAAAAACATTGCAGAAATCCTTCTTCTGCCCCTCTCTGCTCATCCTTTGCTGTAGGGTGCCTTGGGGGGGACCCCACTTTACCTACAAGAAGAAATATCCAGACAGCACAACACTCTCTCACCTCTTGGCTCCATTTAAACATTAAAGAACTATTTTCACCTCAAAGGCCTGATCCAGCTCAAGACATCCCCTGACTTCATCAGGCCCAAGGACTTGGCCATCAGTCAACACAGAAACTACAAGAGATGCTCAGGAGTCACAAAGGAACTGCAGAGGAGGAGACACTCAGGGTCACCAAACTGGGAACAGGGAAGCAACATTTTTGCCATCATTTCTCCATTCTTTTTTTTTTTTTTTTTTTTCCAATTATTTATTTCATTGCCTAAATGAGAGACCCTTCAACAGAATTTTGATGTGACAAATGCCTGCTCTGCTGGAGGAGCCTACACAAAGCAATCTAAGGCTTCAGCTGTCTGGGTGATTATCAGCCTACGTGCTCTGAAATATGGGATCCCTGCAATTTTTGACGACGTCGTTGGCTCCCCAGGAAAGGAGCTGGAAGGCACAAGGCTGGGGAAAATAACTCCAGACACGTGGACAGCTGTGGTCTAAAACCACAGTTGCTCTGTCCTGTCAGCTCTGCTCATACCCTGGAGTGAGTCAAGTCCTCTGAGGGCTGCCACCACTTGTCTGGCATGTGGAGAGGCAGAGGACAACGAGGGGTTACATTCTCCAAGTGGCTGCATGGACATTTGGTTAGGAAGTCCCTGCAAATGTCAAGAAGTTAAGGAGCTACATCACCAAAAGCACTTGAGACATTTAACCCTAAAAAATTTAGAAGAAAATAAAATTTTCCAGATGAGTTCTTCCTCTACAAATCACCTGGCCCCTGCCCTTAGTTTGCATTTCTCCCCATGGTGCAGAGTACCCCTTCCAGCCAAACAGATGGAGATCCCATCCCGTGGGCTCAGGATGTTCTGGATCTCTTGGTTTTTGCTTTTGAAGAACCTACCTGGAGTGAAGAACCTACACCCTGACTCTACCTGGAGTGTTAGGGCCAGTTCTGGAGATCCCAGAATGGGAAAGACATGGAGATGTTGGAGTGAGTCCAGAGGAGGCCACAAAAATGATGAGAGAGCTGAAGCAGCTCTCCTGTGAAGATGGGCTCAGAGAGTTGGGGTTGGAGAAAAAAAGGCTCTGGAGAGACCTTAGAGCATCTCCCAGTGCCTGAAGGGGCTCCAGGAAAGCTGGGAAACAACTTCTTTGTAGGCCCTATTGTGATAGAATGAGGGGTGATGGTTTTAGGCTAAAAGTAACTGTCCTGGTTTGGGCCAGGATAAAGGTGATTTTCTGTCTTGGACTTTTTCTTTCAGCTCAGTCTCTTGTCAGGAGCTGCACTTGCTGAAATGAACAGCAAGTTTCTCAGTCAGTGGCTGCTGCTGGGACTGAGCCCACTCCATGGTTATAGTTACTGCTGGAGACTGGTGTGCAGAACCAAGGGCACTGCTCAGCTCTGAGGAACATTCTGCCCTCCAGAAGGAGAAAAGGAGTCAAGAGGTCACACCTGAAACCCTCCTTTGGGGAGGAACAGACAAAATAAATGACCAAAATCGACCAAACAGAGTATTCCATCCCATACACCTCATACTCAGGATAAATTGGAGGGATCACAAGAGCTTCCAGCTTCCAGCCTCCTGCTCTTCCTGCTTCCCTTTCTTCACCCATTCCCTGTTTGCTTCAGCATCCTGGAAGGATTCCATCCCTTCCTCTGCCTGTGCTCCTGATCCATTCCAGCCTGGATCTGTGTGTTCCTGCCTCCAGCTCCCAACTGCTGCTGACCCCAGGATTCCAGCCTGGACTTTCCCAGGGCTGCCCTGCAGCCTCGGTGGTGACGTGAGAGTTATTGGGGGAAGGGGGGAGGAACATGGGATCAATTTTCCTGTATATTTGTATAGATTTAGTAACTTTTCCTATTTATCATTACTGTTTCATTAAAGTTGTGTAGTTTAGTTTCCAACCCATCAGCCTCTCTCCCTTAGACTCTCTTCTTTCTTTACCAGGGAGGGGAGATAATAGAGAGCATCTGTTATTTGGTTTAATTGCCAGGCCAGTGTTAAACCCTGACAGAAACTTAGATATTAGGAAGAAACTGGATGCAGAATTGGGCTCTATGGGACCTCCCACTTATCCCTCAAAGCTGGAGGAGCAGAGCACCCTCAAGGCATGCAGAGACAGCCCCTGCAAATGGAGGAGTGGTGGGGCTTGAAGGGCCATCTTTCTCCCACCTTCTTCTTGAAAATCCCACAGAAATGCCCAAGTGAGAGGGAAGGAAATTAAAGAAACCTCTTTGAGTCACCACTGAAAGAGCTGAATTCACAGAGATGGACAGGAACTGGGTTCTCCTGCTGTCCTGGGATATCTAACCTGTAAAAGGGCAGGGAGAAGCAAAGTCCTCTGAAACATCTCCAATTTGTCAAAGCCCAGCCTCTCTGAACTAAGAATATTCCATCTGCTTGAGTGATGCAGCTCCACAAATATCCAGACTGGCACCCCCAAGCAGGTGCTACTGGAGGGGTTTGGGCATGGTAGTGCTGCTTGCCCACCACTGCTTGCTTTGGACACCTAAAGGACATCCAAACTTGAGGGCTTGAAGGATCCCAAATAGGAGCTGGTAGTATTTTATGGCATCTAAAACCAGTGCTGATGGTCTAATTCTGTCCTGGAAGGTCAAGGGGGATTTTGCTATGAATATAATGAGGGGAAAGGTCTGGATTTCTATTCTAGAAGCCTGATTTCCTCCCAGATTATTCCTCACCAAGCCTGCCTCCAGCAAAGGCACTCTGATGTAGGGTGAGAACTCAAAGTTGGTTGGGTGAAGGGAGCATCCCAGTCCAGGCATGGCCATTTTCTATCCTCACTATGACTGGGAGTAGGAAACACTCAAATAAGCTTGACAGGTCCACTCAATTTAATCAAAAACCTCAAAACCCCTCAGCAAGCAACAACTACCAGCCCCAAGGATGAAGACCACAGGACTTTTTTCCTTTTGGCTTTCTCTCTCAAACTGGTTTTGTTTGGCTCCAGTTTCATTTTTGCTTGCATTTTTCTCAGAGGAGAACAGAACAAGATGTCATGTTCACTCCTGAAAACAAAACTGAAAATGATTTACACATCTTTTAGGTTTTTCTGTCACTTGGGTTCCAATCTATCCTGGTGGATGGACAGGGTATTTGAGGAGAAAAAGGGGGGGATGGTTTCAAACTGGGAGAAGGGATACTGAGATGAAACATTAGGAAGAAATTCTTTCTTGTGAGGGTGGTCAGACCCTGGCCCAGGTTTCCCAGAGAGGTGGGAGATGCCCCATCCCTGGAACCATTCCAGGTCAGGTTGGATGGGGCTCTGAGCAACCTGATCCAGTTACAGATGGCCCTGGGGTTGGACTGGATGGACTTGAAAGGTCCCTTCCCACCCAAACTATTTGATGATTCTATGATTGAAGGACTTCAGACAGAGACACCCAAGGTGCTCGTGCAATAACCCATCCAAAAAATGGATGCAGGGTTGACATAAAGAATGGGTCAGCCTGGGATGCACTATGGGATAGTGGGCAGATTTGGGCCTTTCCAAACTGAGAAACAGACCTGATTTCTCCCCATGCCTTTCTGCAGCATCAAACCATTCACATCCACTGCTTCTCCCACCACTGTGATGGACATCCCAGAGCAGAGATGGTTCTCCTGGATGGAAAGGCCCCAGCAGAAACTCCATTGGAACAGACTCAGAGTGAAGAGCAAACTTTTCTACTGCTGAAGCCCAATGAAAAGCCCTCACATTCTGCAACACTTGGCTGCACGGGCTGCCTGAGTCAGCTCTTTTCTTCTAAAGCTTCATGGAAACGAAGCTTCAGGAGGAATTTAAGTAGCTGTTTTGCAAGAGCAGCTTGGGAAAGACATCCCAAGTACAGATGGCATGCGAGATAGCTCCAAAACAGCTCTTTTAAATGCTTTGCTCCATCTCCCACAAATCATTTGGGATGCTCAATTGGAGGCTCCTCTAGCACAGAGCAGGCAACCAGCTAGGGAGACAACCCCCAGACTTCAAGGCTGGCAGCCCAGACTGGTGTAGAAATCACTGCAGTGATTTCATGTAGAAATTGCTTGGACTTGGTCCTCTTCTTGAGCTCCATTACTTGGAATTCTGGGGGGCTGGGTTTTTTGGTTTGTTTGTTTGTTTGTTTGTTTGTTTTTGATTCTTCATGTAACGTAAACATGGTTGCAAAAAAAAAAAAACAAAAAAAAACCCAAACCAAAACCAACACAAAAACCATGGGGAGATTCAGTGATGAGGACTTGATTCCAGTGAAGTCAAAGGAGTTTCAGGCTAAAAGGCCACAGTACAAAAAGTTTCCCAAAAATCAGATGAGATCGAACACAAACAGACTCTGGGCTCCGGGTAAGAACATGGAGTTGAAGGAATTTAAATTCATCTTCTGCTGCTTTGGAATAAAAGAGCTTTTAGCTCAGACTCCAGGCTGCCTCCTTTAAAAATACACTCAGGCTTATCAGTTATCCCCAGATCTGATAATCCTCCAAGAGATATAAACTTTAAACCCGTGCCAAGCCGTGCAGACACAGCCCACCACCACCCCTCCATGGTCCTGTCCCTCAAGACACATCCTAAATAGTAGGGATGAGCTCCCACCTGCTGCCTTTTTGTTCAGCTGTCTTCCTTTAGACCTCTGTGACTCTTTGACCTGCAGCAAGGAGGCATCCTTGGTTTTTTTCCACATCCTATTTATACCAGTGCTTTCTAGTGAAGAAATAAATGTCTTTCCCATAGAAGCTCCAAGGCAAGATCTGACAGGATCTCCTAACAGCTGCCCAGACATTTGAGATGGCCCCAAGTCAATGGCAAGCAATTACTTCCGACATGGAGATCTGGTAAAACAGCAAACCCAAGGAGCAGAGATGCTCCAGATTGATGTGTGCCAGAAGCCTTTACCAAACACCATCCCAGACTGCTTTGGGTTGGAAGGGACCTTCAACCTCATCCATTCCCACCCCCTTTCCATGGGCAGGGACACCTCCCACCGGCCCAGGTTGCTCCAAGCCCCATCCAACCTGACCTGAGACACTGCCAGGGATGGGGCAGCCACAGCTTCTCTGGGAAACCTGGCACAGGGGCTCAGCACCCCCAAATTTAACAATTTCTTCCTCATCTCCAACCTCAATCTCCTCTCTCCAAGTTTTAACCCATTTCCCTTCTCCTCTCCCTACCCCCCTGTGTCCAAAGCCCTCCCCCAGCTTTCTTGTAGCCCCTTCAGATACTGGAAGGTTGCTCTGAGCTCACCTGGGAGCCTCCTCTTCTCCAGGCTGGAATATGAGCTTGATTTGAACCCTTGGGTAAAGGTGGATTTGTGAATCCTTTTGAGACTCACACCAAAGAATTTCCTCCTAAGATCTCACCTCAGTCTCCCCTCCTTAAGTTTCAAACCCTTCCCCCTCATCCCATCCCTCCCTGCCCTTGTCCCCAGTCCCTCCCCAGCTTTCCTGGAGCCCCTTCAGGCACTGGAAGGTGCTCTAAGGTCTCCCTGCAGCCTTCTCTTCTCCAGCCTGAACAACCCCAACTCTCTCAGCCTGGCTCCAGAGCTGCTCCAGCCCTCCCAGCATCTCCAGGGCCTCCTCTGGACTCACTCCAACAGCTCCATCTCCTTCTGGTGTTGGGGACCCCAGAACTGGACCCAGCACCCCAGGGGGGTCTCCCCAGAGTGGAGCAGAGGGGGACAATCCCCTCCCTGACCCTGCTGGGGATGCAGCCCTGGACAAGGGAGGTTTCTGGGCTGCCAGATCATGCTGCTGGCTCGTGTTGAGCTTCTCCTCACCCAACACCCCCAAGTCCTTCTTTCTCCTCAGGGCTGTAGCATGCTGTAGTATTTAGAAGAGCTTTGGGAGCTAGGATGGATCTGGACACTGATTTATTGAAACCCAGTGAGAATCCTAAGCAGTTTCACAAATGTTTACCTAAGTCTGTCCCCATGTCAAAAGAAGAGTTATCTCCTCTTGCCTCCATTCCTACCTCCTCTCTCATGCTCTCCTGGATGTGCTGAGCTGTTCCAGGGGCTGAGCCACTCCAAAAATTTACTTTCCCTTGGCTGAGTCTCCACTCATCACTTTAGACAGGAACATGCTGCCTAGGGGAAGTTGGCTCACCTTCCCCAGCCCTATGTTGCTGTCACCTTTTGCTTGGGGTCCAGCACACCCCCCCAGTAAGAATCAGAAAACTGGGATGACCCAGAGCATCTGCACAAGGCTGGGAATGGCTGGAACAATGTTAGTTTAAAGGAAAGAAAGCAAGCCCTTGTCTACTTGTGCCCTGGAGGCTGTCATGCTAAATAAAGACATTATCAGAGCAGATACTCAATGCCTTCATGCCTCTTGATGACCCCAGCACCTCCCAAATCAATCTAGAGACTCTTTCCCACAGATGCTCCCTTGGAGACAGACTGCTGTGGCTTTAGGAGGAATAAATGGAAACAAAACAGTTAACAAATAGCCAAAAATAGGGAGTAGTTAACCTTTTGTTGTTTCTTTTTTTTTTTTTTTTTTTTTTTTTGTCTTTTTTAATGCGGAGATGAAAAAAAAAAAAAAAAAAAGATAAATCCCTGGGTGATTTACATGCCAGCAGAGATATTAACTGCACATAATAGATGCAATATTTTTAATCCTAATATTTTGGGCTGAGACAAGAGAGGGAATGGAAAGTATTTGCAGTGCCTTGACTTCTTTATTTTGCAAACATCAGTTGCTAACTGGGGTCAGACAGAAATATTGTTTCTGCAACAAGAGCCCAAACAACTTGAGCTGGCAACTTCTTCATGCACTCTCCATGCCAGGAGGCCCTGCAGAGCCTCAGCATGTTGCTCCCTCCCCAGGTCTCCAGGGCCAGCATCCCCAACTTGGACTTGGGGTTGTGGAATCTCTATCCTTGGAAACATTCACACCCCACCAGACGTGTTCCTCTGTGATCCTGCCCTGGCAGGGGAGTTGAACTTGATGATCTTTTGAGGTCCCTTCCAACATTCTGAGATTCTGTGACTTGCAGGGAGAAGGAGAGAGTGGTAAATCCTCTCCTGTAGAGAGGGTGGCACCTTGGCATGGCCAAAAACTGGAAGTCACCACCCAAACCTTGCAGCCACACCAGTGGAAGTACTGCTGGACTTCTTCAGATGGGTCAGGTTCTCTTGGAAGGACCTTGTGTGACACAGAGGATGCCACAAAACCTTTTTTTTGGCCCATTGAAAGCACCAATCCTCTGCTTGCCCTCACCTTCAGCTGGTTTTGGAGAGCAGCCTGGCAGCAGGAAGCCCTGGGTGCTCATCCTGAGCAATCACCAACACTTCCATCTTTGAAGGACAGAAGGCAGGAGAAGGGAACAAGTCATTTCCCTTTATATTGACTCCAGCAACCTCCACAAACTCCTGCTGGAAAACAAGTTGTAGATGGGATAAAGCCATTTCCACGAGGAAGTGTGGTGGAAATACTCCACCAAGGAGGAAGGCATTTCAAGAACAACTCAGTTTCCTAGTGCAGAGGAACCTGCTGCTCTATTTCCTTCCCTCAATTCTGAAACAGCCTCACGTAGCCAGCTGTGTTTTGCACCACGTGAAACTACAAACACAGCCTTGAAAAAATGGTCTCCTGGGTGAGGGGGTTCATGCACACAAGGATCTTGGTGGCTCCAAGGTCTCCGTGAGGTCCAGCCCCTTCCCCTGGGCAGATTTTGACTGAACACAAGAGGAAAAATTTTCCCCCCTGAGGACAGTCAGACATTGGAATGGTCTCCAAGGGGAAGGGATGGATTCCCTCACTTTGTAAAATTTGAAGTCTGAGCTCTACAGGGTACTGGGACATCTCATAGAAACCATAATTTTAGAAGGGTTGGACCAGATGATCCTTGAGGTCCCTTTCAATGTGACATTTTGTGATTCTATGATTCCCTCCTCTGTGCCTCAGGTTGCTTGCAGGGAAAGGAGAGATGCTGCAAGTCCTCAGCCAAAAAACACTTGGGAGGTTGGTGGCCAAAAAAACACCACAGTACTGTTTCTTCTCTGTCTTTTTTCTCTGGGGACACCTCTTGGGGACTTCTTCTTGGGGACACCTCCCACAGCACCCTACACCCCACCATTCAATGGGGATTTTCTTGCCAGGTCACATCCTCAGCTACCAAAGATGACCAAGGTGCCCTGGGTGGAAGGACACAAAAATGATGAGAGAGCTGGAAGACCTCTGCTATGGAGAGAGAAGGAAAAAAGTTGGGGTTGTTCAGCCTGGAGAAGAGAAGGCTCCAGGGAGACCTTTTTGTGGCCTTTCAAGACTTCAAGGGGGTTTATAAGAAAGATGGGCACAGCCTATTTAGCAGGGCTTCTAGCAACAGGACAAGGGCTGATGGGTTTAAAGTAAAATAAAGTTGATTCAGACTAAACAGAAGGAATTTTTTTTTTACATTGAGGATGGTGAGAGCCTGGCCCAGGTTTCCCAGAGAGGTGGGAGATGCCCCATCCCTGGAACCATTCCAGGTCATTCCAGGGCTCTGAGCAACCTGATCCAGTTGGAGATGTCCCTGGTGTTGGACTGGATGGCCTTGAGAGGTCCCTTCCCACCCAAACCATCCTGTGAGCAATTGAGACCCTGCATATCTTCAAATTATAAATCCCTGAAGGTCACAGAATCATTTCAGTTGGAGCAGAACCTTAAAAATCACTGAGTCCAACCATTAAGAGTAGAGCACTTCTGGGAAGCATCTTTACAGGCCTGGCACATTCTCACACTCCTGGCCACCAAGCCATCCTCCCACCAGCTCCAACACACCAAATTTCAAATTAAAACCTCCTGCCTCTCCACTGATGCTGGACAACACAGCAGCCCTAATCCCAGGTGAGTTATACCCCAGCTGCATGGAGGGATTGCAGAGTAGGATGCTCCATAGGTAGTGCCACCACCCAGCTCAAGTGCTGGAATTCATTAAGGCCCAGTAATGCAATCACCCAGCTGAGCCTTTTTAGGAACAAACCACCAAGACAATTTTGTCCTCCAGGGAGCTGGAGTTTGGAGAATTGATTTAGTGTAACAACTCCCAGAGATGCCACGGGCAATCAAAGGGGAAGAAACCAGGAGCTGTCTCTAAAATCATCTGTAACCAATCCCTGTGTCCTGATGCCAACTCTGCTCAGGCATTTGGGGCAAGTACTGACTTGGGATTTTCATATGTATGGAAGTTTTATCCCTGAGGAACCTCATGGTGCAGAACCAGCACTCCAACAAAGATCTCTTCACCTTCTCCTCCAGGATCTTCACCTTCAATTGGTGCCCCTTTCTTAGATGGTTCAGTTTTAGGTAGCCCTGCAAGGACCAAAGACTTGGACAAAATGAGCCTTAAGGGATCCTTCCACCTCAAGATATTCTAGGATTCCTTTCTGTGATGCACCTTTAGCACAGCTGCTCCTGCATATGTGGCCTGTCCTCCACCACTGGTTCAAAACTTGTAAATTTTGAGCTGGACAGGGATTTTATTTTTACAGCATCTCTGCTTTAGGTGTTTGCAGCTGCCTGAAAGAGGGGTTTTTTACACTCTGAGATTGATGCTCATGTTGCTACTCATCACTGCAGGCAAATACACCACCAGACTTACTTTTGTCCCTAAAAAAAAAAATTAAATTACTAGTTCTGAGCCTGCTCAGGAGATGAGCAGCTTTTCACAGCCACCATTACACTGGCCCAGCTCCTCTGTGCCCTGCTCAGCATGGATGGCAGTGACATCAGTGGGATTTGATGAACTTAAAGGTCTTCTCCAACCAAAATGATTCTGTGATTCCCTCTCCAGAGGGTTTGGGGTGTTCCCTCTACACCCCCAAAAAGTCTCTGTGGTGGCTTCAGGAGGGCACAGAGGAGACAGGAGCATAAATAAGGTGGAGGATGAAAACCTGATTTCCAGTTGCTCCTTCAGGGGCTCAGCTCTGTGGGCTGTTAAACCTGCTTAATTTGACTTGGAAATCCTAGGAAAAGGGTGTTCCAACCTTCTCAGCTCCTTCCCTTCCTCCCTCTTCTGTTTCAACACCATTTGTTGAGTTCAGCAAATGCCCAGCAAATCACTTTGCTCCACGGTCCTTTTCACCCCCTCCATCCAAAACCCATCCAGCTTGGAACAGCACTTGGGAGCTAAAATAAAGCCTGGAGATTGTTGCTTTCTGCAATAAACATCCTCTCCTCTTTTGCAAAAGCCCTCAGTGAATGACCCTGGGAAGAACAAAAGACATTTCTGTATTGTTTTTAAGCCTTCTTCCTCTTTGAAAGCCTCAATTAAAACGGTGAAAAAGCAAACGGGTCACCACTAAACTCTGTAATTATGAACTCATCTCTATTCACTCACCCAGCAGGAGAGCTTTGTCCCCATGACCTCCAAGAAGGGGCTTCCAAGGCTTTTTTTTTTTTCCTTGCAGGCTTTTGCAGCCTTAAAAGGGACACATTGGTGTCAGCCCTCAAACACGTTCACCTTCCCTCAAAATAACTTGGAAGAGCTGAAAATCCAGGGTGAGGGCCATTCCTGGGACTATTTTTATTTGTGAAAAGGAGCCCTAGAGCTGGCCATGAATAGATCAGCATGGGAGCAGCTCTGGAAATAGTGCAAATGTCAAGACAGAGGGAAAAATTGCACGAGGATGGGCTGTCAGCTTATTGGAGAGTTTTCTAATAAATACCTCTACTAAATACACAGTCCTGAGTGATTTTGGGGGCTTCTCAGTAAGCTTTCGAGCTCAAAATCTACCTGGGCCAAAGAGGATGTGGGAAACTGCCACCCCAAGCCCTTTTCTTGCCCACGTAATGCAAGGGTGGAGATTTCTTTTGGTGAAATCCTGCTGAGAAAGTGGCTTTCAAGCCAAAAAAAAATTGGGACAACTTGGTTATACATATGTGTGAGTGTATATACACCTATCTTTAAGTAGAGAGTGAAACATAAGAGGGAAAACCAATTTTTTTGTAAGAGATAAAACAGTGGATGAGGAGATCAGAGCATCCCAGACTGGTTTGGGTTGGAAGGGACCTTAAAGCTCATCCATTCCCACCCCCTTTCCATGGTCAGGGACACCTCCCACCAGCCCAGGTTGCTCCAAGCCCCATCCAACCTGACCTGAGACACTGCCAGGGATGGGGCAGCCACAGCTTCTCTGGGAAACCTGGCACAGGGGCTCAGCACCCCTAAATTAAAGAATTTCCTCCTAATATCTTACCTCAATCTCCCCTCTTTCAGTTTGAAGTCATTACCCTTTGTCCTATAGCTGATGATGCCTGTGAACTTAGATTATAATAATAAAATCACAGAATTGTTCTAATTGGAAGGATCTTTTAAGATCATGAGGTCCAACCCTTAACCCAGCCCTGCCAAGGCCACCCCTGCCCCATGGCCCTCAGCACCACATCTCCAGGGCTTGGAAATCCCTCCAGGAATGATGGGGACTCCAGCCCTGCCCCGGGCAGCCTGGGCCAGGACCTGACAAACATTTTAGGGGAGAAACCATATATACAATGAATGCAGAAGAGCAGATTTTCACATAAAATAAATCATCCTTTAAACAAGAGCTTAAACTACAACTTTAAAATTCACACCCAGGCCAGCAAGCCACACTTTTTTTAGGGTTGATTCCTGAGCCCTCCCATGATTTCACATGACCCTGACACAAACCTAAGCACAAATATTTCTTTTCTCTTAACATTTAGGACCAAATCCAAAGCAGCACACATACATCCCCAACACAGCTTAGGCAGACCTGAGGACCCTACACTTCTCACCCAATTCCCCAAAACCCACCCACATCCAAGGGTTTGGGTCAGCTCAGCTTGTCTGAGATGGAAGCCTCAAAGGTAACACTTGCCATGCACATCCTGAAATGCCACCACCTCCAGTTCAACCAGTTCCTCCCAGATCCATGAACAGGGTATCCACCCAGAAGCTCCCTTCTGGAAGAAACCTTCCAGGGAGAAAGGGAGTCTGGATTGCCAGGAAGCTGAAGAGGAGGCAGCAGTGTGCCCAGGTGGCCAAGAAGGCCAATGGCATCCTGGGCTGGCTCAGGAACAGCGTGGCCAGCAGGTCCAGGGAAGGGATTCTGCCCCTGTGCTCAGCCCTGGGGAGGCCACACCTCGAGTCCTGTGTCCAGTTCTGGGCCCCTCAGCTGAGGAAGGAGCTTGAGGTGCTGGAGCAGGTCCAGAGAAGAGCAAGGAGGCTGGGAAGGGATCCAGCAGAATTCCTGTGAGGAAGGGCTGAGGGAGCTGGGGGTGTTGAGGCTGGAGAAGAGGAGGCTCAGGGGAGACCTCATCACTCTCTCCAACTCCCTGAAAGGAGGTTGGAGCCAGGGGGGGGTTGGGCTCTTTTCCCAGGCAACTCTCAGCAAGACAAGAGGGCACAAGAGGTCTCAAGTTGTGCCAGGGGAGGTTTAGGTTGGACATTAGAAAAAATTTCTTTCCCCAGAGGGTGATCAGACATTGGAATGGGCTGCCCAGGGAAGGGGTGGATTCTCCAGCCCTGGAGATATTTCCAAAGAGCCTGGATGTGGCACTCAGTGCCATGGGCTGGGAACCAGGGGGGGAGTGGAGCAAGGCTTGGACTTGAGGAGCTCTGAGGTCCCTTCCAACCCAGCCCATTCTATGATTCTATGATAGAAGAAGCTGCAAAGTGTTCACTGAAGGGAAAATGAATTACAGGTTCTATCAGGAGTTGGCTAAGCCTTGAGGCTTAAACCCTTCCACCTGAGGTGACAACAAGGAAAAAAACAAAACCAATTATGCACTTTCACCAAGGTTGCTGAAGCACCAGGAACTGGTGGGAAGTCCCACTCATTAGCCAGCTTGGTTGGGAGACCTCCATGGGGTCTACCCACCCAGCTGATGGATATTCTGGCCAGTGAAGCCACAAGAAGGGGTCAAATTAAATTTGGGTGAGAGATCTTGGCAGCCATGTGCATCTTCCAGCTTCAGACACCAAAAAATATCATGAAAAGCATGGTCTGAAGTAGAGACTGCTGCCCCAAAGCTTCTCCAGAAGTGCCAGCACTCCTGTATGCAAAAGCCCCAATGGAAACCTTCTTTTCCTTGGCTGAGATTTCCCCTCCAAGAGATGGGAAAGAATGGGATGCCCAGTCCCAAGCCTTTGTTCTTGCTGAAGAGGGCCCAGAAACAAATCCCCATCCCAAAGCTTCCTGCAGGATGAGGTGTTTTGGCTCAACTCCTCCTATAGCTCTTTTGTTTTTCAGACTTCCTTGGTTCTGGTCAACATGGGAAGGCAAAATAAAGCAAGGAAACCTGGTCTTGTGTAAGATGGGCAGTCTGATTTTTCTTCTCTGGAGGCCAGAAGATCTCCATGAGAAGCTTCCCAGGGCTCCCCAAGCACCCGTGATTGACAACTTTGGAAACTGTCCCAAGGGAAAGGGAATTCTCCCTCTTCTCCACACAGCACTGGATTCCTGGAGGGTTGTTTAAAAAAATACAGCCTGGAGAAGGACTGCTAACAAAGTGCCAGAAGGTAGGTTCAAATTGCCTAAATTTAGGTGTCTGCCATCACAGAGGTCAAATATGAGGTGGGGATCCATTCTCCTTGCATGGATTTCTCCTTGCATGGATTTTCCTAGGAGAATTTCATGCACCTGAAATGGAGGAGAAGCCCAACAACCCCTGGTAAAGGAGGGCACTGAAATGAGGTCTCTCAGGTCCAAAAAAGTGGTTGCTTGCACCATGATGCTTAAAAAAGATTTGAGTTTTGATGGAATCTGATGACCCTCCACCATAACCACACACTGGATTTTTGGCTGGAACAGTTCTTTTGCTTTTTTGTGATGTAACATCATAAGACCCTGAGCTTATCCAGCAGCCCATTCCGTTTCTACTGAGGTTTCATAACAGTCAAATGTTTGGCCAGTGGCACATAAAGTCTTTCAATCAGCTGCAGGGATGGAGAAAAACAACCTGGAAAAAAAAAAATCAACCCAAAACACAACCCAAAAAGCCTCCTGATGCCATGAAGTCTACTTGGCAATTCAGGTTAAGTTTAGTCTGCAGGACAGGGGTCACTTCAGTCACCAAAATAATTAAGAAGGAAAAAAAAAGGAATAAAAAGTCTTGTGTTGTGGAGTTTTTAGGTAATGACAAAGCTGTCCTCAATAGAGAGGTGGCAACCTTGCAGCTGGGAAATGCACCCAGCTCACTCCTGGCATGCAAAAAAAAAAAAAAAAAAAAAAATTAGGAACAATTAAAGGAAAGGATTAAATTTGCTTAGATGAGTATCTTTTAACCCTTCTGCCCCAGGCCTTTAGCTACACACCCAAGGAGGACCCAGCAGAGCCAGAGAATGGTGATGGGCACTCATCTCCTGAAGCCCTGATGATGTGGATCATGACCTGTTCAACTCCTCGAGGTTTCTTTTTGTCTCTTTCCATCAGTCTTGAGCCCACACAGCCCTTCAAACTTTCCAGAGGCACATTCCTCCCCCCTTCCCTCCCTGCCTCACAGGAAATGCAAAAATCCTTTCAGGAGCTGTAAATATTCCCCCACAGGGTGGGGATTTTGCCCCCTCTGCCTTCAAGGGTAATTCATGCCCAGTCCTATTTTCACAGCCACCCTCAGGTGCTTTAAGGGTTTGGAGCAGATCACACACAGCAGAAACAAGAGCAGCTGGGGTGGAAAACCCCCCTGACCCACCCACCCCATCACAGATGGAGGCAGGGGGGACGGGCTAAAAAAAAAAAAATTAAAAAAAATTAAAAAAAAAAAAAAAAGTCCTGATGGATGCTCAACACCAACTGCTCCACATCGCTGTTCCTGATGATTCCCATGGACCACCTGGCTCGTGGAAAACACTCTGTGTGAAGATCTGGGGATGGTGCTAGGACAGGCAAGGGGCTCATAGATGAGCCAGGCAAGGAATGGTGGTAGATACACACTTGGTTGAACTTCAGGTGGTTTCTGCAGAGTTATTGGGATCATCTGGAGCTGCCAGGGATGGGATTACTGCACAGGGTTGGTGTTGGGCTGCTACAGCCCTGGGCCATGCTGTGTCCTCTCCACTGAGTCCCAAACGTGGTACAAAAGCTGTGAGGGGTCTGCATGGAGCCAAAACACCTCCTGATTTCCAGAGACCTTCTAGCAGCCTTCCAGTACCTGAAGGGGCTCCAGGTAAGCTGGGAAGGGACTTGGGACAAGTGATAGCACTTTTTAAGGTGAACGAGGAGATAGTAGGAAGAAATCCTTTAATTTGAGGGTGGTGAGACCCTGGAACAGGTTGGCCAAGGACGTTGTGGCTGCCCCATCCCTGGCAGTGTCTCAGGTCAGGTTGGATGGGGCTTGGAGCAACCTGGGCTGGTGGGAGGTGTCCCTGCCCATGGAAAGGGCTTGGAACTGGATTAACTTTAAGGTTTCTTCCAACCTAAACCCGTCTGTGACTTTTTTATTATTATTATCATTAACTTTTTTGAAGGCAAAAGTGACTCCTGAAATAAAATCTGTGAAACTGAGCAGGTTTTGGACATGGGGATTAAAAAGTTGGACTTTGGACAAGGGCATGGAGTTATAGGATGAGGGGGAATGGCTTTAAACTTGAAGAGGGGAGATTTAGGCTAAACATTGGGAAAAAGATCTTGATTTTGAGGGTGCTGAGCCCCTGTGCCAGGTTTCCCAGAGAAGCTGTGGCTGCCCCATCCCTGGCAGTGTCTCAGGTCAGGTTGGATGGGGCTTGGAGCAACCTGGGCTGGTGGGAGGTGTCCCTGACCATGGAAAGGGGTTGGGAATGGATGAGCTTGAAGGTCCCTTCCAACCCAAACCATTCCATGATTCTATGATTCCATCTCAGCTCCAAGAGCAAATCCAACAGCTCCACCCATGGCTTAGTCACCCAGAGCCGGATGCCCGTGGGTCATCAGGAGGCAACTTTTTGATCATTCAAGGGCCACTCCTTCAGTGGGGAGGCTGATGAAGGCTCTGTTGTCAGTAACCTCCTCCCTGGAGCAGGCTCCTAGCACCATGACCCCTGGCAGAACCTTTTCCTCAGCTCCTGGAAGGAAGGGCAGTGGGGCTGGGTGATGCCAGCACGTCTGGCCAGCATGGCTCTGTGGGTCAAAGGGGGTCCTGCTTGACCCCTCCTGATACCATCTTTGCCCTGCTCCATCACCACCTTGCCCAAAGAGCATCTGATGACCCAGTCAGGTCCCAACAACACCAAGATTAACCAGGGCAAGGCTGAACCCACCAAGAGATGTAAAGCAACATTTCCTTCTCTGGGCTTGCAAGTTGATTTTATTTTTTTGCTTCCCTGGGTGACCCTAGCTCCTCAAATAAATAAACAGAAAAAAAAAAGCATTTAAAAAAAAAAAAAAAAAAAAAAAAAAAGAAGGAATAATAAAAAAGAATCATCCTTTGCTGATGGCTCCATCTCATTCCAGCATCACACGGCCTTGCAACTCCCACCTGACCCCATCCCTTCCTCCCCCAAGGAGGAGATCTTGCCCTTGAAGGAGCTGGGTAAAGCTGATTCCTGTGCTTTTTAATGACAGGGTAAACTGGTAGAGTGCCCTTTATGGTGTTTTGAAAGGAAATTGTACAGGAACAATGTCCTGAGCAGCGTGGCTATTGAAAACCCTTGACAAAAGGACTTGGCCACAAGAGGAAAAGCTGCTTTAATCAGTTGAAGTAATCACTGTAGGTGGCTGAGTGTCCCTCAGGGTCCGTAAAATCAACCAGAATGGGAAAAGCAACAAATCACAGCTTGCCTCTCCTCCTCCTCCTCCTCCTCCTCGGAGCCACCGGCGGATCTGGGATGTTCCCTGCCTGGCTTCCAGCCCACCATGAGCATCCTTTGGGTTGTCCCTATGGAGTCACCAGTGGATGGGATGAAGCCTGGATGATTCCCTCAGCAATGTGGTCACTGATGGGGGGGGGGGGAGGACAGGGCTCCCACCCCCCCTGTGCTCTTGGTGTGGGTGGGAGCTGGAAGTGTCAGAGGTTCTTACATAACCCTCCTGCTCTGGGAAGAGGAAACTGTCCCTGACAGGCACCCTGGGTTTCTTCAGGGAGGGAGGATGATTTCTACCTCCCCCCCAAGTTCTGAATCCAATTAAAACAACACAGCAAACAACACAGCCACACAACCATAATCCCGACCATTTTTTTCCTGAGAATTTAAGTGCAAAGCCAAGTGAGCAGTAGGAAGCAAACTGGAGAAAAGGCAAGAGAAAATATGGGGATATTTCTGTAACCCTCTTGTGAAAAGCTGGAAGTGTTTGGGACATGCTGAGGGGAAAGCACATGAGCCTCTTTCTTCCCACCCCTTGTCTCCATCTATCATCCAGGAGGACCCACAGAGTCTTCTGCTCCAGCTCCCTGTTCCCAGGAAAGGGCCTTGTGAAGGATTAAACCTCATCCAAAGGGAGAAGGAGGAGATGACACAAAGCTCAGCCACAAAGGTTATGGGGGTCCTGGCTGTGGTCCCCAGCAGCCCTGGTCTGGCCAGGCAAAGCAGCTCCTTGTGTCTCTGGTGACACCAAAGCCTGGAGGCACAGGCATGGAGAAATCCCAAAGGATCCATCCATATCATTCCTGTTGAAAAAAGGAATCCAAGAAACCTCTTGGAAAGAGGGGCTTGTTTAACCCTTGAGGCTTTCAAGCCTTGGGGCTGTGCTTCTCTCTTCAAACCTCTTCCATCCCATAGACTGACCACAAGAAGCCCCAAGAAATACCAGCCAGCATCCATGCACTCATGAGGACTTCCTTAGGATAAGGAATTATCAGCCTGATAAAAAAATCATCATGATTTGACTT
This sequence comes from Heliangelus exortis, assembly GCF_036169615.1. Classification (NCBI taxonomy): domain Eukaryota; kingdom Metazoa; phylum Chordata; class Aves; order Apodiformes; family Trochilidae; genus Heliangelus; species Heliangelus exortis. The sequence goes on from NC_092454.1 coordinate 2,607,242, forward strand.
CTGAATCCAACGAAATGAAACTGAACCAATGTGATAAAGACAACCCAAACTTTTGAAGACTTCCCCAGCAACATTTTCCTGCTCCTCACCCTTCTTTGGGTGACACAGAACAAATTCAGTCCTCTCTTAACCAGAAGACCAACAAGTAGGTCCAAACTCACCTCTATTAACCCCCAGCAACTCCATATATTCCTTACAGGTCCTGCTGGGCAACATTTCTTATCACTCCTTCACCCATGGGGGTTTGGCCCCAAAACACATCATCCTAGGATGCCACAGGAACTGGAGAAATGCTGTGAAGACCCAAGCTGACTTGTAATGCTTCAATACTTCAGAAATGGCATTTTTGGGACCATTTTTGGAAAAGAAGAAGCATTTTGGAAAACAAGGAGCCAAACTCCTTGTCCACCTGCCCGAGGAGACCATGCCTCACCACCACTGTGTCCTGTATCCTGGATTATGGGATTTTTCCCATCTGCCTGCAGGACTGAAGGGCAGGAGAGGTTCTGCCACTGCCCAAGGAAAGTCCCTCCTTCCCTCAAGTTGCCTTTGGTGACATCTGGATGGGTTGGGTTTTGTCTGGAAGCAAGCAGCAGATGAGTTTTTGGGACAATGCAGCCCTGATTGGTGTTGACCAGTTGCTCATGTGGACATCTCTTAAGACAACTTGCACTTTCCTCTGTCCTCCCATGATCCCATCCAGTGGTGATGCAGTCCCACCTCCTGTGTTCAAATGAGCAGACAAACCAATGGGTGCAGGATGCACCCTGAATGAGGTGGGGAAGGAAATCCCTCTCCCTGGTCTCCTGCCCCAGTCTTTGCAGCAAGGACCTCCTGTAGGCTTCCCCAACACCTTGTCCAACCAAACCCTTCACCAGATGTGGCTCTGATGCTGATTGCTGCTACCACAACCGTGCCCAACAGACCCACAGTGCTCATCCAGGCAAGGAGGGAGCTTTAGCTGAACACCCATGGGGTTGTTTCTCCCCAAGGGTGCACGGCAGAGACCTCAGGGTAGATGAGCTGTGCTCCTCCACAAGGTGGTGACAACATTTCCCAAGGAAAGGTGATGGGAAGGAAGCAGGGAATAGGCCCTGTTTATAGCACAGATGAGAGATTGTAGAATCATAGAATCCTAGAATGGGCTGGGTTGGAAGGGACCTCAGAGCTCCTCAAGTCCAACCCTTGCTCCACTCCCCCCGTGGTTCCCAGCCCATGGCACTGAGTGCCACATCCAGGCTCTTTGGAAATATCTCCAGGGATGGAGAATCCACCCCTTCCCTGGGCAGCCCATTCCAAGGTCTGAGCACCCTCTGGGGAAAGAAATTCTTTCTAATGTCCAACCTAAACCTCCCCTGGCACAACTTGAGACCTCTTGTGCCCTCTTGTCTTGCTGAGAGTTGCCTGGGAAAAGAGCCCAACCCCCCCCTGGCTCCAACCTCCTTTCAGGGAGTTGGAGAGAGTGATGAGGTCTCCCCTGAGCCTCCTCTTCTCCAGCCTCAACACCCCCAGCTCCCTCAGCCCTTCCTCCCAGGAATTCTGCTGGATCCCTTCCCAGCCTCCTTGCTCTTCTCTGGACCTGCTCCAGCACCTCAAGCTCCTTCCTCAGCTGAGCTGAGCTGAGCTGAGGGGCCCAGAACTGGACCCAGGACTCAAGCTGTGGCCTCCCCAGGGCTGAGCACAGAGGCAGAATCCCTTCCCTGGACCTGCTGGCCACGCTGTTCCTGAGCCAGCCCAGGATGCCATTGGCCTTCTTGGCCACCTGGGCACACTGCTGCCTCCTCTTCAGCTTCCTGGCAATCCAGACTCCCAGCTCCCTTTCTGCCACTCTCTGCCCAGCCTGGAGCTCCCCAGGGGGTTCTTGTGGCCAAAGTGCAGGACCTGGTGATGGTGACCTTCCATGTGAGAAACCAAAGATGCTTCACCAGACCAAGACATGGCCCCTTTCTGAATGGCACCATCAGGGAGAGGAGAAGACCCCCAGGCACTCTGGGGAGAAATTGGTATAATTTCTATAATGAATCACAGAATCAATTAGGATGAAGAGCACCTCTTGAGACCATCCAGCCCCTGACCTAACATCCCCACATGGGTTGGCCCAGGTCACTCAGTGCCAGCTCCAGCCTCTCCCTAAACACCTCCAGGGATGGTGCCTCCATCCCAATGCCTGAACACCCTCTCCATGAGGAAGTGCTCCCTGATATCCAACCTAAACCTCCCCTGGGGCAGCTTCAGGCCGTGGCCTCTCCTCCTGTCACTTGCTGCCTGGGAGCAGAGCCCAAGCCCACCTGACCCCAACCTCCCTGCAGGGACTTGTAGGGAGGGATGAGGCCCCCCCTGAGTCTCCTCCAGGATAAACACCCCCAGCTCCCTCAGCCTCTCCTCATCAGACTTTCCCCCTGCTCCCTTCACAGCCTCACTGCTCTCCTCCATCACCTCCATGTCCTTCTGGAAGGGAGGACACAATATTCAAGGTGAGCACAAGGGGAGAATCACATCCCCAGACCTGCTGGCCACACCATTCCTCTTACAAGCCAGGATGCCCACTGGCCTCCCAAATGGCCCTTCTCAGCTTCTCCCTTGCCTCCAATGCTCTACCCACAGCCATCAGTTTTGAGTCCTTTCCACATCCAGAAGAGGGGTTTTTGAGAAAAAAAAAAAAAAAAAAAAAAAGAGTGCAACTCCCAACTGGTTTGTTGACCATAAAATCTCATCCTGAGACATGTTCATAACACCTGTGAGGCTCCACCAGCTCCAAAATGAGGTTTTTCTCCCCCAGAATGACACTTGGGATGTAAATAGGACTGCAACAAAGTCTGAAACTTCAGAACCTGGTTGTGCTCTAATACAGTGGGTTTGTTCCCTATTCCATCTCCAACTCTTATTTCTACCCTTTCTCCCCCTACTTTGACCATGTTTTTTTCTCACGAAGTCTCACTGAAGTCTAAAGGATGCCTTTTCCCCTTAAATATTTATGTGACTGCTGATGAACTCCAGTGCCTCAACCTGGGCTTCTTTCCTTTTGCTTTTTTTTTTTTGCCATGAAAATAAGCAATTTTTTCTGTCTAAGCTTGGATACACCATGGATATCCTCATCCAGAGCTGAATCCCCTCTGATTTTTACATTTAATTTCATTTGTGACTGCTTGGGGCTGTATCCATTGGGTTTTAAGGCTTCTGTCTTTCCTCCTGGGATATTATCCCAGTGCCTCTTGCTCCAGGCTGTGTCTCAACCCATGATCTTCTGACCTCAGCCCAAGGCAATTTGTTTGGGTGTTTTTTTTTTTCTTTTTGCTATCTTTCCTTGCTATCTGCTAGGGAGGCAGGGATGCCCTGGGGGACTGAATGCTTCTGTCTGCTGCTGATTTATCTGCAGTGACCAGAAAAAAAAAAAAAAAAAGTAGAAATACACCCAAATTTCATCCCAATTTTTTTGGATGGGAAGGAAGAATCAACACTCAGTTCCATGGCTTTGGTTCTGCACAGCTTTGGGCATGGGACTACAGGCAGGAGACCCTTTGGCTCTGGGGGTCACTTCTCCTGAAGCATCACAGACTCTTCAGATGGTGGAGGAAGGACCTGCTGGATGAACTGGGATGGGAGCAGGATGTTCCAGCCTCTAAGGCACCCACCCAGCTTGAAACACAAGCAGAGTTCAGCTTGGTTCTAACCATATTTTGCAGATCAACTGCAGCACAACTGAAACAAGATTTATTCTCCCCCCCACCCCTCTCCAAAATCCCAAGGCTAAATTGCCTTTTAAATTGCATCCAAGAAATGAGGAGGGAGCCCCGAAGAGGAGAGAAAAATGGAGTTTGCTGATGATGATCTGTCCTGCCCACAGAGGAATGTTTCTAGGATTTCCTGGGCAAATTTCCAGTTGTTTTTTTTGGTCCTGGGAAAACCAAACCAAACCAAACACAGGATGAGCTACACCACAGCTGCCCAAAAGTCAAGAAGTGATGGGGAGATCTGAGGACAGACTCCAACAACTATTACAGGTGTCTGTAGGACTCCCTTGAAAATCCACCAGGGAGGAATCACAGCTCAGACACATTCCAGGAGAAAACATTAGCCACTTTTTTTCCCCTCTTAAATAACAGGAACCCTGTGAACTCCTCCCTCTAGAAATGCCCCAGTTGTGCTGTCTCAGCCTCAGCAGAACACACCAGAAGGAGTGTTCTTTTTCATCCCCCTTCTCCCCCACTTCTTTTCACATTTAACCACAGTCACAATCCCTCTCTGGATGCCCTCATCTAATTAAATATGCAATCGACACAATTAAATATCCACTTGACCCAATTAAATTTACTCAGTGGAGTGAAGCCACTGATGCCACAGCTGCCTACTGAGCACATCCCCTCCTTCAGGAGCATCCCAGCCTTGCTGGAAACCCCTCCCAGTTTAGCAGGATGACCCTGCAAGTCAGCAAATTTGGCTTTTCAGTTGAAAGATAGGAAGAAACTAGCAAGGATTCAAAGCTTTTATAAATTACACTTTCCCAGCTGTCTCTTCTCATACAAGTGGAAGGATCTGGCTATGCTGGAAGAAGCAGAGGGGGAAGAAGAGGTCCTTAGGATAGTCCTGGAGCAATGGGGGACACATCCCAGATTTAAAAGAGGAACCAGAGGGATGGGCAGATTGCATTTTCATCAAGTTAAGGCTAAAATAAGGGTTTATGCATTAACCCAAGGCTGGCAGCTGCTGAACAGCAGCAGTGTCCAAAGAGACTCCCTGAGACTGCAGTGGAAGATTCGCAATGGAGAAGTTGAAGCAAACCAACATTCCAGAGGTTCCACCTACCTCCGGTCGTTTCTCCTCCTTCTGAAGAGTTTTTTGGTGTGTGCAATTTCAGCTTCATGAGGCAACGGGTGGTAACCCTGAAAAAGAAAAAAAAAAAAAAAAAAAAAAGAGGGAAAAGCAAAGATCAGCTCCAAGACATTGATACGGAAGAGGGCAGTGATGTTCACCCAATGCCCGAGGATGATAAAGGAAACAGCTCCCATCCAAACAGCTTCCTAACATCTCAGACCCTCTCAAAGCAGGTTTGGAAATTTGTTGTAGCCTCTCAGGGGTGTTGCAGGGAGTAGGGAATGAAGTTACCTGCATGGGAGAAGCCACGTGGAGCAAATACCTGCACCACATAAAGGTGGATCCCAACTATGTAGGAATCACCCAACTAGGTGGGATATTCCTGATATTCCTGACTCCCCCAGCCCCAGCCTAAAGATGTCTTTGTTACATGAGGCTGCAGATCTGGTCATCCAGCAAGGATCTGCTCGTCCTCTGCTCACATCCTTGCACCCAGCACCAGGAATTGCCCTCCTCATGCTCCTTAGATCCCATCCCACCACTCAAGCACAGCCCATCTTTGACTCCTAAGGGGTAGTTTGGGAGTAGGGAAAGTTGGCAACCTGCTCTCCTGAGGCTCTGGTTGGGTTATCAACTGGTTAACCAGCTCTGACCTTGTCTTCTCCTGCAGCCAAACATCTCATGGTTAATTCTGTGTGACAAATTTGGTGTCTAATACCTTAAAAATCATACTGCCACCTTCTCCATTATGAGGGTTATGGTTTATGTCTTCCTCAGCATTTATTTTCCTGACCACTCACTTTCACTGAAGGCACAGCAGGAGTTTAATATCTCCAAGATCTCTGTTCCTCTGAAAATTTGCTTGAAGTTGGCCAGCAGGTAACCAAAGCAAATGGGAAAAGGAAGGGAGGGAGCAGACACATGCAGCCCAATCACATCAACCGTGCTAGTTTAGGAAATCAACCTAAAAATAGTACAATATGTAGTGAGACCATCTCCAAATGTTCTACTACCACAGCAGGCTGAAGCTTGGAGTATTTTTAAAGAGTTAAGCTGCATTGCAGGCACATGTGCAAAGACAATTACCCTGGAAAAATGAAACTCTCCCTGCAGAACATGAAGACCTAAAGCACCCATCTCCTCAGTTGGAAGCCTTCAGTAAAATTTCAGGAGCTGCCTTTTTCCAACCAGAAACCATGTCCTCCTTGCAGAGCATCTCTGTGCTTCCCTGGACCTCTGCCCACCAGCAGCAGACAGCATCAGGGTGAGAGATGGATGAATTAAAACTTGAATAAGGCTTCTCACCCAAGGAACACTCCCAGACACTGCCTGAGAAGAGGAGAACTTGGTGTCCCCAACAGGAGAAACAAGCATCTCCCTTTCTCCAGCTGAGCACTTCCCTTCCTTAGTCCAAGCCATGAGACAATGTTTTGGAAAAAAACAGTCACCAATCCCTACTCCTGTCTATTTTGGTGCCTAAACAGAGCTAAATTTGGAAGGGAGAAAAGAAGTTGACTCTTTTTTTTTTTTTTTTTGTGCAGCAAGCTGATGGAAAAGGAAATATCAGCAACTTAAAAGAAGGGTGGAGTGGCTGGAGAAGACCAAAGGTGCTTGTTGGCTGGGAATGGGCCAAAGTCACAAGGGCACAGTGAGGACTTTGATGACTTTTAGAGACCTGGAGGTTTGTCTGGAGGCTTCTGCCCACCATGGCTCGTGCAGAACAGCAATGGAAGTGCCTTCAATAGAGCTGGGTCACTGAGGACCTGAACTGCAGGTATTCCTTTTTCCAGTGGACACACTCTTTATGACACTGAAATCCCTGACCAGAGCCAAAGGGAGATGTTTTGCCAGGCAGAAGACCACCCCCTCCTCTGCAATGGGTCTACAAGAAGACCTACAAAAGAGGGAAGGTTTTTCCTCCTGCTTGGCCCAGGTGCTCATGGTTTTTCAAAAGCAGGTTTGCAGCTTCTCAGTGGGCAGCAAAATCAGATTTGGTCTCTCTCCCACATCAGTTTTTATTCTGACAGGTACTGGCAGGTGGTTGGAGGAGAAGATAAACCAATGTTTCCATGCTGCTGGTTCTGGAAGTGAGGGGTGTGGGAAAAGCAAAGAACAAGGAGCCCATGGTCTCAGGAAAGATCTCTAAGAGGGTTCATTTTCAATTTTGGAGCACAACACTCTGTGGTTTCCATGGTGGGAAGCTTGGAGCAGAACCTGAGAAGCCCAGGGGACTTCTAATGCATGTACATGGATGTCAAGTTTAAATTATAAACATGCACAGTCTAACAAGAAAGGCCAAGAAGTCTGGAAAAGAAGGAGCCTTCAGGACTGGTCTGCTCCCCCAGATGTTGTGATGTGCATAATCCTGAGTAGATGTTTTGGGGAAAGCTCTTGGAGAAGGGAAGGTGATGTCTGACAAGCTGTATGGTCAGCCAGGGAAAACTGACATCTTCCTAAGAGATGGGGACCAGGTTGGATACCCATGTGGGTTCTTTTTTTGTGCTTTACCTTTTTAATGAAGGTTGTCTGCCCAACCCTGAGCCCCATCCCCTTGCCCATGGGAATCCAGAAAGTTGGCAGCTGCCTCTCTGCTGCCCCATTTACATCAAAGTTTAATGAAAGAACAAAGCAAAAGCTTTCAAGATCTCACTAGCAATCTGCAGCAACCCAAGAGCCTCTGCAAATTCCCACACTGATACCTGTCCCTTTTCCAGAAAAATCCCTCTCCTGAGTCACCCTGAGTCTCAGGGTCCTGACCTGGGAGGGATATGAGGCAGAGGGACAGGACCAGAGGAGGAAAATGGTTGGGTTCAGAGCCACTCTGCTACAAGCAGGAGTTTTGATGTTGTTTTTCTCAAGTTTCCTCAGCTGAAGAAGTTGGAGAGGGGCACCAGCTTTGCCTCTTTTAGTCACAAGGACACACAAGATGAGTTGTGTGTGTGGGGGGTGGTTTCTGCTGCTGGTCCTTCCATGACCACCTGTAGGTAGCAAACCCCAACTGCTCCACAAAAAGAGTTTCATATTTTGGGACCAAGCTGCACCTTCCTTCCTTCCCCTCCACTTCTCCACATCTCAGGTACAACTGTTGCCTGTGGTGGCCAAATTCATGGGTGTTTGATGAAGACTCTAGGGGCTATGAAGGGTTGGTGTTGACTGCTTCATCCTGGTGGTGCTCCTGTCTTTCAGCCTGACTTTCAGATGTGGAAACTCCACAAACTGTCCTCACTCACACTCCTTCAGCCTTTTCTATAGATGTTCTCCATGCAGCAGAAACACTTCCAGCCCATGATGGTCACAGGAGGCAAAGATGCCAAAGAGCAACAGTGGAAGAGCACACAGAAAAGGTGAGAAAAGGAACCAGGCTGATGGAAAAACCCAGTGCTGGGGTGAAGGAAAAGAAATGATTGGGACATATTGCTCCACAAGCTTTATCTTGAGATCCTTTTGTGCCCTCAAGCAACATCTCCACCCTTGCTTATCTTAAACAAATGGTTGCAGAAAGCCTGAACTGAACAAACAGGTTATTAGGTCTGCAGTAGGCACTGGGAGTTTCACTTGGTTTTATTGCACTCAAAGTTCAAGGTGGGCTTTATTATCTGGGGAAGTTGGGCTGGGTTCACAGCAACCCCAAAGATGTCCCAACAGCCCATGCCAAGGCAACAACACAAATAACCAGGTTGGAGGGAGGGAGTGCAAAGAAATCAATATATTGTGGTTCCAGAAATGATCAGCAGAAACCACCCAGTGAATCACACCACCCTGTGATAAGGCTTTCATCTGCTTATAGGATGGATTAGCCATGGTAGGAAAGTCTGGGACAGCACGGAGCTGGAGATATATTTAACTTCTGGTGCTCCAGTCTCAAATTCCTGGTGCCCATGGGCTGAATCTGTCAATACTCAGTACCATACCCATCCCAATTGCACGTGAAAAACGTGGCAAAGGTGCTGCCAGCCCTCCACCAGCATCAACCCCATCACCTCTACCCCTCCATTTATCAACACATCAAAGTCCTATGAGCACCTCCAGCAGAGCCATCTCCTTGGAGCTCACTTGCTGCTGCCTCTTTCTCTTCCAGGAACTCCCCGTGTGCCACTCACTCTCCTCTCTCTCACACGGGAGGGAATTTTTTAGCCTCTTGAAAGGAGAGGGCTGAGGCACAAACCAAAGCCTTGACCTGCTTTTGGAATCCATGGAGGAATACCAAACAATGCCAGGAAGCCGCCTGAAAATGATTTCCTCTCCATTAAAATTTCAGTGATAAATCTGTTCCTTCAAATTGCAAGCTCTTCATTTATTTTTTTTTTTTCCTGGAAGGTGCTTGCAATAATAATTGCTTCTGAATAAAGGAATCAGCCAGTGCTCAATATCAATGGAACAGAAAACACAACGAGTTTACAAAACACTCCTCACCCAAGATAAAAAGCAGGTAAATCCTTACAGCCCTTCAAGGCTGTGGCTCTCCTCACCCCACAGCACAGCACACATGGGTCCTGGCCACCTCCAAGGTGGTCTTCAACCTCAAAAATTGAAGACAGGGATGAACTGAACTGAACTATAAGGCTGACAAAGAGGACCTAGTTTCCAAGATTCAAAACTCCTCCACTGACTGGACAAGTCCCAAGGTAGAGGAGGGATGCTTTGTGGGACCCTGAGAGGAGGCTGTGCTTGCATGGTGTAACACACCTTGAAGAAGAGGCATAGGAAGTTGTTTCTTGGGAGATGTTGCCAGTCTGGAGGATTTCCTGAGTGTCTTTGAGTGTCTTTCCTGATTTCCTGAGTGTCTTTGATTCCTCAGCATCTTTGAGGAGTGCACCATAAATTGTCCACATCCAGCAAAGGCTGAATGCCAAAGCAAATGTGACTCAGTGAGGAGCACCTCAGGAAAGGGCAGAGGCACAGAGGAATGATGGCCATGATGGTGAGCAGCTAAACACCACTCTGCAGTTATCATTAAAACCTCCAGCCCTACAGAGCTCTTCCCTCCTATGTTACCCCAGGAGTGCAACCTCCTGAATTCCACCCTGCTGAGCGTTCCTGCTGGTCCCTACCTCCCCTCTGACAAAATGGGAAACAATTCCAGAAATTACAGACTCTGCACACGTAGGCCCAGACCCAAAAAAGTATTATTTAGACTTTTTATCTGCCCACAGCCTTGCCTTGGTGTTTGCAACCAGCTCCTGGCAGAGAGGGAATCTTTTAAAATGGTCTTAAGTACTTGGTGGCATTAAAGATTTGGTGGCAGCTAAGCTGTCCCACCTCATCCCTCCACAGCCAGCTGTGGGATGGAACAAAAGGCACAGTGAATGGCAGAACAACCTGGCATGAAACTCCCTGTGTGAGGTGAAGGATGCAAATGCAATTAAAGCATTAGAATAATTAGGTAAAGCATCCCAAGTGAAACATACCCTGCACCTTCCTCAGTGTCTTCTGCTGGTTACTGACAACGAGTTTCCTGAGGTCTCTTTTTAACTCTCAGCCCCATAGCTCCTGAATTATACATCAATCAGAGATAATAAAACTTTAAAATCCAGGACAAAGTCTCTGAGGAGGAACCTGCCTCTACAAACCCACACGTTCACATCAGCACAACCACACTGAGCAGAAGGAAAAACCCAACCAGGGCCACCAAGCCCGTGAAGATGGGGAGAGGCTGGAAAGGTTGCTGAGTTGAAACAGGGTGCTCCAGACACACAGACACATAGGAAGAGTATAAATAACAGACAAAAGAAATCCCCCTTTTGTTACCAGAAGCCACAAATCCCAAATCAGTTACAAGCCGACTTAGGAAATGGAGTTTTTTCCCATGTTGTAGCAAAAAATGGGAACAATACTTTGCGAGTGGAAGTCACTCTAATTGTTTTAACTGATGTTATTTTAGTGTTGTTTAGGTTTATTGTTTATTTGTATGTATTTCCTCTACCCCGGTCAGGCTTAAAAACAAACCTTACTGTCAGCAGCAAAGCATCCCATCCATAAATAAATACATTTATCCAGTAAACAGAGACAGAATCACACCGTTGCTTGGAGTCCTTAGGTGCAGAATATTTAAAGAATCATTAAAAGAAATTAAAATTGGATCTTAGGAACAAGTTCTTTACCATGAAGGGAGTGGAAAAATGTTCCAGGTTGCTCAGGGAGGTGGTTGAGGCCCCCTCCCTGGCAATATTCAACCTCATCCCTGGGGATCTTCAACCCCATCCCTGGGGATGTTCAACCCCATCCCTGGGGATGTTCAACCTCATCCCTGGGGATGTTCAGCCCCATCCCTGGGGATGTTCAACCCCATCCCTGGAGATGTTCAACCTCATCCCTGGGGATGTTCAACCCCATCCCTGGGGATGTTCAAGGTGAGGCTTGAGGAGGCTCTGAGCACCCTGATCTAGGTGAGGGTGTCCCTGCTGACTGCAGGGGTTGGACTGGGTGACCTTTGGAGGTCCCTTCCCACCCAAATTATTCTATAATTCCATGATATATATTCTATAATTCCATAATTCCATGATTCTATAAATAGCATTAGTGACCTGGGCTTGTTTTCCCCTGAAAAAGGGTTGGTTTGTTTCCCAGCTAATATTGGGAATAGATACCACCCACATCACTTGCAGCCAGGAGGCACCACACTTAGGATGTGGTTGGTGGTTTGTCCACCAACCCAAATGAGCCCAAAGCTCATCCTAAGAGGAGGCTGGTCTTGCTGCCCTGAAAATCTATCCCTGCATCATCTGCATCATTCTTTTTTGCTCATCTGAGGTTGAGGTAGGCATTGCTTTAGCTGGGACTTGCAGTGTTATGAGGTTGCCATTGGGAATATTTGTATCTCAAGTTACCTCAGTCCCTCCAGGACCTCACATTTCTCTCAAGTCTACTTTTCCTCTATATTTTCCATGCTCCTCAGCCTGGTTTTTCCTCTTCTCTTTTCCCTTTCAAAGCCTGCCACCCTTAAGCTGTGAACCCTGATGTCCCAGCTGACCATGCCTCCCCAGCTGAGATGAAGCAGGTAGGTGAGATGGCAGGAGGACCTTTTGTACACCACCCACCCTCAGCACCTCCAAGTGTTGGGAGAAACTGACCTGCAGGCACAAAAGGGAATTCTGTGAATTTTTCATTGAATTTTTAAGCTATAGACAGACCTCATAGGACATCAGGGAGTTTGGGGCCAGAGCCCAGGTCACCCTCTAAGCTGGGGGGTCTCTTGATGCTCTGTGTAACCCCCAGTGTTGGTGCAGCCTCTTCTGGAGGTGTTGAAGGTCAGGTTGGATGAAGCTTTGAGCAAGCTCTAGCAGGAGGTGTCCTTACCCATGACAGGGGGGTTCCAACTAGGTGATCTTCAAAGTGTTCTGGCTGCTGGGTGTGCTCACCTCAAACCTCAGCCTGGCTCTCAGCACAACAGAAGGGCTGTATCCAAGTCTGTTTTCATTTCACCCTTACTATCAATTAAAAGACCAGATTTGTTTTGATGTGCATTTGTGAAATCCCCCACAAATCTCCTCCTCTTGGACAAATGAAAGTTGCAGCCAGCAGGAGCTCCAGCTCATGCAAGCTCCCAAACCTTGGGATGAAACCCCTTCTTACACAAGTGATAACTTCAAAACCTTACAAACAAGAGGCGGCTTCTATTTTTTTTTTTTTTTTTTTTTTTTTTCAAGATGGGTAAATCCAGCAGCCCTAGGAGAACTTTCTCATCACTCAGCCCTTGGCATTTCCTGTTGGAGGCCTTCCAAGTGCATGAACTTTTGCAGCACCCTGAGATGGCAGGTAATAGTTAATCAGTCAACAAGCATTTTTTTACCCTGATCCCTATTGCTGTGATCCATATCACCAAAGTCAAAGGGAATTATGTAATTGCCTTCAACAAAGTCATGGTGGTGGTGGAAATCCCTTGGTCAACCAGTGGATCTTTCTTGTAGACCAAGCTATGAAAAATATCACTGTCCTTCCTTTCTCCAAGCCCTTTGTCCTGAGCTGGAAACATTCTGGCACAACAGATATTCCTGTTTGCAGTTGGATGAAGACCCAGCCAACACAATTTTCCCTGGGACTATATGACAAAGAAATAGTTTTGCTCCATTCTGAAGCTTCTGCTCAGTCTAGTTCAGCCCAGAGACAGCAAGTGAGGATCCTGATTCTCAGCTCCCCCAGCTTAGAAAATCCCCCAGTGTGCAAACAACGATTTAATCCTAGAAAAAACTCATTCTTCTCTTAAAAAACTCCAATTCTTTGTCAGAACTGTCAGCTGTGCAAGACCAGGGCTTGACTTTCTCCTTGCCAGGTTACCAGCAGCTGGTACCTGGATGGAAGAAACTGAGTATCCATCTGCTCCCTCCCAGGATTTTCCTTTTATGCATCCAGAACTAAGCATTGCTCCTCCTGTAATGGGTTTTAATGCAGGGATAAGCACCAAACCCACTTGCCACAGAGCATCAATCATTTTGCATCACAAATTAACTACCCTGGTGGTTTCTTGATGGTGCTTTGCAGACCTCTGGGAGCTATGGACCCCTCTGAACAATAAAATGAGGCTAAGTAAGAAAAGCAAGTTTGGAAATGGACCTGGAATTTCCACCCCCACACCCCTGGAAAAAAAAAAAAAAAAAAAAAAAAAAAGGCTAAAAACCTGGGTTTTATCCAAAGGTTGCTACAGGACAGGCAGCAAGACAATTATATCTGCTCTCCCATGTCTTGCAAAGGCTGAACCTCAACCATGACAACTCATCACCCAAACATCAGCTTTCCTGCCAGTAAAAGCATGTGCTGTAGTTGTTTTTCTGATGACTGCCAGGAGATGGGTCAAACCCCTTTCAGTTCATTTCAGATTAGCCAAGAGGATGTAACTTCAGGTTTCTCATCAAAACCAAGTGGAGACAAAGAAGAACCAGCACCAAAACTCAACAAAAAAACCCAGCCTCTGGTTATTTTCATGTGTCAAGTGACCAGCATCAAATACCTTGCCTGCTGAGATGTCTTGGGTCATGTTACCCCTCCTCTCAAGGGCTTTTTAAGGTCATTTCTGATTTCTCCATCACGACTATGCCCATGTGATGGACTCAGTTACAGAAGCTGGAAAGGGTCTAAGATAGCAGTGACCAGGACACGTGAGAATGATCTCACCAATGAGCAGAAAAGGGATGGTTCAATATGAGCCAGGGGGTGCCCAGGTGGCCAAGAAGGCCACCAGCATCCTGGCTTGTGTCAGCACTGTGTGGGCAGCAGGAGCAGGGCAGGGATTGTCCCCCTGTGAGGCTGCCCCTGGAATCCTGGGGTCAGTTCTGGGCTCCTGAGGACAAGAAGGACATTGAGGGGTTGGAGTGTGTCCAGAGAAGGGCAAGGGAGCTGGGGAAGGGTCTGGAGCAGAAGTCTGCCCAGCAGCAGCTGAGGGAGCTGGGGGTGTTGATCCTGGAGCAAAGGAGGCTGAGGGGAGAGCTTCTGGCTCTCTGCAACCCCCTGAGAGGAGGTTGGAGCCAGGGGGGGTCGGGCTCTGCTCCCAAGGAAGAAGGGATGGGAGAAGAGGAATTGAGCTGGAGGTTTAGATTGGAGCTTGGGAAGAATTTCTCCCTGGCAAGGGTTGTCAGGGCCTGGCCCAGGCTGCCCAGGGCAGGGCTGGAGTCCCCATCATTCCTGGAGGGATTTCCAAGCCCTGGAGATGTGGTGCTGAGGGCCATGGGGCAGTGGTGGCCTTGGCAGTGCTGGGTTAATGGTTCAGGAAGGTCTTTTCCAGCAAGGAGAATTCTGTGTGTGATTCTGTGATTTCCAAGATGCTAAAGGCACACAGTGTCCTTCCTCCTGCCTGCATCTCTGCAGGGATGGGAGACAACTCAGAGAGCAGGGACGGCTCAAGCCTCCCCTTCCTTAAACCAACTCTGATGCCTGATCTGTGATTTGATCTGTGCTGATCAAATCACCAAACCTCTCTGCACAAAGGCAGTCTCAGCCTTTCCCCCCTTAACAACTCCAAAAAGATTTTTCCATTTAGGACCCATGGCCTTTGGCTCTTCCTGTCCCAAGGACGCCGCGCGAGGAGCGGAACCGCAGCAACGGGAGCAAACCTCTTCCTTCTGCAACCCCCCCAACCCTATTAAATAATTAATACGTGTTAATAATAAGAAGAAATAATTCCCACCAGCTAAGTAAAGCTGGAGGTTAATATAAATTCCATGGGTATGAGCGGGAAACGGAGCTGGATTCAAAGGCTTGAGGGCTCACCAGGCTTCCTTCTGCAGAGTTATTGAGGAAGTTTCGACGAGCGTTCTATTTGTTCCAGCTGCACATTTCCCTTAACCCCTCATAGTGGTGTTGGTTTTGAAATAACACTGATTTGGGTTTTTTTTCTTTTTGTTTTTTTCTTTTTTTTTTTTTTTTTCTTTTGGTGGCTTTTCGTTTTCATGCGTGCCACGGCCGTGGTGATTTAGCTTTAATGGTGCCTTTCACAGGCTAAAAATAAAGAAGTAAAACCAACCCAAATTCCACCTTTGCTGTTTGATGAAGTCCAGGCTGGACAGCAGGAAAAAGAAAAAAAAAAACCACACACACAAAAAAAAAAAAAAAAAAAAAAAAAAAAGCAGGGGGAGGGAGGGTTAAAAGCAGGCTTTCAGGAATTAGCTGGGAAGAAGGAAGAAGAAGGTAAGGCCATTATAAAAGCTTGTGTTAATACAGGAGTCCTTTTTATTCTAAGTGTTAATGCAGCCACTCAAATTCCTATGAAGATTTAGTGGTCAGATCATATAATCTGCTCTCTTTCTGATGATGATGAGGATAAAATCAAGGATTTCTTTCCCTCCATTAAAACATTTCTCCTTCTCAATTAAGAGGAGGAAAAAAAAAAACCCTCTATTTTTTTTTCCCAAGACTGTGCCTGTCATACACACAAGCTGTGAAGCTGATGCCTTCCCAACAGTGAAACACAGAAATCACAGCACCCCTTTGGATGCTACACCCTTAGGATGCTCCTTGTGAGCACCACCCCGGGTCCACAGTGGTACCCACCAACAAATAACCTCTGGGGAGCTGGGGATTTGCTAGAGGTTTGCCACACCACCCCCTTCCACCACCCCAGCCCTGCTCTAACACCCCCTGTCCCATGGGGACTTCAGTCCAGTCAAGCTTTTCCTTGAGGCAAATCTGCTCCTCGAGGCTCCTATTTGCCTTGGCCCTCAGCCAGCCAAGCACTTAGGCACATGCTTAAAGTTAAGCACAAGAGTAAACAGCTTGAAGGCAAGGGGGGGGGGTGGGCTTAAAATTAAGCACATATTTCAAGGATTTTGCTGGATAAGGGTCTTAACCCGGGTGTGCAGCATTTAACTGGGATGATTCCCCACTGATTAACTCCCCCCCCCCCTACACCTTCCTCTCTTTTTCCCCTCCGTGGGACCACAGTTTCTGTCCTGCCACCGAGCTGCTAAAGGGCTGGCTCTAAAGAAACCTCATCTTGCCTCCGGGCTTAGAGTGGCTTTCTTTAATTATACCTGCCTGTGAAATACCTTCCAGAAATCCCCACCCAAACAAAGCCTCAGGAAAGGAAATAACGGAAATTCTTGATGTTTTCCACTGGGGGGGAACGATCCCAACCGGTGAGACCAGACGCACGTAAGATGAGGCTGATGACTCTTCCTACTGTACAACAGCTCCCATCCCTGAGAGATTCCTTAAAGACACAGAAGAACATGCCCCCCCAACTCCCCTGAACCTGTCCCTTGGATGTGGCTCTCTGCACATGTTCCCATCTCCAAAAGTTATGGGATAGGATTCCCAGAGAAGCTGTGGCTGCCCCATCCCTGGCAGTGTCTCAGGTCAGGTTGGATGGGGCTTGGAGCAACCTGGGCTGGTGGGAGGTGTCCCTGCCCATGGAAAGGGGTTGGAATTGGATTAACTTTAAGGTTTCTTCCAACCCAAACCAGTCTGTGACTTTTTTGTTTTATTATTATTATTATTATTAATCTTTTTTTAAAGGCAAAAATGACTCCTGAAATAAAATCTGTGAAACTGAGTAGTTTTTGGACATGGGGATTAGAAAGTTGGACTTTTGGCAAGGGCATGGAGTTATAGGATGAGGGGGAACTATTTCAAACTTGAAGAGGGGAGATTTAGATGAGATATTGGGAACAAATTCTTTGTTGTGAGGGTGCTGAGCCCCTGTGCCAGGTTTCCCAGAGAAGCTGTGGCTGCCCCATCCCTGGCAGTGTCTCAGGTCAGGTTGGATGGGGCTTGGAGCAACCTGGGCTGGTGGGAGGTGTCCCTGCCCATGGAAAGGGGGTGGGAATGGATGAGCTTGAAGGTCCCTTCCAACCCAAAACCAATCTGGCATTCTACAATTCTATGACATGTGATGGAAGAAGAAATGTGTGGCAACACAAAATCCATGAAAACATCCTGGTTTTCCTCACAGGAAAGTGCAGTACCCAACTGGGTATCTTCCAAGAGGCCACACAGCTTCTGGAAGACTGAAGGTCTCCCCCAAACACCTGCATGACTTTTTTTTTTTTTTTTTGTTCCTTCCATGCAACTTCATATGACCTTTTTCATTTCAACTGGATCTATCCATGCTGGGACCCTGGTGGCTGTGGGCACATACACAGGACTGACAGAGCAAAAGATCTCCTGCCCAGGCAGGAAACCATTCCAGCAAGGGAGCACAGACAAGACTCATAAGATCTGGAGAAAATAGATGAGGAGAAGATTGGAAATGTGTGCACAGAAGACAAATATCTGCTATTGGTTTCCCTTAAAACAGGATTATTCTCATCAAGGAGCAGGAACTTGACACTGGACTTATGGAATGTCACCAAGTCACACCCCCATCCCTTATCTGCTCCCATCCAACTCACTTCTAACCATCCTCTAATCCATTATTTTCTGCTCCTGAACAGTCCAGTCCTTCCCACCAGAGCCTGAGTTGCCTGTCCTACACAGAGCAAAAGCACTGAATAACCTAAACCACTTTCTCTTTTGGTCCAACCTCGCATCAGAAGAGCTACTGTAGACTTCCCAGATGAAGGACAGGAAAATCAACTCCTGTACTGTAGCCTTGCCCTTCCTGAACCAACAACTCCCACAAGTTGAGGACAGGCAGAACAAATTCAAGCCCTGTCTCATATTCAAATCACAACACAGAAAGAGGTGGCAAGTACCAAACCAAACAAGGTTCCACTTCAGACAGGAATGGAGGGATGCTCAAGTAGTCAAGGAGCTCCACCTCTAACGTAGCAGGTTCCAACCTCATGGAGACCTTCAACCCTTGGAACTCCTTGTGATGTGTTTTCATGGCCATGCTGGCTGTGGACAACTGGGCTCAATCTCCTTCTCTAAAGGAGGAAGAGCAGCAGAGGAGATGTATGGTGGAAGTGCCACACTTCACCTGCTCTTCACCAAGGTCACCACAGCCCATGTAAAAATCCCTGCGTAGCTACACTGCTTGGAAACACCACCAAAATCCTGGAGCTAGATGTGGGACACAGAGATCAGAGAGCTGCTCCAACACCAGCAGAAAAGCAAGGTCATGACAAGACTGAAAGAACTTGCAGCTTGCTTTTACCTTCAACCAAGGGCATTTGTGCAAAAAGGAGTTGAAAAAACAAGTCGAACTTCCTAAGCATTTGTCAACAACTAAACGTTATTTTCCTTTCAAGAAGAGGAGGCTCTGACGTGATCTTAGAGCAACCTTCCAGTATCTGAAGGGGCTACAAGAAAGCTGGGGGAGGGCTTTGGACACAGGGGGGTAGGGAGAGGACAAGGGAAATGGGTTAAAACTTGAAGAGGGGAGATTGGGGTTGGACATGAGGAATAAATTCTTGAATTTGAGGGTGCTGAGCCCCTGTGCCAGGTTTCCCAGAGAAGCTGTGGCTGCCCCATCCCTGGCAGTGTCTCAGGTCAGGTTGGATGGGGCTTGGAGCAACCTGGGCTGGTGGGAGGTGTCCCTGCCCATGGAAAGGGGGTGGGAATGGATGAGATTCCAGGTCCCTTCCAACCCAAACCATTCCATGATTCCAAAGGACCAACATTGTAGCACCAGCGTGGTCCCAACACTTGAGTTCCTCATTAAGTCTGCCCCCACCATGCCCTTGAGATTTCAGGCAAGACGTGGGACAACTTCTCCCATTCTCCCTTGTGGGGTCTCTGACAGTTTTGCCCAGCAAGCTTTGATCTTGGGAGCATCTGCAGGAGAAGAGGAACCTCCCACACGTCGACGCCTGCTTGCGCCGACGAAGCAGAGGAGGGGAAAGAGGAACCGGCGCGTTCTTTGGAGCATGTCAGGTCGCACGTACGTTTGAAGTTGGCCACCCAGTTCTCAGGAGCCAGGAGCAATCTTGGAACGGCCGCTTCCTCCACCCCTGAGGGAGCTGATCTTCAGGAAAGCTCTGCAGTGTGAGGAAATCCTGAGCATCGCCACCGAAAGCGTTATCGACACAGCGAGGAGATAGGAACGACGGGAACTGCCTTATGGCAAAACTCACCCACCATGATTCATGCAGCTGCTGGGTGCCAAGGTCTGAGGAGCTGGGACACAGAGAGAGGAGGTCACACATGCTATTGGCTGGTTCTTGTGTGAAAAAAAAAAAAAAAATTAAAAAAAAAAAAGAAAAGAAGGAGAAAAAAATAAAAGAGGTGGGTCCTACAACTTGATGAATATCATCCACTCGCCCTCTGGCAAATGAATTTGTGCAGGACACAGCTTGCTGTGCTGAACTCACTGTCTCATAGAAGGCCAGAGGTCCCACCTTCTCCTCTGGGAAAGCAAGTGGCATCTAGCCTGGCAGATGACAAAATGCCACCCGGGAAAAGTGTCACCATTCATGGTGGCAGAAGGTGGTCTTCAAGTTTTGTGACCACAGAGAAACATCACAGAAAGCACAGGAGACATCCACAACCTCCCCCAAGAGGGACATGCAGGATGCTTTGATGATGGGCAGGATCTGATCCCAAGATCTCATACTCCAGGAGCTGCTGGCTCATACCTTCATGGTCTGTGATATGTGTCCAAGGACTAACAGGCATTTCATGAAAGATGCTGGTTTGAAAACCTGGCTGCTACCAGATGGTGGTCAATCCCTGCAGCAAACACAACCTGGCAAGCATCGTGCCTCCTTTGACACCATCCCTGCTGGAGAAAATACTCTACCAGCACAAAGGTTCTACACTGAGAGCAGTGGAAATCCACCATCCTGGGCAGCCAGAGACATGGAGGAGGTCAAGGGCTGGTGAGACAGAAGGGTTCACCAAACTTCCGCAGGGATTTGGCCATTTGATGAGTTGGTGCTGGGGAAGGTGCTGCAGTGGAACCATGGAAGAGCATGGAAGAAGCATGGCAAGGGGACAGATTTCCCCATTGGTACCTTCTCCAAGTGCAAGGCCATGCTAGAAACAGCTGGTTCAATATGAGCCAGGGGGTGCCCAGGTGGCCAAGAAGGCCACCAGCATCCTGGCTTGTGTCAGCACTGTGTGGGCAGCAGGAGCAGGGCAGGGATTGTCCCCCTGTGAGGCTGCCCCTGGAATCCTGGGGTCAGTTCTGGGCCCCTGAGGACAAGAAGGACATTGAGGGGTTGGAGTGTGTCCAGAGAAGGGCAAGGGAGCTGGGGAAGGGTCTGGAGCAGAAGTCTGCCCAGGAGCAGCTGAGGGAGCTGGGGGTGTTGATCCTGGAGCAAAGGAGGCTGAGGGGAGAGCTTCTGGCTCTCTGCAACCCCCTGAGAGGAGGTTGGAGCCAGGGGGGGTCGGGCTCTGCTCCCAAGGAAGAAAGGATGGGAGAAGAGGAATTGAGCTGGAGGTTTAGATTGGAGCTTGGGAAGAATTTCTCCCTGGCAAGGGTTGTCAGGGCCTGGCCCAGGCTGCCCAGGGCAGGGCTGGAGTCCCCATCATTCCTGGAGGGATTTCCAAGCCCTGGAGATGTGGTGCTGAGGGACATGGGCCAGGGCTGGGTTAAGGGATGATCTTGATGATGATCAAGGTCTTATCCAAGCAGACTGACTCCACAATTCTACGAAATGGAGAACCTCAGAAACTTCCTCTTCTTTTTGTATTTCTTTTTGTTTCTTTTTGCAGCTTGGGATTACTAGGTTCCCAGAGTCTCTCTTTAATGTCACATGGGCAGCTCAGGTCCCTCAGGCCCCAGCAGAAGCAGCCTGGGATATTTGCACAGACCCCTCACAATGGAAGGAAGAGGGTGTAGGAGGGAGGATCAGGCTGCTGACCCCTTTATTGTTCTTGGGCCAGAAGAAAGCTTCCTCCTGGCTTAAGAACCACGGCGCTGAAAAACTTTTCCAGCCAAAACGAATCAGATGGAGTCACTGGGTGGTGATTTTGAGGTTTTTTTTTTTCTTTCTCCTTCCCCTGCCTCCCCCTTCGACCGAGCAACGGGGAGTCACAGGGTTGTGCTCCATTCACAAAATACCTGCTGCACATCACGTAGTCCTTCCCCCCGACGGCGGGGGAAAGCTCTGTAACCCAAGTAAACCAAAATAAACCCTCTTTTTTTATTTTTTTTTCTTTCTTTTTTTTTTTTCCTTCATTCTCCATGGATTTGAAAAAAAAAAAAAAAGAAAAGAAAAAAACCTAAAAAAAATAGAAAGGAAGAAAGGACCCCGCTCCCAGACTGACGCCTCCAGTGTGCGCTGGCCGGGGAAGGGGGAGGTGGAAGGAGAAGGAGGGAGGGGGGGGGAAGCAAGACAAGGCTCAGAAAGCAAACAAAACCCAGCAAATTCTGCCCCAAAAGGATTAAATGGAGGTTTTCCAAAAAAACACCCTGCCATTATATAATGAGGCTTAATGCAGAGTCACCGGGGTCACACGATGCAGCAGACTGGAAAAACCAAAGCACGGTGTAGGCTTTGAATTGTGAAGCCAACCATGAAAAAGAAAATAATAATAAAAATAATAAAATAAAATAAAATAAAATAAAATAAAATAAAATAAAATAAATATTGATGATGATGATGATGATAGTAATAATAATAGATTTTGTGACTGTATGACAAGGTACAATTCGCTCACAGATGAACGGTTGGGGTATCTTTTTACCCCCTTGGCTATTTTTGGATGAAATGTCATTTTAATAGGAGCTTGGTTCCTCACCTTTTTGCCCATCAGGGTGGTGACCTGTTGTGCTGGGATGCCACGGGGAGCACGGTGGCTCCCAAAGCCTTAAGGCACTCAGGGCTGATCAGTAGTGAAAGCAAAACAAAGAACAACTCCATCAGTGGAAACTTTGTCCAGGCAGCCCAAGTACCAAAACCCAACATTGGGTTTCCAGATCAAAATTTGCATGCCAGGAGATGATGTTTTAGCATCTACAAGCCCAGCTATAGCCTGTGGTCACCTGCCTAGCACCCAGGTCCCATCTTGTTCTCCATAGCCTTGAGAGAAGGTGCAGCAGGTTGTACAACCACAAGCAGCCATGGAGCTCTTCCATCCTTGATGTGTCCAAGTGCTGTCCTCACCAGAGGTCCCATGGAGCTGAGCTGTGGAGCTGAAGAAGATCCCTGGGCTCAGTGGTGTGGGTGGGAACAACCCAGTGAGAAGGAAGCTTTAAAAAAGCTCATCCTAGTCCTCATCCTTTTGGAAAACCAAGCTTTCATTGACCAGGGAAAAAATGGCCATCACATAGTCAGGGAACAACCTATTGAGAAGAAAGCTTAAAAAAAATCTCATCCTAGTCCTCTGCTTTTGGAAAACCAAGCTTTTTCCCTGGAAGACCCAGGAAAAAATGGCCATCACATAGTCAGCAGGTCCTGCTGCAGCTTCAAACCATTTCCACCCAACCACTGACCCCAAACCTTTCCATTCTTACCCAGTAAACAAGTTGAGCAACCTCAACCTGAGGAACATCTCTTTTTATGGTCTATTTATTCACAGCCCCAAGAAGAAGGTTGGACAGATGAAGATGTATGCACCAAAGCCCACAAAAGCTTCACCAAATCTTGTCATGGATGACATGATGAGTGGATGGTGGCTCCCTCCCTGGGACCAGCCAATAGAAGCAATCCATAACTTATTTGATCCCTGCTTATTTTGCCCAGCCAAAGGGAAACAAACAGTTCCTATAAGCACACAGATTTTCTTTCCGTTCGGACAAGGCGCCTCAAAAAGAATATACAATGAGGAATGAAATAATCAAGCAGGTCACAAAAGCAGGAAGAAATGAAGTTTTATCATTCTCCAGTGGTTTCGCTGCTCATACGTTACAGGAATTATAAAAAACCAATAAAAACTAACAAAAAAACCCAAAAAAGTGAGAACTAAAAAGAAAACAAGCCAACAATGAGGAGTTTCTCAACAGTGGTACCAGCAGGTGAATCACAGGATGGCTGAGGTTGGAAAGGAGCTCAGAGCTCATCTCCTCCAAGCTCCCTGCCATGCCCAGGGACACCTCTCATCCAGACAAGGATGCTCCAAGCCTCATCCAACCTGGCCTTGAACACCTCCAGGGAGGGGGCAGCCACAGCTTCTCTGGGCAATCTGTTCCAGAGTCTCAGCACCCTCCTGCTGAAGAACTTCTTCCTCACATCCAGCCTCAACCTCTTCTCCTGCACTTTCAAACCATTTCCCCTTCTCCTCTTGCTGGGCACTCTTGGGAAAAGTCCCTCTGCAGCCTTCCTGGAGGTTCCCTTCAGGAATGGGAAGGCAGCTCTGAGGTCCCCATGGAGTCTTCTCTTCTCCAGGCTGAACAATCCCAGCTCCCTCAGCCTCTCCTCCCAGCAGAGCTGCTCCAGCCCCTGGAGCATCTTTGGGGCCTCCTCTGGACTCATTCCAACAGATCCATGTCCTTCTCCTCCTGGGGACACCAGACCTGGAGCCAATGTTCCAGCTGGGGTCTCACAGGAGCAGAAAGGGAAGGGCAAAGCAGAATGATCTTGGGCGACATGGACAGGGGAGATGTCCACTGAGCTCCTCTCACTGTTCCTATGAGCCCTGATGAAATCCTTCAACCTCAACATCCAGCATGGGCACTCTGAGGAGAAGCCTGACTTTTGTTTCAGTGCCCACCCCAGTCTGTGCACAGTCAAGAATTTGCCATTTCAAAGAGCTAGCAGAGTATCTTCAAAACCCCAAACAACTCCCCAAAGTGCTTTTCAAGTCGTAAAACGAGGGAGAACACAAAGGAGGGACTAGAAATGAACCCCTGGGCTACAGAGCTCAGTTTGCTACAACAGGCAAGGACATCATCTCATTCCCTTCAGAAACAGCCTCTGTTTTCCCCCTGGGAAAAGACATCCAGGTATTTTTGCAGTACAATAAATTTCCCCCTTCAGGGACAACTTATGACCCAACCACCTTGGGTTGCACCAAGCACTTCTCCTGCCACTCAATCCCTATATTTACACCCAGAGCTATATATACACCTTCCCAAGCTGGATGGGATTCACTTACCTGCTGCCTGCAGGCAGGAAATTCACATTTGAAGAACTTCTGGTCTCATTTATTGTACTGGTTGCTATTTCTATACCATCAGAGGAAAGGCAGCAGAAAGACTGGGGGGGGACATCTTTTGGTTAAGAAGAAATTTCTGAATGCAACAGGAAACATTCAGCTCCTATTTTGTCAACCAAGGGACAAGGACATCCCCATTAAACAGGGTTTTTAGAGAGCAATGCATTTCCAGGCACTGCAGGTCCTTCCACCAACGGGGACATCTGCACGTCTCCCTTCTCTGCTCCCACAGTATTCCTGATTTTTTTTTTTTTTTGCAGCAAGAAATTCCTGCCTTCCCTTTATTTTATTAAAAATTCAGGTCTTCCACAAAGGGGGATTAAGGATGTGGGAAGCCAGTAGAAAGAGCTGCTTGACCAGAGACATTGAGGTTTCATTCAGGATTTGTAGAAATCTGGAATATTTTTTTTTTTTTTTTTGCTTTATCTTTTAATTTTTTTTTCCTTCTTTTTTATTTTGACTTAATCATTACTCCGCAAAAGGCTTTGGGAAAATATTCAGCAAGAGCCCTCTTGGGTTTCTAATGAATCCTCTGGGAAATTAAAAAAAAATAAATAAAAAGGAAGAAAAAGATGTAATGCTAGTCAGAAATTAAAATTCAAGCAGGATTTGGGGCGTGTGTGTGTCAAATCCTATAGAAAGGACTGGGGAAAAAAAAAAATAACACAACAAACCCAACCCTTTCAGGCTTGCTTTGAATATTACAGCTGCATAAAAGCAAAACCTTTTTGAAAGGGAAGTCAACACGAAGGCTGAGAAAAGCCCCTGTTGTTCTCTGCTGTGTCTAAAGCAAAGCTGGATGTGGTGATATTGTTGAGCCTCAAATGGCTATGGAGCTCTCATTCAGACCCCAGTACAAGTCCTCACACCCAGATTAATTAATTTGCCAGCAAACTGGGTCTAAATTACTCATGAATTCCTTAAAAGCAAAAAAAAAAAAAAAAAAAAAAAGGCTCTTCCTTCATCCTCCTGCCAGGAACAACCTTTCCAATCCAGCTTTTTCCTCGGGGTTCCCTGCCATGGATCCAAAAGCTCCTGTTGGTAAGCCCAGCCTGGTCATGCCATACTGTCAGCCTGGCCCAAGGAAAAAGCTGTAAAACAGCCAAAAATCTCCTTATTTGTCTTATTTTGTAGCCCAGAGTTGTGGCTGGTAACCTGGGATCTGAGGATTAGAGGTGGACCAGCTATGGACACCATCATCTCCCTACTGCTTGGCATGGCCTTCCACATTGTGTGGGGACAGTGGGATAAATTAGGGACAGGGAAATGGGAGCAGGAGGGTTCAGAGGAACAATCTGAATGGTCAGCAGCATCTTCTGGAGACAGGGAGGAGCCCTCAGCACATCTGGCACTGCTGTCTGGTGTGAGGAGCATCACTTGGTACCAAGCCCTGCTGAAGCATCCCATAGGATTGGACTCCAGGGTTATATTTGTGGGGTTTCCATCAGACAGGGAGTGAGGCAGACCCAGGTTGTGGGTCTGCACATCAAACTCTTGGCCATCAGCTCCCCTCAGGGTTGTGGTGCTGGGACAAGACAGCAACGTGGGGTCCACAGACACCTCCAGCTTTAATCCTTCTCTGCTCAGGGCTTCCATCTGCTTTGAGGCTGATGATGATGCGTGGTACTAATCAAATGTACCTGGAGTTCTGCATCCAGCTCTGGAGTCCTCAGGAAGGACAAGGACCTGATGGAGCAGGTCCAGAGGAGGCTATGGAAATTGTCTTGGAACTTCTCTGCAAGGAGAGGCTGAGGGAGCTGGGGGTGTTCAGCCTGGGGAAGAGAAGGCTGCAGGGAGACCTAAAAGCAGATTTCAAGTATCTGAAGGGGCTCCAGGAAGGTTGGAGAGGGAGTGTGTGCAAGGGCCTGGAGTGATGGGATGAGGGGCAAGGGGTTTAAATTAAATAAGAGCAGATTTAGGATGTTAGGAACAAGTTCTGTACCATGAGGGCAGTGGAAAAATGGCCCAGGTTGCCCAGGGAGGAGGTTGAGGCCTCATCCCTGGGGATGTTCAACCTCATCCCTGGGGATGTTCAGCCCCATCCCTGGGGATGTTCAACCTCATCCCTGGGGATGTTCAACCCCATCCCTGGGGATGTTCAACCTCATCCCTGGGGATATTCAAGGTGAGGCTTGAGGAGG
This sequence comes from Heliangelus exortis, assembly GCF_036169615.1. Classification (NCBI taxonomy): domain Eukaryota; kingdom Metazoa; phylum Chordata; class Aves; order Apodiformes; family Trochilidae; genus Heliangelus; species Heliangelus exortis. Next base: position 2,633,605 of record NC_092454.1, read on the forward strand.
CTCAGAGCACCCTGATCTAGGTGAGGGTGTCCCTGCTGACTGCAGGGGGTTGGACTGGGTGACATTTGGAGGTCCCTTCCAACCAAGGGAGAACAAGTTCTGTACCATGAGGGCAGTGGAACAATGTCCCAGGTTGCTCAGGGAGGTGGTGGAGGCTCCATCCCTGGGGATATTCAACCCCATCCCTGGGGATGTTCAAGGTGAGGCGTGAGGAGGCTCTGAGCACTCTGATCTAGGTGAGGGTGCTCCTGGGGCTGGGCTGGATGACTTTTAAAGGTCCCTTTTAACCCAAATTATTTTCCGATTCTAAATGCAGCTGTGGATCCAGAGGAACACCTCACCCATCCATGAGCCCCAAGGTCCCATGGGCTGGACCAGTGGGCACAGTGGGATGGAGAGTGATGTGAGCTGGAGCAGGAGAGGGGGAAACAGAGCCACCGCAGATGAAGTTTCTGCTTCAAAAAAACCTTTGGAAAAAAGCCTCTGGATTCCTCTGCTCAGACCTGGGTTTCGGGGCCCTGCAGTGAGGCTGCAGTGCCCTCTAGTGCTGTAGAGCTCCTCTTTGCCACCAGCCCTGTCCCCTGGGCCACCAAACATCAAGCCAATCCTCAGAGCAGCAACACCAGCCACCCATCTCCTTTCCATGGGCCTCCTTTGCACACCCCAAGCCCCCATCTCTGAATTCATCTGTCCAAGTGCACCCCAACGCTTCCCATCCTTCCCTGGAGCTCATCCCAAATCCACCATTCTCCAAATAAAGAGACCTGGCCCCAAAGTCACCCAGCTGACCAGCAACACCACAGAAAGTGGCATTTCCATGCCCACCAGGCTGAGAAGACTCTCCCCATGAATCTCTGAGCCAGCATCACCAAATCTGCTTGAACTGAGTGACAACCAGAAGAATAAAACCAGTTCTGAGAAGGATGGGTCCACCTCACTTGTTACAATCAGAAGCCAGCTCTGAACCCTAGCAAGGATAATAATAATAATAATAATAGTAATAATGGGAACATCAAAGCTCTTGGCCCCTTCCCTGGTGTTTCCTTTGTGGAATGGATAACTATTACATGGTATGGAAAACCATCATAACCTGAAAACCCCACGGGATTTCCCTTTTTCTGCACTTCTGATAAAAACCACAGGGTTTATAACCTGGTTCAGGTTATGACTTTCAAAACCCAGGTCTGGACCTTAGAAGAACCAGTGAGCAGGTGACCTGTGTGGAAGCAGAGCCAGCCTTGGTCCAGACCTCTCCTCTCCAGTGCTTGGGAGATGCCAACAGCCTCCTCTGCCTTCCTCAGCCACTGGTGGCCTTAACACTGATGCTGAAGGGGTTACAGGTGACCAAATCTCCTTTTCCCCAGGAGGTGGTCATTGTCATCTGGGTTAAGTGCCACAGGAAGACCATCTTTTGCTGGAAGACAGGGCAAACCAAAAGGTTTTTCTGCTCAGCAGTGGAGATCTGACTCCCAATAGGTTGTGACCTATTCTCAAGCAAACTTTGGCTCTTTGACAGGGACTTTCCACAGCAGCTTTAGCAGTTACAGTATTGGAAAGACCCTTGGGATATGGGAAGCTGGCTTGTTAGACTTGAAACCTTCTCTGAAAGCAAAGCCATGCCTACACCCTCTGGATGGAGTCCAGCAGGATCTGGGAGGAGGGGGGGAGGGAAGAAATTCTCCTTGTCTAGGGCTCCACCACAACTTGTTGGAAAGTGTTTGGTGGGCACATCCAGATCACCAGGACTAGACCTGGGGAGTGGCATGGGGGACATCCAGCATAAGGGGCACACCACCTGTATTCCTGGTGGGAAGGGATGTCAGACACAGGGATAAGGACACCCCAACTCCACTGGTGAAGAAAAAGGTGCTGAGAGAGGGACAAAGCTGTGCCAGAGGAAGGATCTGAGCTGGTGAAACCCAGAACTGCTCAAGTTCAAGGCAAGAGGGGAGAGATGAAGGGGATGAGGACTTTCTTTGATGCTAGTAAATAAAGCCACCCCCCCCATAGAACTGCCACAGAGCTCCAGAGAGACCTTTCTCCCTGCAGCCAGCACCTTGGAAGGGGCAGTGATTTGTAGGGTCCAGCAGCAAGGCTGCTTGCCCCAAATCCACCCATCTCCCCCTGGACATCTGGGTTAACTTCATGTCTCTTTAGGCACCTACCATGTCTGAATAAGTCCAGGTGTGAGCTGGGCAGAGCCAAAAAGGAGAGGAGAGGACATCCTCAGATGGGAATCATCCAACCTTCTCCACACTGCTACACTGAGATGCAAAAAATCATGCCCCAACATTGTTCATGCTTCTCCTACATCTGGAATCCCAAGTACCAACCTAGGTACAGGTCCCACCTTTACTGACACCATCTCCACACTGAATTGGAAAATATGACTTGAAAAACACTTGTGAATGAGGAGGGGTCCCAGGCAAGGACACCTCTTAGGTGCCTAAATTCAGGTGGGATCCCAGCATGGTCAGGAGTCCTGATGCTTCTAAACCTGTTTGGATAAAGTCAGAAATACAGCTAAGAGGAACACGAGTTCTCTGCCTTTCTCCTGAGGAGCTGCCCCTTTGTTTCTCATCCAGCCAGGAAGGTGGATGACAACTGCAGCCAGAAGAGAAACAAGCAGTTTATTGTAACTCCCAAGCACATGACAAAAAAAGGTCAAAAAACAGTAAGGAAATGGAAGGAGACGAGCTGTGAGGCAATTAAGATGCCAAACCAAACAAAATTAATGCTGTCTTCCAAGTTAACCTTGGAGCACCAGTAAAGCCCAGGGGTCCTTAGAAAAGGGCCACATTAATTTCTACCTCCTAAAATGCACCATCTGAAGGAGGAGAGGCCCAACCTGGAGCCACAGTTCCAGAAACCTGATAGCCAATGACCAGGAGATGCCAGTCCAACTTGGCCACATCCCAAAACTCTCTGCTCGTGTCTGTCAGCATTCAGAGGGTGTTCCCTGTGCCATCTGCATCCTTCATGAGCTTCACAGGGAGGATGGAGGGTATCTTGGAGGATATGACCACTTGGGTTGTTTCCCCTGGGAAGTGGAGAGTTTGCCAAGGCTGAAATCCATCACCAAGGGGGAGAAGGGGATCTGGCTGCAAAGTGTCCAAGCCCCAAAGCTTTGCTGAGCATTTTCCTAATGGGAAGAAAAGCCAAATGCAGTGCCTCAGCCCTCCCTGTGGCATCTTCAGGACACCAAGATGGTGAAATGGTCTCCAACAAGCCAGCTGAGTGAAAATGGAGAGGATGATGAAGCCCAGAGAGGATGATGAAGATTGATCCTGCCAGGCCTCCCCGGCGTGCAACCAAAAGCAGATCTTAAGGATGGGGAATACTTCTTTTGAAAAGATGATTTTCTTCCCAAGTCTTTCTTTTTTTTTTTTTTTTTTTTTTTTTGGCAGCATTTGGGTGAATCACATCCAACTCCTGTGGGTAAGGAGAGATGAGGAGCTTATGGCTCATGAGCTGAGCCAAAGCAAGGACCTCACGCACTCCGAGCCACAAAACTTTCCAAACAAATCCTATTTACCGTGAAAAAAAAAAAAAAAAACAAACCAAAAAAAAACAACCAAGCACCCCAGATGAACCTTGAAAAGATGGGGGCAGGAGGACACTTCAAAATACCAGTTGTCAACGTTGCCCAGAAGGAATCGCTTCCAGCCCTGCTTTCTTTGCCTTTCTGTGTCCACCAGATGGCAGAGCCGAGCCAGCCCCGAGAATCTCGGAGGAGTGGAAAGATCTTCACATTTATTTCCCCAATTTCAAAACAAAAGGCTGGCGACCAGCATTTGGCCCTTAGAGAGCTATGAAAAAAACAGAGGGCTTGGGAGGAGGTCGCTGTGGGGTTTGTTGGTTTGGGGTTTTTCCCACCTTTTCATTGCCAAATAGTCAGGTGCTCCCTTAAAATATTTCATTAAATATTATCCATAGATTTCAGCAGTAAAAGTCACAAAATAACGTCCAGCTAAACAGAATAATTCTGTTTAACAGATGCACCTCTCTGGAGCCATAGCAATGTGGATGTATACTGGAAATGAGTTTAGATTCATGTCCTGTGTCCATCATACCTTAACCAGCAAAGGAACCATGTTGCCAAAGCAGCGTGAAAGCAAGACACTACCTCACACAAACCTTGGGATGGAAGGAGCCTTCAAGCTCATCCATTCCCACCCCCTTTCCATGGTCAGGGACACCTCCCACCAGCCCAGGTTGCTCCAAGCCCCATCCAACCTGACCTGAGACACTGCCAGGGATGGGGCAGCCACAGCTTCTCTGGGAAACCTGGCACAGGGGCTCAGCACCCTCACAGCAAAGAATTTCTTCCCAATATCTCATCTAAATCTCCCCTCTTTCAGTTTCAAATAATTCCCCCTTGTCCTCTCACCCCACACCTGTGTAAAAAACCCTACCCCAGCTTTCCTGTAGGCCCATTTCAGGTATTGGACTTGCTGCTTTTAACCCTGCTAGAGGTTCTGGAACATTCAGCAGCCAGATATGTGCATCCTCCTCTGGAGGATGCTTGGACCAACACAGTCACCCTGAAGGATGCTCAGAACAGCCCGGTCTTTTTGGAGGATGCTGAGACCATCCCAGTTTCACTGAAGGATGCTCAGCCCATCCCAGTTTCACTGGAGGAGGCTCAGACCACCCCAGTTTCACTGGAGGAGGCTCAGACCACCCCAGTTTCACTGGAGGAGGCTCAGACCATGCCAGTTTCAGTGGAGAAGGCCCAGGCCATCCCAGTTCACTGGAGGAGGCTCAGATCATCTCAGTTTCACTGGAGGATGCTGAGACCACCCCTCTGGGGGATGCTGAGACCACCCCAGTTTCACTGGAGGATGCTCAGACCATCCCAGTTTCACTGGAGGAAGCTCAGATCATCCCAGTTCCACTGGAGGATGCTCAGACCACCCCAGTTCCACTGAAAGTTGCTCAGGTCATCCCAGTTTCACTGGAGGCTGCTCAGACCACCCCAGTTTCACTGGAGGATGCTCAGGCTATCCCAGTTTCACTGGAGGAGGCTCAGGCCATCCCAGTTCCACTGAAAGTTGCTCAGGTCATCCCAGTTTCACTGGAGGCTGCTCAGACCACCCCAGTTCCACTGGAGGAGGCTCAGACCATGCCAGTTTCAGTGGAGAAGGTTCAGGCCACCCCAGTTCACTGGAGGAGGCTCAGATCATCTCAGTTTCACTGGAGGATGCTGAGACCACCCCAGTTTCACTGAAGGATGCTCAGGCCATCCCAGTTTCACTGGAGGATGCTGAGACCACCCCAGTTTCACTGGAGGATGCTCAGACCACCCTAGTTTCACTGGAGGATGCTCAGACCATCCCAGTTTCACTGGAGGATGCTCAGACCACCCCAGTTTCACTGGAGGATGCTCAGACCACCCCAGTTTCACTGGAGGATGCTCAGACCACCCCAGTTTCACTGGAGGATGCTCAGACCACCCCAGTTTCACTGGAGGATGCTCAGACCACCCCAGTTTCACTGGAGGATGCTCAGACCATCCCAGTTTCACTGGAGGATGCTCAGACCATCCCAGTTTCACTGGAGGATGCTGAGACCATCCCAGTTTCACTGGAGGATGCTCAGACCACCCCAGTTTCACTGGAGGATGCTCAGACCAGCCCCTCCATCCATGCACAGCTGCCATAAGCAACCCATGGGATCTTACAAACAGACAGAATGAGATTTTATGGATCTCCAACCCAGAAAAGCTTCCCACAAACATAACCACAGTGTGGGAAAGCCCCACAGAAGGTGAAAGATTTTTCTTCCAGAGGCTCACACAAACATTTTCCTTTATGCCCCCCCGCCCCCTGTGCTCCAACAGAGCCATTTGAAACGAGGGATAAAGACCAGGAGAGTCACCACTGGCATCACACAATCACAGTCAGATCCAGCTAGCAGTGATACATCAGGATTAAAGCAGCTGTCTGCAAGTATTTCACATGTCAACACTGAACAACATCAATCCTCACCCAGAATTCCCAGGCATTGAGTTCCCACAGGCACATATGACTGCACATGCCTAGGTAAGCAAGTCTCCAAAATAATGGGAGTATTGCAGGAGTCTGCCCAGAGGCACAAACAAAACCCCAAATCCAGTGTTGCCACTAGTCCTTCCAGTTTAGAGAGCTGCAGCACCAAGAATTAAACTAGGTATTAAGGTATAGATTGGTATTAATTCACTGGAGTCAATGAATTCCAGGCTGGTGTTAGGACAGGATGAGATGACACCCAGACCAGGAGGACTTTGCTTATTCAATAGCTGTCAATTATAAAAGAAATACAGCTCAGGAGAAGAAGATCAGTTCCTCACACCAGAGCTGCTTTGTTTCCTCATTTGCAGTTATTCCCCAGGGGAAAGAAATCTTATTTTGCAGGCTTTCTGGGGTCAGCTGAGCTTCATGTTTTCACCCTGTGACCTAAAGTCCAGACATACCAAGCATGGAAGAAACTGGGCAGAAAGCAGCTGCAGGCAGCTTTCCTCCCTGCCAAAGTCAGCAGCACTTCCCCACTCTTTCCACTGGTTCACATATTTAGTGCCAACCAAAAGAAATAATCAGATCATCACATGGTTTGCAGGATGAGCAAGGCTCTTCCTCACATGATGCATGAGCAAGAAGCCCAGGGAGCTCTTTGCTCAGCACTGAGAGGGGGAAAGCTAGCACAGACCATGAGATGTCTCTGACCTCCCCTCTGGAGTCAGAAGAGCTGCAGAAAACCCATGCTGAGCATCCTCAGAAAGTTGCCCAATTCAGGACAAAAATCTCAATGTTTGGGGTATCTTTACCTGTGGGCCTCATCCTGCCACTCCCCAGCACCTGAGAATCAAAAGTCATTTATTTAACCAGAACCCCCAAAACTGGGATGTAGAGGTGGATGTGGAGAAGAAAGAGGCTGAGAAAATGTACAAGTAGATGATCACTGGGCATCCCATTAGGGAAATGTGTGGGTCAGCACACCACTACCTTTGCTGGCACCCTGGCAAGGATTTATTTTGGAGCTGTCAGGAAGCTTGGTGCTTTTCAGAGCCTCCTTGCCTAAAATATATGATCCCTGTGCCCATGGACATGTACAAATATATATAAATACAGATATTGTCCTCAGTGTTTCACCTCTTGTCCAGCACTTCCCATCAAGGCTTGCTGAAACCACGTTGTGTCTCCATCACAAACCCCAGAAGACTCCAAAACTCAACGTATCCCACTGCTGGGAAGGTTTTCCTAAGGAAAGGTAAGGCAGGGAGCTGCTGGTCTCCACCTGCAGGCATGAGGTGCCCTCATCACTTACCTGCCACACTGGAAGGACTTTCTCTATGTCGTTCAAGTTGATGCCATCACCATCCTCATATTTCCCTTTTCCAAGCCTGTGGCAGGAAGAAAACAAAACCAAAACCTAAGTCAAACCATGCTGGAACCAAAGTTCATTTCCTATGGTGGCACATGGGGAAGATCAGTTCTTTCTGCAAAGGACCCTCATGAAAACAAAGAGGCTCTCTGAAGTGAGTCCAAAGCACTCCCACGTGGCTCTGAAGTCATCACTACAAAATTAAATGCTTTTCCCTCTCCACTTGTACCATCCCCCACAGCCTTCAAATGGTTTTGGTAATAGCAACAGGGGAAAAAAACCCTAAATCCTTGAGTTGTACCATTGGGTGATTCAATTCCCAGAGGAAGGAAAACCAAAAGAAAAGCCCATCTGGCAAAAAAACAAAAAACAAAAGCAAGGACACAAAAATGTAATGGAAAAGGTTTAGCATGGCTCATTTGGTGGTCTCCAACAGGAGCTCCTGTTGTCCTGATGAGAAGGGTGCTGGTGCAGAAGCACAAACACATATCAAGCAGCAAACTTGATATGAATACAAATGTATAATTTGAAATGCCAAGAAAATATGGGGTATGAAGCCAGGCACTGACAGACCAAACACATTTTCCCTTCCTTGTAGAAAGAAAGGGAAAAAGATTTCCGAAGATTGGAAACTGGTTGGATGCAGAGAGCCTGTAATGATCCAGAAGAAGAAGAAATAGTCAATAAATACCATCTTTCTGCACTTACAAATGCTCGAGGTGACATGTTTTTATTACCCAAGAATAACAGTGTGGTTATGGTCAATTAATGACAAGATATTGTTAAATAACATATATTAGAAACTTTGATAGCAGCAGGTCCAGGTAATCAGTACCTGGAAGTCATAGAATGAATGCCAGGATGGCTGAGGTGGGAAGGGAGCTCAGAGCTCATCTCCTCCAAGCTCCCTGCCATGCCCAGGGACACCTCTCATCCAGACAAGGATGCTCCAAGCCTCATCCAACCTGGCCTTGAACACCTCCAGGGAGGGGGCAGCCACAGCTTCTCTGGGCAATCTGTTCCAGAGTCTCAGCACCCTCCTGCTGAAGAACTTCTTCCTCAGCTCCAGCCTCAACCTCTTCTCCTGCACTTTCAAACCATTTCCCCTTCTCCTCTTGCTGGGCACTCTTGGGAAAAGTCCCTCTGCAGCCTTCCTGGAGGTTCCCTTCAGGAATGGGAAGGCAGCTCTGAGGTCCCCATGGAGTCTTCTCTTCTCCAGGCTGAACAATCCCAGCTCCCTCAGCCTCTCCTCCCAGCAGAGCTGCTCCAGCCCCTGGAGCATCTTTGGGGCCTCCTCTGGACTCATTCCAACAGATCCATGTCCTTCTCCTCCTGGGGACACCAGACCTGGAGCCAATATTCCAGCTGGGGTCTCACAGGAGCAGAAAGGGAAGGGCAAAGCAGAATGATCTTGGGTGACATGGACAGGGGAGATGTCCACTGAGCTCCTCTCACTGTTCCTAGGAGCCCTGATGAAATCCTTCAACCTCAACATCCAGCATGGGCACTCTGAGGAGAAGCCTGACTTTTGTTTCAGTGCCCACCCCAGTCTGTGCACAGTCAAGAATTTGCCATTTCAAAGAGAATTTAGGGGGAGAATCCCCCCTCTTGACCCACTGGCCATGATCCTCTTGATCCATCCCTTGGCCTTCTGAGCTGCCTGAGCTCCCTGCTGGCTCATGGGGAGATTTTTATCAATCAACACCCCCAAGTCCTTCTCTTCAGGGCTGCTCTCAACCCACTCTGTACCCAGAACCACTCATCTTGGTGGAATTACAGCAAAAAAAAATTGCAGGAAAAAAAAAATTGCAAGAGCTGAAGCAGCTGATTCCCAAACCAAAGCTGAATGGAAAGATTTGATTTAATTAACACCCTCGTTTATCTACAGCAAATCAGAGGGGTATGGGAAAAAACTAAAGTGATACACAGGCTTGGGAAATGCCTGGAACCAAGAGGAAATGGGAGCCACAACACTGCAAAATTTTTTGGAAGAGCAAAAGCACAGCAAGAGGTTGGGCTGGGAATGAAAGGCAGCAAAAATTAAGGTCAGAAAGGAGATAAAGTGCCCTGGTTTTCCTTAACCACCCCCCTTTGGTCGTTCAGCAGATCCCCAAACTCAGTATTTGCAGATAAAATCAGGTGTCCTTCTGGAGGAAAACCCTTCAGCCAAGCAGAAGACACTGGAGGTCAAACAGCTGGATGGAACTATACAAAACAAAACAGTCTCTTGGTACAGAAAGTGGAGAAAAAACATTTTTAACAGCATCTTTCTCTTTTTTTCTTTCTTATTCAATTTTTTCATTGCCAGCAGGTTAACAAAATGCCACTTGAGCACGAGGGGAAGTGCCTGGCTAGCATTTGGTGGAGCTTCTTGGGGGTTCAACCAGCTGCCTCCTGCTCTGTACAGATAAAACCTGGGGAGCTGATGAATGCCCAACAGACTTCCAAAATAAAATAAATAAAAAAAAAATCAACCCAATTTTGTCTGTGCTCCTTCTCTTCTAGCACCTGTTATTTCTGAGACCTGCATTTTGGGAGATGCTCTGCTTGGGCTCCTGGCATCTGTTAAAACTTTTCTGCTTAGGCAGGAGTTCTTTTACCATGTCTCTAGCTGGGTTACTTAGCAGTGAGAGGCTGGGTTATTTAGGAGAGCAGAAAGCAGACCTTGCTTCATTCTCCTTCTACATAGCAGATGCTGCTGGTGGGATCACCTGGAAAGTGCCATCAACCATGGAGGACTTTTTTTTTTTATTTTTTTTTAATGGAGAGCTCTTAATTTTATTTTTCAATGGCAAAACCAATTTATCAAAAGAAAAACATCTCTGAGTGAGACTAGGGAAGAGGAGGCTCCCAGGTGAGCTCAGAGCAACCTCCCAATATCTGAAGGGGCTCCAAGAAAGCTGGGGGAGGGCTTTGGACACTGATGTGTTGTGAGGGGACAAGAGGAAATGGTTTAAAAATTGAAGAGGGGAGATTTAGATTGGGCATTAGGAGGAAATTCTTTAATTTGAGGGTGGTGAGACCCTGGAACAGGTTGCTCAAGGAAGTTGTGGCTGCCCCATCCCTGGCAGTGTCTCAGGTCAGGTTGGATGGGGCTTGGAGCAACCTGGGCTGGTGGGAGGTGTCCCTGCCCATGGAAAGGGGGTGGGAATGGAGGAGCTTTGAGGTCCCTTCCAACCCAAACCATTCCATGATGCTGTGATTTCCATCCCTATGTCCAACATGGCAGTGAGAAGCCACCTGCCATCTTCTCAACCCCATCTTTTAGACCTGCTTTGACTTTTTTCCCCTCCTCTGTGTGCAGGATATGACTAATGACTAGGATAAAAAGAGACAAAAACTGATGGGATAAAATACGGTTATGGAGTTGATGCCCCAGTTCTGTTCTAGCAGAGATTTGCAATGAATTGCTTCAGGGATGAGCTGAAGCCTTGTCAGAACTTGGGATAACAGGACAAATAGTAGCCTGGACTAGCACTGCCAGCACCAGAGTGTTGAGTACCATGGCTGAACAATCAGAAGAGGAAAAAAACACCAACTTATTAAATTATTTTTTTTCAAACTGCAGAGAGCCTGCAGAGAAACCTTGCTGTCCATCTAAGCATCATCAGCTTGGCCAACCTGCACACAATGAGGAATCCAACCTGTGGAGGCCACTGGAGTTTGTTACCACCAAAAGAAGCTGGTTAACATTTTCCCAGCTAGCAAATAGGAGATGAATGATTGGATCTCCAAACATCACACTGATGTTCTCTTCTACCCTGAAGTCTTGCTGGGGAGAACAGGAGAAGCCCCATCACTTGTTGTTACTGTAACCAGGATCAGCACTAAGCACTTTCCTCCAGAGATGTTTAAATCTAAGAGACCTGGACCTTTCAAATCCATCCAGTCCAACACCTGGAATATCTCCAACTGGATCAGGTTGCTCAGAGCCCCATCCAACCTGACCTGGGATGGTTCCAGGGATGGGGCATCTCCCACCTCTCTGGGAAACCTGGGCCAGGGTCTCACCACCCTCAGCATAAAACATGTCTTCCTTAAATCTAATCTGAATCTCCCCTCTTTTTCCTTCTAGGTCCCCTTTAAGTCCTGAAAAGGTCTCCTTGGAGCCTTCCCTTCTCCAGGCCCATAGTTAAGGTGCTCCAGCTCATTTTTTTCTGGATCTGCTCCAACAGCTCCATGTCTGTGCTGAGGATCCCAGAACTGGATCCAATTGCTGCTCCACCACCTCTTCCCAAAGTCTCCCATGTGAACCATGCCACCAAACTACCATTCCCTCCCCAAGAGAGAAGCCAGAGACCTTGCATGGCAGCAGAGGTGTGGCACTCACCCTTCTCTGTCTATGTGAGGCAGTGGATGTTTGGAGGTGTTTCGGAGCTTCCTGTGAAATTGGGTGAAATCCAATTTTTCAGGCTGCAGGTCCCACGTCGCACCACTAGGAGAGAAAAACAGGGAAAAAACAAAGAAAGAAAGAAAGAAAGCCCACTGCTAATTAAACACCACCCAGCTGAAGAGAGTCACCACGTCAGAGCCTCACTCCTTGCTGCAGAGCACATGGATGGGGGCCTCCAACCTTCACATTGCTCCATCATGTTTCTTTTCATGTTTCTTCAATATTTTTGGAGCTGTTGAGCTCCTGTTGCTTGCTCTACACCCATAATTCTGATCTGTGATGGAGCATGATGCAGCCCATACCTTGTTAACCAGACTTGCTCTCTGGATCAAGGGGGCAAGGCAAGAGGCAGTGGTCTGGTCCATGCAAAGGTGATGTTCTCTCTGGTCCTGAACAAGCCTGGAGCAAGTCCCAGGTGGGAATTCAACCCCTGGAGAATCTTGCAATGCTCCAGGAACAGAGAGAGATATAAATAAAACTGGACAGAGAGCATATTTCACCACTTTTCCTGTACTGGAAGTGGCTGAAGAGCTCTTCCCAGCAGCTGTGATGCCAACATATAGGGTCACCTCCAGGAAATGGAAGAGTAAAATTCTGGAACAGCAGCTCAGAGATGCCTCAAGTCTTGTCTGTGCAGCTCTTGGATGATTACAGATCATAAAATCACAGAATCCTTTGGGCTGGAATGGATCTTATAGATCACCCAGTTCCAACCCCTTTCTTTCCATGGGCAGGGACACCTCCCACCAGCCCAGGTTGCTCCAAGCCCCATCCAACCTGACCTGAGACACTGCCAGGGATGGGGCAGCCACAGCTTCTTTGGGAAACCTGGCACAGGGGCTCAGCACCCTCACAGGGATGAATTTATCTAACCTAAGTCCCCTCTCTTCCATTTTAAAACCTCAGTCTCCCCTCTTTCATTTTAAAGCCATCATCCCTTGTCCTATCAGCTTCAGATGTTTGGACTGACTGCAAACCCATCCAGCAGCATCTCCTAAGCAAGTGGGATGCCTTAAATGGATGGATTGTACTTAGTTCCAAGGGCTAATTGGGTATGGGGAGGAGGAGCAGTGACATAAGGACCAGGCAGGGGACTCCCAGGTGCCTGGGTACCAGCAGGATGGACACAGATTGACAGCTCAGAGAGGGCAGAGCCCATCTCTCTCTTCAAGTGTTTGAAAACCATCTTACCTGAAGGACTCAAAGGTGTTGGCAGCCCAGATGTCCGTGCCCAGCATGTCAAGGGAGGTCTCCTTGTTGCCATTCTAGGAAGGAGGCAAAGGTGGTTACTCTCCAGAAGGTACCAAGTGCCATCTGGACCATGGCACTGCCCAACACAGCCTCTCCCACCACCAGCCACAGAGGTGTCCCAGTGGGCTTCTCCACTTCCCTGTGGATCCAAGCTCCCTGGAAGGCCAAGCCCCCCTCTCCCCCTGGAAAAGCAGATGGTGAAGGCAAGGAGTGACAGTTTCAGCCTTGGGGACACAAAGCTGTGGACAACAGGGAGCAGACAACACGTTGGCTCAACTTGGGCTCCAGTCCTGTCCTCAACCTCCAAGACCCACCAAAGACATCCCAGCCATGAAGAGATCCACCTGCAGGGTCACAAACCATCTGAGGTGACCATTTGAAGCTCATCTGGTCCAACCCTGAGGCTTGAGCAGAGCCACCTACAACCAGGTGGTCAGGACCACATCTGGATGGATTTTAAATATCCCCCAGGATTGGAGATTCTCCTCACCATCAGGCTGCTGTCACTAGCAAGGATGGGGCAAGCTGTCCTGCTTCTCCAAGGAGTCCTGGTGATATGATTTGCTCTGACAACAGCTGAGGAGCATCAGAACTCTGCCCTTTTCCCCCTCTGCCATGCACCCCAGCACATGAACCTCTGCTGGGTTGGGTCCCACCAACACCCAGGTGACAAGTTCCTTCTACTCAAGAAGCAAAAGCATCAAGGTACAACCAGGTGGGAACCATGAGAAATCTCCAGCAAACTTCAAAGCAACTTCAGCTCTGCCATGCAGCTCTTTTTGTGACCAGAAGTGAGAGCACCTAAAGCACAGACCCCACACTTGTCCCTCATGGCCCCTTTACAGCCATCAGCCCACTCATTACCTCCTCACAGCAAGAGGGTTGCCCTCTCCACCCCTTGAAGGTGGACTTGACTCTGACTCAGATTTATAAAGGATGGACATGAGAAAGTCCCAAAGCACCAATTTTCTGCCAACATTTCTTGCACATATTCAGATTATTTATGTATTTGAGCCCAAATGGTCCCATTCTGGTAAAACAAATCCTGGAGAAGGTGGCTTCACGTATTCCTCCTCCTATAATTTCTGTCATTTCCAAGTATTATTAATAATGACAACTGAGGCATCAAAAACTCATTAAAATGTGACTGTTTCTTAATGAAGTCCCAGACCTCAGTCTGTTCATGCTCTTCCAACCAACAGGATGAACATCTTTGGTTGTATCCTACAGATGGTGGAACTCCAAAGCCATTCCCAGCTTTAGACACCAGATACACCAAACATGGACACATCACTCCCTCTTCTCTCTCCTCCAAGGGGTTTATGGATTATGATCTTAACTTCTGGGGATTTGCAAGTCAACATCTGTCCACACAGATACAAATCACCAGACATGGAAGTAGAGCTGCTTCTTTTTTTAGGCACAGGTAAGCAAAATTTTGTCCCACCAAGAAAACATTAAGGCTGGAAAAGACATCTGAGGTCATCAAAGTCCAACCATCAACCCAACACCAATATGCCAACTAAACCAGGTCCTGAATTGCCATGACCACAGTTTCTGAACATGTTTTTTTGGAGGGATGGGACTCCAGCCCTGCCCTGGGCAGCCTGGGCCAGGACCTAATAACACTTATGGTAAGAAATTGCTCCCCAGCTCCAACCTAAAACCTCCCCTAAAGGGTCAGTGTAGGGTCAGGAGATGCCACCCATGGGGGTCCTGAGCTTGCTGTGCCACCCTGAGCTCTGCAGCCTCTGCACTTGGCTCTGGAGTGGCTCTGAGCACAGTTACACTTGGAGGGATCTCATCAGGGGCTGCAGAGAGTCACACAATCCTTGGGCTTGGAAAAAAACCTTGGAGAGCATCAACTCCAACCCTTAACCCAGCACTGCCAAGGCCACCACTGCCCCATGGCCCTCAGCACCACATCTCCAGGGCTTGGAAATCCCTCCAGGAATGATGGGGACTCCAGCCCTGCCCTGGGCAGCCTGGGCCAGGCCCTGACAACCCTTGCCAGGGAGAAATTCTTCCCAAGCTCCAATCTAAACCTCCAGCTCAATTCCTCTTCTCCCATCCCTTCTTCCTTGGGAGCAGAGCCCGACCCCCCCTGGCTCCAACCTCCTCTCAGGGGGTTGCAGAGAGCCAGAAGCTCTCTCCTCAGCCTCCTTTGCTCCAGGATCAACACCCCCAGCTCCCTCAGCTGCTCCTGGGCAGACTTCTGCTCCAGACCCTTCCCCAGCTCCCTTGCCCTTCTCTGGACACACTCCAACCCCTCAATGTCCTCTCTGCTCCAACCCTGGAGCACTGAAATCAGTTTTCTA
The DNA here is from genome assembly GCF_036169615.1 of Heliangelus exortis. NCBI lineage: Eukaryota > Metazoa > Chordata > Aves > Apodiformes > Trochilidae > Heliangelus > Heliangelus exortis. Next base: position 2,648,929 of record NC_092454.1, read on the forward strand.
AATACTTTGAAGTACCCTCAAAATGGAAATGTGTGTACAGGTCTTCCCAGCTACCACCCAAAGAAGAGACACCTCCTCCTGGAGACCCATTTCTCTTTCAATTCAGCCACCTACAAGCGAATTTCCTAAGAGCAGAGCATTTGGGTTCAAGGTGAAAGAATGGGAAAAATGTAACCACTTGCAATGAAGATGAGGAAAATCATCAGCAAAAGTATTAGATAGCAAAAATTTAAGACCAAGTGGATTCCTAGTGCAGCACAAGCTGTCCCACCCAGCTCTTCCACACCTCCTAAGAAGTCCAAGAAGTCCCATCCCCTGACCTTCAACACTTCCAGGGATGGGGCAGCCACAGCTTCTCTGGGAAACCTGTTCCAATGTCTCACCACCCTCAAAGTGAAGAATTTCTTCCTCATGTCTAACACAGATTTCCCCTCTTCCATCATAAAGCCATTCCCCCTCATCCCATCCCTCCCTGCCCTTTTCCCCAGTCCCTCCCCAGCTTTCCTGGAGCCCCTTCAGGCACTGGAAGGTGCTCTAAGGTCTCCCTGCAGCCTTCTCTTCTCCAGGCTGAACAACCCCAACTCTCTCCTACGTGCCCTCCAAACCTGTATCCCCATGACCTCTCAAAGTTGCTCCAAGCATTCCCCAGACTCCAAAAAGGCAGTGCCAGGGTCAAAGGACAATGCAAGTTGTCATTAAGTCAGGAGTCACTATGGACATTCTGAGATGTCCTTCGGGTCCCCAGTGACCTGTCTTTATAACCTCACAAGGCAGGGAGCATGCCTGCTGCCCTAGGAAATCTGCTAAAATCCTCACAGTGCTACCAAGACTTCATATGAAGACTTGAAAAAGAGCCAATTCTCATGCCTATGGATTAAAAAAAAAAATAAAAAATTGCATATATTAAAAAAAAATAATAAAAGAAATGACTTGCTGGTTGAACCCTCAGGACTGCAATTCTCCCCTTCAGCAGTTTCACCTTGGAGCTCCCAATAACCCTCAGCTGCAGACCAGAATTTTTCACCATGGAGAGACTGAAAATTAATTAATCCACCAGGCCTGAGAACTGAGAGACAGACAGATGAGAACAACATCAATAGCCAGAGCAATCAGTAAAGCTGATCCTACCAATGAATGTCCACAACCTCTGTCCTCCAGCCCCTGGGAGCACACACCATCTCCAGCCACAGTCTCCCAACCCCTGGGAGATGCCCACAAAAACACAGGGCTTGGACCATGCCACTGCCCACGTGGCTTCTGCCTTTTTACCCATCTCTGCAGCTTCAGCACATTCCTCACCCAGTCAGCATTTGTGTGCACAAAGCCCAGCTCAGTGTCCCACCCCTTCTTCTCACTGCTCCTCGTTCCCATCCTCCTGCAAATCACCACAAAAAAAACAAACAAAAAAAAAAAAAACAGAAAAAGCCAATAGCATCCTGGGCTGCATCAGAAGTGTGGTCAGAAGATGCAGAGAGGTGGTTCTGTCATTGAGAAGATATCACCTGGAATACTGCATCCAGCTCTGGAGCCATCAGGAAGGACAAGGACCTGATGGAGCAGGTCCAGAGGAGGCTATGGAAATTGTCTTGGAAAATCTCTGCAAGGAGAGGCTGAGGGAGCTGGGGGTGTTCAGCCTGGGGAAGAGAAGGCTGCAGGGAGACCTAAAAGCAGATTTCAAGTATCTGAAGAGGCTCCAGGAAGGTTGGAGAGGGAGTGTGTGCAAGGGCCTGGAGTGATGGGATGAGGGGCAAGGGGTTTAAATTAAATAAGAGCAGATTTAGGATGTTAGGAACAAGTTCTGTACCATGAGGGCAGTGGAAAAATGGCCCAGGTTGCCCAGGGAGGTGGTTGAAGCCTCATCCCTGGGGATGTTCAACCTCATCCCTGGGGATGTTCAACCTCATCCCTGGGGATGTTCAACCTCATCCCTGGGGATGTTCAACCCCATCCCTGGGGATGTTCAGCCTCATCCCTGGGGATGTTCAACCTCATCCCTGGGGATGTTCAACCTCATCCCTGGGGATGTTCAACCTCATCCCTGGGGATGTTCAACCCCATCCCTGGGGATGTTCAACCCCATCCCTGGAGATGTTCAACCCCATCCCTGGGGATGTTCAACCTCATCCCTGGGGATGTTCAACCTCATCCCTGGGGATGTTCAACCCCATCCCTGGGGATGTTCAACCCCATCCCTGGGGATGTTCAGCCTCATCCCTGGGGATGTTCAACCTCATCCCTGGGGATGTTCAAGTTGAGGCTTGAGGAGGCTCTGAGCACCCTGATCTAGGTGAGGGTGTCCCTGCTGACTGCAGGGGTTGGACTGGGTGACCTTTGGAGGTCCCTTCCAACCCAAATCATTCTATGATTCTAAACACCAAACTAAAGGTTTTCATTAAAGGTTTTCTTGTTGAAAACTGCAATGTTCATGACAAAGACATTTTAAGGAATATGTTACCCCCCTCCAAAGCAAAGAGCTATTATGTTGGGTCTCACTTCTCCCAGAAAGAACCACCACTTCCCAGCAGTGCCACAGTTCCACATTCCTCTCCCAGCATGGCTCAGGAAGATTAAATATTTCCTCAGGCTCTTCAGGATGGATGAGATGGATGGATAGGGCAGGAATTTTGACCCCTGGTCCAGTTCTGGGGTCCCCAGCACCAGAAGGAGATGGAGCTGCTGGAGTGAGTCCAGAGGAGGCCCTGGAGATGCTGGGAGGGCTGGAGCAGCTCTGGAGCCAGGCTGAGAGAGTTGGGGTTGTTCAGGCTGGAGAAGAGAAGGCTGCAGGGAGACCTTAGAGCACCTTCCAGTGCCTGAAGGGGCTCCAGGAAAGCTGGGGAGGGACTGGGGACAAGGGCAGGGAGGGATGGGATGAGGGGGAAGGGTTCTAAACTGAAACAGGGGAGATTGAGTTGGGATTGGGAAGAAAGTCTTTGCTGTGAGGGTGCTGAGCCCCTGTGCCAGGTTTCCCAGAGAAGCTGTGGCTGCCCCATCCCTGGCAGTGTCTCAGGTCAGGTTGGATGGGGCTTGGAGCAACCTGGGCTGGTGGGAGGTGTCCCTGCCCATGGAAAGGGGGTGGGAATGGAGGAGCTTTGAGGTCCCTTCCAACCCAAACCAGTATGGGATTGTCTGACTTTGCTTACTGTCTCCAAATCTCCTAGAGAGTGTCAATCAATGCTCAAAATTGCAGAAGTAGAACAACTCCAAAAGGACAGAGAAGGATGGAGGTTGCCTAAAACACACAGAAGAGGTCCCTTGTCTGACTTGAAGGACTGGGTCTAAAAGCAAATGAAAAGCAAAGCCTTTTTCAGGCCAGAAACTCTCCACCCAGTCCTGCTGACAGCTCCCATGCAATGTCAGCACTGAAGCCCATTTATTTGGTGTCCACTCCTGTATCCATGCAGCCTTGGCAACAAAATAATTACAGACCTCTCTTAATTCCCCCAGATTCAAGTACTTCAGGACTTCAGAGAGAAGAACCACGTTTCCTTTGCACTAAACCACCTGAGTAAGGACTTTTCCCCCCAAATTAAGGGACTCCACACATCTCAGGCTTCTCTCTGAGGTCTCCTTCATCACTGCCATGCACTCACCCCCTCCTGGTAGACACAGACAGAAAACACATCATTAGGAAGGTGTCTCTGATAAAGAGCAACCCAGGGACAGGATTTCAACACGTTGCTACCAGCTTATACCTTGGATGATTGCCTGAACTGGCTGCTTCTCCCACGCCTGCCAGACCTGGATCCAGACCCACACCTGGAACCCGACCCCGGCCGGGATCCTGTGCTCCCACTGCTGCTGTGATCCCACTCTCCCTGGAAACAACAAACAGTTTGCTTTAGTCAAGGGGAACACCATCCTGCACCCACCAAAACCACCAGCCTTGTGAGGCAGGAGAGCTCCAGCTCCCAGATCATGTATGCAAGCACCTAAAAAAAAAAACATAGCCATGCCCATCTCCCTGATTTTGGGGCTTTTTTTCGGAGTCTTCTTATGTGCTCTATTTACAAATAGCAAAGGGATGACATTGTGGGAGGCTTCAGTGAAGATAAGAGTTGGCTCTAATCTCATAGAGAAAAATAATACTTACCTCCTCTATCTTGATGAGGATCAGGATGCATATTCAGCAACCTCACATCCTCAAAAACTGCTGAAGGACCATGCCCTTCACATGTTTTAACTTCTGGCCAGCCCTAAACTGGTCAGGCAGTTGCACTACAGAAGGATTGTAGGTTCCTTCCAACTGAAATAGTCTGCTCTGCTCTGCTCTACTATACTCTGCTCTACTCTTTGCTCTGCTCTCTACCCTTTGCTCTGCTCTCTACTCTTTACACTTTACTCTTTGCTCTGTACTCCTTGCTCTGCTCTGTACTCCTTGCTCTGCTCTGTACTCTTTACTCTTCTCTTTGCTCTGTACTCTTTGCTCTGCTCTCTACTCTTTACACTTTACTCTTTGCTCTGTACTTTTTGCTCTGCTCTGTACTCCTTGCTCTGCTCTGTACTCTTTGCTCTTCTCTTTGCTCTGTACTCCTTGCTCTGCTCTCTACTCTTTGCTCTGCTCTCTACTCTTTGCTCTGCTCTCTACTCTTTGCTCTTTACTCTTTACTCTGCTCTCTACTCTACTCTACTCCACTCTACTCTCTACTCTTTGCTCTGCTCTCTATTCTTTGCTCTGCTCTCTACTCTTTACTCTGTTTTTTAATCTGCTCTCTACTCTTTGCTCTGCTCTGTACTCTTTACTCTGCTCTACTCTTTACTCTTTACTCTACTCTTTGCTCTGTACTTTTTGCTCCACTCTGTACTCTTTACTCTGCTCTTTACTCTTTACTCTACTCTACTCTTTACTCTCCTCTTTGCTCTGTACTCTTTGCTCTGCTCACCATACTCTTTGCTCTGCTCTCTACTCTTTGCTCTTTACTCTGCTCTTTACTCTTTACTCTACTCTTTGCTCTCTACTCCTTACTCTGCTCTCTACTCTTTACTCTGCTCTACATCCTCAATTCCTCACCCAAGCCCAAGCCACCCCTCAGTCAGTTTTCCCCTCTGCTCAGCCCACTGTTGAAGTCCAGCTACTCACACACCCTTGGAGTTCCCCAGGAGACAAGTAACACAAAGAACTTTTTTTTTGCCAGTTTAGGAGCTGTGCCCAGTGTTGTCCTTTATTCCCTTAACACTTGTTCTGCTGTCAAGCAACCTGCAGGTTTCTTGTTTAGCCAGCAGCCCTCCAGGCAAGGTGAATCATCTAAAAACCAGAAGAACTCACCCAACCTGTTCCATCTACCCAGGAGGGTGTTTGGGAAACAAGGTGGATATTGCCAGGGTAAAAGGCTTTGCTCAGAGGCTTGGGAAAGACCTTTGAAGTGATCTAAAATGATGAAAACCCCATGAAATCCCAGAGTGCAGAATATTCAACTCTTTCAAGTACTCTGCAAATCTGGGCAATCCAGAGGGGAGCAGGACTGCTGTGGGAGTTGACAGAGAGGGTTTCCCATGTCTCAGACATCCTGGGGGGGGTTTACAGGAGTCCCTGTGGACACTGCCACAAGATAAGAGAAGGGCAGAGCCACCTTGGCCTTCAAGAACCAAAAGTAGAGCAAAATGTGGACTCCTCTTTGCACACTACAGCCAAGTCCAGGTCAATAAGTTGGGGACACAGACCAGGTCCCAGCTCCACAACAGACCCTAAGGTGATGCTTCTCAGAGGTCTAAATATCTAAACATCTAAATATTTACCCAACTTGAGGGACTGGAAGTAAAAAGCATCAGGATTGGGTTCTGCACTGCTCCAGCTGTAGGTTCTCCATCCTCAAACCTAGCAAGCCTCAAACATCCTGGGGTTGCTCCAGCCTAAGATGAGTGTTGACTTCCAAAGAGGAGGTGGTCAGCTGCCTTTTAAGTTGCCCAGACATGAAATTTGAGAGATTGTGGTTATTCCCATGAGATGTGACACTGAGAGCAGGACAAGGGAGTCAGGAGAAATGAACTTTCACTACCTGTCTGCTTGAAGAATTAATTGCCCCATTTACTGGAGCCTACAGGATGAACATCTTGGACATCTACAGGTGGAAAACTCCTGTGCCAGATGCTACAAGGGGACCAAGCCAGCAGAAAAAAAAGCTTTCTGCTTTAAAAAGACACATGGAAAACAAACATCACCCCTTGGTTACATTCAGCTGACCCAGCTTCTGGTTGTGGTTGGGTGACTGCAGGCAACCTGAGGCTATGGAAATTCCAGAAATGGTGCTGGTGACAATAAAAAACATGTGAGAAACAGGGAAATTGGTAGCACCAAGCACCATTGCCCCAAACCATGGAGACAAAGCAGCAGATAGAGGCAGCAACCAGTTAGATAAAAATCACAGCTCCTCTTTCCCCAAATTAGTTTGTCTCCTGGCTCTTACTCATGGCCCGAGGTTCTCTTCTCTCTTATCTTAATCACATCCTATTAATATTTATATTTTAAAAAATTAAGGACTTTAAAATTATAATTGCTGAAATTTCTGTTAAAGCAGAAGCAGTCTGACCTAAATACCCCCATGTAAAACTCACCAGCATAGCCAAGCTCAATATTTTCCCTACATTTCTGACTAGCTGCCAAAGATGAACAACTTCCTACTGCTACCAAGTCCCTGGAGCAGAAAAATCTTCACCAGAAACCCTCCCAGAATCACAGAACCCTCATGGTTGGAAAAGGCTTTCAAGATCATTGAGTCCATCAGTCCTACACCACCTTTACCACCAAACCACATCCTGAAGTGCCACATCTACCTCTTGTTTGAACACCTCCAGGGATGAAGACTCCACCACCTCCCTGGAGAACCTGTTCCAATGCTTCACCACTCTTTCAGTGAAGAATTTTTTCCTAATATCCAACCTGAACGTCCCCTGCTGCAACTTGAGCCCAGTACCTCTTGTCCTATAGTCTCTCACTCTGGGGGAAGAGGCCAACACCCACCTCACTACAAGCCATAGAGAGCAAAATTTTTCTGGTGGCTTTGTGCCTTCTAAGAAAGCCCCCTCATGCCAACACAAATCCTTTCTGCAGGAACAGGGAACCTCACCCCAACCTCGTGGGTGATGCTGGAAGAGAGGGCCACAGTATGCAGGTAACCACTGTCCCTTAAAAAAACAGCTGAGAATCAAACACCCTCCACCAGTATCATCCCAGAAACCACAAAAAAACCCCAAACTAAACAACAACAACAAAAAAACAAACAAAAAAAAAACCATCCCAAACCCACACAGGCAGAAAGCTGAGGCTCTGTGGTGGTGAGATGCAGCACTGCTCACTCTCCATCCCACAGCATCACCCACCCATACATCTCTCACAGAGTTTTCTTCCTAAATGAGTTCAGCACATTGCAGGAAAATATTTGTCCCCAAAAAAGCTGAAGAAACAGTCATAATAGCATTAAGTTCTCCATCCCTCACCATGCCCTTGCCTCCTGATAACCCAATCCTCCATCATTTGTCCCTGTGCCCTCAAAAGACTCTCCAAGTCTCTCCCAACACCCCAAACAACACTTGAGCTTGAGGTTCTCAGCTCTTATTTGGGCTCCTCCACCTCCCACTCATGCTCTACACTCACCAGCAAGAGAAGGGACTTCTGAGTGACCCTTGGGGACTTGGAGGGCTAAGTCATCCCCTCCAGAGATTGATCCCTATGCCAATCCTTCTGACCAAGCTCTGCACCCTCTTGGGAAGAAGGAGCTTTGTGCACATGAACCCTTGAAGCCACCCCCTTGATTTCCAATCTAACATTTGTGTTTTAATTAGCAATAATTAACTTCCACTGCAATTTTTCACCTGGGCAGCTCACCTTTTGAGGCAACACCTCATTAATCCCACACCTTTAGCCCAGCTCAAGAGTTAGGGCTTTCTCCTGCTTGGCTGCAAGTTTGATAATCCCATTTGCAGACAAAAAAAAAAAAAAAAAAAAAAATTAAAAAGAGATCATTTTCAAACAGAAAAGTGGTGCTGGCCACCTCCCTGGTTGCTTGCAGTGGTGTTTGAAGGTGGCTGGGTTGGTAGAAGTGTAGACCAAGCATGGCAATACCCCAAATTTCAGTTGGCCTGAAGACATCAGTGGTTTCTTCATGGGATTCCTGTTCAACTGTATCTAAAAAGCTCAACATCCAGGCTACAAACTTCCCAGCCCAAGGTGGGCCAGAAGGAAAGGAAAGCCAACAAAAACCTAGAAGGCTTCTCAAGACACAAAAGCCTCTGAGATATCCCCCAGCATTAACAACAGGATCACACCTCCAGAGCAAGTTGTGGGGTGTCCTACAAACTTTGAGTCTTAAACCTGGTCAGAAGAGCAGATAATTATCATATAAAAGGTCCTCTAGGAGGTCTTGCTGCATCAGAGGTTTCCACACACCCATTTTGTGAAGTTAAAGCTTCCAGTTATGCAAAATGTTGACACCTGGCTTCAGGTATCTCCCTGCTCTTCCAGACCTATTCAAGAACAACCACTCCAATTTTCCTATGGAAAAGCAATGATTTAATTTTTTGAATAGGGAAAAATGTCCACCTTCTCTCTTCTCAGTTTATTCCATAAAATTGTAAGAAAGATGGAAAACTTACCCTTCTACAAATACCATGCAGAAAACCCAACCACTTTGGCCCTGTTCCTTCTCTGCCCAGGTCCATGTCCACCTTCCCAAGCCCTCTCCAATTTTCCATGGTACCTCCTCACTGCTTTGGTAAAAGCACAGAAGGAGGGACACCAAACAACACCTAAAAAAAAAAAGTTTGACCTATACCTACAGGATCCTCATGGGTTTGGAAGTAGGAGGTGAAGCCTCCAAGATCCTTTTGGATTTCCCAGGAAAGGGCCTGGCCTGTGTGGCCACCTAAGAGATGTGTTTGACAAAGCTGTGTTAGATATCTCATCTATGCACATGGGTGAGGATGAGGAGGAGCACTCAGAGCACCCAAAACAGCACTGAGAACTCCAGACATGCCCTAAAACCCCAAAACCAAGCTCCTTGCCCGGGTCTTGGAGGAAACAGCTCCAACCATCCCCTTTTTTGCCAAAGCTTCAGCACTTATCAACCAAATGTGGAAGAAGAATGGAGACCTCAAAGGTTAAAGATACTGCAAGTTTCATGAAAATAAAGCATGGGAGGGTGGTGTCTGCTCTCAAAAAATGGAAACTGAGACTGAGAAGACATCTTCCCACATGAGCCAGTGACATCAGGTCTAGAAGACACCTTCCTGCCTTCTCTCTAAGCAGCAAAATCTTTCCTAAATCAGGTGGCAAAGTAGTGAAGAATTTCACTCCCAGATTTCCAGGCTTCACCAGGCAGAGAGCTCCTTCCCAGGGTGTATCCTGAAGTCCTGGAGAAAGTTAAACCTCTTTGTTAGCTACAGGACTTGATTTCTTTCTCAGCAGTCCTCTCTGACCATAATTAAGAGCATTTATTACATGGAGGGAGTGTCACCCAGTAACTACAGGCAGAAAACCATTAAGTGACTGGTTTCACCAGCTGGTCTTTGATCCTGGGCAGGTCACCTCACCTAAAGATTTAATTTCTTCCTCACCAACCTGCATTCACTGGCAAAGCCTCAAAGTAACTCCCTGTCTTTTACTTTCTCTTTTTCTTTTGGAAATGAGGCAAATGAACATCTAACAGAACCAGCATGTCCCATTTCTTCAGCACGGTGGCCAAGTTCAACCAAATTCAGCACACAAACCAGCTCTGGGCTATGATACAAGGAACCTGTTGAGATGGACAACCCCAAACTGCTCCTCAGGATCATCCTCATGTTTTGCTGAGGAAGAAAACCATCACACCTCAGATCCAGGCCCAAAGATGGGCAACTAAAACCAGCATGAGGAGATGAATTACACCTTCTGTTGGGAGATCCTGCCAGTGCTCACCTACTCCCCAGCACTCAGCTGGTTAAACAAGGATTTGGGGTATTACAGGATGCCTGATGATGTCAGAGGTTTTAAGCTGACAAGCAGATGACATCACCACTGACTTCAGAAGTTTATATTATGGTGGGGTTGGTCACAGAGACTCAGTCTAACTCTGGACCTAGTGATGTAGCTACAGCTGAGACCACGATCCCTTCCCACCTCTCTCTGCAGCATCCATTGGGAATAATTTCTTCATGTTGGATGGTCAAGCAGCACAGATGCCTATAAAAAAATTTTTTTGTTTCTTTTTATCCTAGTCATTAGTCATATCCTGCACACAGAAGAGAGGAAAAAAGTCAAAACAGGCCTAAAAGATGGGGTTGAGAAGATGGCAGGTGGCTTCTCACTGCCATGTTGGACATAGGGATGGAAATCACAGCATCATGGAATGGTTTGGGTTGGAAGGGACCTTAAAGCTCATCCATTCCCAACCCTTTTCCATGGGCAGGGACACCTCCCACCAGCCCAGGTTGCTCCAAGCCCCATCCAACCCGGCCTTGACCCTAACCAGTTCTTTCCAACCAGCAGCCCAAGAACAGAAACCCAACAGCTCCACCAGCCAGAGATGTGCAGCTGCTGCTGCCCCTGCCTTCAGGGGAAGGCCAACCAAGTCTTCTCCTCCATCACCAGCTCCTCAAAGAGAACACCAGAAGGGTGCTACCAGCAGGTTATGGGATAATCTGGATGTGATCCAAGCATTACACCCAGCAAAATGCAAGTGATCCTGGTGTGGAGAACTTAAATCACCAGGACTGAGAGCTGGGGCTCCCCTAAACTCTTCCCTCTTCACCTGGGATGAAGCTCAGGTGTGTGCAGATGGGAATAAAACCCATAGGTGGGAGGGGAACAGCCAGCCTGGATTTAATGATGGTTTGAACTGGGGGAATATAGTCACCTCCTGCAAAAAAAAACCCAAAACTTCTGGGATGCCAGCCACCTCCTGGGCAATATTTGGAAGCAGTAACTGCTTGGAGCCTGCTCCTTCACCTTTCAGTAGATGGGCAACACAACCATCAACCAGAGGAGACTGAGGTCCCCAGCCACACCACATGTCCCTGATGCAGCTGGAATATGGACAGACATGCAAATAAACAATAAAAATCAACTGCAGGCCCATTTACTACCCATAACACAGGTTTTTGCTTGGTGATGGTGGGTGACAGACAGATAGCCTGGAGAAGGCTTCAAGAGGATTTCATAGAGACTTTCCAGGACCTGAAGAGGCTCCACGAAAGCTGGGGAGGAATTTTGGATAAGGGCAGGGAGTGATAGGACATGGGAGAATGGTTTAAAACCTGAAGAGGTGAGATTTAGGTTAGACATTGGGAAGAAATTGTTGAATTTGAGGGTGCTGAGCCCCTGTGCCAGGTTTCCCAGAGAAGCTGTGGCTGCCCCATCCCTGGCAGTGTCTCAGGTCAGGTTGGATGGGGCTTGGAGCAACCTGGGCTGGTGGGAGGTGTCCCTGCCCATGGAAAGGGGGTGGGAATGGAGGAGCTTTAAGGTCCCTTCCAACCAAAACCACCCGTAATTCTACGACTTGGCCAAGAAGGAGGATTTTCAACTCTCCCTCTCCCATGCCTGAAGAAATGGGACAAACCCACAGAGTCACTCTGGTTTTCTTTTTAATTCCCTTTCCATAAGAGGAGCTTGGGATGGAGCTGCTGCCAGGTCTTTCATGTACCAAGAGATCTGCTGGTTCCCTAACCATCCTGCCACACCAGAAGTCTTCTACTTAATGAATTGCTCTCAGAAATATATCAAAGAACTTCCTCCTTGCAACAGCCTCACCAGGGGAATGCAAATTAAATATTATATAAAATCTTCCCACTGGGTCTTTTTAGGGAAAAAAAAAAAAAAAAGAAGAATCCAAATACAAATTAAAACATAAGATTTAAGATTGTCCCATTATTTCAACTTTCTGCATTTATAGAGGTGATGTGATGCTCTGAAAGGATCTCACATAGGCTGATGGAGTGGTTTTCACCCCAGAGGTACTCAAGGTGCTAAAAGAGCTCCTTCTGGAACTGAGAGCCCAGCACTGGACACAATATTCCAGATGTGGCCTCACCAGGGCACAGAGGGGGAGGAGAACCTCTCCTGACCTACTGACCCCCCTTCTAATGCCCTCCAGGTGCCACTGGGCTTCCTGGCCACCAGGCTCTCAGTTCCAGAAGGACAGGGAACTGCTGGAGAAAGTCCAGAGCAGAGGCACAAAGATGATGAAGGGTTTGGAACATCTCCTGGTGAGGAAAGGCTGAGGGAGCTGGGGCTCTGCAGCTTGGAGAGGGGCAGAATGAGGGGTGAGCTCATTCATGTCCATAAATACAGAAAGGGAGAGAGAGCCAGGAGGATGGAGCCAGGATCCTCTCAGTGATGCCCAGTGATAGGACAAGAGGCAGTGGATATAAACTTGAGCATAGGAAAATACTCCATATAAACACCAGGAGAAGATTTTTTTACTGTGAGGGTGAGGGAGCCCTGGACCAATGCCCAGAGAGGTTGTGGAGTCTTCTCTAGAGATATTAAAAATCCACCTGGATGCTTTCCTGGGTGACTTCCTGGAGGTAACCCTGCCCTGGCAGGACTGGATGATCTTTTGAGGCCTCTTCCAACCCCTCACTTTCTGTGATTCTGTGATATCAGGAACAGCAAGAGAAATGTTTTACTGGACAGAAGAACAATAGCTTGCAGCTCCTCTTTGCTGCCAAGGAAAATTTATTACTTGATGTTAAAGGAAGCTCAACATGGAGAGAGATAATTATGAGCTCTGCTGCAGGCTGGGAAAGAGCCCAAAATTCAGGGAAAACAGCTTGGGCATCAGTGAATGTTATTTGTATGAATGCAAGCTCCTTGCTGGAGGAGATTAAACAGGTCCAGGACAAAAAAAACCCAAAAAAACAACAAAAAAATAAAACAAGAAAAAACCTCAAATAATAAAGAAACCACAAGCTGAAAAAAAAAAAGAGTGTGACAGATGATAAATGGGAGATGTCAGGGCTGCACTGATTGGAGTCAAGACTCACTGCTGTGTGACTCCTGCATCATCCTGTGGTACCCACCAGAGACTGGCACATCAGCTCAGCCCTTGGGTGAAGAGCCAAGGACCTTCTCCCCCAGGGACAACCCCCAGTCCTGCTCCTCACCCCCTGAAGCTCAGTGGTGATGCTCATCCTGCCAGGTGGATCCCAAGCAGCTGCCTGTGGTGGTCTGAGGGAGCCCAGCCAGGTTTTTGGTGCTGAATATTTCAGAGCTGATCAAAGCTGTTGACAAATTAAATCCACAGTGCCAACTGCCACCTCCAGAGGTTCACCTGAAGCCACCACTCCACACAGCACCCACCATCCTACACAACAACCTTGCTCTGGGCAGGTGTTTGTATGGATGCTCCTAGCAGCCTTGCCTTCCAAATCATGGAATCATTTGGGTTGGAAAAGAGCTTTCAGGATCATCAAGTCTAACAAGGAAGCCAGCACTGCCAAGGCCACCACTAAACCATGGCAGGGAGGGGACATGTGAGCCCCCATCCCTCATCCCAGCAGCTCCCAACACAGGTCTGTGTGAGAAGAAGCTGTGTCAAACAAGAGCTGCAATTTATGCTGCTGAAACCCTGTTCTCCTCACACAGATCTCCAAAGTCCAGAATTGAAGTCTGGAGGACATCATCAAGCAGGGCAAGAGCACCAAAACCACCAGTCTGAATTCAGCCCCTTCTCCAGGAGAGAGATATCCATCAGCTACAGCAACTAAAAATGTTGCTTCACCTTTTCCTGAGGCCAGCTCCATCTCAAACCTCCTTGGGTCAATGTTGCTTTTACAGGGCTGATGGTCTCATGGTGGGACAGCAGCTCCTCAACCAGGTCAAAGTCACACCTCTGTCCTTCCCAATCCTCTCCCATGCCCAATGCTCACACACAGGAGGCTGAGCCACCTCCAGTGATGCCAGCAGCACTTGTCACTGATGTTTGACACCATGAACTACCACCAAAACCAACTCACACCTGGTTTCATCACTGCAAACCCACCCACAGGCTCTCAGGACATGCAGTTCTGCTGCTTCTCCCAGTTCACCATCCCAGCTATTTAATCCTCTTCCCTGGAGCACTTGACCTGCCCCAGTGGGCACATAACCAAGAGGCAGAATTACACAAAGCTCCCTCGTTTCACCTGCATCTTGGACTAAGAAGTTTTGATGCTCCAAACAGATCCCTCACCCAGGTGGCAACAAGGAACTCCTCAGGAATGAACAGGACACTTCATCTTTCTTTCTCTTCATGGCAAACCAATAAGCTTTGGGTCAAAGCATCCAGCAACGTGCTGGGGTGTTGCCTATCTCCCAGGGTTTTGGTGGGACACATCTCCCCTTCCATGGGAGAGGGAAAACTGGCAGCACAGGCAGGTTCCACGCTGCCAGATGAGGCAGTGCAAGAAGAAAAGTGAAGGTTTGGTGAGGAAGAGCTCAACATGACCCCTACCTGATTGTGTTCATGAGCTGATGAGCCCTTCCCTCGGGATGGGGAACAGTTGCCATCGAGCTGCTCACTACAATCCGCCGTCCACTGTGCAAGGGGAAAAAAAAAAAAAAAGGGACTGTGTAAAACAGTAGCCAGGCTGGGAACAAAAAACTTCTGTATCTGGCCACATGGGCCTCCCCATTTTTGAGGATGTTCCCAAAGGTTTTGGACCAGAAATGCTCCACCTGCTGATGGTGAGAAGAGGGAAGATGCAGGGACGGTTACAGGAAGGCATCTGAGTTGATCACAGAACCAAAGCATGACCTGAAAGATCATCCAGTCCCAAACCCCCTGCATGGTTCCAGCCTCCCACCAGCCCAGGTTGCTCCAAGCCCCATCCAACCTGACCTGAGACACTGCCAGGGATGGGGCAGCCACAGCTTCTCTGGGAAACCTGGCACAGGGGCTCAGCACCCTCAAATTCAACAATTTCTTCCTCATCTCCAACCTAAACCTCCCCTCTCCAAGTTTTAACCCATTTCCCTTGCCCTCTCACTACCAAGCATCATTCTGTGGCAGGCCCTGCAGCTCTTCCCAATCTCTCCAGGATTTTTTCACCCTGGCAAAGCTTGGGATGGAGAAAGGCATCATTTGTTCACAGATGAAATCTCCTTTTGTAAACTGGAACCCCAGAGAACTCAAAAAGCTTCAGGCTCTCACCTTGAGAGCATGGAAAACCAAAACCCAGATGGCTCGAGACCCCCACCCAACTAATTGGAGCCCTCCTATCTGCCTGAACAAGCAAACTCCCCCAAATCCAGGCTTTCATTACATCCCCCTTCCCATCCCAATGCTTGAACAGCTTCAGTTGGGCGTTCAACCTTCAAGCTGACGATGAAAACCTCCGGAGTCCTCCAACTCCTCTCCCATCTCACCTTCCTCCTGCTCACCTGGGAGACGTGGGACTGTGTCTTCTCACTCTCTCCATCCCCTTCTGTTTTATCTGTCAGGAGCCCCTGGACCTGGTACTCCAGGACATAGCTGTCAATGAAACGTTCCAGCTCCTCGATCTCCTGAGAGCGGCTGCTCCCCGCCTCCGAGGAGGCCGATGCCACCGATGAGTTCTCCATCCCTTCAGGGAGATGCTGAGAACAAGAGGGGGCCTGAGAAAGCCAAATGAAACCAAACCTAATTAGATTTAAAAAAAAAAAAAACAAAAAAACAACCAAAACAAACAAACCACAACAAGCAAAGGCAATAAATTATTTCCCAGTCATTATAAAAAGTTAAAAATCAGTTAACCGCGGGTAGCGTATTTTTTGCTGTACCCCTATGTTTTAAGTAACATTGACAAGAGTTCTAGGTGGCCACATTTCCACAAGTGCATAAACAAACAAACAAAAAGAAGTCCTGTTTCTGCAACACTCCTGTATCTAAAGAAAAAAAAAAAGGACTTCTGCTCTTTAAAATCCAAGCTACTGAAAACCTCCAGATGAGGGAAAACCACAATGGAAAAGCTTCATTTAAAAATTAAAAGCTTTGATGGCTTCCTGGGATAAGGGTGGTGAGCTGGGGGTGATGTGGAATCACAGAACCATAGAGTGTTATGGGTTGGAAGGGATCTCTGGAGATGATCCAGTCCAACCCCCCTGCCACAGCAGGATCACCTCGGGGAGGCCCCACAGGAACACATCCAGGTGGGGGTTGAAAATCCCCAGAGAAGCAGCACATCCAAGGCTTGCTCCAGCCTCAGTCCAGCTCCTCAAAGCTTACAGTGGAGGAAAAGACACCAGGGGGAAGGAAGCTGCCCACAGGTTTTGCCTGCAGACACAGGACCCCCCCATCCAGAGCACTCCCCACACCCAAGGGACCTCCTGGGTCCCAGCACCCGTCACCACTTTGCCCAACTCCCTCAGCTGGGTGCAGAAGAGAAGCCCCAAAGCTGCCTTCAGCATCCCTACAGCCCCCAGCAGTGCTGAGCCCAGCTCAGGCTCTGCTCTCCCTCTCTGGACACCAAAGCTCCTCTGCCTGCTCCAGCCTCAAACCTTCTGCCCACCCCACCACTGCCTCAGCCCCCTGGCACAGAAGCTGCAAACAAAAATTGGAAAAAATCAAAATTAGCCCAGACCTCTAGAGACCCAGGACCTCTAGAGACCCAGGACCCCTGGAGATGATCCAGTCCCACCCCCCTGTCCCAGCAGGATCCCCCAGGAACAGATCCAGGAGGGTTTGGAAGCCTCCAGAGCAGGAGACTCCACAACCTCTCTGGGCAGCCTGGGCCAGGGCTCCCTCACCCTCACAGGACAGAAGTTTCTCCTCATGCTGAGCTGGAACTTCCCATGTTCTCCCTTCACCCCATTATTCCTTGTCCTGTTCCTGGGCACCACTGAACAGAGATTGGCCCCTTCCTCTTGCCCCCCACCCCTCAGATATTGATGGGCATCCAGAGATCCCCTCTCAGCCTTCTTTTCTCCAGGCTGAACAGCCCCAGGGCTCTCACTCTTTCTCCCCAGCAGAGATGCTCAGGTCCCTTCATCATCCCCAGAGCTCTCCCTTGGCCTCTGTCCAGTAGCTCCCTGTCCCTCTTGAACTGGGGAGCAGCTGATGATAATTGCAAAGCTCCTCTTGTATGGTAGAAGTAAATGATGCTGAGTCAACAGAGGGACTGGAAAGAGTCCAGCAAAGAGATTTGCATGTGGAGGTGAAACAGAGGTCACACCAGAATCTATTTTTAAAACCTCTCTCTCTCTGCAGGAGAAGGGTTCTGTAGAAGACACAGGGGCTTGAAAACATTCTCAGGATGCAAACTGACACTGAGAAAGCAGCGGACAGCCCAGCTAAGACACAAACCTTCCAAGATAGGAGCCTGAATCACTCAATGTTCTTCATGGAGGTTTTTAACATCATCTTAGTGGTTTAAATTCTACGATTCCATGAACCCAGAGGGTCAAAGTCAAGAAGAGCACCCAGAGAGAAGCATTTTCCACGTGCCATAAAACCTTGGGGACCCATTGCTGTGGGAGACAACACGATGTCCCAGTATAGGTTGGGGGCTGACCTGCTGGAGAGCAGTGTAGGTGAAAGAGACCTGGGGGTCCTGGTAGACAAGAAGATGCCCATGAGCCAGCAATGTGCCCTTGTGGCCAAGAAGGCCAGTGGCATCCTGGGGTGCATTAGAAAGGGTGTGGTTAGTAGGTCAGGAGAGGTTCTCCTCCCCCTCTATTCTGCATTGGTGGAGTATTTACCTGGAGTATTGTGTCCAGTTCTGGGCCCCTCAGTTCAAGAAGGACAGGGAAGTGCTTGAAAGAGTCCAGTGCAGAGCTACTGAGATGATTAAGGGAGTGGAACATCTCCCTTATGAGGAAAGGCTGAGGGAGCTGGGTCTCTTTAGTTTGGAGAAAAGGAGACTGAGGGGTGACCTCATCAATGTTTTCAAATATGTAAGGGGTGAGTGTCAGGGAGATGGAGTTAGGCTTTTCTCAGTGGTGACCAGTGATAGGACAAGGGGTAATGGGTGTAAATTGGAGCATAGGAGGTTCAAGTTGAATATCAGAAAACATTTTTTTACTGTAAGGGTGACGGAGCCCTGGAACAGGCTGCCCAGGGGGGTTGTGGAGTCTCCTTCACTGGAGACATTCAAAACCCACCTGGACACGTTCCTAGGGGATGTACTCTAGGGGGCCCTGCTCTGGCAGGGGGGGTTGGACTAGATGATCTTTTGAGGTCCCTTCCAACCCCTAGGATTCTAGGATTCTATGATTCTATGAGATGGGACCACTCTGGGGGTCTGGACCTGATTCACCTCAAGTTCCACATCCCCTCCAACCACAGAAGTTTTGGTGAATGATGGAAAGGGGGCTCAGCATCTCCATCATTTTCCACCCAAGTTTTGGTGAGTAATGGAAAGGGGCTCAGCATCTCCATCATCCTCCACCCAAAAGTTTTGGTGAGTGATGGAAAGGGGGCTCAGCATCCACATCACCCCCCACCCAAAAGTTTTGGTGAGTGATGGAAAGGGGGCTCAGCATCTCCATCATCTTCCACCCAAAAGTTTTGGTGAGTGATGGAAAGGGGGCTCAGCATCCCCATCATCCTCCACCCAAAAGTTTTGTGAGTAATGGAAAAGGGGCTCAGCATCCCCATCACCCCCCACCCAAAAGTTTTGGTAAGTAATGGAAAAGGGACTCAGCATCTCCATCATCTTCCACCCAAAAGTTTTGGTGAGTAATGGAAAAGGGGCTCAGCATCCCCATCACCCTCCACCCAAAAGTTTTGGTGAGTGATGGAAAGGGGGCTCAGCATCTCCATCATTTTCCACCCAAAAGTTTTGGTGAGTGATGGAAAGGGGACTCAGCATCTCCATCATCCTCCACCCAAAAGTTTTGGTGAGTGATGGAAAGGGGGCTCAGCATCTCCATCATTTTCCACCCAAAAGTTTTGGTGAGTGATGGAAAGGGGACTCAGCATCTCCATCATCCTCCACCCAAAAGTTTTGGTGAGTGATGGAAAGGGGGCTCAGCATCCCCATCACTCTCCACCCAAAAGCTGTGGAGGCAGCTCAGTCCAATGCTTCCCCTCCTTCCCCCTTCTCCATGGCTGAATTCCACTCACAGCTTAAAGAGAAGAAACCACCATCTCCTGTTTGCACGTTTTCACATGATTTAATCACAGAATCATTAAGGTTGGAGAAGACTTTGAAGATCACCAAGTCCAACCCTCAACCCAACATCATGATGTCAACACCACCGTGTCCCAAAGTGCCACATATAAGTATTTTCTGAAAACCTCCAGGGATGGTGACTCTACCACTGCCCTGGACAGCTTCTTCCAATGCTTGACTACTCTTTTAGTAAATAAATTATTCCTAATATCCAATCTAAACCTCCCCAGGTGCAAATTGAGGCCATTTCCAATCATCCTAAAAGCTCTGGAACAGCATCTTGAGGTAGGACTCATACTCCTCCATCCCTGCAGTGGGGAGCAAGATGACCCAGGAGCTCCCACCATACTTCAGGACACCAAGATTTCATCCCTCACTCTCTCCATCACCAGGAACTGGTGTTTAGAGTCTGTTTTGAGACAAGTATAAAATTACCAAGGAAATATGGAGTGAGTCACATGCCACCCGGAAGGGAAGGAGAAAACAAATCTGTTCCCAGCTCTTGTAATTTCCAGCTTCTGAACTATTTCTCATCTGCCACTTCTGAACAATTGTGGCTTCATTTGGAAACTGCTGAGAACGAGCAGTTCTGGCCTCAGGATTTCATCTGCTCAAGGAATTAGTCCCAAATGTGCCCAGCCTGCCAAAAAAGCTCATTGTGTAGATCAATAGGACACATCAGCTCCCGAACAAAAATCATGGGGCACATTTAAAAGGATTTTAAAAAAAAAAGAGAAAGAAAAAAAAAAAAAAAGGACAATCAAAACAAAAAATGAGAAGCCCTGGAGAGTGTGGAGCTCTGGAGAGGGTACATGATTCTCCTCTTGTAACTCATTGGTTACAATTAGCAAATGGAAACCCCCAATTAGCAGACTGAAAGTGCTGAAGAAAGAGCTGGAAGAATAAGTGGCTGCAACAAGTCCTGGAGGACCTGGGGAGGTGACCAGGTTGTGGCAGGGGACAGCTGAGAGAGGTGGCACTGCTTGGGATGGAGCAAGCAGAGTCACAGGGTGTCCTCCATCCCCTGAAGCCACACAGCATCAAACCAAAGGTTTTTGGGTTTTTTTTCCCCAGTCTAATTTTTTTGAAGGTGGCACTGGAGGAAACCAAGCCCAGGGCTCTGCACCCTTGGATTTTACCCTTTAAACACCCTTGATGAAGCACAAAGCAGAGGAAGGTGTCACACACATGATTTTAGGGTGCTCAGCTCCATGTCAAACCATCAGTTTGCTGAGAGATGATGGGAAAAGGAAGAAATTTTTTATGCTGAAGGTGGGGAGACCCTGGCCCAGGTTTCCCAGAGAGGTGGGAGATGCCCCATCCCTGGAACCATTCCAGGTCAGGTTGGATGGGGCTCTGTGCAACCTGATCCAGTTGGAGATGCCTCTGGAGTTGGACTGGATGGACCTGAGAGGTCCCTTCCCACCCCAAGCAGTCTGTGATGTTGTGATTTGAGACTTTTATGGCTCTCTAGTAGGAAACTAAACCCAATCTTGGAGTTCTCCTTCTTGGAACCCCTTCAGGGAGTGGTGATCCCATGGATCTCTCAGCACAGCACCTTCCACCAAGGATTCCCAGACTCCAGACACATTTTTTAATGACAACTAATAGAGACAGACCTCAAAACTGGTTTTTTTTTAACTCTTTACCCCTCCTCCCTTTATGTGGTCAAAGCACAAAGTCCATGTTTTGGAGGTCTGAAAACTTGCAAGCCTTTCCTACAAAGCCCAGAGGACCAGAAAACAAGGACTCAGCAGCAGGAAAAGTCAACAGACATCCAAATCCCTTATTACAGCTTGGCAGCTATCAGGAATACTGGAATGTGGAATTATTATGGAGAGCTGGGATTCTAAAGAGTGACCTACATGGGGTTCTTGCTTGGGTGAGATTATAGTTCATGGCAATTGCACAGTCTGGCCTTTCATCAGTGAAAAAAGTCTTAAAGAATGTGCAATTTTTATGACATTTGTGCATTCATCCAACAGATGATGAAGCAGCACCCACACAACAGACCCTCTGGGCTCTGGGTGTCAAGCCTAACACGTAGCCCATCTCTGAAAGGTGCCTCAGGCTTGTGTTGAACTTGAGGAACCATGAGCTGAGTCTTCTCCAGCAATGGAGAAGTCACCTGGATGGGTGGGAGACACCAGCACAGCTGAACTTGGAACCTCAATGGTGTAAAAAAAGGGAAGGGGGTGCCTGGTGAGAAGAAGAAACACAGGGATGGGAATACTTTTCTATGGCCATGGAGAACCTCACATGGACCTCCTCCTCCAGGGCAGAAATTCCATCCATCCTCTCTCCAGCACACCAGAACAAAGCTTCTTGAACTGGAGCAGCCCAGCCAAGAAAAAAGCAGCACCAGAGGGCAACCACACAAATTTCTTCCCTAGGGATGGGTCCCACCCGTGCCTCAACCATCCCCAGTGAGCAGGGACCTCAGCCCCTTACAAACATCACTGCCTGAAGGTGAGGAGCAGGGGTTTTTGGTCCAAAACATGTTGATGTTTTTGTTAGTGTTCTGATGTTAATGTTAATGTTCTGATCAGCAAGACTGCTGCCCGTGAGAAGATACTCCTAAAATAATTCCTGCTGAAATTCCCAACATCCCAACCTACCCATCAAACCAACAATCTCCCATTTTCACTCCAGCTAAGGTCTGGCTGGGCAACAGCAAAGGAAACAAAATAAAGAGGTTCCTTTTGCCATTTTTTTTGCTTCCAAAGGATGGATGCTGAAAGCCTGAAACACCTCCTCACACGTGACAAGTTGAAGGTTGTGGTCTCCAAAACCTGGAGCACTGGGTAAGATGATTGGAAAAGATCTCTCAAACACAGGGTTCAGGCAGAACTGCTTCCTGCAGTGCTTAGCATCAGGCTCCTCCAAATTTAGGCACCTGTATCAAAATTCAATTATCAAAAGGCCCAATCACCACCAAATCCCAGTCAATGGCAAGAGCCCAGGTTCTTTTTCTTTTCTTTTTCTTTTTCTTGGCCTCAGCTGCTTAGACAGGGGTTTAAATCCACTTAGGACATCTCAGCTGGGAATCCCATCTCTTCCATCCTTACCCTCCAGATAAATGCTGGACAATTTCCCACACCAATCCTTTTTTTCTCCACTATTCCAACATGGAAGAACTCAGAGCATCTTCTCAGAGTATCCTCCAGAAATGCCACCCCAGGAAAGCTGCCACGCAGTAGAAGCTCCTCATCAGGTCCTGATGGGCTCCAGAGCTACCCTGACAGATCACTGAAAGCTTTTTTTTCCTGCCAGATGAGATTTATCATCCTGGCTTTTGCTAAGAACAAGAGATCCTTCCTATAAAAGGCAGCCACAAAACAAATCCTTTGCCTACTGATGCAGCCAGCTCCTTCCAGAATCTTCAGTGCTAGGACATCCAACATCCTGCTTGCATTCACTCTCCCTGGGGAGTTTATAACAAATAAATAAGAAATAAATCTTAAACACTGCTGTGATCCAGCAGGTCTCTTCTTCTCTGAGACACCTGGGACATGAACCAACCTCAACAGCTCACAGATTTATTGATCTGTGCCCACCAGGTAGGCAAAACCAAACTGAAGAGACCCTGAATGAGACCAAGGAAAGGCTCCAGCCCAGCTCCAGTCAGCAGACACCATGTCCTGCCCCATGAGCAACCAACATCAATTTTTACATCTCTTGTTCACCCATCCAAAACCCACTCCATTGCTCTCCACTCCCTACAGGACATCACCTCTATGAGATGATACCTTCTCCTTCTTGGTGCCTCTGGGGCTGAGCAGAGATAAATAGCACCTGGTTAAAACCTCCATCATCACCTCCCTCACACTGCCTGCCCACTGCCTTTTCCCAGCCAGCATTCCCAAAGATGCTGCCAACAAGCACATGGAAGAAGGTCCCTTGAGCCCCAGACCTGGCCGGTGAGGAATGATTTGACCACACAGTCCTGGCCAGAGCAGCTTGTGAGGACAACTCTCCCACTTCTTATCTGTTTTTTATCATGGTTTGGGTTGGAAGGGACCTGAAAGCTCATCCATTCCCACCCCCTTTCCATGGGCAGGGACACCTCCCACCAGCCCAGGTTGCTCCAAGCCCCATCCAACCTGACCTGAGACACTGCCAGGGATGGGGCAGCCACAGCTTCTCTGGGAAACCTGGCACAGGGGCTCAGCACCCTCAAATTCAACAATTTCCTCCTCATCTCCAACCTCAATCTCCCCTTTCTCTCCAAGTTTTAACCCATTTCCCTTGTCCTCTCCCTACCCCCCCGTGTCCAAAGCCCTCCCCCAGCTTTCTTGGAGCCCCTTCAGATATTGGAAGGTTGCTCTGAGCTCACCTGGGAGCCTCCTCTTCTCCAGGCTGAACAACCCCAATCCCTCAGCCTGGCTTCCCAGGGAGGTGCTCAGCCCTCTGAGCATTTGAGTGCCTCTGCTCTGGACACCTTCCAGGAGCTCTGTGTCCTTCTGCTGTTGGGGACTCCAGAACTGGACCCAGCACCCCAGGGTGGGTCTCAGCAGAGCAGAGCAGAGGGGGAAAGGTTGGGTGAAACCCTTTGCATCCTTTGACCCTGCAAATAACCTCTGTAGAGGCAGAAGGACCTTTTGACCATTGGTGTTTGGGGTTTGAACCCCTGCTCAGTCACTGGTGGGCAGCCAGTTTGCCTCCCACCATCTCCTCATGAGCTCCTTCAGCAGCAATCTCTTCCCTCTCCTAATCCAGCTCATTCCCAACCAGAAGTAACCAGCAATGTTGTCTTTGGAAGCACCTTGGGGAAAGAAAGGAGCAGTTTCTTGCCGGGTTACTATGGAAAACGAAAGCAAAGGAGATGAACCATCACCTCCCCCCTCCAGGCATTGCTGCAGCTCCACCAGCACTGCCTCACATCTGAATTTGCATCTCACTTTTTGGGATCTGATATTTTTCCAGAATCCAAAACATCAAGCACAAAAATACAAATTATTACATGCTGGGGCTGAACCATTATTATTATTATTGTTATTGTTATTGATTTAAAACACAAACACCTTTGAAAAGCCACTGCTGCTTCATCTCCCCTTTAATAAATACTCTTATTTATTTTAAATACTGCTGCATCCATGGCTGGCTGAGGATTTGAGCTATTTCATCCTGCCTCCAGGTCTGGTTCCTGGGAGCTGGTGATGCAGAAATGCCCAAGTGACAGGACAGGAGGCAACAGCTGCAGTGCAATCCATGAGCCAAAGACAACAAAGCACAAAAAGCCAAAGAATCCAACCTAAAACAGACACCTTCACACAGTGATCCAACAAGAAAGGGAGAGGAATCACCAATTAATTCATACAGAGTTTGCTTCACTGCAAGGAGGATTTTTTTTTTTTTTTTTGTGGTTTTCAAGTGGATATGTTGATTTTTTTTTTCCTTTTTAAACAAAACCAAACCCTCATCACCTTCAGAAAGGCAAATTCTTGTAGTGCATCAAAGCTGTGCAGTGAGGTTGGAGCAGTTTCCCACCAGATGGGCTTCTTTGCTCCAGGGGGAAGGACGTTACCTTTGGTTTGTGAGGGATGTTGCCAAAAAAAAAGAAAGGAAAAAAACAGCATCCAAGTAAGAAAAGCACTGCCTGAACTTCAGGAGGGGAGTAGAGGTGGGTTTATAGCCCATCTGATGCATCTTGGTCCTCCTGGGTAAGGAGTCTCCTGGAGCATCACTTGGCAACCAGCAAGGGACATTCTCCATCCCCTGATTTTTATGCCAATTGGACACATGGAAATCCATCAACAGGAGAGCTGCAGATGTTTGCCATGGTGGGGAAAAAGTCAAGAACATCATCTCCCATGTCCTACTTACTTGCTGAATATTCTGCTTGGGAAAGAAGGATACAACCCAAGAAGGCATTCAATTCCCACACATTTACAGACAGGTTTTTGACCCTGGACTGAGTTGGTTGCCAAAGCAGCCCAGGACACAGTGTCCTCCTTAGCTCCAGCTCCTGTCTAGGTGGATTTGACATGGCCTAAGACAAAAGGTTTCCATCCAGCAAAGAAACTTCATTTCCAAAAAAAATGATTCTCAGAGGGACCATCCAAATTAACCCTGGGTCCTCAGGACTGCTGGAGGCCAAGAGCATCATCTACAACAGCTTTCAAAGCTTGGGAAGATGACCTTGCAGACCCTACATCCATTTCTCAGCCTTACAAGGACCTCCTATGTTCTCCCACACAGTTTCTGGCAGTATTCAGAGAGAAAGTTTGGTACCCAGATGGTCCCAGGTTTTGTACCAGGCTCTAGGAAGGGGCTTGACCCAGGGCAGACATCAAGTGCCTGCCAAAGGTCTTCCCAGGGATGCTGCCACATGGCAGGGATGGGTTCCAGCTCCCTCTGGACCCAACACCCCACTGAGTCACCTCAGCAGCAGGTGACATTCAGCCCTGGAGTTGGGGAGTTGCTGGCCAGCCTCCTTTTTGAGGCTTGAAGAGCATTTTCTTTTTTTTTTTTTTTTTTTTTTTCCAGTCATCTCTCTGCTTTCTGGATGCTCTCACACCACCCCAAAAAGCCCCTCCCAGGCAGCCCAGCTCCCTCCCTGGTCATCCCTTCTTTAAATCCCAGCTGTCAAAGAGCCAGGGGTGCCAAGAAGAGCAACCAAAAAGCCCAAGGGGTGAAGATGCTGCCAATTATTTGGGCCCAAGTTGATGGCCCAAGGGACCACGGGGTTTGATTAATGAGAGGTAAAGGAAGCAGCTCAAGTTGGCTGAGGGTTGGAGGTTGGAAGACAGGGAGGTTTTTATTACCACAAAGCAAATAGAGACAGGTAATCCCAGGACATGATAAGTGACCTATTTTGAGAGGAACAGGAGATCAGGAGAGCTCTGGGAGTGTCTATTTACCTCTGAGTAAGAAGATGTCTATTTGCCTCTGAGAAGACTCTGGGGAGAGCTCAGAGCTGCCTTCCCATTCCTGAAGGGAACCTCCAGGAAGGCTGCAGAGGGACTTTTCCCAAGAGTGCCCAGCAAGAGGAGAAGGGGAAATGGTTTGAAAGTGCAGGAGAAGAGGTTGAGGCTGGATGTGAGGAAGAAGTTCTTCAGCAGGAGGGTGCTGAGACTCTGGAACAGATTGCCCAGAGAAGCTGTGGCTGCCCCCTCCCTGGAGGTGTTCAAGGCCAGGTTGGATGAGGCTTGGAGCATCCTTGTCTGGATGAGAGGTGTCCCTGCCCTCCTTAATTCCTCAAAGGAAAAGGGGAAGGGAAAATGGGAAAGGGAAGTGGAAAGGGAAAAGGGGAAAGGAGAAGGGAGAAAGAGGGGAAAGGAGAGGGGAAAGGAGAGGGGAAAGGAGAGGGGAAAGGAGAGGGGGAAGGAGAGGGGAAAGGAGAAGGGAAAGGAAAAGGGGAAAGGAAAAGGGGAGAGGAAAAGGAGAGAAGAAAAGGGGAGAGGGAAAGGGGAGAGGAAAAGAGGAAAGGTGAAAGGAGAAAGAGGAAAGGGGGGGAAAGGAGCGGGGAAAGGAAAAGGGGAGAGGAGAAAGGGAATGGGAAAGGAAAGAGAAGGAAAGGGGAAAAGAAATGAAAAAGGAAAGGGGAAAGGGGAAAGGAGAAAGGGAAAAGCACAGGGAAAAGCAAAGGAAAGGACGAAGGGGAAAGGAAAAAGGAAAAGGAAAGGGAAAAGGAAAGGGAAAAGGGGAAATGGGAAAGAGGAAAGGAAAGAGACAAAGGAGAATGTGATGAATCAAGAGCCTGTACAACACTCCATACCCATCTGGGTCAGGGGCCCTGCAGGTGGAAGCCCATCCTTGCCAGCTCTGGGATGCCTGCACAGCCAGATGAAGGCATCTGAGGGATCTTTGTGACCCATCAATTAAGCAGCTGAGCTTAACGAGGGATTGGGAAGGGCACTTCTGGAATAAATCCTACAAGAGGAGTGATGGAGAAAAGAATCTCAGCACCTAGCCCTGAATTACTGCAAGCACTTGGAGAGGAAGATGGAACCACTGCCAACATAACCACAAAACACTGGGGCTTGGGGACATCCTGCTCTTGGTGAGCATCCCCACACATCCATGATGTCCAGAAGAAGCCCAGTGCCTTCCAGCACCAGGATGTGACACCTGGAACCCATGGGTCACATCCCTCTCCTGCCTCCACTCATCTGAGAAATTCCAGTCATTTTTGCAGAAGCAAAAGGTTGAACCCATCAAATAATAAATTTTTTTTTTTTTAAAAATTGTTTGCCAGCAGCTCAGCTTCAACTTGGTGATTTTAAAATCATTTTGCTCAGGTCACTGGAGCCAAAAAAACCAGGGGAAAAATGCTGAGAAAAAAGAGCTCTTATGGGTTCTTTTTAGGGTTTGGTATTTTTAAACAAAGAGGGTTGACATTTATTCCACAGTGATGTACACTGAATTTCCACAGCTCTCCAGCATGGTGTAAAATACTTTAAAACATCATTTTGGACTGAACAAAGTGACTCTGACTTGCTGTTATTTTGTCTTCTTTTAGTGAAATACAAGCATCTACTCCAATTGGCCCCAGCTAAAAATCCCCTTATCTCCCATGACTGTTGTTATTATCACAATTTTTCTATGAGCTAATTAAATGAAGAAAAAAAAAAAGTATAGTGCAGTTTATATCAATTACTTGTTCTATGGGCTGTTATTTAGGAGCTGGAGGCTGGAAAAAAAAGAATTCTTATGGGTTCTTTTTAGGGTTTGGTATTTTTAAACAAAAAGGGTTGACATTTATTCCACAGTGATGTACACTGAATTTCCACAGCTCTCCAGCATGGTGTAAAATACTTTAAAACATCATTTTGGACTGAACAAAGTGACTCTGACTTGCTGTTATTTTGTCTTCTTTTAGTGAAATACAAGCATCTACTCCAATTGGCCCCAGCTAAAAATCCCCTTATCTCCCATGACTGTTGTTATTATCACAATTTTTCCTATGAGCTAATTAAATAAAGAAAAAAAATATGCAGTGCAGTTTATATCAATTATTTGCTCTATGGGCTGTTATTTAGGAGCATTAAGAAGATCTAAGGATGATTTGAGGTATCCACCAGGACACCCTCCAGCCCGGAGCACATAATTTAAAGAGTAACTAACACTGTAATTAACTGTATTAGAAACTCATAGGAACCTCATGGAAGTGTCATATATATCTTTCTTTTATTTATTTATTTATTTATTTATTTATTTTTAGGAGAGGGAAATAGGGAAAATAGGAACTCACACCCCCCAGAGAGATGGGGGACAGCAGCAGGGAAGGTGCAACACAGGGCACAGCCCTTCTGGTGGCTCTTTTGGGCTTTATCCTCCCAGTAATTCCTCTCCTTTGGCTTCCTCCCAGCTCTTCCACGAGCTGCTCTGCCCTAGGAGTAAATATTTACTCTCCAGACACTATGAGGCATTAAACAAGATAACACCCAAGGCTGTAGAAACCTCAAGGCAGATAAAACCTCGCTGATGCTGGGATGATGTTCTGCTGCATCTTCCCCTGGTCCAACAGGATCTTGGGTGGGAAAAAGGGAAGGAAAAAACCCAAACCAACCAGGTTTTTCAGTTGAATCAGTGTTTTTTTAAACCCTCAGACACCAAACCCCTGTGGTGCTGTTGATCCCATCAGGTGGTTTAACCAGGGAGCTTAGTGGTAAGCCCTGCAAGGAGGCAGCAAGTTATACAGGGTTATCCTCTGCCCCATGGGGGACCCCAAAGGCTTTCAGACAGCACAGGGATAATTCCCAATTTCAATTTGCAGGAAGAAAAAGAAGTTTATGACTGGAGGGAACTCACCCCAAGATGCAATGTTTTGTTCTCGGGTTGTTTTGGTTTTTTTTCCTCTCTCCTAGGCTTTTTATTTATTTATGTTGAAGTAGCTGTTAAATTCCTGGTGGTATGATGCAAATCCCTGTCTTGCTGGAAAAAAAAATTAGAATTTGACACCTTAAAAGGTTCATACCTGTGTCCAAATAAAGCTTGCATCAACAGGAAAGGGGACAGGTAGGGAAGGGAGAATCTGAAGCAGGGAGGAGTCTGGCAGAAGGATGGAAAAGGGGGTAGAGAACAAAACTGGAGAGGGAACAAAAAAGTGGGATAAAGAACAAAAGAAAGAAAACGGCAATGGGATAGGAAAAAAAAAAAAAAGAAAAAAAGTATGGGGCCACCAAGCCCAGCAGGATGGCCCCAGGAGCAGGAAAAGCAGTTGACAAGTACTGCATGGTACCTGGCTACAAACCATCTCACCCAGGGGGAGAAAATGGGCAATAATATGATAAAAAGAGAGCTGAGAAATCAGCCGGCAGCTTGGAGAACCCAGAGAAGCCTCCTGAGAGCCAAGGAAACCTGCACTATGTAGGGAAGAGAGAGATTACAATAATTAGGTCAGTTGGCTGAGTGCCTGCTCAGAGCATGCAGGAGTTTGCTGCCTTGCTGGAAAGTGGCTGAGGTCCTCCAGGAGCTGAGAAACCCAACACCAACCTGCCAGGAAAATGGGAAAAATGGGTGGGAAAAAGCCTTCTCCAGCTGCTCACCTTGAGGCCAGAGGGTTGGTAGGGTGGGAAACTGGGATGAGAAAATTCCTTCAGCTGGAGAAGGTGGGAGGTCTCCATCCTTGGGAATAGTGTCAAGATACAGCTGGGTGAGGCCTCAGTGAGCAGAGGGATGGACCAGAGGACCTCCAGAGCTTATTTCAATCCAGAACAACTCCAGGATTTTGCTTATGGACCTTCCCTTAGCCCAGAGTTCCAGGACAAAGCCACAAGTTTGAAAGAAAGGCAGAAGTAACATCCTCTCAGGCAGCATGGAAGAGCTGGGTGACCATTAGGAGAAGTAGCAGAAGTTGACATGAAGCTCAAATACCCAAAAATCCTTCACTTGAGAAAAAAACTTCTGCTTCAAGAAGCACTGGGGATGGTCCCACACAGTGAAGGAAGAGTAAGAAGTCCCTGTGAAAGGGAGCTGGAGGTTATTACCCAGCTCCTCCTGAACGATCTGACCATCCTGGCAGCCTCAAGGCTCAAGGTGTTGGAAGAGTCCCAGGGATGGAGGTGGACTGAGCTCAAATCCAGATGTTTGAAACCAGGAAAGAGAGACCAAAGAGGAGGATGTGCTCACCAGCCTGACCTTTCCTTCTCTCTTCCTCCCCAGCTGTACCATGTAAGAACCATCATCTCCAACCTGGCTGTCCAGCACCAGGACCCAACCTCCAACCCAGCAGACAGAAATCAGGTCACTTACTGCTTGGTCTTCAGGATCTCCCCTTTGGATGCAAACCCCCACCTTCCAAAACTCATTTGTTTTTCTTAACCCTGGAGGAAGATACTCCTTTCACTGATCTCTCCAAAACTTCTAAGCTCCTTCAGAGAATCATCAGAGAATCATGGAATGGTTTGGGTTGGAAGGGATCTTAAAATCCATCCAGTTCCAACCCTTTCCATAGGCAGGGACACCTCCCACCAGCCCAGGTTGCTCCAAGCCCCATCCAACCTGACCTGAGACACTGCCAGGGATGGGGCAGCCACAGCTTCTCTGGGAAACCTCGCACAGGGGCTCAGCACCCTCACATTCAACAATTTATTCCTCATGTCCTACCTCAATCTCCTCTCTTCCAGTTTAAGACCATTCCCCTCTTGTCCCATCCCTCCCTGCCCTTGTCCCCAGTCCCTCTCCAGCTTTCCTGGAGCCCCTTCAGGCACTGGAAGGTGCTCTAAGGTCTCCCTGCAGCCTTCTCTTCTCCAGCCTGAACAACCCCAACTCTCTCAGCCTGGCTCCATAGAATATTTGGGTCAGAGGGATTAATAATTTTTTTTATTTTTTAATACAATCAACCCAGGTTGCTCCAAGCCCTCATCCAACCTGACCTGAGACACTGCCAGGGATGGGGCAGCCACAGCTTCTCTGGGAAACCTGGCACAGGGGCTCAGCACCCTCAAATTCAACAATTTCCTCCTCATCTCCAACCTCAATCTCCCCTTTCTCTCCAAGTTTTAACCCATTTCCCTTGTCCTCTCCCTACCCCCCCGTGTCCAAAGCCCTCCCCCAGCTTTCTTGGAGCCCCTTCAGATATTGGAAGGTTGCTCTGAGCTCACCTGGGAGCCTCCTCTTCTCCAGGCTGAACAACCCCAATCCCTCAGCCTGGCTTCCCAGGGAGGTGCTCAGCCCTCTGAGCATTTGAGTGCCTCTGCTCTGGACACCTTCCAGGAGCTCTGTGTCCTTCTGCTGTTGGGGACTCCAGAACTGGACCCAGCACCCCAGGGTGGGTCTCAGCAGAGCAGAGCCTCTAGAGGGGAAACCACAAGCTCTTTGCAAAGAGCTCATCAATCTTTCCCCTTGCACCCCCAACCCACCCCAGCTCCCTGGATCAACCCCCACACCCAGCAGTGCTGTGAGATCCCTTGGGAGGCCTCACACTTGCAGAGCACAGAGCTCTTCCTCCAGGAAGGCCCCTTGATCCCAGCAAGCTCTTCCCACCAGCCAACTACTCCCTGGAGTCCTTCAGGACACAATTCCTTCCAGCAGGCTCTGGAGCAAAAGGGGGGAGGGGTTTAAACTACAAGATTCAGACTAAATCTGAGGAAGGAATGATCCACACTCAGGGTGGGGAGACCCTGGCCCAGGTTTCCCAGACAGGTGGGAGATGCCCCATCCCTGGAACCATTCCAGGTCAGGTTGGATGGGGCTCTGAGCAACCTGATGGAGGTGTCCCTGCTCATTGCAGAGGGTTTGGAGTAGTTGGTCCAAACCATCTTATTATTCTATGATTTATTGATAACAGTCACCCCAGATCTTCACAGGAGATGAGTCTCCTACAGCCTCACCAACCCCCTGCATTCTTCATCCAACCACAAAGTTCCTGCAGTCACCATTACCCAGAAAACCACCAGCCCCCCCTTAAATCTGGATGATCTTTAAGGTCCCTTTCCCACCCTGACCATTCTAGGATTCTAAAAGATCTCATTCCTGATGCCCATGTTCAGGCAGCAAAGTCCTCTCGTTACCTTCCTGACCTCATTATCTCCAATCAGCCTCCAGGACACCTCCAAAACCACAGCCACACTTTCTCCTCCTCTTTGAATCAAAGTTCACTGCTTTTTTTCTTAAAATAATTAAAATAATTCCTCCCAAGCTGACATTCCTCCTGATGCTTTAATCAATGGGCAGAGGTGCTCAGAAGAGAGCTCGTGGGGTTCAAGTTGAGAGCTGGTGCCTCAAGGACAACATTTTTCATTCCTGTCCCTGGATGAGGTGGAAGAGACCCAAGAAGAAAGAAGCTGGAAGCACACAATGGATGAGTCTGCTGAAATGAGGTGGATAAATGGACAGAATTATGGAAATAAGAGGAAAATTTTAGTCTGAGGCTTATTAATCTTTGGAAAGAATGGTTGGAGGAAGCTCTGCTGCTTGACCCTGCTGGTCAAGCTCAGTGTGATGCTTGTGAACAACTGGAAAAGGTGGGAAAAGGAGGATTTGCCAAGAGATCCACCTCTTGACATCTTCTGAGATGGATCTGAGAGTCACACCACCATGCTGATCAACTCATGCCCTCTGACAGGTTCATGATTTGCTTGGATTTCTTAAAATAAAAATTAAAAAAAAAAGATTAGTATAACCAAGCAAAGCCCAAGTTGGGTCAGTGAAGCTTTCCTAGGTGCTGACCACCTTCTGACTTCCC
Organism: Heliangelus exortis; assembly: GCF_036169615.1. NCBI lineage: Eukaryota > Metazoa > Chordata > Aves > Apodiformes > Trochilidae > Heliangelus > Heliangelus exortis. Next base: position 2,681,600 of record NC_092454.1, read on the forward strand.
TGACCATTCAAATGTTTTAATCTCCTAAAGTTCTACCACTCCTGAATTATGAGGTTTTTCTCATAAGCCACCACCTGATCATGAAATAAGTTCAAAGTATTCCCCATAAAACTCAAGTTTAATGCCTGAAGTGTCTCACAGCAGCCAGAAAAAGGCAGCATGATGCCCCCAGGCACCCACCTGCTGCAACTGGCCAGGCCAAAAAGACTTAAGGAAGGAGAAGGGTGATCTGACATGGGTATTACAAGAAGAAACAGGCTTCATTTTTCTGGGAAAGTATCTGGAAACGTTAAATATTAAATGTTAAAGTCTACTTTTACTTACTAAAGCTCAACCACCAGCAGTGCAACATCATATTTGCTAGCAAAGAAATGGTTTCCTTATGAAGTGCCTCCTTCACCCTTCCAATTAGACTCATTCCTTGAGGATTCATGGTTATCAATGCCCAAAGAGAACTTTCTCCATACATTTTCCATGGCAAACTGCTCCAAGGAAGGCAACACAAGGTGCAGGTGAATCCTGCCTCTAAAAAGGTTCTCCAGAACCTCTACACCTGCTCCAGAAACACCTGCCTGAACTGGACTTCTCTGATTTAACAGAGATCCCAACAAAAATCAAATGTAATTTCTGAGTCCTGGGCTCTCTTCTCCTCATCCCAAGTTTTTTTTGGCTAGTCAAAGCCCTCTTTTGGGGCACTCAACAAGATATCTTTGCCACCAGAAAAAAAAAAACCACATTCACTGCTCAATATTAGGACTCCCAGGTAGTCCCTGGGAGGTACCTTAAAGGTTCTCCAGCCACACAGCAGAAGCTTGGTCTCGTCCTGCTGTGCAAACATAGGATCAAAAAGCTATTAAAAGCTCTGCTGGCACCAATCCCATGACATGAAACCATCACCCACCATGCCAGAAGGCCTTGCTATTCAGTTCTTCTCAAGCAGCTGGCACACCAGGGTGATGATGAAGGGGCATATCAATAGCTCTAATTGTTGGTGATAAATGAGGTGTTAATATACACTCCAAAAAAAAAAAAAAAAAAAAAAAAAAAGAATCTTGTGACAACCAGGGAAGTCCTTGTGAGGCCATGTCTGGAGAGTTACCAATGTTGTAATAAAAGTTTGTGGAACCCTAAAATTCACCACTCACTGAAGTTGAGCCACTGAAGTGGGATCAAACTCAACTAAATGCACAGAAACAGAAACCTACAGTGAAGATTTGTCATGAAGCACTGGTGGCCCTGTTACCATAAGCTGCTGGGGAAAAGCTGCCCAACTTTCTGCTCATGAGACCACCCAAGAGAGTGAAACATCAGCAAAGGCACAAGATTTCTGCCATGGAGAGAAGATCTCCTCAGCAAGGATCCCATCAAATAAATCCTCAGCAAGGATCCCATCAAACAAACCCTCAGCAAGGATCCCATCAAACAAACCCTCAGCAAGGATCCCATCAAATAAATCCTCAGCAAGGATCCCATCAAACAAACCCTCAGCAAGGATCCCATCAAATAAATCCTCAGAAAGGATCCCATCAAATAAATCCTCAGCAAGGATCCCATCAAATAAATCATCAGAAAGGATCCCATCAAATAAATCCTCACACCAAGGATCACATCAAATAAATCCTCAGAAAGGATCCCATCAAATAAATCCTCAGCAAGGATCCCATCAAATAAATCCTCAGCAAGGATCCCATCAAATAAATCATCAGAAAGGATTCCATCAAATAAATCCTCACACCAAGGATCCCATCAAATAAATCATCAGCAAGGATCCCATCAAATAAATCCTCAGCAAGGATCCCATCAAATAAATCCTCAGAAAGGATCCCATCAAATAAATCCTCACACCAAGGATCCCATCAAATAAATCCTCAGCAAGGATCCCATCAAATAAATCATCAGAAAGGATTCCATCAAATAAATCCTCACACCAAGGATCCCATCAAATAAATCATCAGCAAGGATCCCATCAAATAAATCCTCAGCAAGGATCCCATCAAATAAGACCACAGAAAGGATCCCATCAAATAAACCCCCAGCAAGGATCCCATCAAATAAATCCTCAGCAAGGATCCCATCAAACAAACCCTCAGCAAGGATCCCATCAAATAAATCCTCACACCAAGGATCCCATCAAATAAATTGTCAGTGAGGATCCCATCAAATAAATTGTCAGTGAGGATCCCATCAAATAAATCCTCACACCAAGGATCCCATCAAATAAATCCTCAGCAAGGATCCCATCACATATAAATTATTACTCCAAATTATTTGAGAGAAGATAAAATCTGAGAGAAGAATAATTGGAGACAAAGTTCATTCCTACTCCAAGAACTTAACAAAGGACTAAGTGCTGCATGTTGGAATTTCCTGAGCAGATCAAAATGGTTTTCAGGGTTTGAGTCTCTGTGTTTTGGAGGAGGAGAGAAAGGGTTTGAGGGAGAGAGAGGGGCTTCGGAGTTTCTTTTTTTTCTTTTCCCTTTCTCCCTTCCCTTTCTTTCTCAAACAAAGAGCAGTGTGAAGCAGAGAATTAACCTGAAATGAATGCACTTGTTTTAAATAGAGGACACAGCCCATCAAATCCCTGCTGGCACTCAGAGTGGCAGAAGATTTAGTGACTCCCTCACTGAGCAGCAGCATCTGAAAGCCCCGAGGAGAGCAAGTGATGCCTCCCTGGTATTTAGCAGCTGGTTCACCTCTGCTGTGAAAGGCAAACTGGCAGCAATCCTGCATGGGGAGAGCATCCATCCATCCATCCATCCATCCATCCATCCATCTATCCATCAGTCACCCAGACCTTTCCCAGCAGTGCCCAGGTGAGGATGGCATCCTTCAGCCACGTTGGTACCATGACCATGATCATCTTCACACTCCTCTCCCTGGTGACTCAATGCCATCAAATCTCAAGAAATTTTGGTTATAGGATAAAATCATAGAATAATTTGGGTGGGAAGGGACCTCCAAAGGTCACCCAGTCCAACCCCTGCAGTCAGCAGGGACACCCTCACCTAGATCAGGGTGCTCAGAGCCTCCTCAAGCCTCACCTTGAACATCCCCAGGGATGAGGTTGAACATCCCCAGGGATGAGGTTGAACATCCCCTGGGATGAGGTTGAACATCCCCAGGGATGGGGTTGAACATCCCCAGGGATGAGGTTGAACATCCCCAGGGATGAGGGTGAACATCCCCAGGGATGGGGCTGAACATCCCCAGGGATGGGGTTGAAGATCCCCAGGGATGAGGTTGAACATCCCTAGGGATGAGGTTGAACATCCCCAGGGATGAGGCTGAACATCCCCAGGGATGAGGTTGAACATCCCCAGGGATGGGGTTGAACATCCCCAGGGATGGGGCTGAACATCCCCAGGGATGGGGTTGAAGATCCCCAGGGATGAGGTTGAACATCCCCAGGGATGAGGCTGAACATCCCCAGGGATGAGGTTGAACATCCCCAGGGATGAGGTTGAACATCCCCAGGGATGGGGTTGAACATCCCCAGGGATGAGACCCCGACCACCTCCCTGGGCAACCTGGGACATTGTTCCACTGCCCTCATGGCACAGATATTTTTCCTACCACCCAATCTTTCCAAAAATCACCAATTTAAACCCCTTGCCCCTCATCCCATCACTCCAGGCCCTTGCACACACTCCCTCTCCAACCTTCCTGGACCCCTTTCAGATACTTGAAATTTGCTTTTAGGTCTCCCTGCAGCCTTCTCTTCCCCAGGCTGAACAACCCCAATTCCATCAGCCTGGGCTTTACAGGAGAGATGTTCCAGCCCCCTGATCACTTTTGTAGCCCTGTCCTGGACCCACTCCATCAGATCCATGTCCTTCCTGTGTTGAGAGCTCCAGAGCTGGATGCAATACTCCAGGTGAGGTGTGACCAGTGGCAGAACCACCTCTCTGGATCACTTCTTTTGATGCAGCCCAGGATTTTGGGCTGGAAAAGCACTGCTGGCTCATCTCCAGCATTTCCACCACCAGCATTCCCTAAGGAATATGCTACAGGGCTGCATCCTAAAACCTCATCCTCACAGCTTGTACTGATGGTGTGGGTTGTGGAACCAGGTGCAGCACGATGACCACCAGCCTCATCCCCCAAAATTTGGCTTGGACTTGCCTGCCTCTCCCTCTCCAGAGGGGAGAACAGAGCAGGAGACCTGGAGCTGCTGCAGGTCTGGCAAAGTGTCCTTGTTGCTTTACTGTCCTCCTGGAAGAGGGAAAGGGAAAGCTCAAACTCCCCTCCTCCCCCCCCCCATGCCCTTCTCCACCAGGGAGGCTCCAGCTGAATGAACCCAAGGGAACCAGAGGTGCTCCAGGCAGAGCCAGCAAAGGGATGAGTGTGCAAAGCCAGGGAAAAGCTGAGTCATTTCCTCCCCCACAGCCTTTAAATAAAGTAAGGAAAAACCATTCTCTGGGCTGACAAAAAAAAAAAAAAAAAAAAAAAAAAAAAAAGGAATCCCCAAGTTTAAAAATATATATAAAGAGAAATGAGAAAATAAAGCAAAAAGGAATCAGAAAGGGAAGGGACAGAGGTGACAGCTTTGGGCAGAGGCTTCTGGGGACAGATTTTATCCATCCCCCAGAGTGACTGAGCTTGGAGCTGGCAGCAGGTGAAACATCACCCACCAGTATAACCCATCCTGATTATCCATCCCAGCAGGGATGTGGTGACACTGAGCCCGAGGCTGGGAAAGCCTTTGGAATAGTGGGGTAGAGCCAGGCAGGAAATTCTGGAGAGAAATCTGGCAGGAATTTTCACTCCAAGCTTGGTGGCCACAAGAAGCAAGCACAAAGTCCTAGGACAACAGGAAGCAGAGACTGGAATGGACTGGGATGGAACAGAACAGCACAGACTCCACTATGGTTTTGGTTGGAAGGGACCTTCATAATCATCTAACATCATCCCATCCCACCTTCCATGGCAGCCAACTCCTCCTTCCCCACAGTTCAAGAAAATTTGGGATATTTCCTTCAAAAACATGTAGTGAATTAGTAAAGGGACTCAGGAGTTCACCTCCCTGCTTGCACACAGATGTGTTTAAGCTCCTGACTGCTGCAGCCTCTCCTTGTAGGCATGGATAAATTTGGATTTCCCTTTTCCAGCCTCTTTTTTACAGCCTGTAAATTCTTATCTTTGAGGCCTGTGCTCTGTCAAATTTGGCTGAAATTAATCCCTGGGTTGAAAAAGCTTCTGAAGGAACAGCAAGTGACAGCCATTCTGCATGCAGAAGCTTCATTTCTTTTAATAATAATTCTTTTCAAAAGCAAAGAACTACAGAGAAGCAGCTCCAAAGTGGCTGTTCTTGGTTTATAAATAAATCTCTCACTCCACATAATGCAAATAAATGACAAAAAAAAAAAACCCAAAACACTGTGCAAATACCCTCCTTCAGATCCTTGGGAAGGAGCCAGTTCCAAGAAAGATGATGTGTGCTCCACAGCTGCTCCAAAACCAGGGGAGGAGGGGGAAGGATCAGCACCCTGGGGTGAATCTTTGCATCTAAAGCATCCAAGCATGGAAGGATGCTGCAGTTCTGCTGTTTCTGTGTTTCATTTCAGAGCTGCTGTTGGGATGTGGTCCCAAAAACAGGGGAACAAAGTGCTGGAAAAGCTATCCATCACCTCATTCCCTTCAGCTTTTCAACCTTTTCATCTGCATCCATGAACCTCTTCCTCTCTCTGGAGGCATCCATAACCTCATCATGGTGAGAGCCCTGGAAACTCCACCTAAGTCATCTCCTTGCTTATAATGATGAAATGTGCATGTGGGAAAAAAAAAAAAGAAAGAAAGAAACCATTTCCCCAACCATTCCAGGTCCTGCTGTGAAAACTCCAACTGCAAAAAAAAAAAAAAAAAAAAAAAAGGCATGCTGCAATTTCCAGGGTTGCCAGCTTAAAATAAAAAAATGTAATCCAAGATACCTCCAAGCACCCAGCTGGGAAGAGGCATTTTTGGATCACCCTGATTTAAGGGAACACAGCTCCCACGGGTGCAGGCACCCACCCCTCTCTCTTAATGTGCAAAGCAACCACCACCTTAAACATAAACCATTTTTCTCTGTTATTAAACTCCAGCTGACAACCACAGCACAACCACAACCCTTCCTGCTTTCTTTTCCTCTCTTGCCCAGACACCCACGATGGTATTTTTGGTGGCACACTATTAAAAACTCCTCTGGCTTTGCTGCAGTCAGGTGGAGAGCCCAGAAGTCCTCTGACCCAAGGGGTTTGCTGCTGCCCAAGGTGATGCCAGCACCCAAAAAGCAAATCAATATTTGCAGACCACTGTTTCAGGCTGGCTTGGTTGTACCCAGACTACACCACCAGTCCTGTTGGTGAGCAGAGTGCACATTTCTCTGCAGTCCAAAAAAAAAAAAAAAATCCTTTAATTCATCCCACGATTGTTCCTGCAAGATCAGGTTTGCACAGAGGCTGCCCCAGCCTTGACCTCAGCCAAAATTGTGCCACCCATGGACCAGCTCCATGCCAGCTGGCAAAGCTCTGGCTTCACAAACTCCCTGCTCCTGATGGCCAAGGCTCAGGAAACATCTGTGATGTGTTTTTCTTCTGTCTCAAAAGGGTTGTGATTGCAAAGACAGACTTGTGAGATTTCATCCAATGACATTTCTCATGCAGCCCAGAAACCAGCCCTGTCCTGGGCTGCATCCCCAGCAGGGTCAGGGAGGGGATTGTCCCCCTCTGCTCCACTCTGGGGAGACCCCCCTGGGGTGCTGGGTCCAGTTCTGGGGTCCCCAACCCCAGAAGGAGATGGAGCTGTTGGAGTGAGTCCAGAGGAGGCCCTGGAGATGCTGGGAGGGCTGGAGCAGCTCTGGAGCCAGGCTGAGAGAGTTGGGGTTGTTGAGGCTGGAGAAGAGAAGGCTGCAGGGAGACCTTAGAGCACCTTCCAGTGCCTGAAGGGGCTCCAGGAAAGCTGGGGAGGGACTTGGGACAAGGGCATGGGGTGAAAAAAGAAAAGGAGAAGGGGAGGATGGTTTTAATGACCTGGAAAATCCATTCTTAGGAAGCTTCCTTGAATATTTTTACACCCAGATAATACATAAAGTTCTGGAGCAGATCCTCAGCTCCAGCAAACCTGCCCAGCTCAGGTAAATCAGGTGAATGATGCTGATCCCAGGTAGGAATGGGATCCTTCATATACAGAATCCCAGAAATGTTTGAGCTGGAAGGGACAGAATAATCGGGAACAGTTTCAAACTGGAAGAGGGAAGATTTAGGTTAAACATTAGGCAGAAATTCTTTGTTGTGAGGGTGCTGAGCCCCTGTGCCAGGTTTCCCAGAGAAGCTGTGGCTGCCCCATCCCTGGCAGTGTCTCAGGTCAGGTTGGATGGGGCTTGGAGCAGCCTGGGCTGGTGGGAGGTGTCCCTGCCCATGGAAAGGGGGTGGGAATGGATGAGCTTCCAGGTCCCTTCCAACCCAAACCATTTTATGATGACAGAAAAAAGTCAGGATCATACCTACTCATTAAGACCTCAGTGCCAGCTTGGGGATGGACAAGGTGCCATCTCTGCCACGTGCCAGGGCACAGCTGATGGCAGGGCCCCAAACCACAGCCTCTCATGCCACCCTTCCCACCCCACCCCAGCCAGCACATGATGCAATCAGGTGGAGAGATGCCACCAGGTTGGTTGTGAACATCAGCTTCTCCTGAACTTCTCCCAAGGTCCCAGTGAATGCAAGCCAAGCTCCCCTACCACTTCATGCCTTCAAAATCAGCCCCATCAAGCCAGGTGAGATCTGGAGGGAGGGGGAAGGTTGGCTGGGCTGGGGTTTTTTTGGGTGTACATTAAGGGTGTACATTAAAAATTTCTGGTGAGAAAGGAGAAGCTTGTGGGCACCCATGTCCTTCCTGAGGTCACCCGAGCATGACCTGACATGACACCAGGGGATGCACACAGGTCCCCATTCCCAGAGACATCCCCCACCCCAGCTATGCCATGTCACCCACAACCCCTTCCATCCTGCCACCTGAGAGATGCAGGGGACACCCAGCACCCCCCAGTGACATGGTGGAGAAGAAGGTGATGCTGAGGTGGTGGCCAGAGAGGAGACACCCTGGAAAAATTGCTGCCTGTTCTGAAACACACCTGTGACAGGTTCCTGGCTGACAGGCACAGCAGGATTTGATCCTGCAGAGATAGCAAAGCCAGAAGTTCAGTTGTGTCACCACAGCTTCTCCTGCCACCTAAGCAAGCAGGTTTTTCTTCTCTTTGCCTGCTACGTGCTTGGGAGGCCAAGAGGTCTCTGTAGGAGGGGAAAGAGGAGCAACAGCTTCTGTGAAGTGAGCCAGAGGCTACTTCTGGTAAACCAAGTGCCTCTGAGGTCCTCAAAGGTCCTCCAGAATAAACAGCAGAGATCTCAAAACTATTATGGAGACACCACCACATTCTTGGCCACCTTTTTGCAGGAGACCAAAAATAGACCCAAAGAGGCACAAACCAAAAGTGAGGTGGAAGAAACAAAACCTCTCTTCTTCAGCAGGAAGGCTGATGGTTAAATGGTCTGAGAACATCCAGTGCCATCCTCATTTCAGTCTGAAGTGAGCAGGAAACATGGAATGGTTTGAGTTGGAAGGGACCTTCAAGCTCATCCATTCCCACCCCCTTTCCATGGGCAGGGACACCTCCCACCAGCCCAGGTTGCTCCAAGCCCCATCCAACCTGACCTGAGACACTGCCAGGGATGGGGCAGCCACAGCTTCTCTGGGAAACCTGGCACAGGGGCTCAGCACCCTCACAACTAAGAATTTCTGCCTAATGTTTAACCAAAATCTTCCTTCTTCCAGTTTCAAACTGTTCCCAATTATCCTGTCCCTTCCAGCTCAAAGAGTTCTGGGATTCTGTATATGAAGGATCCCATTCCTACCTGGGATCAGCATCATTCACCTGATTTACCTGAGCTGGGCAGGTTTGCTGGAGCTGAGGATCTGCTCCAGAACTTTATGTATTATCTGGGTGTAAAATTCAAATTCAAGAATGTCTTCCTTATGTCCAACCTCAGTCTCCCCTCTCCAAGTTTTGATCCTTTTCCTCACACTTTGCCCATGCAAAAAGTCCTACCCCAGCTTTCTTTAGGCTCACCAGCAAGGCATCTAAGTTGTGACTAAATATATAAATATATATTTATCCCTGCACACAGCACAGATACAGAAATAAATCCAAATGAAACAACCAACACAGAAAATGATGGGGTAACTCCACTGGCCCTTTCCTCCAGGTGACTCATTCATAACATTCAGGTGGCAGAACTCCACCTTCTCCATGGAGCTTCCCAACAACATCCCCAAGCATTTCTGGAGATTACTCACCCAGAAGCCTCAATGCTTCCAGGTTTTTGAGACAGGAACAGGTGTCCTTTCCCCCAAGCCTCATGAAGACCATGAGCTGCCCCAAAGAGAGCAAGCAGACTGTTAACTCTGCATGGCACGTGCCACACAAACACCTTAACACTCCTGCCAAACTGAAACGTGATGAAACCATGAGCAATATTTAATTGTTCCATCAAAACAGGCAAGCATAACGTGCCCTGAATAGCTCATTTGCTGCCTTCAGCTTCCACAAATACAGAATCACAGAATTGTCATGGTTGGAGAAGACCTCTGAGATCACCGTGTCCAACTTCCCTCCCTTAATAAAATAAATAAAATATATGTATCAATATCTGCACCACCTTGCCCACCAGAACATGTCCTGAAGTTCCCCCTCCACATGGTTTTTAGATACTTTCAGGGATATTTTTGCTATATTTTTAGGTATAGCTCCTCAAAAATACAAGGGACCCCTCACTTGAGCAGTGAGAACATGAAATTAAATAATGTCTAGGAGGGGATTTTTTTGCTGCTCTGCAGAGAACTACAGGCAAAACCTCAGCCAGTGATAACCACCAAAATTTCACACCACTCCTGCCATACAGCAGCATGGGAAATGGCCAGGCAGCAACAAGGACAGCTGAAAGGAGAAACCCAAAATGAGAAGGAAGAGTCAGCATTGCAAAATTTGTCCTCACCAGGAGACCACAACGGGGTGAACTTAAAGGAACACTTCATCCTGAAGCAAGGATGCCCAGAAAGCAAAAACAGGGATTTTTTTCCTATGCCAAGACAGAATGCTAATGGATGGACCTCAGAAGATAAAGCTCAGCACCTCATCATCTTCCCTTCCACAGTTTGGATGAAGGGCTAGGGTCTAGGAAAGATGTTTTCATGCTTGTTTTTTCATTTTTTGCAGTCCTCAGGAACCCTCTGTAGACCATTCCCATCCCTTTTGTGCCCCAGGCTGTCTCAGCTGTGAGAAGAAAGGTGTGAAAGCCCCTCAGGTAGCTCACTCCTCTCTCCCATCCCCTTGCAAAGGCAGAACTGGTGCTCAATTCACCTCCACAAAGAGTTTCTCTGGGCAGCTCCTCAGTGCTGGGCTTTATCCCCTTCATCTCACCTGAGACAAGTTGAGTTCCCTCACCACCTTCACCATCCAACTGCTGCTCCTCTGCTTTCCTTTAAAAGCAACCTGTGAACTTGTAAGTGAAAAAAAAAAAAACAACAAAGAAGCTTCCTAAGAGCTGGCCAAGACCCACAGCACTTTAACCACGGCACCTTAACTGCACAGAGCCCTCTGGTAACAGCACCCACATCATAAAAAAAGGTCTGGGATGGAGCTCAGAGGGAAAGAGCTTCACATCCAAGCTTTCCAGAGAAGACACTGCTCATCCCTCTGCCAAAGATAACACACTTAATGCAGTGCAACCACAGCCTACAAATTTTACTCAGGGCTCGAGGGAATAAACTTCAGCACAAAGGTTTTTGCTTTTGGACCTCAGGATAAGCAAGGAGAGAGCAAAGCATCTGTGGTCCTTATGGGGAAAAAAAACCAAAACACCTGGACCAACACAATAATCCTCCTCAAGTGTGAAAAATGTTTTTTGTCAGGGTCACATAAGCCATAAGCAGAGGGAGATGCTTCCTTCTCCATCCCACATGGCATCCCCCTGGCAGCATCTGGATGCTCAGAGGGTGGCCCACCATCAAAAAGCCCCCCCAGATTTTGGAGAGGAAGGGGTATTAAATCACCTGCTCTTATTTTGGTAGCTTTGGGTTGAGAGGAACAACCTGGAAGCACCAGTGTGTCTTCTTCCTCCCATCTCTTTCATTTCTGCCAAAAAGGCCACGACTTGGAAGCTTCACCTAACACCTGCCTGAGTGGTGGAGGAAAAGCAGCACTGATTATGAGAGCAGGAGTGAAGGGGGCACAGATGGACACAGGGAAACAGACAATTTCAGAGGAGCTTCCAGGTCTCCAGAAAGACCCAGGGCACTCCAGCCCTCCTCCTCATGCTGGGGAAACATCACCTGCCCCTTTCCAATCCAATCTAATGGGATTGCTACTTCATCCAGAGTGGGGTCTCACTGTTGGGGGTCTTCACCCTTTTCCAGAGGAGCCTGACAGAGGGAACAAGACCTGTGAGATGAACCTTAAGGCTCGTTTTCCAGGATAAAAACCCCAATTTGAGGCACGGGGAGTCCAGGGACACCCAACAACTGTGCCTCCAGCTGCGGGGCATTGCTGGGGGCAGCTGCCACCAAAAAAAAAAAAAAAACAACAAAACCACAAAACATCCCAAAATATCCAACAACTGCTCCACGGCCACTGACATCTGTTGTCCCTTGCTGTCACCCCGGGACCACGTGGAGCCCAGGGTGACTCTGCAGGAAAACGACAGCCGCAAAATAACAACAACCCCCAACTCCCTGCTGAGACCTTAACACCCAAACCCAACCCTGCGACAAAGATCGCACCTCCCAGGAGCTACCGGGGGGGGGATATTCCCACCTCCAGCCCAAAATCCCACCCAAGGATGTGTCCCCCAAATGGAAAGACACCGGGGGATGGAGGGGGGGGGGGTCCAAACAGCCCCTGGTGGCACCTTTGTCCCCAGTCAGGGCTCTTAGCGCATCCCCAACCCCCTCTGCCACGGAGAGCGCTGAAAATTGCGACGGGAAGGGTTCCTTCTCCTCCTTTTTATATTTTTTTTTTTAAATTTTTTTTTTTTTTTTTTTTTGTCTGCTGGAAGAGATGGAGAGGAGAGGCCACCCCCTTTTACCCTTCGGGATAACCGGGAAGCTTCCAGAGGCCGAAAGCCGAACCCAACCCCGATCCATCCCCGCTCCAAGGAAGGGCAAAAGAAGGATTGGTGTTAGGGGGGGGGTTTGGGAATCCGACGGGACGCGAGGGCCTCTCCACACACACTACACCCCCCCCACCCCGAAAAAAAAAACCAAAACAACCCCCAAACCCAACCCTCGGGCTAAAACCAAATAAATAAATAAACAAAACGAACCCAAATTTCGCCGCCCGCAGCTCGCGCGTGGGGGTTTATTTTTTTTAATTAATTTTTTTCTTTTTTTTTTTTTTTTTCCTGCGCGTTTTGTTTGGTGTGTGTGTGTGTGTGTATGTTGTGGGTTGGTATTTTCTTTTTTTTTTTAATTTTTTTTTTAATTAATTATTTCCCAAGCAGACAAAAGGCGGGACGCGTTCCCAAACACCCCCCCCCCCCCTTACCTCCCCCACCCCTTATTTTTTTTGGTTTTTTTGTTTTTTTTTCTCCACAGCCACCGGGGCTGCTGTGTCATGGCACCCCCCCCACCCCCCCTCTCCCGTCCTTCCCTCCTTCCCTCCCTCCTTCCCTCCCTTCCCTCCCTCCCTTCCCCACCTACCCCCCCCTTGTCCCCGGCCTTACCGCGCTGCCGAGCCGGGCGCTGTCAGACCCCCGCCGGGAGGCTCATGGGCGCCGCGCTGAGGTGAGGGGGGACGGGGAGGAGGAGGAGGGTGAAGGGGGAGGGAAACACACACGGACACACACACAGACAGACACACACACTCACACACATACACACACACACACACACACACACACACCACACACACACAAGGGGAACCGCCCGCCCGGGAGGAGACACCCGGCTCCGGCTCCGGCTCAGGCGGAGGGACGGCCCGGGGAGGCCGGGGGAGTGACGCGAAGCCCCGACCGGCCCGCCCCGCCGCCGGCCATGACGGGAGATGTAGTCCCCTTATCAGACTCATCGCCCTCCATCCGCTGCCATCCGTCCCTCCCAAAGCCACGTCATATTTTTATTCTATTCAGTCCCCCCGTCCTTTTTTTTTTTTTCCTTCTCCTCACCCAGGGTTGAATCCTCATTTTCTCAATCTTAATTCTCATATTTTTTCACCAGACCCGCACCCCCCCCCCGCTTTCCCCTTGCGCTGGGCACTGGGGAGGCTGCCCCTGGAATCCTGGGGTCAGTTCTGGGCCCCTGAAGACAAGAAGGACATTGAGGGGTTGGAGTGTGTCCAGAGAAGGGCAAGGGAGCTGGGGAAGGGTCTGGAGCAGAAGTCTGCCCAGGAGCAGCTGAGGGAGCTGGGGGTGTTGATCCTGGAGCAAAGGAGGCTGAGGGGAGAGCTTCTGGCTCTCTGCAAGCCCCTGAGAGGAGGTTGGAGCCAGGGGGGGTCGGGCTCTGCTCCCAAGGAAGAAGGGATGGGAGAAGAGGAACTGAGCTGGAGGTTTAGATTGGAGCTTGGGAAGAATTTCTCCCTGGCAAGGGTTGTCAGGGCCTGGCCCAGGCTGCCCAGGGCAGGGCTGGAGTCCCCATCATTCCTGGAGGGATTTCCAAGCCCTGGAGATGTGGTGCTGAGGGCCATGGGGCAGGGGTGGCCTTGGCAGGGCTGGGTTAAGGGTTGGAGTTGATGCTCTCCAAGGTTTTTTTCCAAGCCCAAGGATTGTGTGACTCTCTGCAGACCCTGATGAGATCCCTCCAAGTGTAACTGTGCTCAGAGCCACTCCAGAGCCAAGTGCAGAGGCTGCAGAGCTCAGGGTGGCACAGCAAGCTCAGGACCCCCATGGGGACAGGTGGCATCTCCTGACCCTACACTGACCCTTTAGGGGAGGTTTAGGTTGGAACTGGGGAAAAATTTCTTAACAAAAGTGTTATTAGGTCCTGGCCCAGGCTGCCCAGGGCAGGGCTGGAGTCCCCCTCATTCCTGGAGGGATATAAAAGCCCTGGAGATGTGGTGCTGAGGGACATGGGGCAGTGGTGGCCCTGGCAGTTAATTATTGGACTTGATGATCTTAAAGATGTTCTCCAACCAAAACAGTTCTGTGATTCTGTGATCTCCTTGGCCTGCCAGGCTGCATCCTTCAGGATTTAGCCCCCAAAACTGCACCATCTCCCACCCTTCCTCGTCCATGTTCAGCACCACTTATCCCAGCACTAAGAAACTGGGCTTGAAGGGGAGCTTAACAGAAGGAAACTGCAAATGTTTCCACATAAATGAAGTGTTTGAACATAAATGAAGCAGTTCCATTCAAACACACAAAACCCTGAGCTGAGAAATGCAAAAAAAAAAAGAAAAAACCAAAGCAACCCAGAATGTAAACACCTTTTAACCACCCTTCCAGCCATCTGGATCCATTCAGCCCCTTCAGACCTTCTCAAAGCCACTTGGAAATGTTCCTATGTGTGATTGAAGCCACCTTCTCCTTACCCCATCAAGCTCTCCAAAACAGCCACCCACCCCATCCTTCCCCTTTTTTGCCTGTTTGGGCAATATTCCAAAGGTAACTTTATTTCTAGCCATGGATTCTTTGTTGCCCTCCGGATGGTTTCCCTGTCACATTCATCAAGGGATGGCGTTAATGAACATCAAGGAGAGAGCAGCAGCCACAAATTAGCCGGAGCTGCCCCCTGAAAAAAAAAAAACCAAAAAAAAACAACCAAAAAAAAAAAAAAAAAAAAAGCCAAGAAAACCAAAACAACCTTGTGTCTACTTTGACAGCAAAATCAGATTCAAAAGATCCTCTCTCCCTGCTGTGCTTTATTTTTGGCCGTATCGTTTGCTGGGCAGGTTGCCATGGCAACCTGATATTCACTGGAGGGTGGCTATAATTGGGAGAGCACGCTGTTAATTCAGCCCCAGAACTGTGTTTATTACTGTTGTTCTTATTTATTTTTACTTCCTCATCTCTTAAGCAAAAAGGGAGCTGCCTGGATTTTCATCTTTCTTTTTAAACCTGCGACCACACGAGGGTTTAATTATTAACCTGAGTGCCCATAGCATTGCTCCAGCAAAGGCTGAGCTGCTGCAGGGAGCTCAGCAGGGCAGACACCAGCTCTGCCTGCATCCCATCTCCCTCCTCCAGCCTTCCCAGGTCCCCTCCAGCTCCCTCAAATCCCTAAGCCAAGAGGTCTCCAGGACCAGAATCTCACAGGGATGCTCCTGGTGTATGAGAGAAGGGTGAAAGGGGGAATAATAATAATAATAATAATAATTAAAAAAAGGTAGGATCTACTCTTGCATTAATGAGCATTTTTTGAAATTCCAGCATGATTGGGAGTGTCAGTTCATCACAGCTCATCTTGGCTCATTGTTTACAGCAAATCTTGGGAGATTTCTTGGAATCTTTCTCCCTTTTGGAGAACACCAGCCTGAAATATTAATGGTGGCATTGGTAAATTCCTGCTCTGGGTCCTGGCCCCAGGTGGTGGAACCTCTCTGAGCCTCCTGCTTCGTGCTCAAGGTATCCCTGACCAGATGCCACCAGGTGATGGCCTCCATCCTTGCTGGAAGCAGGGGGTGACCTTGGCATTGGGATTGGGTGGGATTGGGTGCTCTGGCTCAGGAGAGCAGATGAGTCCTGGATCAGGGGACACAGCTTCCACCCTGAGGTGCTGGGGGAGGACATGACCCATCCTGCAGAGCCTGGTGGTGTGTGGGGGGATGTGGGAATGAGCTGGATTCATTCCTCTGGTAGGTGTAAAGGGGGAATTTGGGCTGGGGTGGCAGCAGGGTGACAAAAGGGACACCCCAAAAATGGGGGATGGGATGGGGTAGGATGCACCTCCTGTTCCAGGCAGCAGGAAAAGGTTCCACCTCTGCCATCTCACTCCCTCCCTCCTGTGAGTTTGGAGGTCCATGGCCACACTGGTTGTGGTGGTTGTTATTATCCTCTCCCAGTGGAAGAAAATGGGGCTTTCTGGTAGCTGGGGAATTTTTTCCAGGAGCTGGCATGGCTCCAGGGGTCCAAAGAGCAAAGTGAAGGTGCAGATCCCATCCCCATGTGTCTGCAAATCCTGCTCCCCTCTGATGGTGCATGCTCAGCTGCTTGGCCACCTTTTAGCCCTCTTAGTTTCATCCCATCATTTTAGGTTGGGAAAGAGGGAAAATGACTGATAAAGGGTTTACTACTTACAAGGAAAAAAGAAAAAAAATAAAAGAGGAGTTGTGAAAAGCCAGGGATGGAGGAGGGAATGGAAATGTCTTTCGAGGAAAAGATGCTGTGGCTGCTGCTCCAGGTCCCATATGCCAGGTAATAACAGGAGATGACTCAGGGCTGGGAAATTAAATTGGCTCTTTATTAAAAGTGCCTATTTAGGGAGGTAGGGAGGCATCAGGGGAGTTTCTCCATCACCCAAGCAGTGGGAATTGAGGTGCTGCCAAGCAGAGAGTCCATATCCTGCCTCAAAATACACCCAGAGCTCCTCCTGGAGAAGCTTGGGGCATCTCAGAGATGTTAAAAGAGTTCCCTTCAGCTCTCTCCTCATTCAGTGGAAGAGAAGGAAATGCTCCAGCCTCAAGATTTTTGTCCCAGGAAAATAGCAGGGGATGGAAGGAGCAGCTGGGAGACGTGGAGATGTTTGAGAGCAAAAAAGGTGCTGTGCTAAACTCTGCCCCTACCCTGACAGTACCCTTTATAATGCAGTAGGAATGATGGGGTGCTGCTGCTTTGGAGGGGACATTTAGCATATTTACAAAGACCTTTGCTTGTAGCTGTGGTGTGCTGGTAGCTTGGAGCTCCCTCCTTAGCTTGGAGCAGGTTTTGGCTTCCCAGAGTGTTGCTGAAGGCAAAACTCAGCATCCTGTGTTCTGCTGAAATTATACATCCCCTGCGTGGAAAGCTCAGGGCAACATCCAGACAGGGACTAAAGAAAAGAAGGGAATTCCTTTTTTGCTTCTCCAAGGACTCCTGGCAGAGCTGGGATGATGGGGATGTCTCCCAGCATGGAGAGGTGGGGATGCCTCAGCTGATGTTCCTCAGCAGTCACCATCAAAACATCCCCATGGCCATCAAGTGCTTCAATGGCCCATCAGAACTTCCTGCAGAAAAAATAAAACCCTTAAACTGGTTGGGTCAACAATCTGCCTGCCAGAATCAGAGATATCATTATTCTGGCTGGGCTGCAGTGGAGTTGAAAGCAAAGGGATCTCTTTTAAAAGCCCAAATAATAGATCTGCTGTAAGGAGTAAGGACTGGAGACAGACAAGGTCTTTATTCCTGTCCTCACAGAGCCTGAGTGAGCAGTTCTGCTCTGCTTGGAGATGTCTGTCCATGCCTGGGGGCTTATGGAGCTCCAGGCTCACCTCCTACACCTAAACCTAGAATCACAGAATAATTTGGGTTGGAAGGGACCTCCAAAGGTCACCCAGTCCAACCCCTGCAGTCAGCAGGGACACCCTCACCTTGATCGGGGTGCTCAGAGCCTCCTCAAGCCTCACCTTGAACATCCCCAGGGATGAGGTTGAACATCCCCAGGGATGGGGTTGAACATCCCCAGGGATGAGGTTGAACATCCCCAGGGATGGGGCTGAACATCCCCAGGGATGGGGCTGAACATCCCCAGGGATGGGGTTGAACATCCCCAGGGATGGGGCTGAACATCCCCAGGGATGGGGTTGAACATCCCCAGGGATGAGGTTGAACATCCCCAGGGATGAGGTTGAACATCCCCAGGGATGGGGTTGAACATCCCCAGGGATGAGGCCTCAACCACCTCCCTGGGCAACCTGGGCCATTTTTCCACTGCCCTCATGGTACAGAACTTGTTCCTAACATCCAACCTAAATCTGCACTTATTTAATTTAAACCCCTTGCCCCTCATCCCATCACTCCAGGCCCTTGCACACACTCCCTCTCCAACCTTCCTGGAGCCCCTTCAGATACTTGAAATCTGCTTTTAGGTCTCCCTGCAGCCTTCTCTTCCCCAGGCTGAACACCCCCAGCTCCCTCAGCCTCTCCTTGCAGAGAAGTTCCAAGATAATTTCCATAGCCTCCTCTGGACCTGCTCCATCAGGTCCTTGTCCTTCCTGAGGGCTCCAGGGCTGGATGCAGAACTCCAGGTGAAACCTGGTGAGGTGAGATAACCTGGTGGTAAAGGCAGAGAGAAACTGAAGTGATGTGACAGAGGCAACACAAAGCTGTCAAGGCTCTCTCCTATATATTTATATGTAAGTACAAAACAAATTTCAGAGCAGGGAACCCATGGGTGAAGCTTTTCCAAGAGGAGGAGCAGGTTGTGAAACACCAAGTGGAGGCAGACAGGCTCCTTCCCCCACTTCTGAGTTATTTTTGGGAGGCCATTGGTATCCAGCAGAGCAATGGGTGCCAAGGCTGTTTTCAAGTCAGGACAACAATCTCTGGCATTTGGTGGAAGTCTGGAACAGGAATGGGTCCAGGCTTCTGGAGAGGTGATTTTAGGGAGAACACTTTGCTGCAGGTGGGCTGAAATCCAGCTCTGATGCAGCTTGCCATGCTGCAGATGAAAAGATGCAGCTCAGAACATCTGAATTTTCTCCTTGACCTCCTGAGCCACTTAAAATAACGTCCCTATTTTCTCATATTTTACATAATTCAGCTGCCTAATGGGCACTAATCCTGAGTTTTCTCCCCCCCAATTTAATTCACAGCTGCTTCTTTGGATTAAGGAGGTCTCAGAAATGCAAAGTATGATTGCCCAGCTAGGAACAAATTACCAGCTGAAAAGTTTGGCACTGTTCTGGCCTGGAGGGAATAGATGGACATTTGCAAAGGTCAAGCTGCTGAGGAGGCCAAGCCCAGTGCTGGCAGAAGCATCTCAATGAGGTGAGGGAGGTGATGAAAGATGATCTTCCATACCAGGAGGGGCAGATCTTGTCAGATGCCACCTCAGGATGACAGAAAGCACCTGTGACAGGGACATCAATAACTCTGGCTTTGCTGGAGAAGAAATTCAAATTAGCCCCCAGACAAATGTGTTTTGGGGAGGCAGGGATGGGCAGGAAAGGTTCTGGTAACCCTGAAATCTCTCTCTCTTTCCCTGGTAGCAAAATAATTGATTTTTTTGTTTGTTTGTTTTCCCCCCCAGCATCCCTTCTTGTGGATATTAATTGCATTAGAGGACTCTGTGCTGATGCTGCTTGGAGGAGTGGGGATTGCTGATTGGTGGGGTGGGAGAAGAAGCAAGGGAATTTCAGCAGGGTTGGGGTGTTAAAATTCCAGGGTGCTGGATGGAGGACAACAGCCACGTGGTTCTTAAAGTTTTGAAGAGCCAGTCCCTGGAAGTCCAGGGATTTCTGGGGCCTTTCTGAGAAGAAAGGTGGGGACAGACTCTTCAGCAGGGCTTGTAGTGATAGGACAGGGGGTGATGGGTTTAAACTACAAGAGGGGAGAGTCAGAGTAGGGAGAGGGAAGAAATTGTTCCTGCTGAGGGTGGTGAGATCATTCCCAGAGAGGTGGGAGATGCCCCATCCCTGGAACCATTCCAGGTCAGGTTGGATGGGGCTCTGAGCAACCTGATCCAGATGGAGATGGCCCTGGGGTTGGACTGGATGGACTTGGAAGGTCCCTTCCACCCCAAACCATCTGATGATTCCATGAATCTGTGGCTAATTCATCACACAGGGTTATGTTCCATGCAATCATATTGATACCACTGACATTTAAGCAAGCTGTAATCCCCCCAAAAAAATGACCTGGAATGAGGTAGGGGCAAGAAGGAAACAAAAAAAATAAGGGATTTTGGAGGAAATCCATGCTTTAGACCAGCTAGGGAGCCAGACAGGAGTTCTGGGAATAGTTTTTCTTTGGAACAAAGCTGAAGAGAGCAGGCTGGGGATCTGGGATGCCTTCCCTGTGCCAGGAGCTGCTGTG
The DNA here is from genome assembly GCF_036169615.1 of Heliangelus exortis. Lineage (NCBI taxonomy): Eukaryota > Metazoa > Chordata > Aves > Apodiformes > Trochilidae > Heliangelus > Heliangelus exortis. The sequence goes on from NC_092454.1 coordinate 2,701,573, forward strand.
GGGCTGGAAGTCCAAGCCTTGTCTGAAGAGGGGTGGTAGGAAGCATGAGTCAGGGGCTTGGGTTTGGGTCACCAGGGCTCTGTCACTGGTGGTGACAGATGAAAACCTTCAGTTTTCCTCCTCTGAAATGGGTCCAACTCTACTTAAACTTCTGGTGAAAGGAGTTTGTGAGTCAGCTTTCACCAGGTGTAAATCCCCACCCATGTCTGCCAGCAGCCCCAGGTTAGCAAAGGATGAGAAGGACTCTTTGAACATCTTGTCCTCAGGACAAAGTCCTGGGAGAGAATCTTCCTCTCTGGGAAAATTAGAAGTGTCTCAGGGTGTTACAGTCTTCTGTCTCATCTTCTTTAGGGTGGTGGCAGCTTCCTTGCCTGACCCTGGGTTAATTAGGGGTCTGGTTGGGAAAGGCAGAGAGCCCACCAAGGAGAGGCTTTCAGCACTCACACCAGCAACCCAGTTTCTTGCTTCTCCTGCTCCTGGGAGCCCACATCCTCTGCAGTCACATTCCTGCACCCTCTGTTATCTCCCACACATCTTCCAAAGGTGCCTTTCCTGGCCCTGACTCACCTCCTGGGATGGAGAGCCTCCAAGTCCTCCCCTGTCTCCAGCAGAGCCACCACAAACAGGAGGGGGGGGTTGGCAGCAAGCATCACTCCAGCACCCAGCAAGCACGAGTGAGCTCAGAAAACTTATGTATTTTTGTCAGGTTTGTATATTTTAGAGATTATGTGCAAAAGGAGAAACCATTGGGGTCGCTCAGACTCCATCCCTTCAAGGGGAAGGACTTAGACATCCATCTCCACCAAGGAGATGTGATGATCCAGAGCACCCAAATCCTTCACCCTCTTTATCTCACTGGGCATCTCCATGCTAGGAAATGGTAGCCCTGAAACACACAATCAAATGAAATCCCACTCCAAATCCTACTCCAAATCCTACCCCTTACACTTTGGGGTTTCCACACTCCAGAAAGATCCCAGGATGTCTCCGTGCTGATGAAATAAACCACCTTATCTTCACCAGGGCTTTGCTCCTTATCACATTGCTTTGGTAAAAATACACCAGGCTGAAGTCCTCCCCTCCCTTCCCCAGCAGCTACTGGGGGCTGGCACCCCAGTTTAAACCCTTTTTCCTTCCCAGTAAGGCGACTGGGAGGTGGGAGGGAGGGGAAAGGAAACATTTTAATCCCCCGCTCGCTGTGAGAGCGATGAGGAGAAAAGGGCTCCACACGTTCCTGCTTTTGACAGGGGAAAGAAAGAGATAAGAGTATCAAACCACAAGCATGCTGGGTGTCTGGCAGGCATTTTGTCATTCTGTGGCCTTCAGGAATCCAAGCAGGGCAGATTTATATTGACAGAACACAGCCACACTGTGGGGACCCTCAGATTAATCTCAGGGTAGCACCAGATGGAAACTTGAAGCTGCTGAAGAACCCCCCACGTGAAGACACCTACTGATTCATACACCAGAAGTGAGGATTTTTGCTTTTTTTTTTTTTTTTTGTTGAATCTTTTTGCTTAATCATTGATGTTTTCACAATTTAAACATCAGGAACCCTGCTCTGATCCTTACTGAATTCCCCCATTTTCAGGAGCAAGCCATGTGCCAGGATCTCTGGACAGTTCTGGAGTGGTTCTGTGGCTCAGGTTGCCCAGAAAAGTTGGGCCCCCCACCATCTCTGGAAAAGCTGTAGGTCAGGTTGGATGGGGCTTGGAGCAACCTGGTCTGGTGTGATATGTCCCTACCCATGGCAATGGGGTTGGGCCTAGATGGTCTTTAAGGTCCTTTCCCACCCAAACCATTCTAGGATTCTATGGCCCTGATGCTCTTGGCACACAACCCCCTGTAAGACAGGCACAGATTAAAGATTTCTCTGGTTGAGACCCAAAGTTCTGTTTCTTTACCTCAAAATGCACATTGCAAAACATCTGAAATAAATGAAAGACCAAAAGACCTTTTCACCAGGGTCCAACCAACACTTTTCACCCCTGTGAGCTGAAGGGTGTCCCTGCAGCTCGGGGCACTGGAGGTGACTGGGGGGGAGCCTCCCACCTTTCCACAGCACCCCTGGGTGCTGCTGGACATCCACCCCTTCCTCTCAGGTTACACATTAGGAAGAAATTGTTGAATTTGAGGGTGCTGAGCCCCTGTGCCAGGTTTCCCAGAGAAGCTGTGGCTGCCCCAACCCTGGCAGTGTCTCAGGTCAGGTTGGATGGGGCTTGGAGCAACCTGGGCTGGTGGGAGGTGTCCCTGCCCATGGAAAGGGGGTGGGAATGGTTGAGCTTGAAGGTCTCTTCCAACCCAAACCATCCAAAATCTTACCACCTTTTTTTTTTTTTTTTCCTGGATATTTTCCCAAAAGCCTCAATTGACCCCTGTCCACTTCCTAGAAGGGAAACTGAGGCATTTGCATTAAAAAATAAAACCCAGAGGTCCCTGCATCACCAGGGCAGAGGAAAGCTTTTGCCAAAGGTCCATCAAAGTCTCACGCTTTAGTTAGATCAGGTTGTTTTACCCAAATCTCCTCAAATCATCCTCTTTACTGACTGGAGGAGATCTGGGGTTTCTCAGGAACATGAGGATCACCAGGAGCCTTCATCTCCTGCTGCCCCTTCCTCATCTGCCTCCCCCATTAGCCAAAGACAACAGATGGGCTCCAGATTCCTGCTGACAAGTTCACCACCCCCAAGGCTCTCTCATCCTTGAAATCCATGCCCAGAGACTTCATCCTGTCTCCTGCCTCTCCCTCCATCACAAGCAGGGACACCTCCCACCAGCCCAGGTTGCTCCAAGCCCCATCCAACCTGACCTGAGACACTGCCAGGGATGGGGCAGCCACAGCTTCTCTGGGAAACCTGGCACAGGGGCTCAGCACCCTCACAACAGAGAATTTCCTCCCAATATCTCATCTCAACCTCCCCTCTTTTAAATTTAAAGCCATTTTCACCTCATCCCATCCCTCCCTGCCCTTGTCCCAAGTCCCTCCCCAGCTTTCCTGGAGCCCCTTCAGGCACTGGAAGGTGCTCTAAGGTCTCCCTGCAGCCTTCTCTCCTCCAGCCTGAACAACCCCAACTCCCTCAGCCTGCTTTTCTTGGTTTATAAAGTCAAACATCTCAAAATCTTCAGCACCTTCCAGAAATCCACAAGATTTGGGCTTCTGGAATAGTACAGTTCAGTTAAAAGGGTCCTACAACAAACATCTACTCCCAACTTCTCTCCCCTCCCCCCTCCCAGTCTTTCAGCATTTATGGATCAGGTAATGATTGCATGAGGAAAAATCCACTCACAATGAGATTTTGATCCTTTTTTGGGATTCTAGCAAGCTGTAATCAAAGGAATTAAATATTACCAGAGTCCTGCTATGACTCAGAGTAGGGTAAGGGAATGGAAAATTATTTTGAAGGAAAAAAGTGATGTATTCTCCTAAAAGGGCCTGGACTTCAGACAGGGCTGAACTTTGCCACAAAGATAACCTGGAATAACCTCCTCCTCTTTGTTGACTCCAGGACACAGTGATGATAATTGATGAGAAACAATCAAGAAATGCAGGGATATGTGTGGCAGGACATGAAAGATGGACAAATTTAATTGCAAGCATTTAACAGCAAAGGTAATGAAGGGTGTGGGACCTAAGGCTGTGGTGGATTCCTCATCTCCTGGAGTCTTTAATCAAAGGTGTTTCTTTTAATTTTGCTTTTCTTTTTCCCTTGGTGTATTTAATAGAGGCTTCTCAAATGCTGTGTCAGAGCTTAAACAAAATGATAGATGATGGGTGGGGATTACTGGGTGGGGTTTTTTGGGATGCATATGAGAGGGCAGCAGAGGAACCCATCCCTCCTGGCCTTGAGCTCAGCAAGTCTGTCCCTGCCCAACTTGGGAAACATCTACCTGCAGACATCACCCCAGAAATCCTGGAGAAACCACATCCCAGCAGACCCAGATGAAGGGAGATGTCAAACCTGGTGCCCTTTCATGGGTCTCTGGAGGAAAATCACAGAATCAAAAACAGGAGTTTCGGGTTTTAAGAGATTTGTTTGGGTTAAATTGGGCTCTTTGCAAAGGATTTATCCATCAGGCAGATCTCAGGCATGGGGAATGCCAACATCTCACACAGTTCTGCAGGGCTGGAGGTCAGATAATGTGTCTGGTGCCCTCAAATAGCTAAGAAACTTCCAATATACATGCCAGGAGGTTTCTTTTTCCCATCTTCATCATTAGATTGTTCTTCTCCATGCCTGCTTTTGCCTTCTGCTGCCTGATTCCCCTGGGCTCAGCAGGTTTGGTGGAGGTGTTGGAATCATAGAATCATCATGGTTGGAAAGGACCTTCAGGATCATCAAGTCCTACACCACCTTAACCACAAAATCATCTCCTGCAGAGCCACACCTACCCATTTTTATTTAATACCTTCAGGGATAGGGACTCCACCAGCTCCCTGGACAACCATTACTCTTTCAGTGAAGGTATTTTTTTTTTCCTGTTAACTGATCTGAGCATAATATCTGGGAATATATTCTTCCCCATAGCAATGAGAATTCCAGGAGAATTCTAAGAGCACACCTGGGACCAACAAAGGTCCTTTGGGTCACTGGGGGCACAGAATCCCCACCAAGGTCCATCCTGAGGAGCTCCTCCTTGGTCCCACTGGCCTCTGTAACTAATTCCATGTCAAGCCCATGCCCTCCAGACCTGCAGCCCCATCTTTCCCTGTCCTCTTCCATCCTCTTAACATGAGCAACTATCTGAGACAGGAGCAGGGAACCAGCTGCCCCAGCAGCACCACATCCCACCCCACTTCCAAGGGCAGCTCCCAGCTTTGAACCAGCACAAAGTCAGACTTTGAAACCTCCCCCCTGGGCTCCTCTCAAAGTTCCTGGCAGCAAAATTTACATAAAACTGAGTCAGACAGAGCTGGGTTCTGCCTCTGAGCCAGTGACACAAGCAGGTGGCTTTTTTGTTGCCTTTCTCTGGGTTCCATGAAGAATAAATTCTAGGAACGGGTTCTCACTGCCAGGATCCTGCTGTACCAGGAGCTTCCTCGTCCCAACCCTTTTCCCACATCTGAGGTTCTGCCAGGAGCAGCTCAGCCCCAGAGCAACCTGAGTCAGGTCCTGAAGGAGCACCCAGGGCAGAGGAGTTGCCTCCTTCCCTGTGGCCACAGCTCACACCTTGTTCCAGCCTCAGATGTTGACTGCTCCTGAGATGGAGGTGTTTGCTGACCTGGGTTGTCCCTGTTCACCTTCTGGCCTGAGGACACCCAGTCAGAAAAACAATCCTGGGTGCATTCACCCCTCTGCTCAAAAAAACCAGAGTCACATTTCTGCCTGAATTGCTACTGAAGCACAAATTGTCTTAAATCTCTTCAGCCCTTCAACCAGGACAATCCCTGCTGTCTCTAAAGCAGGGATTGCTTTAGAGCAATCTAAATTGCTCTAAATTGGATTGGGAGCAGCCCTGAGAAGGACTTTGGGGGGCTGGGTGATGAGAAAGTGGATATGATCTGGCAGCCGAAAAACCCCCCCTGTCCTGGGCTGCATCCCCAGCAGGGTCAGGGAGGGGATTGTCCCCCTCTGCTCCACTCTGGGGAGACCCCCCTGGGGTGCTGGGTCCAGTTCTGGGGTCCCCAACCCCAGAAGGAGATGGAGCTGTTGGAGTGAGTCCAGAGGAGGCCCTGGAGATGCTGGGAGGGCTGGAGCAGCTCTGGAGCCAGGCTGAGAGAGTTGGGGTTGTTGAGGCTGGAGAAGAGAAGGCTGCAGGGAGACCTTAGAGCACCTTCCAGTGCCTGAAGGGGCTCCAGGAAAGCTGGGGAGGGACTGGGGACAAGGGATGGGAGGGATGGGATGAGGGGGAAGGGTTTTAAATTTAAACAGGGGAGATTTAGGTGAGATATTGGGAGGAAATTCTTTGGTGTGAGGCTCAAAAGGATTCACAAATCCACCTTTACCCAAGGGTTCAAATCAAGCTCATATTCCAGCCTGGAGAAGAGGAGGCTCCCAGGTGAGCTCAGAGCAACCTTCCAATATCTGAAGGGGCTCCAAGAAAGCTGGGGGAGGGCTTTGGACACGGGGGGGTAGGGAGAGGAGAAGGGAAATGGGTTAAAACTTGGAGAGAAAGGGGAGAGTGAGGTTGGAGATGAGGAAGAAATTGTTGAATTTGAGGGTGCTGAGCCCCTGTGCCAGGTTTCCCAGAGAAGCTGTGGCTGCCCATCCCTGGCAGTGTCTCAGGTCAGGTTGGATGGGGCTTGGAGCAACCTGGGCTGGTGGGAGGTGTCCCTGCCCATGGAAAGGGGGTGGGAATGGAGGAGCTTTGAGGTCCCTTCCAACCCAACACATTCCATGATTCTCTGATTCCTTTAGCAGGAACAAACCTCTCCCTGCAGAGACCCAGGAGAAGATTAGACATCTACAAACCTCCTCTGTTTTTTTGCCTGCCACTGAGCTCCCTGCCCCTTTGACCTCGTTGAGCTTTAGGATTTGAGACACACCAAGTCAGCTGAATCCTTTCACATCCCAAATGCCCCAGTCTCCCCCTCTCTGGGAACTGTTGCACAAGTGTTTCCCAACACTTGACAGTCAGATTAAACCCAGAGCCCAAAGTTGATCATTAACCTGTGGGTTAGGGGGATAGAAAATCAGGAAAGGGAGAAAAAGAGGAAAGAACCTTCAATAGGTTCTTACTACTGAGTAGTTCGAGAGTGGGAAGAAGCAGATTTAAATTTAAGTATGAAGTCTGTGGTTCTCCACGAGTCTGTCCTTGAAGAGAAGATGGAATTAAAAAGCAATTAAATGTGGAATTAACATATCTGTGTATGAGCTAATATTTAATGCAGGTACTAGACAGAAGAAAAGATCACCAAGCAAATCTATGCCTTCCGAGGAGAAGTTGCCATTTACTACACTGAACTGATTTATTTTATCTTTGAATTACCTTAAATGACCACATTCTTTCAGGAATGATTTCCTACCTGAAAAGGGTTTCCAGGAAAGCTGGGGAGGGACTTGGGACAAGGGCACGGGGTGAAAAAAGAAAAGGAGAAGGGAAGGATGGTTTTAATGATCTGGAAGATCCATTCTTAGGAAGATTCCTTGAATATTTTTACACCCAGATGTTACATAAAGTTCTGGAGCAGATCCTCAGCTCCAGCAAACCTGCCCAGCTCAGGTAAATCAGGTGAATGATGCTGATCCCAGGTAAGAATGGGATCCTTCATATACAGAATCCCAGAACTGTTTGGGCTGGAAGAGACCTCAAAGCTCCTCCATTCCCACCCCCTTTCCATGAGCAGGGACACCTCCCACCAGCCCAGGTTGCTCCAAGCCCCATCCAACCTGACCTGAGACACTGCCAGGGATGGGGCAGCCACAACTGACCTGGTACCCACCCCATCCTTGTGTTCCCATTCCAGTATCCCTGCCATCCCAGTACCACCTCTAAACCCCAGTATCACACTTCCCAGTGCTCCTTAGCCTGGCAACCCCATCTCACTATTCCTATCCCAGTACCCCCATCCCAATATCTCCCGTTCAATATCCCCATCCCAATATCCCCATCCCAATATCTCCATCCCAATATCTCCATCCCAGTATCCCCATCCCAGCATCCCCATCCCAGTACCCCCATCCCAGTACCCCATCCCAGTATCCCCATCCCAGTATCTCCCATCCCAGTACCGCCATCCCAGTATCCCCATCCCAGTACCCCCATCCCAGTATCCCCATCCCAGTATCCCCATCCCAGTATCTCCCATCCCAGTACCGCCATCCCAGTATCCCCATCCCAGTATCCCCATCCCAGTATCTCCCATCCCAGTACCCCCATCTCAATATCCCCATCCCAGTATCCCCGCCCCAGTATCTCCCATCCCAGTACCCCCATCCCAGTATCCCCATCCCAGTATCCCCGCCCCAGTATCTCCCATCCCAGTATCCCCATCCCAGTATCCCCGCCCCAGTATCTCCCATCCCAGTACCCCCATCCCAGTATCCCCATCCCAGTACCCCCATCTCAATATCCCCATCCCAGTATCCCCATCTCAATATCCCCATCCCAGTATCACCATCCCAGTATCTCCCGTCCCAATATCCCCATCCCAATATCCCCACCCCAGTATCCCCACCCCAGTATCCCCATCCCAGTATCCCCATCCCAATATCCCCATCCCAATATTCCCATCCCAGTATCCCCATCCCAATATCCCCATCCCAATATCCCCATCCCAATATCCCCATCCCAATATTCCCATCCCAGTACCCCCATCCCAATATCCCCATCCCAGTATCCCCATTCCAATATCCCCACTCCAATATCCCCATCCCAGTACCCCCATCTCAATATCCCCATCCCAGTATCCCCACCCAGTATCCCCACCCCAGTATCCCATCCCAGTATCCCCATCCCAGTATCCCCACCCCAGTACCCCCATCCCAGTACCCCCATCCCAGTATCTCCCATCCCAGTATCTCCCGTCCCAGTATCCCCATCCCAGTATCCCCATCCAGTATCCCACCCAGTACCCCCATCCCAGTACCCCCATCCCAGTATCTCCCATCCCAGTATCTCCCGTCCCAGTACCCCATCCCAGTACCCTCCCAGTACCCCATCCCAGTATCCCCATCCCAGTATCCCATCCCTCTTTTCCCTCCCTTTACGGGCAGCGCGTGACATTGTAGCGCCCCCTGGCGGCGAAGACCGGAAACTGCGGACCCCCCCAAACCCTGCCTGACCCCCCAAACCCTCCCTGACCCCCTTCTGCCCCTGCCTGCACCCCCCCAAACCCCTACCTGCACCCCAAACTCCCTGCCTGCACCCCCAAACCCTGCCTTCAACCCTCCAAACCCTGCCTGCACCCCCCCAAGCCCCTCTCTGCAGTCTCCTGAGCCCCTGCCTGCACCCCCAAGCCCTCGCCTGCACCCCCAAACCCTGCCTGCAACACCTGGACCCTCATCTGTACCCCCAAACCCTATATACACCCCCAAGACCTTGCCTGTTCCTCCAAAACATTGCTTTCATTCCTCCAAACCCCTGCCCGCACCCCCAAACCCCTGCCTGCACCCCCAAACCCTGCCTGCACCCCAGACCCTGCCTCCACCCCCCAAGCCCCCTGCCTGCACCTCCAAACCCTGGCTGCACCCCCCTGAGCCCTTGCCTGAACCCCAAAACCCTGCCTACACCCCCTCAAACCCCAAGACTGCACCCCTCCGAAATCCCTGCCTGCAACACCTGGACCTCTGCCTGCATCCCAAACCCCCAAGCCCTGCCTGCACCCCAAACCTCCTGCCTGCACCCCCAAACGCTGCCTGCATCCCCCCAAAACCCCTGCCTGCATCCCCCCCCCCCCCCCAGACCCTGCCTGCACCCCCAAACCCTGCCTTCAACACCTGGACCCTCATCTGCACCCCCAAACCCTATATACACCCCCAAGACCTTGCCTGTTCCTCCAAAACATTGCTTTCATTCCTCCAAACCCCTGCCCGCACCCCCAAACCTGCCTGCACCCCAAC